>NC_059164.1:89417770-90031437 GCF_019923935.1 Bubalus bubalis
AACCAGAAGGGGAAGCCATCTCCTGTCACATTTTGGACAAGTCTTCCTCAGTGGTGCGTGCATCCTTGCTTTCTGGAACAAATAGAGCTCTGGGAACATTTGTCCTTTTCCTGTGCCAACCCAGGATAGAGGAGCCCTTTTTGTAAGTGGCAATGGTAATAAAATCTGATGTTAGATGTTCTTATTGATTTTGTTGTTATCGTTGTTCAGTAGCTCAGTTATGTCCTGTTCTTTGTGACCCCATGGACTGCAGCACTCCAGGCTCCCTGTCCTTCACTATTTCCCAGAGTTTGCTCAAATTCATGTCCATTGAGTCAATGACACTATCTAACCATCTCATCCTCTGCTGCCCCCTTCTTTTGCCTTCAATCTTTCCCAGCATCATGCTCTGTCTTTTCCAGTGAGTCAGCTCTTTGGATCAGGTGGCCAACATATTGGAGCTTCAGCATCAGTCCTCCCAATGAATATTCAGGGAATCAAGTATGAATGAATATTCTTTAGGATTGACTGGTTTGATTTCCTTGCTATCCAAGGGACTCTCAAGAATCTTCTAAAGCACCATAATTCAAAAGCATCAGTTCTTCAGCACTCAGCCTTCTCTATAGTCCAACTCTCACATCTGTACATGACTACAGGAAAAACCATAGTTTTGACTCTACTGACCTTTTTCAGCAATATGATGTCTCTGCTTTTAATACACTGTCTAGGTTTGCCATAGCTTTCCTTCCAAGGATCAAGTGTCTTTTAATTTCATGGCCTCAGTCTCTGTCCACAGTGATTTCAGAACCCAAGAAAATAAAATCTGTCACTGCTTCCTCTTTTCTCCCATCTCTTTGCCATGAGACTGGATGCCATGATCTTAGTTTTTTTATGTTGTGCTTTAAGACAGCTTTTTCATTCTCCTCTTTCACCCTCATAAGAGGCTCTTTAGTTCCTGTTCACTTTCTGCCATTAGAGTGGTATCTCTGCATATCTGAGGTTGTTGGTATTTCTCGAGGCAATCTTGATTCCAGCTTGTGCTTAATCCAGCCCAGCATTTCTCATGATGTACTCTGAATATAAGTTAAGTAAGCAGGATGACAATATACCTACATTTGATACACATCAACTACTTTTCCATTTGTATGAAGGTGTTAGTTGCTCAGTCATGTCTGACTCTCTGCAACCCTATTCCAAGCAGGAATACTGGAGTGTGTAGCCTTTCGCTTCTCCAGGGGATCTTCCTGACCCAGGGATGTAACCTGGGTCTCCTGTGTTGCAGACGGATTCTTTATCATCTGAGCTAATAGGGAAGCCCACTTTTCTATTAAGTGATGTTAAATCTTAGCAGGGATAAAAAGAACAACATGTAACAGATGATTTTGTGGTATTGTTGATATAAATTCAAAATAGCAAAGATGTAAAATTTATCTTTTCTTGTGTGCTTGCACTGATATTGTGCCTGACCTTTTTCCCAAGAGGACTTCGTGGTGGGCTAGATATAAGTTATGTGAGGGATCAAATATCATAATAACTATAATTACTTTAATTCCTATTAAAGTCTAGTATTTTTGTGTTTAAAAATTATATTTGTAAAAAAATTAAGAGAAATAAGCAAACAAAATCTTTCCATTTATTCATTATATGTTGCCTAAGGCACTTTTCAGCTATATCTCTATTGGTTTATAATATTTAGTTCACAGAGCAACAGTGAACTTGTATTAACTATTGTAACTAGTATTAACAAAAAATCAGTGATTGGGGAATAGAGAAAATATCTTACTGAGAACATGCACAGTGGCCTAATAACTCTTAAGTTCATGCTACATGGTACTGTTTAAATGAAAACATGTGTTTGGTAGAATATTTTGAAAAGGTTGCCTTGAAGGAACCCCACAAAAATAGTAGCTAGGAGAAAAAGTCCCCAAACTGAGTAATTCATCTGTTAAAAATAAGGACATAGAAAACACAATTCTGGACATATTCACAGTTCTTAGGGTGGTATTTATTATATAATCATAGTCTTAGGATGTTATGGACATTGTGTGTCTAAAGGAAGTCTGCATTTAATTGTTCAAACAGCTTCACAAATTTTAACATTTTATTTTAAAATAGTTGTTTATTTATCCTCCCAATTGCTTTTAACATCCAGATGGAAGAAGTTAAATTTCTTCCTTCTGAAATATCTTTGGCTAGTTGCTTTTATTTAATATTATGACTTCTATAAAAGTTAAGTGTAAGGAGTCAAAAAGTGAGGCTTAGTTGAAGTAATAAAAAATATAAATAATAGAAAAATAGAAATAGATCAACATACATCTATTGACCAAAAATGGGCAATTTGCTAGATGAGAAGCCATATTTATATATGGCTATTTGGTGAATAGACAAGTTTGGTTTTGGGTATTTTATTTGTTAATTTTTTTCATTTGCTTTATTATTTTTATTGAAATATAATTGTTTTACAATGTTGTGTTAGTTTCTGCTGTAAAACAAAGTGAATCAGCTCTATGTAGTCATATATCCCCTCCCTCTAGACTTCCCTCCCCCACCCATCCCACCCCTCTAGGTCATCGCAGAGCACCAAGCTAATCTGTGCTGTACAACAGCTTCCCACTAGCTATCTATTTTACACATGATAGTGTACTCTTGCCTGGAGAATCCCATGGACGGAGGAGCCTGGTAGGCTGAAGTCCATGGGGTTGAGAACAGTCGGACACGACTGAGCGACTTCACTTTCACTTTTCCCTTTCATGCATTGGAGAAGGAAATGGCAACCCACTCCAGTGTTCTTGCCTGGAGAATCCCAAGGACGGGGGAGCCTGGTGGGCTGCCGTCTATGGGGTCGCACAGGGTTGGACACAACTGAAGTGATTTAGCAGCAGCAGCAGCAGTGTATATAAACAAGTTTTTAAAAAGTGAATTTTGACTTTTATGTTACTTGCAAACACTATCCTTTTTAACAATTCTCCCCCTATCCCCAATTCTTCATTTTTGCTCAGGAAGAGTAAATTAGTAAATAGTAAACAGTATGAGTGGTATGAGTGTCCAAAGGTTCTAGATTTCTTTCTTTCTTTCTTTCTTTTTTTTTTTTAATGTTTTATAGTCTTGACCTCTGTGGATTCTTTACAAGACACTAAATCCAAGAGTCCAAACTCACTAAAACCAAGCATACACTATTGTTTTTCTTTTTTTTTTTTTTTGTCATAAAGTGGTAATGGGTGCCATCCTAAAGTCTTATGTTTTTGAGTTTCCCCAAGTTCCACATTTTGTTATTATTGTCTCAGTTATTTTCCAATTCTGCTCCCATTCTACTTGTTTCTGAAACAAAATTCGATGTGGCACAATCCATTAGAAAACTCTATTCCCATTTTTAGATGTTCATTTATAACTTATTTGCAATACTTTCTATAGTGTCTCTGGATACTATTAATTTGTTCCGTGTGGTCATTACTGAAGGAAACTTTATTAGACTTTTCTGTTATCTCCCTCTAGTTTTTGATGCCATCACCTCAAAGTTCTTTTTCAGACTTTATGTAAAAATACCTGTCACAAACTGGAGGTGCAAAAATATTTCTAATTTAAACTAGACACATTTCCTTTAGCAATGTAGCCTGAAAGTCCCTTTTGGAATTCAGACACGTCTCTGCTAATGATGGATGGACCTAACCTACTGTCATTGCTTTTTGTTTAATAGCGCTGCTTTTCAAGTGAATAGCTCCTCAATTGGAATCGTGAAAATTGCTTATGCTGAATAGAACTATTTCCTTGCCTCTCATCTGTCTCTAAATAACCTAACAAAGCATATATACAGAATTTTATCTTCTGTGGAGAGCAAGGAAGATTTTGTTTCTTCACTTTCCAAAGGTTTGTACTCAATTTCTTAACATATGTATAAGCCTCTATCCAATCCTCATTAAACTTTTCTTTATATCCTTTAGTTGATAGTGGGTGTTACCTACTTGGAACTCCTGTTTCCTTGAATTGTTTGACAATTTGTCATTCCTTAAAGGCAATGGCACCCCACTCCAGTACTCTTGCCTGGAAAATCCCATGGATGGAGGAGCCTGGTGGGCTCCAGTCCATGGGGTCGCTAAGAGTCGGGCCCGACTGAGCGACTTCACTTTCACTTTTCCCTTTCATGCATTGGAGAAGGAAATGGCAACCCACTCCAGAACTCGTGCCTGGAGAATCCCAGGGATGGGGGAGCCTGGTGGGCTGCCGTCTATGGGGTCGCACAGAGTCAGACACGACTGAAGCGACTTAGCAGCAGCAGCAGCAAATATGCCTTGATCAAGTACACCTCCAAGTTACTTTTCTCTTTGTTATTCCTCCTTCAAATAACCATAGTTGATTTAGTCTGAGAAGAAGCATACTTATCTTTTAAGACCTTTCTCAAATATCCAGGGGTTTGAAAGTTTTTTATTCTGTTTAACTATTGACATACACAAGGAAGTGTTTCAATATAGTGTACCAGAAAACAGAAATGAAAACCCAAACCTTAACTCTACCATGTACTGGCCTTTGTGAGCTTATAAAATTATGTGTTGTTTATTGTCACTAAGTTTCAGTGTCTTCTGCTAGAAAATGGTAGTATTTATAGGCTGCTTACAGTTGAAATGAATAATTGAGGAAGGATTAAAGTCATTTGTACAGTTTTGATAGGCCTTTGATAAATGCTGATATTAATACCTACATCGATTTATATAGCTATTATCTTCCATGAAGACTAATATGGGAAGCCATATCTCTGCCATTGGAAAGCAAGATCATAAGAGGATTTTAAACTAAAAAATTCTATATCCTTCAAAAAGCAATTAAGCCCAAATAACATACAGGAGTTGTTTGGTATTCAGTTCACATTAAGTCCCAAATTAAATGTTTTCAGTCTCATTTCTCCAGGGGACCAACCCAGACAGCATATTTAAAAGCAGAGACATTACTTTGCCAACAAAGGTCCGTCTAGTCAAGGCTATGGTTTTTCCAGTGGTCATGTATGGATGTGAGAGTTGGACTGTGAAGAGGGCTGAGTGCCAAAGAATTGATGCTTTTGAACTGTGGTGTTGGAGAAGACTCTTGAGAGTCCTTTGGACTGCAAAGAGATCCAACCAGTCCATTCTGAAGGAGATCAGCCCTGGGATTTCTTTGGAAGGAATGATGCTGAAGCTGACACTCCAGTACTTTGCCACCTCATGCGAAGAGTTGACTCATTGGAAAAGACTCTGATGCTGGGAGGGGTTGGGGGCAGGAGGAGAAGGGGATGACAGAGGATGAGATGGCTGGATGGCATCACTGACTTGATGGACGTGAGTCTGAGTGAACTCCGGGAGTTGGTGATGGACAGGGAGGCCTGGCATGCTGCAATTCATGGGGTCACAGAGTCGGACACGACTGAGTGACTAAACTGAACTGAAAAATGCAATAATTGCCAATTACTGCAGACTGCACAGGATATTAGAAGATTATGCTATTTTTAAGGCATATCTTTTTGTTTCATTTATCAGAAACTTTTATCTTTACATCAGTGATCTGGCTGATATTGTTTAAGTAACTCACTCTGAGGGGAGCCAGAAATCTGAATATACAAATGCAGTCTAAAGTCTTGATTCCTAATTTGATGTGACTCTGAAAATAAAATTTAAAACAAAGGTTAGAGCTTCCATGCATAATTTAGTAATTTAGTAGTTGTATCATATACACAAAATGATTAGTGGCATAAGATGAGGCCATTAAGAAGTCATCATGGTTCAATTACTCATGATTTAGTTTTAATTATTATAGTCTCTTTACAAATGAAGAAAATATAAAAATATTCTTTTATACATGATTTAATTTGAAATTTCATTGTGTCATTATACTACAGTAAATAGGTTATAGAATTGCACTTCATATATTTCAGATATTATGATTTTTCAGATAAATAAGTAATACTGGAGAGACAGTGGAAATATTTGAATTGTTTACTGATTTTGCAAAGTCAAATTATCAAGAAAAACAAGTTTATAAATAAGTAACACAATGGATGTTTTTAAATACCAATTCAAAGTAACAGGAATCCAGAGTCTCAACATTAAATAAAATGCATTCATAGCACCTGGATGGAGAGATTTTGTAAGACTAGCTTCAAGTCAGCTATCGATCCTTAAACAAACTGACTACTGTTTTTGGATTTCAATAGTATAGTATAGTATAGTGAAGTCGCTCAGTTATGTCCGACTCTTTGCGACCCCGTGGACTGTAGCCTACCAGGCTTCTCTGTCCATGGGATTCTCCAGGCAAGAATACTAGAGTGAGTTACCATCTCCTTCTCCAGGGGATCTTCCTGACCCAGGGATCAAGCCCAGGTCTCCCGCATTGGAGGCAGATGCTTTAACCTCTGAGCCACCAGGGAAGCCTAGCCTCATCAATAGAAAGTTATTTTTGCAATAGGATAATGTAGTAGTCTTTCATTTCTCATGTTTGTTATAACTAGAATAAGTCTATTTTCAAGATGGGACAGAAAACAACTATCAGAGATTATAAATCAAAACTAAATAAAATATTCACAAATAAAAATCAGAAAAAAATGGAAATGTTTCAGTTTAATTCAGGCCACAGCCATGACACAAATTATCTGCTAACTTCCTAAAAGATTAAATTTACCAGATTCAACCATAATTTTGAAATTTGTTGAAGGTGGTTACTGGGAATAAACCAGACATATGAAACAATGTTAGAACAGTGGTTCTCAACTGGGGCTAACCCCATTTCCTCCACCAAGGACATTTAGCAATGCCTTGAGATATTTTGGGGTGTCGAGTGTGAAAATGCTAATAGAATCTAATTCCTCTAGTGGAATCTAAAGGCTAGGGTACTGCTAAACACTCTAAAAAAGCACGGGACACCCCTGCACTCTGACAAAAACAAAGAATTCAGTTCAGTCGCTCAGTCGTGTCTGATTCTTTGTGATCCCATGAATCGCAGCACGCCAGGCCTCCCTGTCCATCACCAACTCCCAGAGTTTACCCAAACTCATGTCCACCGAGTCAGTGATGCCATCCAGCCATCTCATCCTCTGTCGTCCCCTTCGCCTCCTGCCCCCAATCCCTCCCAGCATCAGGGTCTTTTCCAATGAGTCAACTCTTTGCATGAGGTGGCGAAAGTATTGGAGTTTCAGCTTCAGCATCAGTCCTTCCAATGAACACCCAGGACTGATCTCCTTTAGGCTGGACCGGTTGGATCTCCTTGGAGTCCAAGGGACTCTCAAGAGTCTTCTCCAACACCACAGTTCAAAAGCATCAATTCTTCGGTGCTCAGCTTTCTTCACAGTCCAACTCTCACGTCCATACATGACTACTGGAAAAACCATAGTCTTGACTAGATGGACATTTGTTGGCAAAGTAATGTCTCTGCTTTTGAATATGCTCTCTAGGTTGGTCATAATTTTCCTTCCAAGGAGTAAGTGTCTTTAATTTCATGGCTGCAATCACCATCTGCAGTGATTTTGGAGCCCCTCAAAGTAAAGTCTGACACTGTTTCTACTGTTTCCCCATCTATTTGCCATGAAGGGATGGGACCAGATGTCATGATCTTAGTTTTCTGAATTTTGAGCTTTAAGCCAACTTGTTCACTCTCCTCTTTCACTTTCATCAAGAGGCTTTTTAGTTCCTCTTCACTTTCTGCCATAAGGGTGGTGCCATCTGCATACAAAGAATTAAGAAGTCCAAAATATCAATAGTGCCAAGGTGAAAAATTCTGAACTAGATCGAGCCTAAACAAATAGTCTGCAAAAAAAAGTTGAGCCTTCCTCTCTACCCATTGCAATGTAATAAAGTCAATCGAGGGCTGCTGCTGCTGTCACTTCAGTCGTGTTCAACTCTGTGGGACCCCATAGACGGCAGCCCACCAGGCTCCCCCGTCCCTGGGATTCTCCAGGCAAGAACACCGGAGTGGGTTAGCATTTCCTTCTCCAATGCATGAAAGTGAAAAGTGAAAGTGAAATCACTCAGTCGTGTCCGACTCTAAGCGACCTCATGGACTGCAGCCTACCAGGCTCCTCCGCCCATGGGATTTTCCAGGCTACAACCATGTAAAACAGCTACATTATTCAGTCCATGGACAGGGGATGGCTTTCCCTTTATTTAGGCTTTCTTTAATTTCTTTAAGTAAAAATTGTGGTTTTCAAAGTACAAGTTTTTACTTACTTGTAAATTTACTGTCAAATATTTCATTCTTTGGATGTATTATAAATTGAATTGTTTTCTTAATTTCCTTTTGGATTATTCATTGCTGGGAACACAAGTGATTTTTGTGTCTTGTACCCTGCAACTTTGCTGAATTTGTTTATTAGCTCTTGTATTTTTCTTTGTGGATTCCTTGGGACTTTCTATATATATGCAGGATCATGTGATCTGTGGTTAGAGAGTGTTATTGATTCATTTCCAAATTGGATATCTTTTATTTGCTTTAAATTGTATTCTTAAAAGGCAGAACTTAGAAACGGGATAAGTAGTAGAGCAAAAGCATGAAGAAGACAGAGCACAGTGCAGAGAAACAACTGTAACATGAAGACATGAAAACATGAGACCTTTATAATTTTTAAAGTTCAAAATCTATGAGATTTTCCTCCCTCTCTTAGTTCTGTGAACTTCACTTCTACTGACTGCTCCTCTAATTGCTGGGAATTAAAAAAAAACAACACTCTATATGATGAAAACACTAGTAAAACACAAGCCAGCCTTTTGTCTGCAGCTGATTTTAATTTGTGCAGGCAGCCCATTGCTTAAGGAGCAGGATGAAAGCATAGAGATAGTGAAGTAGAATTAATACATTTGAAAGTATGAATCAAATACCTCCAAAACAAAGTCCAACAATATAAATCTTTGTTTATAGTTTTATGATTGGTAGTTTTATGACTGTCAAATAGAGGCATATAAAATATCAATTTAATCTTTTTCTTCCATCTTTTTCACTGATCAGAGCCTAATACAAAATTGTTTAATTATGTTCCTCAAGGAATAATAGCAAGTCTTAGCTGTGATTATAATACTTCATGTCCATTGCAAGAACCAAAAACTATAAACTTATGAAAAGAATACAGGGCTGTGGATGCAATAAAATTCTAATTCTGACTCTTACTGTGATGCCTTGTACAATTAATTTAACCTATTAACCCCAAAATATTTCTTTTGCAGTCCCTGCCCTTTTTGAAGATTTCACTGATCCACAGTCATCTGGAAAACATGAGGGCAATACAGTAATATTTTCATAGACTAAAATATGTGGTTATATTTATCTTTCTAATATTTGTTTAATCTTACACACCTACCACAGTAGAACTTCTTTAAATTTTTTTTTTAATTTTATATTGGAGCATAGTTGATTAACTACATTGTGTTAGTTTCACCAGTACAGAAAACCGATTGGTATACATTTACACATATCTATTGTTTTTCCAATTCTTTTCCCATTTAGGTTATTACAAAGTACTGAGCAGAGTTCCCTGTGCCACAGGTCTTCATTGGTTATCTACTTTAATCTCATATTTGCTTTGAGCAAGCCTCTGATGAAACATTAATGATGATAATAGCTGGTAGGATTTTTTGCTATTAATGTGCCTTCTTGATAAAATACTCTATAATAATGCGTATGCTCACAGCATATTTCCATATGCTCCCAATATTTTTTGCCAGTCACCCATTTACTGCCAAATATCCCATTCATCTTCACAGCTGCTACATAGCTACATTTTCTAGGGTACTGGGAATGATCTGCAAGAATAACTCATCACTTTCTCTCTCCATATGTGTCTGTGGAATTTTCCCCTGTTTCACAGTGACAACTCCTCCTGGGATTGAAACTATCTGAATATGGAAATCATATCAGACTACAGTATATCCAAGTTTTGAAATATCTTGACACAGGAGTTTGATCTTATTTATTTGTTCACCAGAGTACAAGTGAAGTCCTAAAGTAAACAAGGTGTAGAATATCTAAAAACTGTATCATACTCTTATCTGTCAAACTCAAGTTACAGAAGACTTTTTAAATACTTTTTCTCAGGAGAGAGTTGTTTCAATTGTTATCTAACTATGTGTGTGAAAGTCACTCAGTCGTGTCTAACTCTTTGCTACCCTATAGACTGTATAGTCCATGGGATTCTCCAGGCCAGAATACTGGAGTGGATAGCCTTTCCCTTCTCCAGGGGATCTTCCCAGCCCAGAGATCCAACAAAGGTCTCCGGCATTGAAGGTAGATTCCTTACCAGCCAACCCACATGGAAGCCCAAGAATGGTGGAGTGGGTAGCCTTTTCCTTCTCCAGTGGATCTTCTCGACCCAGAAATCGAACTGGCAGATTTGTTACCAAGTGAGCTATCAGGGAAGCCTATCTAACTAGGCCTATACCTTTAACAGCTGCTTCCCATTTTCTGAGTCCGTGCGCACAGAGGAAAACTAGCAAAAGCCACTCCTTACAGAGCAAAGGTATGAGGAGGCTTAGATCATGTATCTCACAAACTCAGAGAATTTCTCCAGGATTGATTACTTCATACATACATTAAACTCATTCATTCTTATTACAGACCATAGTTTGTTCCTATTTGGATTTTCTGTCTTTGCTCATTCCATTCATACTGATGATCAACCAACAGTTACTTTCTGTTTCTTTGCAAGATGCTACCTGTCATGCAAATACTCATAATTTCACATCTGACGGCAGTTTATGGACCAGCCCCACCATAGCTGCTGCTGCTGCTGCTAAGTCGCTTCAGTCGTGTCCGACTCTGTGCGACCCCATAGATGGCAGCCCACCAGGCTCCCCTATCCCTGGGATTCTCCAGGCAAGAATACTGGAGTGGGTTGCCATTTCCTTCTCCAATGCATCAAAGTGAAAAGTGAAAGTGAAGTCACTCAGTTGTGTCCGACTCTTCGCAATCCCATGGACTGCAGCCTACCAGGCTCCTCTATCCATGGGATTTTCCAGGCAAGAGTACTGGAGTGGGGTGCCATTGCCTTCTCTGCCCACCATAGCAGTTACTTCCAATTCACTTTAAAAAGGGAATTCACTTTATCATTCTATCTGCCATTCCCAATCGCTGCTATCTGATTTTCCACCATCAGAAGGTTATAGGTATCTTTCTGATTTTCATCATCTAGCAGTTCCAAAAGAGAATACACAAGTGTATTTTCAGATTTTCCTTTTATTCATTATTGTACCCTCAGTACTTCTACATGCTTAACACTAACCACAGTAAATACTTGACAAAACCTAAGAGAGTAGAGTGAGTTTCCAATTGGCCCCAAAGGAATGGGCCAGTCTGGACTAGATTCCTACATTGGGCCCTTTTCTTTGCTGGGTACTTCAAAGGCTCTACTTTTAACCTCTATTTCAGATGGCTTCTCTATATTTTCTCTATCTCTGGACGCAGGGACTACAAAGTCTTCTCTGGGGCAGGAGACCTGTTGCTGAATTGACCTGTCTTGGCTGAGTTTTTGCACTCTGACCCAATCTGAATATTTGACTAATATTCCATCCAAAAGAAAAAAAGAAGTCATAATTCATCAAACTGCCAGAAGCTGTTACTTATTACTGAACTTTCAACACTTTAAATCTGGGCTCATCATTCAACTTACTGAATGATGCCAGAATCTAATTTTGCCATTCAAACCCTTCCTATTGCCAGGTACCTAAATATTTTCGCTTAGCCTGTCTCACCACAGAAAAGCTGTTGATGACAAACTGCAATTGTAATGAAGTAATTACAGTTCATGCACACAGAAACAGAGTGTGGTGCCCACTGAGGATCTGGACTTAGACATGTCCCTGAACCATGAAACTTGAATTTTCTGTGAACATATCAAAGGAAGGACACCACCAGTGGTATCTGGAGCATCAGTTGACAGCTGCCACTTTGTGGTCTCAAGGTCACCCTTGTAACTATGCAACCATTTCAGACCCCAATCAATCCTTTCTTAACTAGCACCCTTACTTCATCAGTTCCAATTATAATGCTTCACAAATAACATATAACTATCTGTGGCCTTGCATTTTTGCCTTTATACGCTTCCTCCATTTTGTAGTTCAGAGAAACATGATTCAAGTGCTTCAGTCTGTGTCTCTTGGGATAGTCCTAACAGACCCCAAATAAACACCTGTTCATTTCAATCAGGTCTCAATTTTTCTGAAATTTTGATTAAGACTATCATTGCAAGTTTTGCTAACTCCTTCCAACCCTCTTACCATATCCTGCAATTTATATCAAATCGTAACTTCTAACAATATGAACTCTTACCCTTTACTGTTGAAAATCAGAGTTTTGGATAAAAGTCCTATAACTAAGCAACTAATCTCAGAGGAATTATAGAAATGTTGGGGGATATTGTTTTATTTTGCTTTGGATGCATGTGTCTATGCTAAGTCACTTCAGTCCTGTCCAACTCTGTGTGAACTTATGAACCATAGCCCAACAGGTTCCTATGTCCATGGGATTCTCCAGGCAAGAATACTGGAGTGGGTTGCTTTGGATACAAAGGGTCAAAGTTCAATCTTATTTTAGCTTCTCTATCTCCCCAGCTTCCATAAGGTTAGTTAGGGCACGCACGCACGCGTGCACACACACATACACATACACACACACACACACACACACACACCACAAACACAGTTTTACTTCAAGTGGAGACAAAAAATTAGTATTAATATGAGTTAACAGATCCTGACTTTGAAAAACACTTAGTCAAGTTTCGGGGTCAAAGAGATGGTCTACTTTCCTTGGGCAGTGCGACTCATAGAAGACAGATGTTAACTTTTATGAGCTCTGAAATTTGAACAAAACCCAAATTTATCATTGGCAAGCCTTATGAAATGTTTCTCAGCAAACACTAGGGACACACACTCACACAACAGGCTGACTTAGAGTTTCCAATCCATTCTATTCCATTATGATTTTGTTTTATTGCACTCTTCTCTACTTGGATATTCCATAAAATTTAAACAGATTCATTTGATTGTCATAAAGGGGCTAACTTTTTAATGAAATGTGAATTTGGGCAAATCATGTAACAGTGCAATCTTTGTTTCTCTGCCTCTAAGATCAGGTAGTGATACTGCCCCTGGATCCAAGGCTGGTAAGAGCAGCTGCAGAGTAAAGCAACCGAGTCAAAGCTCACTGTCTCGAATCCCCCCGAAAGCCAACTATCCCTTAAAGCTCCAATACTGTTTGAACGGAGAAGAGCACCAAGATGGAAACAACGGACCTGATTAGAAGCAACAGACAGGCAGCCATGAAAAGACAACACGCAGAGAAAGCAAAGGTCTGGGGGAGGTTAAAAGACGCAACGTGGACTCCACGTGCTTCTGTTTTAACAAGGCACAAGAATCCAAACCACCGGTGTGGCCATGCCCAGCGTCCCTCCTGTAGCCTCCACGTGGGGCGCTCGTGGCAAATCCCCGCGGTGAGCTGAGATGCTTGCAAACATGGCAGGGTTTGGCTCTCTTCGGACCCAGCCCAGTGGTGCGCTGCCTCCAGGTGCGTGGCAGCGCCCGGACAGCAGCATGGGACGCTGAACTGAGACACCTTGCCCCTGGAGCCGGAGGGCAGAAGGTGAGTGCCACGAGTACCTCCCAGTGCCAGCTGATCACGGTCCCTCTCCTGTGGCTATTGGTTTCGTCCCCATCCTAGGTCTCCCGGACGTGGAAGAAAATGATTTGTTTTCTAGTGAAGGTGGCTTTTCTCGTATTTCGGCATACACGTTTTTGATCATCCTGCAAGCCCCATATTCCTGCGTGCTACCGTGCTGTTTTTCGTAATTTTGAATGTTACAGTAGATTAAAATTTAATTCGTGAAACTGGAGTCCACCGTTGGGGTAAAGGGAGATATCTGGGGCTTCTGTGAGCAGACATCATGATCTCTTGTTCCATTTGGATGGAAAATGGCTTTAGGGATGGGGTGAGATTTGGAAGCCAATGAGTTTGAGATCCCTGTTGGTGTTTTTTGAGTGATGGCTTCATGTCTGACACTTCTGGATTCTGCTAAGGGATCCAGAGACGTCTGAATGCTTTTAACTATATGTTTTCTCAGTTGAGTAAAAAGACCTGGGAGTGAGGGGAATGGGAAGACCTATAGGTCTTCTCTTTAATGTCAGGAATGTCTAAAATTATTCTACTTTGGTAGCAAAACACAGAAAATGACTAATGTATGCTTGTGGGGAAAAGAAGTGTTTTGAATTTTAGTACAAGCTGTTTTTGTGCAAAGTTCACAAGAAAGTACCTTTCCTTGGATGCTTGCATATTTTAGAATTAGGCCATTATGTTATGTTTTTAAATGCCAGACTTTATTCTGCATATATTTACAGCAGTTAAAAAAAAAAAACAACTATTTTACTTGGAATATTGTTCTAGATCCGATTAATTATAACTCAATGAAAATTTTCTACAAATGTTACCAAGACACCTACAGTTATCTAACCTCCAATACTAAACAAACTGTAGGATATGAAGCTTTAGACAAATAAATAAACATCAGTTCAGTAGCTCAATCATGTCCAACTCTTTGCAACCCCATGAATCACAGCATGCCAGGCCTCCCTGTCCATCACCAACTCCCGGAGTTTTCTCAAACTCATGTCCATCGAGTCAGTGATGCCATCCAGCCATCTCATCCTCTGTCCTTCCCTTCTCCTCCTGCCCCCAATCCCTCCCAGCATCAGTTACATGCTAATTTAATCTACTCTTTTTGGTTTTGGCTGTCATATTAGTTATCAATAGCTGTTTAAATGTAACCAACCTCATGAATCAGCCAGGAGGCATTCTGATCAATAGCTTGGTTACTAGTCTCAATTAATCTGAAAAGAAATATGTTTTGTGTCACAAGGATGCTTTGGGTATGCCAGTCAAGCTATGAGTTAGTAGATAAATGTTTATTTCAGCTGAAGTTGCTTGATGGGCATTAGTAACTGAAGAACCATTCTAGACAAGAAACTGTGAAAAACATTATCATAAAAAATTAAATATTTTACCTTTCAGTATATGTTCTGGTTACTATGGAAACTGGCAGACAGCCCTGGAAGCAATTAATTTTTCAGAAGCACATTCCAGAGGCTGGTGGTACATTATATTCAACAATCATAGAACTAAGTGCCCTAATATTTGGTTACTAATTTAAAATGAATTTTTTTAAATTATTGCATAGTATACCTTATCTAAACTATGTTGATGAGCTGGGTAGTAATATAATGCAAATCCAGACAAGCTAGGTATTTCATTGGGACAACAAACCTTTCCTTAGGAGTAAACAGAAATTAGATAAGGAAAAATTAAGCCTTATGGCCATGAAGAGATGGCCTCCAGTATTACAGATTTCCTCTAGTAAGTTATTTGTTAATAATACTAATTGATAACATCATAGGAACTATGATACAATCATTCACATATTGCATCTGTGGTTTCTTATGAACTACCTAACAAACTTGTCATATAATTATGAGATAAAGTAATGATGATAATCTTCATTTTGTAATAAAATACATTAAAGTAACAAGATTTTTACTCCAAAGTGAAACAGTGTTCAACAATGTATAAGCAGTAAAGTAAGTATGTGTAACTTTTTCAAGGTTATGTTTTGTCTGCTGTGAATCCAGTGGTAGAAGTGCATATAAAGGGAGTTGGTCTTTGAGGAAAAAAATGCAGAAGCTATTTATGTGATACACAGTTAAACCCAAAGTATTGGATGAAGCCTAGTAACAGTATCACTAAGATAAATTCAGTAGGCTTCTTCCTTTCACACCCCCAACCGAGGTGTATTTATTCAGGAATGAAGGGAACATATTTAATGAACACATTCTATGTGCTTAGCATACTTTCTGACATTTTTAGCTATTTAATTAAATCTGAAAATGTATTTAAGGTAGAAATAATTTCATTTAAATTCAAAATATAAAATATGTGCAAGTAATTTTTATTATTTTCAGATAATTGGTACGAGAAAGGGGAAAAATAAAAGGAATGAAATACCATAGCAATTAGCAATAGTAAGCTTGTATTGGAACTTTATATTAAGCATTAAAAAATTAAAAGCACTTATCTGACCTTACATACAATAAATTCAAGGTTATAACTGTAACTTTTACTTTGTATTTATTAAACTCTATAATAAAATAGATTTCATTTGTATATTTGGGACAAAATTACTTTGAAAAATATTTCATAATAAAGTAAGATATATTTAATACCATATTTGATTTGCCAAATAAGACTCAAAGACTACTTATTTGTAAAAATATCTTAGGAAAGTTTTCAGTTTATTTAAAGTCTTTCCTTAAACCTATGGTTTTTAAGTAATCCTGTTTTGAAGCACAAAGACTATTGTTATTTTTATGATTTTTTTTCTTTTTCAAACTTTATCATATCTAATGCTGAGACATCCTTCTTTAATACCTCTGGGTTTAATTTGAGTAGTTCTTAGCTTAATTTTAATAAAGCTTATCGTATTTTGTACTTTTTTCATCGGAAGAAAATTTTTTGCAAATTATTGAATGAACTTTTCTGTTGCAAATCAGTCACTCAACAGTAATTGATTTCTTACTACAAATTATGTTTTTGGCACTGTTCTAGGTTTAGGAATGAAAAAGAACAGACTTCTTTAACCAGGTGGAGCATGTATTTTATTTGGGGAAAACAAATTAATCAGTTTATAAAACACCCAAATAATGAGTATTGGTATGCAAAAGTACTATTTTTATAAAAATTTGGAACTGCTGCTTTAGCTGAGAGGTTTGGAATAATCTATGGAACTTATATTGAAAAGATGTGAAAGAATCATTTGAATATACTGGGAAGATTGTTCTAAATATAGAGACTAGCAAGTACAAAAGTATTGGATGGGAACATGGTCTATGTGTTTGGTAAGCAGGATAAGGACAGCTGTAGGTGGCGTGTACAGAAAGAGAGTTTGGAGAATTAGGCGCCTGGTTCAGTAGAATAAGATTGACCATATTAGTGAGTTTGGATTGTATGCTGATTGAAAATTTAAAAGTTTCATATTACTTTTATAGGGAAATGGTGGGATCTATTTTTGAAAGAATTGCATTGGCTGTAGGTAGGAGAAAAACTTGGTAACAGAGATGATGATCAGAATGCTATTAAGTTAGGGGTGAGTTTATAGCAAAATGGCTAAGGATTGTAGCAGGATGCAAAATATAAGTCAGTTATGTTCAGGACATATTTGAAAAGTAGAGCCAAAAGGATATAGTAATAGATTATAATACAAAATGAAAGAAAGAACCAAGGAATATTCCTAGGTTTATGGGAAAAGAAGCTCACTGCCTGATATTTCCATTTACTGAAGTAAGACTTGGTTATAGGTTAAAATCAAGGACTATTATTTCTGTTTGGCAAAGTGAACTTGGATATAAGTACTAGATCTTCATGTAGGAATAGTGTGTAGACAGTTGGCTATAAATGAAGGTTACGGCTATAAGTATGAAGTCAGTCACCAGCCTATAGGTGACATTTTAAAACATGTAGATAATGTGAAGAAATGAAAATAAATGTTTTTCAGTGGCTGCAAAAATCATTAGGTGAAAGGTTGATGGAGAAATGTTATAATGGATGGATAAGATCCTAACAGGCTGACCAATTTTAACTGCTTACAGAGATGGACGTGTTGTGATTTGAAATGCATAGCTGCTGAAAATAAATGACACCACCTGTGAAATGGCCCTGTATAAAAATTTAATGTGAATTTCATATATTTCTAGGTCTAATTAATTTTATAGAAAGCATTGAGATTAAGAACATGGTGACATTTTTGGGGGTGGAATTAAACAAATAGAGGATGTTGGGAATTCTACCGGATGAAGGACTGGTTTCCTCAAGAAATAAAGGAGAAAAACTGTTACAGAGTCAAAAATAAATTTAAAGTTATGAAAAGTTCAACCTATGGGATTTATTAGGATCCCAATTTAAACAAAGCAAATGTAAAAAAGACATTTATAGAAATGGGGTAATCAGGAAGATTGTAACATTTACTGAATACAATAAATAATTGTTTGGTGATGGACAATTACTGCACAAACAAAAACAGTACTGGCATGCTGCAGTCCATGGGGTCGCAAAGAGTCAGAAAGGACTGAGGGACTGAACTGAATTAATTGTCTTATGGCTGTGCTTTAAGAAGCGATAGTTTATTTAAGGGGGAAATGATATATGCCTTATTTAAATGATTCAGCTTGGGGCGTGTAGATAATAGGTATTATAAATAAACCAAAATTCATTGTATGTTGTTCACTATGCAACCTGAGTTATAAAAAATTAGGTTTATGAATCTTTTATCTATGTTTGAAAATTCCTATACTAAACATGTTTATACCTAAATAAACAAAAGAGTAAATATATAAAATGTTAAAGAATAAAGCCATGGACAAACTAAGGAGCACATGTACATAGAGCAAAGAGTTGAGAAGAAAACCTTGGAGGAGCTCAACACTTAAGGATTGAATAGAAGAGGGGAGTCTACAAAGAAGAGTCAGACACACTGTTCAAGGCAGTTGGAAGAAAACCGGAAAAATGCCATGTCACAACATATATATATATATAAGAAAATGCAGAAGAAGATTTTGACAGGATGAAGAGAGTAGTCAGGAGTCTAAAATGCTGCTGAGAGTTGTGTTAGAATGGTAACAAAATTCACCATTGGAGCAAGAAGGATATTGTGGGATATTGTGGGATGATTGTGCTTCTGATGGTGATGAGCTGAAAGAGAAGTAGCTAAATGCAGTTGATGTGGCTTTTGATGCAATAATTTTAAGAAGGGAATGAGAAAATAGAAGTTGTGCAGCTGTTCTGTTTTTCTGGGTTTGTTTTCAGATTGAACACGAGAGTGAAATTTGATTTCTGTATTCTTCTTGGCTCTATACTACTGATCTCAGCAGAGCATTTTGTTTATCTGAAACATTTATAGCTCCTCCTTGGCTGTCTGTTACTTTATTTCTACCCCCATTTTCTTGTTTGTGTCAGTCTATTGTGTTTCACAACCCTGAACCTTGCTTAGCTATTCCTTTTCCTTATTTGTCCTATTGTCAGCAAGGTTTTATCACAGCAAACACAGAGAAACCCTGATGTCTGTGTTGTTGAATCAAACAAAGTGCTACTCCTGTGCTGTTACCTTCAGAGAGCTGTGTGATGTTCAGTGTATAGAGGAACAAAATGTCAGGATGGTGGACCAGGGAGTGTGGCAGGCAGATGTTTTCAAACCTTTGAGTTGGCACTAACGCCATGTGAAGGGGCCCAGATAAATGTGTGCTTTTGATATAAAAACAATAAAAATCTGCATATTAATGTATATGCCACATCCTTAAAAAAATCTTTAGGTGACTTCCAACAGCATTTACTGTATAATAGGATAAAGATGAAACTTACACCTAATAACACATAATTATTGGTGTGGTGTTAGTTGCTCAGTCTTGTTTGACTCTTTGCAAGTTATAAAATAGTGATTAAATATGGCTAAATATTTAACTTGAAACTTTAAGAACAAAATAGTCAAATGCATTTATTCACAGTAGCCTAATAATAAGCATTGTAATGTGTTTTTACCTCAGTGACTATTTCATATGCAGAGAACATAAAATCAAAGCATAATTAAGTGCAAGCAAAAATAATGAGGTTCAATTATACATACACATTTTTGATGTTCTCATATGACTTATTAGTAAATCCTAGATTATATAAAGATTATCTATGTGAACTGCAATGTAACTTGTTTATGTATTATTTAGAAAAGTAGATCTTCTATATACTTTTAGAGTATATCTATTTTAACTTTTGATGAAAACTAAACTTGTGGAAGCTGAGCACCAAAGAATTGGTGCTTTTGAACTGTGGTGTTCAAGAAGACTCTTGAGAGCCCCTTGGACTGCAAGGAGATCAAACCAATCAATCCTAAAGGAAATCAGTCCTGAATATTCCTTGGAAGGTCTGATGTTGAAGCTGCCATACTTGGGTCACCTGATGTGAAGAAATGACTCATTGGAAAAGACCCTGATGCTGGGAAAGATTGAAGGCAGGAGGAGAAGGGGTCGACAGAGGATGAGATGGTTGGATGGCATCACTGACTCAATGGACATGAGTTTGAGCAAGCTCCAGAAGCTGGTGATGGACAGGGAAGCCTGGTGTGCTGCAGTCTATGGGGCCACAAAGAGTCAGACATGACTGAGCGACTAAACTGACTGCAACTTGTGAAGATTATTTCAATGACTAAAAGAGACACAGTACCATTTTATGTGTGTGTGTTCCATCGTGTCGGATTCTTTGTGACCCTGTGGATTGTAGCCTTCAAGGCTCCTCTGTCCATGGGATTTCCCAGACAAGAATACTGTAGTAGGTTGCTGTTTCCTACTCCGGGGGATTTTTCCAACCTAGGGATCAATCCTGGGTCTCCTGTATTTTAGGTGGATTCTTCACCACCTGAGCTACCAGGAAAGTGTAGACCATCAGGGAAGTAAAATTTTATGTACTTGCTTCCTTATGTTAAAATAACCTTTTAAGATAGTCCATTTTCAAACATGCAGTTTTGAGTTTTCTATCCATATTTCTTTTGTCCACTTCACCATGCCCTAAATAAACTGTGTTATAAAATGGATAAAGTTAGAGATTTATTTTGCAGTTATAAAAGGAAGTATGTTTTCTATTCAAATATAAAGTTTGTATTTGGTAGAAACTATAATCCAGACTTCTTGTATTATATTTTACCCAATGGAGTATCATAATCATAAAAGTTCAATATCATGTTGGTGAGGAAAAATTGCCCAATATATATGCTGAATTTTGTAAAAACAGTATGCATATCTCTACCATGTTAAGACCCTGGTGAAGGAAATGGCATCCCATCCAGTATTCTTACCTGGGAAATCCCATGGACAGAGGAGCCTGGTGGGCCACAGTCCATGGGGTTGCACAGAGTCAGACATGACTCAGCAACTAATCACAGGACAGCACCTTGTTAAGAATTCAACTAAAATATATTTTATTATATTATGGATGAAAGTAATTATAGAAATCCAAACTATAAGTTCATATAATTTTTAATTTCTATAAAATTGAGAGAAATATACTTCCTGTAAACTGTAAATATTTGACTTCCCAGGTGGCGCTAGTGGTAAAGAACCCGCCAGTGCAGGAGACATAGGAGACATGGGTATGAACCTTGGGTCGGGAAGATCCCCTGGAGGAAAAAATTGCAACCCACTCCAGTATTCTTGACTAGAGAATCCCATGGACAAAAGAGCCTGGCAGGCTACAGTCCATAGAGTCTCAAAGAGTAAAACATGACTGAAGTGACACCACCAAGTACTCATAGTCATAAATTAATATTCAAAATGATTTTTTCAGACTTCAGGATGGTTTGCTACACTATAGAAATGATATAAACTGCCAAAATTTATTTGGGTGTTATCACAGTAATCCAATTGTATTTAAACTATTTCTTAGAGAAAAACCAAGTCTATTCCATTTTACTTTGTTTAATTAGAAAGTAGTAAGTAAACCTAACTCATTTTTTAATGTGTTGCCTCAATAGATATTTAAAAATAATTCCCTAGTATCTTTTATTTATTTATTTATTTATTTTGGAGGCTAATTACTTTACAATAATGTATTGGTTTTGCCATACATTGATATGAATCTGCCACGGGTGTACATGTGTTTCCCATTCTGAAACCCCTCCCATCTCCCTCCCCATCCCATCCCTCTGGGTCATCCCAGTGCACCAGCCCCAAGCACTCTGTATCATGCATCGAACCTGGACTGGAGATCTGTTTCACATATGATAATATACATGTTTCAATGCCATTTTCCCAAACCATCCCACCCTTGCCCTCTCCCACAGAGTCCAAAAGACTGTTCTCTACATCTGTGTCTCTTTTGCTGTCTTGCATACAGGGTTATCATTACCATCTTTCTAAATTCCATATATATACATTAGTATACTGTATTGCTGTTTTTCTTTCTGTCTTACTTCACTTTGTATAATAGGCTTCAGTTTCATCCACCTCATTAGAACTGATTCAAATGTATTCTTTTTAATGGCTGAGTAATATTCCATTGCCTTTTCTACTGTGAAGAAAGCTGAGTGCCAAAGAATCGATGCTTTTGAATTGTGTTGTTGGAGAAGGCTCTTGAGAGTCCCTTGGACTGCAAGGAGATCCAACCAGCTGAGCACCAAAAAATTGATGCTTTTGAACTGTGGTGTTGGAGAAGACTCTTGAGAGTCCCTTGGACTGCAAGGAGATCCAACCAGTCCAGCCTAAAGGAGATCAGTCCTGGGTGTTCATTGGAAGGACTGATGCTGAAGCTGAAAGTCCAATACTTTGTCCACCTCATGCGAAGAGCTGACTCATTGGAAAAGACCGTGATGCTGGGGGGGCGAGAATTGGGGACAGGAGGAGAAGGGGACAACAGAGGATGAGATGGCTGGATGGCATCACCGACTCGATGGACGTGAGTTTGAGTGAACTCTGGGAGTTGGTGATGAACAGGGAGGCCTGGCATGCTGCGGTTCATGGGGTCGCAAAGAGTCGGACATGACTGAGCAACTGAACTGAACTGAACTGAATATTCCATTGTGTATATGTACTACAGCTCTCTTATCTATTTGTCTGCTGATGGACATCTAGGTTGCTTCCATGTCCTGGCTATTATAAACAGGGCTGTGATGAGCATTGGGGTACACGTGTCTCTTTCAATTCTGGTTTCCTCGGTGTGTATGCCCAGCAGTGGGATTGCTGGGTCATATGGCAGTTTTATTTCCAGTTTTTTAAGGAATCTCCACACTGTTCTCCATAGTGGCTGTACTAGTTTGCATTCCCACCAACAGTGTAAGAGGGTTCCCTTTTCTCCACACCCTCTCCAGCATTTAATGCTTGTAGACTTTTGGATAGCAGCTATTCTGACTGGCGTGAAATAGAACCTCATTGTGGTTTTGATTTGCATTTCTCTGATAATGAGTGATGTTGAGCATCTTTTCATGTGTTTGCTATCCATCTGTGTGTCTTCTTTGGAGAAATGTCTGTTTAGTTCTTTGTCCCATCTTTTGATTGGGTCATTTATTTTTCTGGAATTGAGCTGCAGGAGTTGCTTGTATATTTTTGAGATTAATTCTTTGTCAGTTGCTTTGTTTGCTATCATTTTATCCCATTCTGAAGGCTGTCTTTTCACCTTGCTTATAGTTTCCTTTGTTGTGCAAAAGCTTTTCAGTTTAATTAGGTCCCATTTGTTTATTTTTGCTTTTATTTCCAATATTCTGGGAGGTGGGTCATAGAGGATCCTGCTGTGATTTATGTTGGAGAGTGTTTTGCCTATGTTTTCCTCTAGGAGTTTTATAGTTTTTGGCCTTAGGTTTAGATCTTTAATCCATTTTGAGTATTTTTGTGTATGGTGTTAGAAAGTGTTCTAGTTTTATTTTTTTACAAGTCGTTGACCAGTTTTCCCAGCACCACTTGTTAGATTGTCTTTTCTCCATTGTATATTCTTGCCTCCTTTGTCAAAGATAAGATGTCCACATGTCAGGATGGCTGTCCTGACGTGTCATGAGTGGTCTAAGGCGCCAGACTCAAGTTTCTACTTCCCTAGTATCTTTTTAACCATATATTGAAATTTTAATTTTAAATATTTAAAAATATGATAAGAATGTTTTAAAAGTTTAGATATTCTTACATGTAAATATGGCACTGAATACATATCAATTTCAGAGTAAAATCAGTAGCATTAAGATGATAAACAGCCTATAGAAATCTAAAATGCCCTAAAATTTCCTCTGAATCTTGCTTCCCTGGTGGCTCAGACAGTAAAGCGTCTGCCTACAATGCAGGAGACCCGGGTTCAATCCCTGGGTTGGGAAGATCTCCTGGAGAAGGAAATGGCAGGCCACTCCAGTATTCTTGCCTGGAAAATCCCATGGACAGAGGAGCCTGGTAGGCTACAGTCAGTCCATGGGGTTGCAAAGAGTCAGACACGACTGAGTGACTGCACTTTCACTAGGAGAATTATACATATAATTGTTAAATAACTTTAAGAATTAAATATATTTTAATTTATTTAATAATAAGTTGGAGCCTTGAAGGCTACAATCCATAGAGTCACAAAGAATTGGACACGTCAGAACATACACACATAAAATTCTTATGCTGTGTCTCTTTTAGTCATTATTAATACAATTATTTTTATTAAATTTTATATAAATTAAAAATAATATTTTTATTAAAACTTAAAATTAAGTTATTTAAAGATTATCTGTTTCTTTCCAGTATTTTAATCTATAATCTCTTTTTTTTCTGAACTCATATTTTGCCTCTATAGAGCAAAAAGTGCTTGTTTATTCATATTGCAATTTAGATGCAAAAGCAAGTAAGATAGTTGACATATTTATTCATTAAATACCTTTAGATTCTTGACAGCACAAAATACCAATGACTACGTGAAGTTACAGACTGCCCCGTTTTTCTATTATTTTTATTTAGTGAGTTCTTTGGGTTGTTTCTATTTTGTAACAGTTCTTATGTTCAGAAGGATTATGCAGATATTTCCTGGATTAATTATTTAATTCAGTTAACCAGTTTTGCTGAATTTCCTAAGGAAGACATTTCCAACTTTGGAACAATTGTGCAGAAATCATATATAGGTCAGATAGGCTCTTAACATACTACGTTGAGCTACAAACAAATGAAAAAAATCAACTAAATTATCTTAAACACTACTTGCTGCAACCACTGAATTAATTTGAATTTAAAAGCATTCTACTTTTTCAGATAGGGCTTCTGCCTAACATGTTCCCTGTGTATAGTCTACATGTCCTGGGTATCCTTAAGTTTTGACCTTAGACTTGAACCAAAACTAAAATACCAGAGTTTCAGAAACTAGTTGGATTTGCTAACCACTCCTGTTAGATAATGGGCTTCCCTGGTGGCTCAGACAGTAAAGAGTCCACGTGCAATGCGGGATACCTGGGTTTGATCCCTGGGTTGGGATGGTTCCCTGGAGGAGGGCATGGCAACCCACTCCAGTGTTCTTACCTGGAGAATCCCATGGACAGAGGAGCCTGCCGGACTACAGTCTGTGGGGTCTCAAAGAGTCAGACATGACTGAAGAGACCAGGCATGTTCATTTTTAACTTGATATTACAAATGAATTACGCACTAATGATTAGCACCTCCACTAAATTCATTCAAACAGAAGGCATAATACATCTTATAATACATCTTTCTGAGTTTCTTTCTATTAAGAAAACCAAATCTTGGTCTCTGTCTCTACCTCAGTCTCAATTTTAATAGAAGCAATGAATTCCACTTACCCCATAACAGAGACTTCCATACCTTTAGAGGCTGACTTTAAGTTCATTTTTCTTCTTGAATCCTTCCTTGGTATCTTGTTAACTCTTTAACTCATCTGTGTTTATGATTTTTAAATAGATTATATCCCTCTAAGTGCATCTTTCTACATTTAATGAAAGTTAAATTCTCTGAAGATAATGTTGTAATCATATTTTACTGTGTAAATATTAGGAATTAATTAAACATTTTAAATAAATATTCTATACATGATCTGGAGATCCAACCAGTCAGTCCTAAAGGAAATCAGTCCTGAATATTCATTGGAAGGACTGATGCTGAAACTGAAACTCCAATATTTTGGCCACCTGATGCTTAGAGCTGACTCATTTGAAAAGACCCTGATGTTGGGAAAGATTGAAGGCAGGAGGAAAAGGTGACGACAGGGGATGAAATGGTTGGATGGCATCACCAACTCAATAGGCATGAGTCTGAGTAGGCTGTGGGAGTTGGTGATGGACAGGGAAGCCTGGCATGCTGCAGTTCATGGGTTTGCAAAGAGTCGTACATGACTGAGCAACTGAACTGAACTAAACATATGATTTTAGCCAAAAGGCCAAAAAGTGATTAATAATAAACATGCTTATTCTAAATCATGTTAAACTTCATATTTTGAAAAAGTTTTTATTGGAATATACTTCGTTTATAATGTATTAGTTTCAGGTTACAGCAAAGTGATACAGTTATACATGTATGTGCTCAGTCACTCAGTCATTCCAACTCTTTGTGACCCCATGGACTGTATCCCACCAGGCTCCTCTAACCATGGGATTTCCCAGGCAAGAATACTGGAGTGGGATGTCATTTCCTTCTCCAGGGTTATATGTGTGTGTGTGTGTGTGTATGCTTCTATTTTGGATTATTTTCCATTATAGGTTATTACAAGATATTGAGTATAGTTCCATGTGCTATACAGTAAGCACTTGTTTGTATCTATCTATCTATCTATCTATCTATATATATATATATGCATGTATATTTTAATCCCCAACTCTTAATTTACCCCTCCTTCCCTTTTCCCTTTGGTAACCATAAGTTTGTTTTCTGTGTGAGTCTATTGTGCGTAGTTGCTCAGTCATGTCTGACTCTTTGGGACTGCACTCACTGTACCCTGCCAGGCTCCTCTGTATATGGGGATTCTCCAGGCAAGAATACTGGAGTGGGTTGCCACGTCCTCCTTCAAGGGATCTTCTCAACCCAAGGATCAAACCCAAGTCTCTCGCATTGCAGGTGGATTCTTTACCATCTGAGCCAGGAGGGAAATCTGTATGAGTCTGTTGCTATTTTGTAAATAAATTCATTTGTATCATTGTTTTAGCTTCCATGTATAAGCAATCTCATGATATTTGTCTTTGTCTGACTTGCCTCACTTAGTATGGTAATCTCTGGGTCCATCCATGATAGTCTAAATGGTATTATTTCATTCTTTTTTATGGTTGAATAATAATACTTTGCTAACAAATGTCCGTCTAGTCAAGGCTATGGTTTTTCCTGTGGTCATGTATGGATGTGAAAGTTGGACTGTGAAGAAGGCTGAGCACCGAAGAATTGATGCTTTTGAACTGTGGTGCTGGAGAAGACTCTTGAGAGTCCCTTGGACTGCAAGGAGATCCAACCAGTCCATTCTGAAGGGGATCAGCCCTGGGATTTCTTTGGAAGGAATGATGCTAAAGCTGAAACTCCAGTACTTTGGCCACCTCATGCGAAGAGTTGACTCACTGGAAAAGACTCTGATGCTGGGAGGGATTGGGGGCAGGAGGAGAAGGGGATGACAGAAGATGAGATGGCTGGATGGCATCACTGACTTGATGGATGTGAGTCTGAGTGAACTCCGGGAGTTGGTGATGGACAGGGAGGCCTGGTGTGCTGCAATTCATGGGGTTGCAAAGAGTCGGACACGACTGAGTGACTGAACTGAACTGACTGACTATTCCATTGTATACATATACCACTTCTTAATCCATTAATCTGTCAGTGTACACTCAGTTTGCTTCTGTGTCTTGGCTAATGTAAATAGTGCTCCTATGAACACTGAGGTGCATGTATTTTTTTTTTGAATTATAGATCTCTCAGGATATATCCCAGGAGTGGGATCACTGAATCATATGGTAACTCTATTTTTAGTTCTATAAGGAACCTCCATACCATTCTCTCTAGTGGCTGCCTTAATCTACATTCCCACTACTAGTGTAAGAGGGTTTACCTTTCTTCACACCCTCTCCAGCATTTTTTATTTGTAGACTTTTTGATGATGACCATTCTGGCCAGTGTGATAAACCTCATACTTCTGAAAGCGTATGTTATTGTCCTCCATTACCAGTTATTCTGGAAGAAAAAAAAAATTTGAGAGTCAGTGGTGAAAGTTTAGAAACATAGACAAGCAAGGAGGGCATTATAATGATTGGGGAAACATTTCTGTGTGATAATTTTACACAAATGGCCTTCTTTGGTTTCTTACAAATACAATCCAGGTGCTATCAACTTATCTCATTAGGCTGTCTCATGGCGTCCTCTAACTTACCTTTGGCTTTTCCCAAATCTCCCCTCACCTTTTCTCTTCCCACACTCCATTGTTGCCTCATGTTAGTATTTTTATAACATTACATTTAGGCTTGAAAATCATTCAAGCTTTTAGCACCTCAATTTCAAAAAGAAAGAAGGGGTGTTGGAGCATTACGATAAATGAAAAAGGATTATAAGTGACATAATAAATGTGAAATCAGTATGTTCAACACATGACTGTCTTGCTGAAGGCCCTCTTCTAAGCACAATGCAACTTAAGTGTTACAGAGGCTACATAATGGAGCATGAGGCTGTAGGGACTAAAAGAGGACTCTCATTTCCAGAAATTTTAACACCATTATAATTAGACTGAAGAGCATCAAGGAATACATTGATAAAACAGGTAGCCACACATGAGTAGTAAGCATGAGACAGTTGATTAGCATGATTGTTACACAGCTCCATTGTAATGTTCTGGAAAATTCTATGTACTCTGTAGAAGTTAACCAGTTTTGTCTTTTTTTGCAACTTTCATAAAATACCTCAAAACTGTGGGTTACACAGTAATTAAAAAATTAATTTTAATTTTTCTTCAATGTTTTAGCTGTATGAAAACAAAAACTGGGAGTGTCCTTCTGGTATCCCATGCCCCAAGCTCATATTGTATTTTCCCTGCCCAAGCTCTGGAATTAACTGCTTCTCCAATGAACTCTGGCTCTTTCTACTGGTAAATGGGATATAGAAACCATGATCTTGTTATTGGTTGTCCTGTAGGGCCCTATAAATAATGTCATTCCTCTTAGTGGGGAGAACTAGGGAACATACGTAGTAACACATGCATATGTACACATTTATATTTGTTTCTTTCCCTATCTGTATATGTGTTAACACTTCCAAATAACATATAATAATTCATATTGATGCCTCTGACAAATCCAGAACCAGAGACTGAGACTTTAATGTATAATATTAATTTAATCGCATTTATTATATACCTATAAATACACATACATAATTAAGAGTAATCACTGAAGCAACATAAATACAAGTGCAGTTTAAAAAATAAATAGAAAAAGAAAGTAGTGAGAAAGAGTAGGATGTATAAAAGTTGACCAGTTCAAATGAAGGAGGGAATGAGGAAAATTGAGAAAAAAAATGCATTTAAGGATATATACATTTTTGCTTATTTTCTATTTTTAATGAAAATTAGATATGATACCTGAATATAATCATATCCACTAATGAAAGTGACAGTTTAACTATTTCACCAAATCTACATTTCTTCATAAAAATTACTAAGAAGCTTAGATAGTTATGCTGGTGATTATATTAACAATGCAAAGATCAGGTGAAGCTGCAGAGCTTCAAAATATAACATTGGTAATTAGAAAATTACATGTAATTTCATGAGAATAATTTAGCAGAAAACTAAGAAAAAGAATATAAAATAAATAAATACATAATTCAATCTCATGTGGGAAGATTTACCACATCAAACTGTAAAAAAAAAAATGTCTTAGACTGAAATCCTCACTTTAAAATTTAACACTTAATCATTGACACAAGCAAAAGAAGCACTTAGTAAACAAGTAATTAAAACTTACTTAGCCTCATAAAAGGCTTCCCTGATAGCTCAGCTGGTAAAGAATCTGCCTGGAATATAGGAGGTCTGGATTTGATCCCTGGGTTGGGAAGATCCCCTGGATAAGGGAACGGCTACCCACTCCAGTATTCTGGCCTGGAGAATTTCATGGACTGTATAGTCAATGGGGTTGCAAAGAGCCAGACATGACTGAGTGAATTTCACTCACTTCAGTAACATCATAAAATATACATAAACTAAATGTACAGCTCTTAAGTCAGAGAGGACATAGACATGCAAAATGAAAGTGGAACAAAGAAAGCTTGTTCAAGTTAAATTATAGCAGAAAATATAAAACAAAAACATTTTACTAGTGCCAGGCAGGCTTTTTTTGGGAAAAGTATTTTGAAAGAAAGGATAAAATACCTAAAAAGGGCTCACTGATAACACCATTCTGTCAAATGTGAGAAATATATGAAAGCCTTAGTGTTAGTATATATCAATAATAACCAACTGGAAGAAATAGTTTGAAAAATACTCCACTCAAAAGCAAAACAAGTCTATAAGATATATAGAAAGTAATCTTAAGAACAATTGTGCAACACTTCTAAATAGCAAGTTATAAAATATTGTCACATGCCATAAAAGAGGACCTAAATAATAATGAAATAAAGTCCTTGGATGTGAAGGCTCAGTATCTTAAAGTATTAATTAGTCATGAATTAATCTATAAAGTAACTCCAATTATAATGATATCACAACTTTTTGTTTGTGCACATTGAAAAGTTGAGTCTAAATTCATATATCGATGTTGCATGTAAGAATATCCATGATGTTCATAAAAAGGGAAACAAATAGTCATGTATCAACATTTCTTACATATTTCTAGCAATTAAAGCAGTGATGTATTGATATCTTATGTTTTCCCCATCAATATATTCTCAGGCACTTCCACATTTCTTACATGTATGAACTATATCAGTGCCTTCCTTGACTCTTTTCTTCCAGTTGAATTTAATCAATGGAAGGATCAACAAGAGATGATTGAAAGGGCAGAGGGTGAGGTAGGGATATTTATCTGTAGCTCCTTTCTTGCCAGCCTGCCAAAAATAGACTGTTGTGAAGACTGACTTCTATAATTATTTTCCTAGAGCTAGAAGGAGCTAGAAGGAGCCTGGTATGCAAATGACTGCATGGAGCAAACCCTCACTGTTTCTGCCCTCTGCTAATGTACATATAATTTCTTTGTGGGTGAGAAATAAACTTCTGTGTGGCCTAATTTAGATAGCAGTTAATTTATTAAAATTCAGTTCTTGTTTAATTGAACTTTCAGAACAGTTAACACTTTTGATCTCTCTCTCTCATTCTTAAGAAAGTTTTGTTTCTTGGCTTCTGGTAATGATCACTTCTAGGGATCCATGCTGCTTTTGCTTCTTGTCTTCCTCTTTCTGCCTTTAAAATGCTTTGATGTCCCAAAGTTCCATGTACTTTTTTTTTTTTTCCTCCTGTTTGGTGATTTTATCCAGACCTGTGTTTCTAAAAATCCTCTCTATACTGATGACACACAAACATTTACTTTTAGAAACTTATGCTTTCTCTCACTGTCTTGTGACTATCCCATTTCCTAACACATGTATTTTCTCTGATTATCTAATATGAATTGGAGACCTAACATATCCAAGTCCAAAGTTTTGATTCCCACATCATCTCCATGATTCTTTTCATTGACTAGTCTTTTTGAAGTATATGGGACTGCCAGACCATGAGTTACTCATGTTAAATTATTGTAATCATTTTTGACTCTTCTCTCAAATATTATATATAATACATAAGAAAATTATTTATATTTTTGAATTATTCATTAAACACAATGTATTATCTCAACTGTATCACTAAAATTATAATCCAAGCTATTTCTTTTTGAAATAGTCTGAAACTCTACCAAGTAGTCTCTCATTTATTTTTTTCCAACTCCTGTCAATAGCTAGATTATTATTTTTTTTTAATGACTATCATTTTTCTACTCAAAAATCTCTTCTTGGTGTTTCAGTCATATTTTGAACAACATCCATTGTTCTTATCAAGGTTCCCCATAAGGACCTGGTTGACCTGGGTAACTCTGTCCTCAAGTCTGACTTTTCATTTTTGTTGTTGCAGTTATTGGGATTTCCTGGATTTACCCTTTCCTCCTCCACAAAATGTGCTTATTACATTTTTTTACTGAAGATTTACACTGGACTTCCCCTGAGGTTAGAAATCTCATGCCCAGATATTCATATGGTTGTATTTCACCTCACTTAATTCTCTGCTCAAATATCATCTTCATACAGTCCTCCTGACATCCCTACCCCAATAAAGTGCCCCTACTTTCCTAAAACTCTTAACCCTACACTATTAATTTTCCTCTGTAGGATTTTTTGTTTACTACTAGAAATTATACAATTAGCTTTTTATTTGCCTTTTTTTTTTTTTTTTTTTTTTTTGCGTGTTCCACTTGAATATAAGTTCTATAAACTTGGGTGTTTTTTTCTATTGTATTCATGATTCAATACCGGGTCCCTATTTTAGAACAATGCCTGGGGACATAAGACACTAAAAATAAAACAGCCCAACTCCACTTTAACAAAATAATGCAGAAATAAAAGTTTCATCAGTTTAGTATGTGATGCAGAATAGTAATTTGGGTTAATCTTAATTGAAGAGCTACATCAGGTATCTGGATTGTAATTAAATAATGAAATACTGTTCCACATTCATTCTGGTTTCCTTGGAAGTGCTATATTTTCTTAAGTTTCTCTAAGTTGAAACTTTTACCCATTTAGAAACCATCTTGGTTCATGAGGAGATTCAGGTTATTTGTGGTGACAGCCAGCCTCTCTAATTCCATTCCCTCTATTACCAGGCCATGAGTTGAGCATACATTGTCTTTCACCAGAATCGATACCTTATCTATTCAGCTCCCTGAAATGAGCTTTCATTATCCAGGTAGTTTTAGATAGATGACTTGCAACTTTTATTACCTTTAGTATTGCCTGCTAGGATATATTGGGAATCTTGTATAACTGGTGTAGGCATACATCAGTCTGGGTCACCTTGAGATTAAAAAATCGATGGGGAAGAAAATAACAGTTGAGGACTTCTGAGTTTAGCACTCATTATCAAAGCAACATAGTATATAACTAGTGACAAAAACAAGCACATGGTAAACTCTCTAAAGCACAGTTCTGAGGTGTCCATCTGTGATCTACATTGTGAGAACTCTTACTGAGTTTAATTCGTATAATGAGACCCTTTTATAGTACTTCTGCATCCTAGAAGTTTCCCCAGAGTCCTGATACTCAGTCTATACTTGATGGACAAAATGAGAGACTTATATGGATGTTTAAAATTATGAGTCTACATTTAGAAAATCTTCACTACAATAAGAAATCCTTGGTGTAAAATCATGTGAATAATTACATTAATTATATATAAAAAGGAATTCTAGAGAGGCTAGTGTGGATTAGTGTTTGGCTGGTCCTGGCAATGAGAACACTAATTCCATGGAAATCTCTTTTAATTTACAAAAAAAAAAAAAAAAAAAAAAAAGTCATTGAATTGCACACTTAAAGTGGGTACATTATATTGTGTATAAATTATACTTCAGTATAGCTATTTAAAAGTTAAACAAATGATTTTATAAAGGATCATATGTAAAATAAAAGAAATAATAAAGTATAGTTTATGAAAGTTATAAAATATTCTTCAAAAATGCAACACTAGGATTCATACATTTATTTATTTTTTAACTTTTTATTTGTATTGGGATATAGCTGATTAACAATGTTGAGATAGTTTCAAATGAATAGAGAAGGGACTCAGCCATATATATACATGTATCCATTCTCCCCAAACTCTCCTAACATCCAGGCTGCTGCATAACATTGACCAGAATTCCCTCTGCTATGCAGTTGGTTCTTGTTGGTTATCCATTTTAAATATAGCAATGTGAAGGAAATGGCAACCCACTCCAGTATTCTTGCCTGGAGAATCCCAGGGACAGAGGAGCCTAGTGGGCTGCCGTCTATGGATTCTCACAGAGTCGGACACGACTGAGGCGACTTAGCAGCAGCAGTACAAGCCCATCCCGAACTCCTATCCTAGGGCTGGTTAGGACTGATATATTTAGACTCTGGTTCATTCTTGACCTGTTGAGGGAAAGTTCTTGCAGAAGGAAAAGAACAAAGAAATGCACCAGCATCTTCCATCAGTTCACCTCTGTGACCTGACTGAAAGTCAGATAAACCACTAATATGATAAGTGAGAGTGGATTACTGCAAACCAAAGTAATGATGCCACATTTTAAACTGTTTCACTGGATGTATTTCTAGAAAGAGCACAATTTCTGGTACTTGGATATCACTATTGATGTGGAAGATGCATTTTATTCAGTCTCTATCAATAGACTATCAAAGTAACACATTTTGTTGAGGGAAGGGGATCAATATTCATTCACAGTTTTGTACCAGGGCTATAGTAATTTTTTGGCATTGCCTTTCTTTGGGATTGGAATGAAAACATTGGGATGCTCAAGCTGGTTTTAGAAAAGGCATAGGAACCAGAGACCAAATTGCCAACATCCACTGGATCATTGAAAAAGCAAGAGAGTTCCAGAAAAACATCTATTTCTGCTTTATTGACTATGCCAAAGCCTTTGACTGTGTGGATCACAATCAACTGGAAAATTCTGAAAGAGATGGGAATACCAGACCACCTGACCTGCCTCTTGAGAAATTTGTATGCAGGCCAGGAAGCAACAGTTAGAACTGGACATGGAACAACAGACTGGTTCCAAATAGGAAAAGGACTATGTCAAGGCTGTATATTGTCACCCTGCTTATTTAACTTATATGCACAGTACATCATGAGAAACGCTGGGCTGGAAGAAGTACAAGCTGGAATCAAGATTGCCGGGAGAAATATCAATAACCTCAGATATGCAGATGACAGCACCCTTATGGCAGAAAGTGAAGAGGAACTCAAAAGCCTCTTGATGAAGGTGAAAGAGGAGAGTGAAAAAGTTGGCTTAAAACTCAACATTCAGAAAATGAAGATCATGGCATCAGGTCCCATCACTTCATGGAAAATAGATGGGGAAACAGTGGAAACAGTGTCAGACTTTATTTTGGGGGGCTCCAAAATCACTGCAGATGGTGATTGAAGCCATGAAATTAAAACACACTTACTCCTTGGAAGAAAAGTTATGACCAACCTAGATAGCATATTCAAAAGCAGAGACATTACTTTGCCAACAAAGGTCCATCTAGTCAAGGCTATGGTTTTTGCAGTGGTCATGTATAGATGTGAGAGTTGGACTATGAAGAAGGCTGAGTGCCGAAGAATTGATGCTTTTGAACTGTGGTGCTGGAGAAGACTCTTGAGAGTCCCTTGGACAGCAAGGAGATCCAACCAGTCCATTCTGAAGGAGATCAGCCCTGGGATTTCTTTGAAAGGAATGATGCTAAAACTGAAACTCCAGTACTTTGGCCACCTCATGTGAAGAGTTGACTCATTGGAAAAGACTCTGATGCTGGGAGGGATTGGGGGCAGGAGGAGAAGGGGACGACAGAGGATGAGATGGCTGGATGGCATCACTGACTCGATGGATACGAGTCTGAGTGAACTCCGGGAGTTGGTGATGGACAGGGAAGCCTGGTGTGCTGCGATTCATGGGGTCGCAAAGAGTTGGACATGACTGAAAGAACTGTACTGATAGTAATTCTCTTGCTGCTACTACATTCTGCTCTTCTGAGACCTTGGGCATCTCATGATTTTAGGGAGCATCACAGTGCTTCACCAGATTAAATGTATCATGCTAATTGTATCTGGTATTCAAGTTTCCTAGATGCCCTGCTATGTTACAAGCATCCCAGAAGTGGTAAACATACTCCAAGAAAGTTCCAGGCTTACCACCTCAAAGAGAATTTACTTTCTGGAGTAAAGAACACACTATTATTCCTACCACATCCTACCACTAACAGAGTCATAGGATCTAGTGGGTTCTGTGTCACCTGGACCTACTAATCTAGTGCAGAGCCAACTCACCTACTTCTTGGTCTACATGACACTTATATTCAGTGGTGTCAGAAGTAGCAAGGTTAGATAAAGTTGTTGCATGTATCTCAGGGCCTGGCGTCTGCACCAGAGGACCATATTCTCTCTAAAAATTAGATCTGTATTTGCCACAAAATCCAGTAGAAATAGAATGCTTACTGACAGAACATCTGTTGACTCCACACCCAGAGCAAATCTCCACCAATGACATAAAATGTGTGCGGTATCATTTATTTGAAAGGGTGTATTTAGATTTGGGCCTTAGCAGGGTCAGAATCAACAATAATTTACATGAAGTGTAAATTGTTTCACTTGCTCTCTAGAAGCAGTGCTTCTCCCTTAGTTCATACCTGTGGCTTTATGGGGATTTCCTTAGTGAGGAGACTAACTTGATGTGTTGCTGCAAACCAGACTGAACTTCTACCATACCACAAACTCAATGATGGCCCTAACCACAACATTAGGAAGAACTTCTTCTATTGTGAATAGCTGTGAGCAGTATGTAATTGGCTATGCTCTGCTTTTATGTAAAAGATACTTGAGCATTCACAAATGGCAGAGCTGGTTGGTCAGGGACCTGCAAAGAACAAGATGGGGATGCATTGAGGAAACCATGAAACTTTTCAGAAGAGGCACCTGGATGGAGAGTGGGTGTGGACAAAAAGCATGAGAATCTGTTTGTCACATTACTACCTGCCAGTGAGCATTCAACCTAGAGGAGGCCCGTAACAACAGGAGCAATAAGAAGATTCCTCTTAAGGAAATCAGTCAGAAGTTGATCTCAGCCACACCATTTCTTCAGCAACGAGCCCATGAGAATAGTCCAGCAGCAGGGTTTCTCTCTCTCTGTGTCAGATCTAGCTACTGCCATTGCTGAATGGTCAGCCTGCCATTATCTGAGAGGAACATGAAACACCCAGTAGAGCCAAGTCAACGAATGGGACACATCAGCCAGTCAGTCCTAGATTGATTATACCAAATTGTCCAAACTGTTTGGAGACAATAGTTCATCCTTGTTGGAATTGACTTCCATTCTGGATATGCATTTATTTTTCCTACCCCCAATGCCTTTGCCAATACTGACATCTTCCAAGGTTTGTAGAGTATCAAACTGACACCATGGCGTGCCAGATAACATTTTAAAACCAAAGTCCAGGTTCAATGCACGATACTGGATGCTTGGGGCTAGTGCACTGGGACGACCCAGAGGGATAGTATGGGGAGGGAGGAGGGAGGAGGGTTCAGGATGGGGAACACATGTATACCTGTGGCGGATTCATTTTGATATTTGGGAAAACTAATACAATTTTGTAAAGTTTAAAAATAAAATAAAATTTAAAAAAAAATAAATAAAACCAAGGTACCCATTTCCAGATGGTGAATATGTGAGCGTTCTTGTTTGAGCTAGGCACATACATACAATGCACTCATTTGTATGTATAATACATATTTGTGTGTGTGTAATATGGATGAAAATTACATTTCAGTATAAAAAACCAATATATGTGAAATAATATGTGTATATGAATATGTGTATAATTCATTCTTTTTAAATAATTAAAAGAATGAATTCATTTACTAAACATGCATTAATCCCTTATAAACTATTGTGCATTTAGCCCTAGGAAGCACAAAGATGAATAAACATAGTCTGTGTATTTGAGGAATCTCCGGTGTAATAGAGAAGAATGTATTTGTTCTAAAATTAAAATACAGTGTAGCAGTGCTATTGCACCAATATTTAGTCTGTATTTATGTTTAAAAGTAATGACATCAGGGGGAGGGAAGTCAAAGAAAACTTGAGAGGAAAATGTAGTTTGTTAGTATTGATTCTCCAAGTGGGAATGGTAGTTAAGAAAAAAGAATAGCATGCAGAAGCAAGAGATGTTATAAGCCAGGGTGGGTTCAAAGAATGATAAGATTTGTTGCTAGAACTGAATAGGATTTGCAGGAGATAAAGCATGAAAGGTGGAGTCAGATTTTAATGGGCCATGAAGGCAGTGTCACCAAGTGTGAATTTTATCCCATAGACGACATGGTGCCACTGAAAGCTTTTAAGCTGGAAAGTTATAGAATCCAATCTATATTTTAGAAACATCAGTCTGCCAACAGTGTTGATAATGCATTAAAGGGACATGAGATAAGTTTGGGTGGTCACTTGAGAGGATATTGACACAGACTTGTTGAAGGAAAGGTGGCTTTTAAGAGATTTAGAAGTTAGGCTTCATAAAAATTGGTACAGAAAGCATCAATAATAAAAGACATTCTTTCTCCTTATATATACACTATTTCTTTAGCTATTTTAACATTTCTTCCAAATGAATACAAGCTCCTTGAAATTAAGCACCATGTCTTAGTAGCAGTTTTATTCTATATGTAATATGGGCATTGGAGATTAACATTTATAACCAATTTGATTACAATTTTACAAGGTACTAAAGGAATACTTCTTTAGTCAAGAGATGGTATCATGAAACATCTTTTTCCTTCTATTCAAGTAGATGACCAGGTTAAAAGGGAGTAAGGTGATTCCAGATTGAGAAAAGTTATGGAAGTATTCAAGACTATGATACACTTGAGAAACTTTATTAATTTATCATCTAAAAGCTGAGGCACATTTTGTGTTTAGAGATAGAAAGGGCTCATTTCAAAGGGGTGTTACATGCCTTGATAAGTTTTCATTTTATCCTAATAGAAATAAAAGCTATTAAAGAGGAAATGACATCATCCAATTGATATTTTAAAGGATTATTCTGCAAAAGTTTGACAAATTTATTGATGGGACTACAATGAAGGGAGAGAGAGAAAGATAGAGAGGGAGAGGCAGAGGGAGGTCTGTTGCAGTATTAGAATCAATCTGGACCAGGACTTAGAATCTGAAGCAAAAATTTAAGAGACTCTTCAGGCTCCTGGCCTGGGAAAATGGATCATGGGAGTTGCACCATGATTAAAATATAAAGAGAATGAACCACATAGTGTATTTCCCTTTTAGTTGTGTGTGTGTATGTGTGTGTGTGTGTGTGTGTGTGTGTGTGTGTGTGTGTTTTGAAAGGAAAGCCAGATGTTAAAGATACTGAATTCAATTTTATGTATACTGAACTTGAGGCCTCTGTGAGCAATGAACCTAGGAAGTCCAGCTACCTTCAATAACTGTCTTGACAATATCACTGTTCCCTGAACATGATATGTTCCTTAATATCTTCTCCTCAATATAGCAATTAATATCACTTACTGAATTCTCTGCAACAATGTTATTTTTCTTTTTTTTTGCTTTTTATATTTTGTTTTTTTATATATTATTTAATATATCTATAATTTTCCAACATTGATATATGAACTATAAATCTAAGCTTCCAAGCTTTTTTTTTTAATTTCACCTTTAATTTATTTAAAGTTGATGCTTCATTTACTTATTTATTTTTTTTTATTTTTTTATTTTTATTTCCAAGCTTTTTAAAAATATCTTCCCAATATTTCTTGTGATACCTTGCAAAATGTTTCTCTTGAAGTTTTGATAGAAAAGTAGATAATAGAAGGATTTTGTTCCTAGATGGCCAATTTATTGAGGTGGACTTGTTTACAACTTGATTGGAGACCATGAGTGAAGGGGCTTCTGTAGTTCAGTGGACTGAACTGTTGGTTTCTTGACTTCAGATTGAAGCAATATCAGACTTAAGAACATTGGTCAACTTTCTAGACAGAATTTTTTTCTACTAGTCCTTCACACACGTCTCAAATTATAAAGGTATCATCTGTGTGATGTAAAATCTGGATGATTTTCAGACTTCCCTTGTTCACTGTGGAATCCTCATCATCTTACATTGCTGAAACCTAGGGACCTTTCTCAGGTCTAGTAAGACCTTAAATCATAGTCAGATGCTGCATCTTCTCATTGATAGCTGATTTCATGATTCAGCCTGCAGAGTTGTATGAAATTTAGTCTTCTAGAGCAACAACAGGTTTCTTAGCATTGCAGAAAAATATATGGAAGATATTTCCATGAGCCTAAATACATCTTGAAATACTCAGCTGGCATCATAAGCACATGTTTTGTGTACATTTCTGAACTTAATGACTATGAATTTAATGATTGCACTATTATAATAATATTGAGTGCATTGTACATGTTTTAATAAGAGTGTAATTTAGAGACATATTATGGATATTCAAATAGTATTATTAAATTATTATTTAAATAATATGCATTATATGTGCCTTCTAAATATTTACTGGAGGGAAACAGAGGCAAGAATGAAGGAAAGAAAAAAGACAGCTGGCAGGCAGCTTCCTTTTCCCTCCCTCTTTCCCTCTCTCCTTCTCTTTCTTCATAAGGAGTCTGGCTGAGGTCAAGGAAACCTTGCGAAGATCATACCTGTGCTGGGATATAACAGAATAGTGTTTGGAGCACATGAAGAGTGCCCCACTCCCTTTTCAGAAAGCCTAACGTGGTGGTATCAGCTTTGAATTTGAAACCAGCCTAATATGCCACATATCAAGTCTGGCTGCTAACTCATTGTTAACACTTGAAACTGGACTATCAGAGGATACCACCAGACAAGTATTCGATGAAGAATAATAAGAAATGAGGAGGGGACGATCATAAGATGGCAGAGGAATAGGACAGGAAGACCACTTTCTCCCCCACAAATTCATCAAAAGAACATTTGAACGCTGAGCAAATTCCACAAAATAACTTCTAAGTGCTGGCAGAGGACATCAGGCACCCAGAAAGGCATCTCATTGTCTTCTAAAGGAGATAGGAAAAAAATATAAAAGATAAAAAGAGAGACAAAAGAGGTAGGGACAGAGATCCCTCCCAGGGAGGGAGTCTTAAAAAAGAGAGAAGTTTCCAAACATTAGGAAACATTCTCACCAGCGAATCTGTGGCAAGCCTTGGAACCTCAGAGGACAACATAAATGGGAGGAAAAATAAATAAATAATTAAAACCTACAGATTATGTGCCTAAAGGCAACTCCCAGCGGGGAAGTAGCACAGAGGTGTGCATCCACCACTAGTAAGCAAGGACTGGACAGGGAGGCGCTGGCTGCATTGCTTAGGGTAAGGACCGGGCCTGAATCCCTGGAGGGCAATCTGAGGGAACTAACTAGAGATAGCAACCCACACTGTGGGATAGGTATCCCTTGAAAATCCCTAACCTAAGACACTGCTAGGCCTGCTCACAGAACAAAGGACTGAGCAGAGCCAGCTGGCTGTGAACCAGTTCATCCCCGGCCAGAGACAGGCAGGCGGGGGCAGCCAGAGCCGGAAGGGGGCAATCGTGGCCCCAGAGAGGCATCATTTACCAAACTGCAAGCAGGCTTCATTGCTAACCAAGACTCCTTGGGATTCTAGACGGTTGACATCCGCTTGGAGGGTGGCAGCCAGAGATCAGCTCCCCAGAAGAGACAAACAGCACACCTGAGAAGGTGCACCCATTGTACACCCAGAAAACTGAGCAGCAGGGACAGGGGAGGCGATAAGTCTCAGCCCCAACCAGGGACAACTGCGCCCGCCAAGCACCAGGTCACCTGAGCTGCTTGGACCGGGGAAGGGCACAAAATGCAGGCCCAACCGAGTCTGAGCCTTTGAGGAGTACCCGAGTACCTGAACCTGAGCGGCTTAGACCTGGGAAGTGCATACAACCCAGGGCTGGCCTCAGACAGTTCCCAACAGAGCACCCTAGAGCTTGAGCAGTGTAGACTGGGAAAGCACACACGCTGTGAGCGGGGGCAAACCCAGTGTGGCTGAGCCACTGGGAGCACTCCCCACAGACGCCAGTGATATTTTTTTGCAGCGTCCCTCCCTCCCCACAGAACAATTGAACAAGTGAGCCTAAAAAAGTGTCCACCACTGCCCCCTTGTGTCAGGGCAGAAATTAGACACTGAAGAGACCAGCAAACAGAAGAAGCTAAAATAAACAGAGGCAACCGCTATGGAAGTGACAGGTGCAATAGATTAAAACCTTGCAATTAGCACTGACTACTTAGGAAGGGGCCTATAGATCTTGAGAAGTGTAAGTCGGATCAAGGAACTATCCTTAAATGAGCTGACCCCACACTGTCCACAACAACACCAGAGAAAGTCCTAGATATATTCTTACTATTATCATTTTTGTAATTAAAAAAAAAATTAAGTCCTCTATTACTCCTTTAATTTTCATTTTTATAACCTACTATTACTTTGCAAAAAAAAGACCCAGTTTTAAATCAAACTTCATATATATATATATAAAAATTTTTGTGACTTTGTTTTTTTCTTTAATATTGTATTTTTGAGAATCTAACCTCTACTCTAGGTTTTTAATCTTTGCTTTTTGGTATTTGTATCAATTTTGTACCTTTAAGAACCCAATCTTCAGTACCCATTTTTACCTGGGAGCAAGATTACTGGCTGGATTGCTCTCTCCCACTTTGGACTCTCCTTTTTCTCCACCAGGTCGCCTCTATCTCCTCCCTCCTCCTCCTCTTCTCTACCCAACTCTGAATCTCTTTGCGTGTTCTGGGTTGTGGAGAACACCTAGGGAACTGATTACTGGCTGGATCTGTCTCTCTCCTTTTGATTCCCCCTTTTATCCTCCTGGCCACCTCTGTCTCCTTCCTCCCTCTTCTCTTCTCTGTGTAACTCTGTGAAGATCTCTGAGGGATCCATACTGTGGAGAGCACATAGGGAAGGGATTACTGGCTAGCTTGTTCTCGCCCCTTTTGATTCCCCATCTTCTCCTGGTCACCTCTATCTCTCTCCTCCCTCTTCTCTTCCCCATGTAACTCTGTGAACCTCTCTGGGTGTCCCACTGTGGAGAAACTTTTCATCATTAACCTAGATGTTTTATCATCAGTGCTGTATAGATGGAGAAGTCTCGAGGCTACTGTAAGAATAAGACTGAAAACCAGATGTAGGAGGCTTAAGTCCAAATCCTGAGAACACCAGAGAACTCCTGATTCCAGGCAACATTAATTGATAGGAGCTGATCAAACGCCTCCATACCTACACTGAAACCAAGCACCACCAAAGGTCCAACAAGTTCCAGAGAAAGACATACCATGCAAATTCTCGAGCAACACAGGAACATAGCTCTGAGCTTCAATATATAGGCTGCCCAAAGTCACAACAAACCCATTGACATCTCAAAACTCATTACTGGACACTTCAGTGCACTCCAGAGACAAGAAATCCAGCTCCACCCACCAGAACACTGACACAAGCTTCCCTAACTAGGAAACCTTGACAAACCACCCGTCCAACCCCACTCACAGCGAGGAACCTCCACAATAAGGAGGAACCACAAACTGCCAGAATATGGAAAGGCCACCCCAAACACAGCAATATAAACAAGATGAAGAGGCAGAGAAATACCCAGTAGGTAAAGGAACAGGATAAATGCCCACCAAACAAAACAAAAGAGGAAGAGATAGGGAATCTACCTGATAAAGAATTCTGAATAACGATAGTGAAAATGATCCAAAATCTTGAAAATAAAACGGAGTTACAGGTAAATAGCCTGAAGACAAGGATTGAGAAGATGCAAGAAATGTTTAACAAAGACCTAGAAGAAATAAAAAAGAGTCAATATATAATGAATAATGCAATAAATGAGATCAAAAGCACTCTAGAGAGAACAGTAGATTAATGGAGGTAGAAGATAGGATTAGTGAGGTAGAAGATAGAATGGTAGAATAAATGAAACAGGGGAAAAAGAAAAAAGAATTAAAATAAATGAGGACAACCTCAGAGATGTCTGGGACAATGTTAAACACCCCAACATTCGAATCATAGGAGTCCCAGAAGAAGATGACAAAAAGAAAGGCCATGAGAAAATACCTGAGGAGATAATAGTTAAAAACTTCCCTAAAATGGGGAAAGAAATAGTCACCCAAGTCCAAGAAACCCAGAGAGTCCCAAACAGGATAAACCCAAGGCAAAACACCCCAAGACACATATTAATCAAATTAACAAAGATCAAACACAAAGAACAAATATTAAAAGCAGCAAGGGAAAAACAACAAATAACACACAAGGGGATTCCCATAAGGATAACAGCTGATCTTTCAATAGAAACTCTTCAGGCCTGAAGGGAATGGCAAGACATACTTAAAGTAATGAAAGAAAATAGCCTACAGCCCAGATTATTGTACCCAGCAAGGATCTCATTCAAGTATGAAGGAGAAATCACAAGTTTTACAGACAAGCAAAAGCCAAGAGAATTCAGCACCACCAAACCAGCTCTCCAACAAATGCTAAAGGATCTTCTCTAGACAGGAAACACAGAAAGGGTGTATAAACTCAAACCCAAAACAATAAAGAAAATGGCAATGGGATCATACTTATCAATAATTATCTTAAATGTAAATGGATTGAATGCCCCAACCAAAAGACAAAGACTGGCTGAATGGATACAAAAACAAGACCCCTATATATGTTGTCTACAAGAGACCCTCCTCAAAACAAGGGACACACACAGGCTGAAAGTGAAGGGCTGGAAAAAGATATTCCATGCAAATAGAGACCAAAAGAAAGCAGGAGTAGCAATACTCATATCAGATCAAATAGACTTTAAAACAAAGGCTGTGAAAAGAGACAAAGAAAGACACTACATAATGATCAAAGGGTCAATCCAAGAAGAAGATATAACAATTATAAATATATATGCACCCAACATAGGAGCACTGCAATATGTAAGACAAATGCTAACAAGTGTGAAATGGGAAATTAACAATAATACAGTAATAGTGGGAGACTTTAATACCCCACTCACACCTATGGATAGATCAACTAAACAGAAAATTAACATGGAAACACAAACTTTAAATGATACAATAGACCAGTTAGACCTAATTGATATCTATAGGACATTTCACCCCAAAACAATGAATTTCACCTTTTTCTCAAGTGCACATGGAACCTTATCCAGGATAGATCACATCCTGGGCCATATATCTAGCCTTGGTAAATTCAAAAAAATTGAAATCACTCCAAGCATCTTTTCTGACCACAATGCAGTAAGATTAGATGTCAATTACAGGAGAAAAATTATTAAAAATTCCAACATATGGAGGCTGAACAGCATGCTGCTGAATAACCAACAAATCACAGAAGAAATAAAAAAAAGAAATCAAAATATGCATAGAAATGAATGAAAATGAAAAGACAACAACCCAAAACCTATGGGACACTGTAAAAGCAGTGCCAAGGGGAAGATTCATAGCAATACAGGCTTACCTCAAGAAATAAGAAAAAAGTCAAATAAATAACCTAACTCTACACGTAAAGTAACTAGAAAAGGAAGAAATGAAGAACCCCAGGGTTAGTAGAAAGAAAGAAATCTTAAAAATTAGGGCAAAAATAAATGCAAAAGAAACAAAAGAGACCATAGCAAAAATCAACAAAGCCAAAAGCTGGTTCTTTGAGAAGTTAAATAAAATTGACAAACCATTAGCCAGACTCATCAAGAAACAAAGGGAGAAAAATCAAATCAGCAAAATTAGAAATGAAAATGGAGCGATCACAACAGACAACACAGAAATACAAAGGATCATCAGAGACTATTATCAGCAACTATATGCCAATAAAATGGTCAATGTATGGCAAAACCAATACAATACTGTAATTAGCATCCAAAAATAAATAAATAAATAAATAAAGTGGGGGGGGTGGGGAGAAATGAGAAAAAGAACTCACCACAATTGCTCAAGCAGTCTGTGAGCAAACATCCCTTCAGTGCCTGTTGCCATCAGTAGAGCAGATTCAAGTGGAGAAAGAGCAGTAGAAAGAGACAAGAGTTACCTCAGTTGCCTAGCTCTCCATTGCTAGTGGCTCCTTGTTGTAACAAATCTAGGCTTGAGACTTTAATTTGAAATTGAGATTTTAAATTGGACTGGACTAATTTTTAAACTGAAGAAAACATTGAGTCAAGAAGTGATCATACTAACTTTGGTCAGATGAGATAATGTCTGCCATGTTTCTTCCAATAAACGAGGAGGTTTCCCTGGTGGCTCAGATGGTAAAGAATCTGCCTTCAATGCAAGAGACCTGGGTTGGGAAGGTCCCCTGGAGAAGTGAATGGCTACCCACCCCAGTATTCTCGCCTGGAGAACTCCAGGTACAGAGGAGCTTGGTGGGCTACAGTCCATGGGTTCGCAAAGAGTTGGACACAACTGAGTGATTAACACTTTTCTTTCAAACTACTATAATACCTTTTAGAAAAGTAACATGTGGAGTTATATTTTAAGATTATTTAAACAGGTAAATATCTTATTCCTTATCAAGGGTATATCGCTTTGTTTTAGCAGCATTTATAATTTGCTATTTTTTTTATAAATTGCTATAATTTCTTCTGTATTTATTAGCTGAGATTCAGCTAGAGAGAAGGAACACTTTCCCTTTTCCCCATTTATTTATTTACTCATTTGTAAAATAATTTTTATTTTAATATATGGATTATAATCTATTATTATACATTTTTTTTGTTTGTTTTTCTTTTCTTCAGCAGAGAGTTAGCCTGTTTGGGGTGAGGCCTCCAATGACTAATTCAGTTCCACACATGTGAGGCTCAGGGGCAAGCCCAAGAATTTGCACACAAATTTAGGAGGTCTCGCTGTCCATCTCCCATCTCTTCTCAGGTTTCCTCACCTCCCATGGTTCCTATGACTCCTTTTTCATGCTTCTCTGGCTAAAAAGGTGGTGTTTTAACCTCCCTGTGCTGGCACCCATTTCCTTTACATGGGTCTGCTTTGGGATCAAGCAAAGGATAGAAGATAACAGGAGTTCCCCATAAAAATGTTAAGACATGTGAACATCCAATTCCCAGTTCCTCAGGCCACATATAAAGATTTTTCTCTCATAATTTTAAATACCTTTTTGATTTCTTAATAGACTTTCCTAGTGGCTCATGCAGTCAAGTGTCTGTTTACAATATGGGAGACCTGTGTTCAATCCCTGGATCGGGAAGATCTCCTGGAGAAGGAAATGGCAAACCCACTCCAGTATTCTTGCCTGGAAAATCCCATGGATGGAGGGGCCTGGTAGGTTATGGTCCATGGGGTCACAAAGAGTCGGACACGACTGAGCAACGTTACTTTCTTTCTTTCTTGGTTTCTGCCTATCTCAGAGCCAAACCTCATTGCTGTAAGTTGCTTGGGGCCAGGAGGATTAAAAAAAAAAAAAAAAAAAAAAAAGAGTTACTCCCACAATCTCCCTTTCTGAACAATTTAGAGAAAGAAAGTCAAGAAAGAGAGGATTTGTCTTTCATACTCATCTGTGTTCATGGTTCTGAGATACGAGCCATCATAGAGTCTAAAGCTGAATATATGAAAGATATCATCAACATAAGAGATAATATCACCATATCAGCCATTATTTGGATTTTCATTTCCTTTTCAATCTACTGTTACTGTGTGTTTTCAGAGTCTGAACAGATAGCTCTTTCCTTCTTTCTAGGATTTCACTTGTAATCAGTAGAAGACTTAGAGCAGAGGGATTATTCCATGTTAGCCAGACTTGGAAACTGTTCTTCAATTTTAAAATTTATTTTAAACTTTTATAGAATTTTAGCTTGGCAGTTTTGTATGGGTGAATGTATGATACATGTGTTTGTGTGTGTATTTCTGTTTTAATATTTTTAGTCATCCCTCTGAGTCTTCAGACTCACCTGGTTTCTGATGAAAAATTTGTAGTTCACATCTTTTTTTAAAATGTAGTGTATCATTTCTTGTGCTGCTTTTAATATTTTCTGTTTATATATTTTTGTTTATATATTTTGACTATTATATGCCAAAGTGCTATTATTGTTCATTAGTTTAAGAAAAACTTTTATTTTAGAACATTTTTAGGTTTACATAAAAATGATAAGAATAGTAGAGATTTTCCAGTACCCCACACCTTTTTCTTTTTTATAAATATGTTGCATTAGTATGCTACCTTTGTCATAGTCAGTAAGCAGATATTAATAGATTATCCTTGACTGCTGCTGCTGCTGCTGCTAAGTCGCTTCAGTCGTGTCCGACTCTATTGACTGAGGTCCACACTTTTCACTTTATTCAGGTTTCCTTAGTCTGTATGTGATGTCCTTTTTCGTTAAGAGCAGCAGTCCCCAACCTTTTTGGCACTAGGGACTGGTGAAAGACAGTTTTTCCACAGACCAGGGCTGGGGGACGGCTTCAGGATGATTCAAGCGCATTACATTTATTACTCCAGTGCTGATCTGACAGGAGGCGGAGCTCAGGTGGTAATACTAGCAATAGGGAGCAGCTGCAAATATAGATGAAGCTTGGCTCCTTTGCCCACCACTCACCTCCGCTGTGTGGCCTGGTTCCTACCTACTAGACCACTGACCAGTCAAGTCTGTGGCCTGGGATTTGGGAACCCCTGCCTTACAGGATCCCACCCAGGAGATGTCTTGTCTTGACTTCTTAGGCTCCTCTCAAGCAGGTGCTGAATTTCTGATCTGTATCATTTTTCTCCTAAGGGACTTTTAAAAATCTTTTTTTGCAGGTTAGGTCTGCTGTTCATGAATTTGTTCTCTCTTGTTTGTTTTTAATCTGAGAAAGTCCTTATATCACCTTCATTTTTAAAGAATAAATTCAGTATTATTTTCAGACATAGTATTCTAAGTTAGTGGTTATTATTATTTTTTCACTACTTTCAATGTTTCAGTTTACTCTCGCTTGCATGGATTCTGATGAGAAAACTGTTGTAAATCTTATTATTTTTCTTCAATAAGTAAGATGTTTTATTTCCTCCACTGGCTTCTTTCATGACTTTCTATTTGTTTTTCTGCAGTTTGAATATGACATACCTGAATGTAGTTTAAAAAAATCTTGCCTGATATTATTATTCTCTGAGCTTTCTAAATTTGTCATTTATTATTTCTATCATTAATTTTGGGACGTCTTGGTCACTCTCACCTCATATATTTCTTCTGCTTCATTCTTTGATTCTTCTGTTATTCCAGTTTCATTTACATTATACCTTTAAAAATTGTCCAATATATCTTGAATGTTCTTTTCTGGGCTGTTTGTGTGTTTCTTTCTTTTTTTTTTTTCTGTTTGCATTTCAGTTTGAGACATTTTTGCTGATTCATCTGCAAATCCAAGATTCTTTGTTTAGCTATGTCCAGTCTACTGATGAACTCAGTGATTTTTTTTTTTAATTCTAGCATTTTATTTTAATTCTTGGACTTTATGTTTGTCTCTCTGCTTATATGTCATGTCATTTAATTTTTCCCAGTGTAATTCGTAAGATACTAATTGCAGCCGTTCTAAATTCCAAACATCTGTGTTATATCTGAATCTGATTTTAATGCTTGATTTGCATCTTTTTAAAAATTTATTTATTTTAATTGGAGGCCAATTACTTTACAATATTGTAGTGGTTTTTGCCATACATTGGCATGAATCAGCCATGGGTGTACATCTGTATCTTTAGACTGTATTTTTACTTGCCTGTTGGCATGCCTTTTCACTTTTACTTGAAAGCCAGTTATGTAGTATCAGGTAATGTTAATCTGACTAGAAGTTAGCTATATCTAGTGTTTGCTCTAGGTATGGACACTGAGATTTGAAATTAATCTAGTGTTTTTGTTTTTGTCTCCTTTCTTATGTTTGTGCTTCCCTAAGTAAATGTGGGCAAGGGAAGCATTCTATATTATGACTAAATCTCCATCTTTTAGTGAACAGGTGCCCTGGTTTCAAAAGGTTTCCCTTTCAGTTGTATTCTACCTTCCCAGTGGCATAGCTTCCCTCTTGCATACACTTAAGGTGAGACACAAATGCTAGAGGGAGCTGGAATGAGCTGAAGGCCCTTGTTGGATAAGGCTCTGATGAAATCTTTTTCCCTGGAGATCAGATCTTTGTTCTAAGATATACTTCACAATAATCACTCTTCCCTTCTCACTGCCAGAAACATGAAGAGATCTTTCTTGAATTCTTACCTGCAGACCATTCAGTGGGGGATCTAGGAGGTAAAACTCATGAAAAATTTTACTTAAGTTTACCCCTGAGAACATGACCCCTCAGGAATCTTTCATTCTCACACTAGTACACACTCAGCCTCCCACAGTTCATCAGAATTACCAGCGATTTTTTTTTTTTTTTTAACCAGTTTATGGTTGCTGCAGTTTCTTCTCCAAGTAAATAAAATGTTGACTCTGACTCTCTGGATTAGCGTGGCTTTCCAGATATCAGGGTGTCAATTTGCCCTGCAACCTTAGTTCTCTGATGTACCTAAGAAACGTTATTGATTTTCAGTTCTTTGAGCATTTTCTTGCTTTAAGAATGGGATTGACAGCTTCTAAGTTCTGCAGATGTCAGAGCTGAAACTGCACGTCACAACTGTTATTTTATTTTTATTATGTATTCTTCTTCATGTTCTCTAAGCATTTTGGATCTGTGTTTGGTGTCTGTTATTACTTTAACTGATTCTAAGCCAGTATTTCCCAAAGTATTTTTCTAAGACAAAAGTGTGTTGTTTACTGTTTTCTACATCCCAAGCAGAATGCAAAAAGTTGATGTGTTGATGCATTTTGATTAATCTAATTCACTGAGTTTGAATTTACTTTTAGAGCCTACTGATTATTCACTTTAATGAAAATTTTTACCTTTAAAAAATTCCCCAAAGTCTTTATGAAATTAGAGTTTTTTGTTGTTGTAAAGATGAGTGAACAACATTTTTTTTTTTTTTAAAGCAAAGTAGGAGCAGAGAAGTATGCAAAGACAAAAGAGTTTTGTGTTCCCATTAAATTTACAAACAGTTGGAAACTAGATGAGCCTGAGAGATAGAGAAAGAATTACCTTTAATCAAAAGGTTTCCCTTTCAGTTGTATTCTAAGCCCCATGATGAATGTTACGTCTGTTTCTCTATTTCTAAAATCTAGTTTACAGGTTCGCATATCACTTTTTGCTGTGTTTTCACTCAGCGCTGCTTAAATAACTCTCATTTTTGTTCTCTTTTAGACTTTCACATAGATCATTTTCCTTTGTCTTTCAGGATGCTTTAGCTACTGAAATTGCTTTCTGTGTGAGTTAAAAGCCCAATTCATAACCTCCTTTATTTTCAATACTGATTAAAACCAGTGTACTATCTTCCCTTTTCAATTATTGCAACTTTTTTTGCCCTTATGGCACTTTAGAAAATCTAAGTTTCTTTTGCTTCATTACAGGAAATGACTTTATTTTTTTTTCTTTCTTTTTAATTTAATTTTATTTTTTAACTTTAATTCACGCTGATCCAGTATCTTTCTCCTGTATTCATTTCAACCTGTATTATATTTATATTGGACTTCCCTGGTGGCTCAGACAGTAAATAATCTGCCTGCAATGCAGGAGGAAGTGAAGTCTTTCAGTTGTGTCCAACTCTTTGTGACCCTATGGACTACACAGTCCATGGAATTCTCCAGGCCAGAATACTGGAGTAGGTGGCTGTTCCCTTCTCCAGGGGATCTTCACAGCCCAGGGATCGAACACAGGTCTCCCACTTTGCAGGCAGATTCTTTACCAGCTGAACCACCAGGGAAGCCCAAGAATACTGGAGTGGGTAGCCTATCCCTTCTCCAGCGGATCTTCCCAACCCAGGAATCGAACTGGGGTCTCCTGGATTGCAGGCAGATTCTTTACCAGCTGAGCCACCAGAGAAGCAATGCAGGAGAGATGGGTTCTTTCCCATATTACAACTATTTCTTCCACATGTATTTTTATGACATAAAAAATCCAGATAATTTATGAAATGCATGATGAATGCCAGTATGTCTTATTGGCTGATTTAGTAACCTAGGATTGGTCCTCAACTTTCATCAGCTTCCTTGAATATGTAACTCCTTGTTTAATAGATATCTTTATTTTATATTGATTGATCAATCTAAATATACAATTATAACTGGGTATTTTTTAAAAATCACCTTCTGTGGTGGTTTGTTTAGAACTCAGTTCATGGATGTTTATTTTTTAATTTCTTTTGACTTATGTAACTAGAAACTTCCTCTTCTATTTGTTTGGGAGAAGAAAGTTAACTCAATCATGAAGGAACTGATAATATTTTGCTCCTTCCATTCCAGAAAATACATAAATCTTGTGTTTTTAATTTCAAAGACTTTCTTAGCAATGGGGCAAAGGAAGGTACACTCTAATAAGAACACTTATTTCCTGAGGAACCATACATTTCTATTTTATGTAAATAAACAACATAAACCTCACTTTAATTAAAGGAATAGAAGACAGAGTCATAACTCAGAGAGGAGAAATTATAAGAAAGAAAAATAGGTTACTTTGAGTTAGGAATTCAAGAGGTTTGGATCAAACCCAATAGTTTTTAGGGCTTTTGACTTTATGTTTTGATTTTGTGTTTGCAGAAGCACTGGAGCTACTACTTAGGGAAAAAACTATTTTGCATAGGCTTGAAGCTTTATTTCTATTCAGAAGATCAGTAAAGACCTTCCATGGAAGGTGGGCCCATTGTTCTACAGCCTAGCAACTCCCAAATGACTCTTAAATTCAGGGACCTCTGTACACAAAATGTTGGATAGAGAACTTATGGTACCCAGTTTCTAGGGAACAGATAAGGTATCTCTATACACTGAATCTAATCCAAAGGAAATGATGTACCTATTACAAAATGATTTAAAAAACTTGTACAACGGACTAGTCAACAGTATATGATATTTTTCTGATGTATATAAGAATGAATAAAATGGTTTTCTATATGCAATTATTTGTTATTGAGGGTCTCACTTTTTAAATTTCAAAAAAAAACCAAAAAAACAGATCAAAAAGAAACATCGATTAAGACCAAATTCAGAGGTAGCCCAGATTCTTTATAATTTTGTCATTTTAATTACAAAATGTACTATAAATTCTGCCATAAATTTTTCATATAAGCATTTTTAAATTGTAATATGTTTTAGAATATTTTAAAATATTAATTCTGTATCTGATAGCTACATTCTCATAAACTCCTCAGTGTGACATATTCCTTAGAAAGCCACATTATCTAATTTTTCTTATGATATTTTATTCAGTCTCTATTTCAATTTTCTAATAGTTTATGCAGATTTTATATAATGCAACATATTTACTCATCTATATACCTGATTTTTCTTTGTGTAGTATGTGTTCTCCTTGTGTCTTCCCTAGTAAGGTTTCAATACTACTTTTTCTCCCAACTCCATACATGTTTGTGACTAGAGACCAGACACGGCTCTTGAAGTTATTACTACAGTGATGCCACTCTACTGTAAGCCAATGGCTTTATTTTCTATTCAGAAATAAGGGAATATTCTACTTGTCTTAAAATAGTAATTTATATTTATCAATATTAAACTAAAATATTCATTGTGTTTAGTACCCATTTGCATTACTCAAAGACACATTATATGCAAATTCAATGTTTCAATTAATTTCACTTTAGACAAACACTCAGTGCCTAGTTTACGTTAGGCATTGTGAGATTCAAAATATATATTCCACAGCCAATGATCTCAAATAGTTTGACAATATGTACATTATCACTGTCAATCTGGCTTAACAGATCAGTATATTTTAGATTAGGATAAAATTATATAGCTGTGTGTATATATAGATATTTAAATATATGTGTATACATTTATTTAGCATATGCATTCTCACAAAAAATTCAACCAACTGAAAACAGAATATACAAATCTTTTCAAAATGTTGCAAGTATTTAATATTACATTTAAAAGCATGACGTAAAATTATGCTAAAATTGTATGTATATATACTACAGTTCTAATCACCAGATGGTCAACACTGAAATCAGATTGATTATATTCTTTGCAGCCAAAAATGGAGAAGCTCTATACAGTCAGCAAAAACAAGACTGGGAACTGACTATGGCTCAGATCATGAACTTCTTATTGCCAAATTCAGACTTAAATTGAAGAAAGTGGGGAAAACGACTAGACCATTCAGGTATGACCTAAAACAAATCCCTTATGATTATACAGTTGAAGTGAGAAATAGATTTAAGGGACTAAATCTGATAGATAGAGTGCCTGATGAACTATGGATGGAGGTTTGTGACATTGTACAGGAGACAGGGATGAAGACCATCCCCATGAAAAAGAAATGCAAAAAAGCAAAATGGCTGTCTGGGGAGGCCTTACAAATAGCTGTGAAAAGGAGAGAAGTGAAAAGCAAAGGAGAAAAGGAAAGATATAGGTATCTGAATGCGGAGTTCCAAACAATAGCAAAGAGAGATAAAAAAGCCTTCTTCAGCGGTCAGTGCAAAGAAATAGAAGGAAACAACAGAATGGGAAAGACTAGAGATCTCTTCAAGAAAAGGAGAGATACCAAGGGAACATTTCATGGAAAGATGGGCACGATAAGGACAGAAATGGTATGGCCCTAACAGAAGCAGAAGATATTAAGAAGAGGTGGCAAGAATACACAGAAGAACTGTACAAAAAAGATCTTCACAACCCAGATAATCATGATGGTGTGATCACTCACCTAGAGCTAGACATCCTGGAATGTGAAGTCAAGTGGGCCTAAGACAGCATCACTATGAACAAAGCTAGTAGAGGTGATGGAATTCCAGTTGAGCTATTTCAAATCCTGAAAGATGATGCTGTGAAAGTGCTGCACTCAATATGCCAGCAAATTTGGAAACTCAGCAGTGGCCACAGGATTGGAAAAGGTCAGTTTTCATTCCAATCCCGAAGAAAGGCAATGCCAAAGAATGCTCAAACTACTGCACAACTGCACTCATCTCACACACTAGTAAAGTAATGCTCAAAATTCTCCAAGTCAGGCTTCAGCAATACGTGAACCATGAACTTCCAGATGTTCAAGCTGGTTTTAGAAAAGGCAGAGGAACCAGAGATTAAATTGCCAACATCCACTGAATCATGGAAAAAGCAAGAGAGTTCCAGAAAAACATCCATTTCCGCTTACTGACTATGCCAAGGCCTTTGACTGTGTGGATCACAATAAACTGTGGAAAATTCTGAAAGAAGATGGGAATACCAGACCACGTGACCTGCCTCTTGAGAAACATACAGGCAGGTCAGGAAGCAACAGTTGCAGCTGGACATGGAACAACAGACTGGTTCCAAATAGGAAAAGGAGTTCGTCAAGGCTATATATTGTCACCCTGCTTATTTAACTTATATGCAGAGTACATCATGAGAAAGGCTGGGCTGGAAGAAGCACAAGCTGGAATCAAGATCGCCAGGAGAAATATCAATAACCTCAGATATGCAGATGACACCACCCTTATGGCAGAAAGTGAACAGGAACTAAAAAGCCTGTTGATGAAGGTGAAAGAGGAGAGTGAAAAAGTTGGCTTAAAGCTCAACATTCAGAAAACTAAGATCATGGCCTCTGGTCCCATCATTTCATGGGAAATAGATGGGGAAACAATGGAAACAGTGTCAGATTTCATTTCTTTGGGCTCCGGAATCACTGCAGATGGTGATTGCAGCCATAAAATTAAAAGATGCTTACTCCTTGGAAGGAAAGTTATGACCAACCTAGATAGCATATTCAAAAGCAGAGACAGTACTTTGCCAACAAAGGTCTGTCTAGTCAAGGCTATGGTTTTTCCAGTGGTCATGTATGGATGTGAAAGTTGGACTGTGAAGAAAGCTGAGCGCCAAAGAATTGATGCTTTTGAACTGTGGTGTTGGAGAAGACTCTTGAGAGTCCCTTGGACTGCAGGGAGATCCAACCAGTCCATTCTAAAGGAGAGCAGTCCTGGGTGTTCCTTGGAAGGACTGATGCTAAAGCTGAAACTCCAATAGTTTGGCCACCTCATGAGAAGAGTTGATTCACTGGAAAAGACTCTGATGCTGGGAGGAATTGGGGGGGCAGGAGGAGAAAGGGACGACAGAGGATGAGATGGCTGGATGGCATCACTGACTCGATGGACATGAGTTTGAGTAAACTCCAGAAGTTGGTGATGGACAAGGAGGCCTAGCGTGCTGCGATTCAGGGGTTCACAAAGAGTCGGATACGACTGAGCAACTAAATTGAACTGATAGTCCAGTTCTGAAAAAGTGACAGTTATGAATAATTAAATTTTAAAAACATGCATTGCTGCTGCTGCTGCTAAGTCGTGTCAGTAGTGTCTGACTCTGTGCGACCCCATAGACGGAAGCCCACCAGGCTCTCTGTCCCTGCAATTCTCCAGGCAAGAACACTGGAGCTTGTTGCCATTTCCTTCTTCAATGCATCAAAGTGAAAAGTGAAAGTGAAGTCGCTCAGTTGTGTCCGACTCTTTGCGGCCCCATGGACTGTAGCCTAGCAGGCTCCTCCATCCATGGGATTTTCCAGGCAAGAGTACTGGAGTGGGGTGCCATCGCCTTCTCCAAAAACATGCATTATTGGTCTCTAAAATTAGAACTTTATGAAGATTTTTCCTTAATTCTGTTTTTGCTTAATTGAAGAACACTTGGATTACATGATCTATGGCCTACAAAATAGTCTAGACTTATGTATCACATGTTGTCTTTCAAAATATATTATTACTTTATATACTCAGCTACATTCTCTTTGTTACTTGTTATGATTATTTAATGATTGCCTTAATTTAGGAAATTGTGTTGACAGTGATTTTATTTTATGTTACAAAATAATTATCCATTTATCTGGGTAATTATGAGGTCCCAAATTTATCATATTGTTTCAACTTATCATGTGTTATAATTATTTAAACAGAATTCTTTGGTGTGGTGAAATGAATCAAGTAGAGTAGACTATGTGTTGAAGTAAAGGATGTGTGTGTTCAATTTTTATTCAGTAAGTAAAAAATTACCTTTGAGAGGTTGACTTTTTTGTTTTTGTATATCTTAACTTGGCAAATTCTTGATCAGAAGTCTCCTTCATTAAGCTAGATTCGCTGATGTTTTGAAGGAGAATATCACATGAATATAAACCTTTGTAAATATGTCTTTAAAATAATCTTAAAACCTGAAGCCAAAATAAAACAAGCATAGTGTCTTCTGAGAGAAAATAAAAAGATCAAGCATTCCCAGGTACTTTAATAATGATTTGTCTAGAAGAGGTCTCATTGTAACTTCTTTCATAGAGAAGTATAATTTAGGCCAAGCAAAGACAAAAATTAATTGATTTTTAGAAGGAAGAGAATTACTAAGGTAAGTAATGAAACTGCTAATCTCCATTTTCTACATGCAGCAGCAAACTTTGCCTTTTAAGAAGTGAATCTTTCTGACATTATTAACCCTGATGTTTCATATTGTTAGCACTCACTCATCAGCACCCTTGGGGGAGGGGAGAAATTGTCATCATGTCAGATTTGGAGTACATAACCAGAGGAAAAAAAAAAAAGAAACAGCAGCATTTTGTTTTGAATAGGTTACGTGGAAGGATGATTTTGGTATTGTTCTCTATATTTTTGAGTTCAAAGGAATCCTCCAGTGAGGCTTATGGGAAAGGTAATAAGACAGGCCGTGCTCAGTATGAAACTTGAACACATCTTGCACCCTACAATCTAATTCAAATTAGTCTGTTCATATTATTTCATTATCTCATTCTAATTTCAGTGCTGCAGATGTTACCATATATTCATGCCCCATGCATGAATCTTCCCCCCCCCACCCCCTGAGGGGTGATTGGAAGTAGCTCTCATATAAAGAGAAACTGTGTGTTTTGTGTGTTCTTCCATTCTCACAGCAAAGTAAATGAATTCAGATTTCTCTGTAACAGAATTGCACATCGATTCCTAAAATGGCTGCCAAAATAATATATTTCACTGGCATTTTTAAAAAAGATTTCTTTTTATGTAGATAATTTTAAAGTCTTCCTTGAATTTGTTGCAATATAGCTTTTGTGTTATGTTCTGTTTTTTATTGGCTCCAAAGCATGTGAGATCTTAGCCCCCTGATCAGGGATCGAACCCACAACCCCCTGCATTGGAAGGTGAAGTCTTAACCACTAGACCACCAGGAAAGTCCCTACCACTGGCATTTTAAGTGATGTTAGAGACTAGGGCATGAACTCTCCCTTTGTTTGCCAGTATCTGATTGAATATCTGTATGATTTTTGTTGGTCTTGCTTTATCCTCATGCTGCGGTCTGAATGTATCATCCCCAAATTCATAGGATAAAAATCCTAACTCTCTGAGCTGATAATAAGATGCAGGATTTTCGGGAGTTGCTAAGTCTTGAGTGTGGAACCCCTGAATGGGATTGGTGCCTTATAAAAGAGCGTCAGAGAGTTTCCTACTTCCTTGGGCCTCTCAATAACAGTGAGAAGTCTTAAGATTTGGAAGAGAGCTCTCAGCCACACTGGCATCCTGAGCTCAGATTCCTATCTTTCTAACTCTGAAAGCAGTTTCTGTTCTTTATAAGCTGCCTGGTCCGTGGTATATTGTTATAGCAGCCCAAACAGACTAAAACAACCCCTTTATGAAAAGCAGGTAGTCAACCAGATATTCTGTCCTATTCATTAGATGTGTCAACTAGAATGTGCTACGGCACTGCGGAAATGCTAAATTCTGTGTCTAATAAAAAGTAATTCCATCAGTTGCATCTCTATTAAAAAGCGTAAATAATAGATCTCTGTCAGGCCCTTCTTAACTTTATGAAAAAGGAAAGAAAGAAAGAAAGTGAAGTTGCTCAGTCGTGTCCAACTCCTTGCGACCCCGGGGACTGTAGCCTACCGGGCTCCTCCATCCATGGGATTTTCCAGGCAAGAGTACTGGAGTGGGTGGCCATTTCCTTCTTCAGGAGATCTTCCTGACCCAGGGATTGAACCCAGGTCTCCTGCATTGTAGGCAGATGCTAATACCATCTGAGCCACCAGCAAAGTAGGAGAAGGGATTACTTTTGAATCTGGGGGTAACTTAGCTTTTTTTTTGCTTTGGAGTAAAACCAGGTTTAAGGAGAGAGTCTAAGAGGTCTGAGAGTAAGTATAATCTCCTGAAGAGGAACTAAAGAGCCCACTGATAAGGGTGAAAGAGGACAGTGAAAAAGCTGGCTTGAAGCTCAATATTAAAAAAAAAAATCATTGTATCCAGTCCCATCACTTCATGGCAAATAGATGGGGAAAAAGTGGTAACAATTACAGATTTTATTTTCTTGGGTTCCAGAATCACTGCAGACAGTGATTGCAACTAGGAGATTAAAAGATACTTGCTCCTTGGAAGGAAAACTATGACAAACCCAGACAGCATATTCAAAAGCAGAGACATCACTTTGCTGAAGAAGGTCCACGCAGTCAAAGCTATCATTTTTTTCAGTAGCCATGTATGGATGTGAAATTTGGACCAAAAGGAAGGTTGTTCAGTCGCTCAGTCATGTCCAATTCTTTGCAACTCCATGGACTGCAGCATGCCAGGCTTCCCTGTCCTTCTCCATCTCTTGGAACTTGCTCTAACTCATGTGCATTGACTCGGTGATACTATCCAACTGTCTAGTCCTTTGCTGTCTCCTTCTCCTCCTGTCTTCAATCTTTCCCAGCATCAAGGTCTTTTCTAATGGGTCAGCTCTTCACATGAGGTGGCCAAAGTATTGGAGTTTCAGCATCAGTCCCTCTAATGAATATTCAGGATTCGTTTCCTTTAGGATGGACTGGTTTGATCTCCTTGCAGTCCAAGGGACTCTCAAGAGTCTTTTCCAACACCACAATTCAAAAGCATCAGTTGTTTGGCTCTCATCCTTCTTTATCATCCAACTCTCACATCCATACATGACTACTGTAAAACCCATAGCTTTGACTAGAAGGAACTTTGTTGACAAAGTAAAATCTCTGCTTTTTAATAGGCCATCTGGGTTGGTCATAGCTTTTCTTCCAAGGAGCAAGCGTCTTTTAATTTTATGGCTTCAGTCACCATCTGCAGTGATTTTGGAGCCCAGAAAATAAAGTCTGTCACTGTTTACATTGTTTCCCCATCTATTTGCCAAGAAGTGATGAGACTGGATGCCATGATCTTAGTTTTCTGAATGTTGAGTTTTAAGTCAACTTTTTCACCCTCCTCTTACACTTTCATCAAGAGGCTCTTCAGGTCCTCTTCACTTCCTGCCCTTAGGGTGGTGTCATTTGCTATTCTGAGATTATTGATATTTCTTCCAGCAATCTTGATTCCAGCTTATGCTTCATCTAACCCAGTATTTCACATGACATACTCTGCATATAAGTTAAATAAGCAGGATGACAATATACAGCCTTGACGTACTCCTTTTCCTATTTGGAACCAGTCTGTTGTTCCATATCCAGTTCTAACTCTTGCTCCTTGCCCTGCATACAGGTTTCTCAGGAGGCTGGTAAGGTGGTTTTGTATTCCATCTCTTTAAGAGTTTTCTACAGTTTGTTGTGATCCACACAAAGACCTTAGTGTAGTCAATGAAGCAAAAGTAGATGTTTTTCTCTAATTCTCTTGGTTTTTCTGTGTTCCTCTGCCTTTTCTAAATCCAGTTTGAACATCTGGAAGTTCTCAGTTCATGTGCTGTTGAAGCCTATCTTGGAAAATTTTGAGCATTAGTTTGATAGTGTGTGAAATGAGTGCAATCGCGTGGTAGTTTGAGCATTCTTTGGCATTGCCTTTCTTTGGGATTGGAATGAAAACTGACCTTTTCCAGTTCTGTGGCCACTGCTGAGTTTTACAAATTTGCTGACTTATTGAGTGCAGCACTTTCATAGCATCATCTTTTGGGATTTGAAATAGCTCAGCAGGAATTCCATCACCTCTACAACTTTGTTCATAGTGATGCTTCCTAAGGCCCACTTGACTTCACACTCCAGGATGTCTGGCTCTAGGTGAGTAATCACACCGTCGTGGTTATCTGGGTCATGAAGATCTCTTTTGTATAGTTCATCTGTGTATTCTTGCCACCTCTTCTTAATATCTTCTGCTTCTGTTAGATCCATACAATTTCTGTCCTTTATTGAGCCCATCTTTGCATGAAATGTTCCCTTGGTGTCTCTGATTTTCTTGAAGAAATCTCTAGTGTTTCCCATTCTATTTTTTCTCTGTTTCTTTGCTTGGTTCACTGAGGAAGGCTTTCTTATCTCTCCTTGCTATTCTTTGGAACTCTACATTCAAATGGGTATATATTTCCTTTTCTCCTTTGCCTTTAGCTTTTCATCTTTTCTCAGCTATTTGTAAGGCCTCCTCAGACAACCATTTTGCCTTTTTGCATTTCTTTTTCTTAGGGATGGTTTTGATCACTGCCTCCTATACAAAGTCTCAAACCTCTGTCCATTGTTCTTCAGTCACTCTATCAGATCTAACCCCTTGAATCTATTTGTCACTTCCACTGTATAATTGTAAGGAATTTGATTTATGTCATACCTGAGTGGCCTAGTGGTTTTCCCTACTTTCTTCAATTTAAGTCTGAATTTTGCAATAAGGAGTTTATGATCTGAGCCACAGTCAGCTCCTGGTCATGTTTTTGCTGACTGTATATAGCTTCTCCATCTTTGGCTGCAAAGAATATAATCAATCTGATTTTGGTATTGACCATCTGGTAATGTTTATGTGTAGAGCCATCTCTTGTGTTGTTTGAAGAGTGTGTTTGCTATGACCAGTGTGTTCACTTGGCAAAACTCTGTTAGCCTTTGCCCCTGCTTCATTTTGTACTCCAAGGCCAAACTTGCCTGTTACTCCAAGTATCTCTTGACTTCTTTCTTTTGCATTCCAGTCCCCTGTGATGAAAAGGCCATATTTTTTTTTTTCCTGATGCATTAGAAAGTCATGTAGGTCTTCACATAACTGTTCAACTTCAGCTTCTTCAGTGTTAGTGGTTGGCATAGAGACTTGGATTACTGTGATATTGAATGGTTTGCCTTGGAAATGAACAGAGATCATTCTGTTATCTTTGAGATCGCACCCAAGTGCTGTATTTTGGACTCTTGTTGACTATGAGGGCTACTTCTAAGGGATTCTTGCACACAGTAGTAGACATAATGGTCATCCGAATTAAATTCACCCATTCTGGTCCATTTTAATTCACTGATTCCTAAAAAGTCGATCTTCACCCTTGCCATCTCTTGTTTGACCACATCCAATTTACCTTGGTTCATGGACCTAACATTCCAGGTTCCTTTGCAATATTGTTTTTACAACATCAGATTTTACTTTCAACACCAGACACATCCATACCTGGGTATTGTTTCCACTTTGGCTCAGCCTCTTCACTCTTTCTTGAGCCTTTTCTCCACTCTTCTCCAGTAGCATATTGGGCACCTACAAACCTGGGGAGTTCATCTTTCAGTGTCATATCTTTTTCCCTTTTCATATTGTTCACTGGGTTTTCAAGGCAAGAATGCTGAGGTGGTTTGTCATGTCCTTCTCCAGTGGACCACATTTTGTCAGAATTGTCCACCATAACCCATCCATCTTGGGTGGCCCTACATGGCATAGTTCTTAGTTTCATTGACTTAGACAAGGCTGTGATCCATGTGATCAATTTGGTTAGTTTTCTGTGATTGTGGTTTTCATTCTGTCTGCCCTCTGATGGATGAGTATCAGAGGCTTGTGGAAGCTTTCTGATGTGAGTTGTGGAGTACAAAAGGCTGTGGGGTAAACTAGGCTGTGGCTGTGGGGTAAACTAGGTCTTGCTCATAAAGAAGGTAGAGCACCAAAGAACTGACGTTTCCAAAATGTGGTGCTGGAGGACTTTTGTGAAGTGCTTGAAAACTGTAAGGAGACCAAACTAGTCAGTCCTAAAGGAAATCAACCCTAAGTATGCATTGGAAGGACTGATTCTAAAGCTTCAATGCTTTGGTCACCTAATGTGAAGAGCTGACTCACTGAAAAAGACCATAATGCAGGGAAAGATTGAAGTCAATTGGAGAAAGGAGCAGCAGAGAATAAGATGGTTAGATACCATCATCAACTCAATAAACATGAATTTAAGCAAACTTTGGGAGATAGTGGAGGACAGAGGAGCCTTGTGTGCTATAGTCCATGAGGTTGCAAAGAGTCAGACAAGACTTAGTGACTGAACAACAACAGCATAATCCTGTCCAGCTTCTATCTTGGTACATGGATTTCAGTAACCAAACTCAAAGGAGAGACTGAAAGCATATATTTAATTATGCTTTATAGCTACGTGACATTTCGTATTTATTTTACATAGTGTTTCAGTTCAGTTCAGTCACTCAGTTATGTCTGACTCTTTGTGACCCCAGGAACTGAAGCATTCCAGCATTCCCTGTCCCTCACCAACTCCTGGATCTTACTCAGACTTATGTCCATCAAGTCGGTGATGCTATCCAACCATCTCATCCTCTGTTGTCCCCTTCTCCTCCTGCCTTCAATCTTTCCCAGCATCAGGGTCTTTTCCAATAAGTCAGTTCTTTGTATCAGGTGGCCAAAGTATTGCAGCTTCAGCTTCATCATTAGTCCTTCCAATGAATATTCAGGATTGATTTCCTGCAGGATGGACTGGTTGGATCTCCTTGCAGTCCAAAGGACTCTCAAGAGTCTTTTCCAACACCACAGTTCAAAAGCATCACTTCTTTGGCACTAAACTTTCTTTATATTCCAACTCTCACATCCATACATGACTACTGGAAAAACCATAGCTTTGAGTAGACGGACTTTCATTGGCAAAGTAATGTCTCTGCTTTTTAATATGCTGTCTAGGTTGGTCATAACTTTTCTTCCAAGGAGCAAGCTTCTTTTAACTTCATGGCTGCAATCACCATCTGCAGTGATTTTGCTGCTGCTGCTGCTGCTAAGTCACTTCAGTCGTGTCTGACTCTGTGTGATCACGTAGACGGCAGCCCACCAGGCTCCATTGTCCCTGGGATTCTCCAGGCAAGAACATTGGAGTGGGTTGCCATTTCCTTCTCCAATGCATGAAAGTGAAAAGTTAAAGTGAAGTCGCTCAATCGTGTCCGACTCTTAGTGACCCCATGGACTGCAGCCTACCAGGCTCCTCCATCCATGGGATTCTCCAGGCAAGAGTACTGGAGTGGTGTGCTGCCAAAGTCTCTCACTGTTTCCATTGTTTCCCCATCTATTTGCCATGAAGTGATGGGACCAGATGCCATGATTTTAGTTTTCTGAATGTTGAGTTTTAAGCCAACTTTTTCACTCTCCTCTTTCACCTTCATCAAGAGGCTCTTTATTTCTTTGCTTTCTGCCATAGTGTTTAATTCCTGAAAAACACTCTGTGAATCTCAGAGGGAATGGCTGTTTGGCCACAGGTTTATTAATCTGACTGGGAGAGGATCCTGACTAGAGGAAAGTCATGACTCCCTCAGGAGCACTTCTGCTCTACTGTCCTCTTTCTGTTGCAGACAAGAATGGAGATAATCCCCTATGATTTTGCTAAAAGAATCCAGACCTTTTTCTAGTAATCATGTAATACCCAGGTCTGTTAAACCAGAACTATTTCCAGTGCACAGTGTATTTTCAGAATATTTGACTCTTTAAAATCACTAAATTCACATAATTTTAAATTCCAAGTGTGCCATTCTTATATATGTATTTATTCATCCATCTTTGGGGTTTTAACATATAATAACATATGATCAGAAAAAAGTAATCCAAAGACTTGAATGACTTTAATACTAAGCCCATGACTCATTTTATCCTCTTTAGTTGGCCTAAGGAAAATATCTACCTTACCATATAAAACATTAAAGAGTACAAATATTATGATATATAACTTTTAAGTTAAAAAAATGTTTTATGAATTTTTTAATATAAAGTGTTCCAATTTGGGGGGTTTCTTTCTTCTTTTAATACTTAATAGATTCAGATAATGATTCATTTTTATTTTTTCAGAGTTACCTTATATGGAGTTGAGATTAAATAAATCTACTTTCACTTAATTATTTTAGTTTGCATTTTTCTGTGGTAAACCAGCTATTTATAGCATTCTGTCTTCTCAGAGACAATTTTGAGGTTAAGGCAAAAAAGTTCGGTCCCCAAAACAGTTTTTGTCAGTGTTGTATATGTTGTAACAGTGCCTTGGAATTGAAAGAAACACATTGCCCTTTCAGATACTGAATCCTTTTCAGTCTTTCTCTTTCTTTCCATGGTATGAAAAGTATTGGTCCAGGTTACTGTGACAGTGTCCAAATGCAGAAAAAGGAAAAAAAAAAAAAAGTATCATCAGACACAAATCTTGTGGGTTTATAGAATAATCTCAAACAAGAAAGGACAGTGTAGAGAAAATTGACTCTACTTCAAAATGGCTCCTTAGAAGCACAGTAATAGATCCACTATCATTAGAAAACAGAGGAGCAGGCTGTCTATACAGTGTTACATTAGAAGAATTTGAACACCTTCCTGATCTCAAATAGCTTTAAGAATAGGTTTACCAGTCCAGTTCATGTTTTTGGATAGGGCAGTGAATTCCACCATCCAAATTCCAATAGTTTCCTGGGAAAACTAATGAACTCATGTTCTTTTCTCTATGTGTACCTATATATTTTTAAATTTGCTTTATTATAAAAGATTTCACCTTACAGAAAGTTATAGATTTTAATATTTATATGTATGTTTATCTGAATATTAATATTTAGCAACTGATTATTTGGCACAGGTTATATATCAGGCAGTTAGCTACTGCACTTCTAGGGTTTAAAGAGCAAAGAACACAGTCTTTGCTTTAAAAGGCCTTTAATTCTTATAGTAGAGATGTGCACATTGAAGGTAGCAAATGTTATTATATAAATATGCACACAGTAAACTAGGAAAATGAAAATATGCAATAATGTGAGAAGAAGAGGAAAAAGACTTTAGTTCCAGATTTACTGAGAAAATTGTTTAGTGCGTAGAAGAGGGTTTAGTAGAGGTTACAAGAGAGAAGGTGACTCAATCTGCACTTGAGAGTTTTACCCTTAACATGTCAGGGGTTATGTAAGTGCTGGGGGAAGTACAAGGACATATAAGTGCTAGCAAATACAAATAAATGGGATAGGGAAGTTCTCAGTGTAACAGAGAAGGTGCTATTTATGTAGGGTAGTAGGGTAACACCTCTCTGAGAAAATTACATATGGGAGGTAACCTAATGACAGGGGAAGAATGAGCTCTGTGAATAGATATCTGGGGTGGGGAGGATGGTTGAATCTTGCAGGAAGAGAAGAAAGCAGTTTGTCTGTTTATTATTTATCCATTTGATAAATAATAGAAGACTTTACTTCTCTAAATGAATTCTACGACTTGAAAATTATCATACTACAGGGACAGAGGCCTGCATCTTAACTGTATTCTGATTTAGGTGGTGTTACCAATTAATTGGGCTTCTCTGGTGGCTCAGTGAGTACAGAATCCACCTGCAATGCAGGAGCTGCAGGAGACGCGAGTTCAGTCCCTGGGTGGGGAAGATCCCCAAGAGGAGGGATGGCAACCCACTCCGTTATTCTTGCTTGGAGAATCCCATGGACAGAGGAGTGTGGTGGGTTACAGTTTGCGGGGTTGCAAAGAGTCAGATACAACTGAAGCAACTAAGCGTGCACACACACACACCAATTAATTTCTGTAAGTGGAACTGACAAGGGAAACTCCATTGAGAAACAGATGGTATGCGTTCCTTTCCGTTTCTTTTTCTACCTTTGGACATTGTCATAGTACCCTAGGCCAACACTTTCTTTTCTCTTCATCAAAACAAAGGGATCAAAAGGGAATCAGTATTTGAAGAGGCAATATCTTTTTTTTTTTCCCTTCCCAGTTGCAAAGAACTATTAAAATATAGATAACATTTCTTTTGGGATAGAATTTTTTTCCTTAACCTAGAACTCTTCTCAAGGAATGGAGGAGAAAGCTGTAACTCACTTGTTTACAGCAGGAAAAAAAAATAGTTAAAATGAAGAAATAGATAACAAAATATTTGTTTTATCATGGACTTCAAAGAAAGTGTTTCTTTAATTTTACTGGACTTGCTGGATACTTCAATATCTGCTGCTTGCCCAGAGAAAGGTAAAAATAGCAACAGAGATTATTAGAAAAGTGTAATGCTACTATTTTTTAGTAACATAGGGAGGACATTGTAAGGGCAAATTCAAAATAAAAATAAGAAGCTTAATCCTCCCAGTTGAAAATAAGAGAAAAGGCTTACCTCTCCCCTACTTTTCTCAAAACTTTAGAAAATTTGTAATTTTAAGTTCTTCCTCTCTCCTATGTATGTAAATTTGTTTAAAAGCTAAATAGCCTTTTGCCAACTTAATGACTTCAGGAATTTCTTCCCAAGGGTTTGGGAGCCCTCTCCAGTATGTAATCTTCCAGGAAAACAGTGACTCTTGTCTCCTGGTTTCTGTGGAAGGCTATGATCACAAGTGTCTCCTCCAACTTGCAACACTACCTCCTAAAAAGATAAGAGCAGTATATTTTTCCTTTGATAAAGCCAGTTAGCAATTTCAAGGACCATGCCAGTTACCCAATAAATTTAGAATGAGCTGTGGATGACAGGTGGTTCAGTCCAGTCACCTCACCTGAGATTCAGTTCTTGTTTATCTGGAGAACACATGTGTAGTGGGTTGTACCTGCTTTGTCCCATAAAAGGGTAGAGATATCTATCTATGCAATATTTTAGCAGATCACCTGTGATACACCACACATTCTGGTTTACTGTTTATTCGGTAACAGTATTGTTTTCTTTCTCTTCTACCTTTGTGAGAAGTTTTCTGGATTAGAAGATTTTTTTAAATTTTTACTTATGTTTCTCCAGTGCATGTGATGTCTTTATTTAGCATGCCTCCTCTTGCTAGACTCTAAGCCCTGTGAGGGCAGCACTTTATCTATTTTATTTTGTGTCTCCAGCATCCAGAATTCTGCCCAGCATATAGAGATACTAAATAATTATAGAGATACAAAATAGTTATTGTGAGTCAATAAATGTATGAATTAATCAATCAGTGAACGGAATTTTATCACCTGAGTTTGTCACCAGATGTTTCTTCTATAAGATGTCATTCCAACTTCTGGTGGCTCCAAAGCCCTAGTTCCATGTTGTAAACTACTGTCCAAGGCACATAAAGACCCAGACTTCTTTAATATGAGCATGCCCAGTAATGAGACCTCTAAATACTCAAAAATCTTTTAAGTCTCATTCAGGACGGTTAAGGTGTAGGTGTAAAACAGAAATTCCCTTAGTTCTCTCACCTGTCAGTGCCCTTTCCATGGTACAGGGGAACAGATCATTAAGCCCTGATGTCAGATCATCTTATATTCTGATGTCACAATTGCAATTCATTTGGAGATTTAGCCACAGTGTTCTTCTGCAAGTCATAAGACTTTCTCTGGCTTATACAAAGCATTGCTGCTGCTGCTGCTGCTGCTAAGTTGCTTCAGTCATGTCCGACTCTGTGTGACCCCATAGACAGCTGCCCACCAGGCTTCCCCGTCCCTGGGATTCTCCAGGCAAGAATACTAGGGTGAGTTGCCATTTCCTTCTCCAATGCATGAAAGTGAAAAGTGAAAGTGAAGTTGTTCAGTCGTGTCCAACTCTTAGCGACCCCATGGACTGCAGCCTACCAGGCTCCTCCGCCATGGGATTTTCCAGGCAAGAGTACTGGAGTGGATTGCCATTGCTTTCTCTGATACTAATCATTAGGGACCTCAAATAGATGTCTTCTCTTCTCAGAAGAGTAAAGTAAATAGTGTTCACTTGTGCAGTAAGAGACTCCAAGACTTTCATAGAGCTATGTTCAGGAGAACTAGAGACTTGAAATATACCAAGATCCCAGTTTGTCTGAAGGAGAAAGGATTTGTAACATCTGCTATCCACAGGTTTTTGCACCCAGTGAGTGATATTGATCTAACTGAGAGAAAGTTGCAGAATTTAAATTAGACCTAATAACTACATTTTAGAGGATATTATAGTGAGCAGTCCAGCACTGATAAAATAATACATGTGAATCCTTAATGTTTTATCCTGCAGAATAATTTTTTCATATTTCATGCCAAGGGAAACAATAGAAGCTCTAAAAATAAGCTCCCAACGGATTTCCCCATAAACTCCACGACTCTAAGAAGTATTTTTATATTATTGTTTCTCTGGTGCAGATTTAAAAAGTAGGGAAAAAGAAGAAGAATGTGATCATTTTAATATATTGATGATAGCTTTAGTTTCAGGATATTCTTCTGAAAATGAAAATATGTGAAACCTTCAGCGAGCCTTCAGGCAGTTCTTTTCTCCTGCTGTTTCAAAAGCTATTTATGCCACAAACACTAAAGGACTTCCTGACATTTCCCTTCCAGTAACCCACATTTAAATTTGATTATACCTCAGATGCCTCAGACCTAAATTCCACTTGGGCAAACATTTGAAAGCCCCATTGAAGCCAGACGGTGTCGTTTACACAGTTATATCTGCACAACCAAAGCATCTCTCAATTCCAGAAATAAATGGAAGATTGTGATAAAGGACTCCACATGTTACAAAAACTTCACTCTGCTATGTTTGTTGTTATGAATACTTATGTCAACATATTAACTATATAATTCCTTGTTGTAATCAAGTGGACATCTTTGCAAAAAGTTAAAGGAATTATCCACTTAAGCATAAGAAAGAACAGTTATCTTGTTGGAATTATCTTATAGGCTGAAATTATCCTCAGATTTCTTGAATCTTTATGATGGCACTTCTTGCAGCTAAAGTGTAATTTCATTTAGTATGGAGTTTTTCTTGCATAATGTTTACGACAGAGGGAGGTTTGCTTAATAATCTGCAAACATACTGAAAGGCTTTAGAAGAAATGGATCCATTTGCTGGGGGGAAAATCTGTTGTTAATACTGACTGCCAGCAAGAGACTAATTTTGTTGCTAATGTAAAGAGCTTTATTATCACAACTAAACAGACATGTGCCTTTGGCATCAAAATTTGCTATCTTTCATTTTTGGGCTATTCATGGTGTTATTGAGTGAAGTGTGGTTGGTGTGTGTGTGTGTGTGTGAGTCACACAGTTGTTTCCGACTCTTTGTGACCCCATGATAGTTCAGTCGCTCAGTCCTGTGCAACTCTGCAACCCCGTGAATTGCAGCACACCATGATAGTTACTCCTCCCCCAATTAATATGCTGAAGCTCTAAACCCCAATAGAACTGTATTAGATAAGGCCTTTGAGAAGGCAGGAAAGGTTACATGAGCTCAGGAAGGTGGGGCCCTGATCCAGTAGGCCTGGTGGCCTTATAAGAAGAGATACCAGGAGTGTACATGCACGCAGCACAAGGCCACGTGAAGACGCAGCGAGAAGACAGCCATCTGCAAGCCAGGAAGAGAGGCCTCACCAGCAACCAGCTCTGCTGGCAGCACAGTCTTGGCACCCAGCCTGGAAAATGTGGAGAAGTAAATGTGGGTTCTGTAAGCCGTCTGGTCTGTGGAGCTCCGTGACGACAGCCCAAGTGGGCTGTCAGTGCTGTTGTTTAGCCGCTCAGTTGTGTCTGCCTCTTTGGACGCCATGGACTGCAGCCCACCAGGCTCCTCCGTCCATGGGATTTTCCAGGCAAGAGTACTGGAGTGGGGTGCCATTTCCGTCTCCAGCGGACTGTCAATACATATACTAGGTCCAGTTGCTTCTAACTATGGAGTTCCAGAGATGGAAAAGGTGACTCAGTTAAGGGCACAGGGCAGGTCACAGAAATGGCCATTTTGGTCATGAAAATCTCCTTAGGGGCTGCAGCCTAAAACACTTTATTTAGATTTGCAGGTAAATAATATAGTGACTTGAGGGGTCTTTCCTCATCTGATTCTTTCAGCTCACTTATTTTGTATTTCCCTCCTGCAAGTTTCCATTAACTTCCTTTTTCTTTTTTAACTTTACAATATTGTATTGGTTTTGCCATACATCAACATGAATCCATTTACTTCCTATTGTTCTTCCCCAGCCAATTCAGTTCCCCCCAGATTTAGCAGCTACTTTGTCCAGTCACCTTCTACATGTATACTGAATTCACTCTTTTACTTGTTTAAATAACTGATCTGTCCCTTTCTATGGTGTTTTACTCTCAATTGGTTTTGCTCTCAAATAATCACATGTTCCCAATGTATCAGTTACCTAATAGTCTCACTGGACGGTACTGTGAATTTCAACTTGTGTTTAGTTTCTCTTCTTCTTTTGTGTTTAAATTTATTAATGATACAGACTTTATTCACCCTTTGTGTTTTATTTTCTACCCTCTGTACTTAACATATGTTGTATTTATCAAAGAAAGTCACATGTTCTTCTAAGAATTCTCAAAAACATTATTCTCTTTTAGTTTGAAATTAGAAGCATTTTTTTCTGTAATTGTTGATTTTGTGATTAAAATCGGTTCCAAATAGCGTCCACCATTTATTATTTTTTGTTCATGTAAACAGGTAACAGCAGGTGTCACATATGCAGAGTCAGAGGCCAGTCTGGGGCATGCACAGCCCAAAGGTAGGGCCTGCAAGACTTCCACAGGCCTGGGGCGTGGAGTGGCCTGAGCAGAAAAAGCCATAGAGAATTATATTCAGGCCTTGAAACCTATTGGGAATTGACCTGCTTATTTGTGAACTTGCTTTAGGTCAGAGACCTGGTGATTTCTTTCCAGATCCTTCAGAGGGAGCATGGCCTTGCTGGTACCTCCATTTCAGACTTCTAGAAGGCCTCCAGAAATGTGACAGAGTATACTTCTGTGTTTTAAGCCATCCAATTTGTGATAATTTTTTGTGATGTCTCTAGGATACTAGAGCGTAATGGGATGGCTAACAACTAGAGAGTATTTAATCATAGTATTTGTATCTTAAACTTCCTCTAATCCCAATACTGCTTATACGTCGAGGTGTATGTGAACTTCAAACCCTCACTTGTTCAATATGTCAGGTTCTAAATGAAATGAATTATGCCTAAAAGTCATAACCTATTTTAAAGTAAAAATATAAGTGTAGTGTTAATCTTGAGAAAAGTTTCATAACTGTTAATTATATTGTTAAAAAGTAGTAGTATCTGCTGTTAAGAATTTAGCATGTCTTACTGGTCACTACAATTTCTTTTCTCCCCTTATCTCTTCCTCCCTTTTTTTCTCCTTTAATTCCTCCAAATTTTATACCTCTGCTATATCAGTAAGTTGTCAGAAAAGTCCTTGAAAGTAATTGAAATGCATTTAAAGTCTTTTTAATGTATGTGATTGAAAAAAATATGAATTGTAAAAATATGGACCAAAGAGAAACTTGATTTCAGTTGGTAGTGCTTACAATCTTGTATTATTCTTAAAAATACATATATTTTGGCAAGTTTATAAGATGTGCATATGGAGTAGAAAATTTCCAGTCTACTAAGATTTTTAGCAGCCCATTGATAAAAATAATTATAGTAGTTTGAAATAAATTCACACGATTTACTTAGATCCTAATAGCTTTAACGATGTGTTTGAAAAACATTTGAAAAACTACTATAACTTCAGTCCACCAGAACAATTGTCTTAATCTATAAGTTACAAGACATATTCACTATTTAAATGAAAGAAAAATCATCAATTAATTACTTATCATGTACTTTCTATTCTTATGAAAAATTCATAGGATAAAAGCTCCAGAGCAAGTAATTAGAGCACATTATGTATAATCACTTGCTAAATTTCATGTTTTAAGTCAATCATTTTTTGTGTTCCTATGTTTGAAGTCATTTCAGAAGTAAATAATCACAGAGCCCAACAAATAAGATAAAAATGATAAAACAAATATCGCAAAGTATGGTACAAAAGCAATGGAATGAAGCGGGATCTCTCTGTGAGCAACCAGGCGTCTTTACACTGGCTGGAAGTATTGATAAAACAACATTTTAACAACCACATAATAGTTGAGGATCCTAGAAGATAATATACATGCTTTTAAAAGCAGTCTATATTTATTGCCTTTTTAAAAACAAAGTTTGATCTCATTTCACTAGACAGTTGTTCCCAATTTATTGCATTCCACTTTAATTATATCTTTCACTTTTTTCCCCCATGTGGTACTTGCATAAGCTATTAGATACATTTATTTTCAATATGCATCTTTTGATATATGGCTTTGTAGTATATCTTTAGGCATGAGTAATGTGTAACACTACATAGATTATAGTATAGTCAGCTTCTTTGTTTCATTGCAGTATACCAGGTATATTCTATACATAGCCAGAATTCAGTACACATTTATTTTTAACATAGATCCAAGAGAACATCGATCACAAGTCAATCAGAGAACACAGACATGCTAAATCATCCTTCGTGAGAATATAACCACTGGGAATTAGAACAACAGCTTTACATCTAAGCAGGTTTGGGCTGTAAAGAAGCACATTCTTATGTATGTGTAGTCTCATTGAGAGAGTATGTGTGAGAACGTGCCTTCCTGCAAAGCTCTTAAATGAAAAAATCTGCTTCTTTACCTGCTTATTGAAAACAATAATAGAACACTCTGAGAATTTGTAGTCAATGGACTATTCTTGCTCATTTTGCTGGTGTATTCTCTTGAAAGAAAACAACCTGGGCCAAACACTTAATGTGATTCAAGGTTGGTATTGCCCTTTGGTGCCTGGAAGATACAAATACATTTATGTTCTAGATTTATCATCCTTTATCTGTCTCCCTCAGAATTCCCAGAGGTTTAATGTAGCCAAATATGAGCCAGAACTGAAGTTGTCAGAAACACAGAGATGAGGCAGATCTTGTGCAATGCCTTTAATAATGTTTTGAACTTTCCTCAGTAGTAATCTTGCATAGCTTTTGTTAGACTTTTTTTCCTTAAAGTAATACTATGTGGTTATCATATTTTTGGCCTTAATTCTTCAGTATACCTTGCATTCATATTTTGTAATAATGAACATCAAGAAAAATTAAATCATCAAAAATGTTAGTTATTAGGACCTGTTTCTTTGTAATTAAGAATAGAATAAGTATGCCATTATTATTAAGTCTGATTAATACAATTACCATAAAATATATTTTATATAGTGCAATAAAATAAAACAAAAAATAGAAATTAAAGAATTAGAATAAAAATTAAAGAGTTAGAATATAATATTAAAGAATTAGAATATAATATGATCATTTTTCATGGCTGAAGTGCTCAACTATAAGAAAAGCACCATTTTTGAGTAGCTTATCAATTTGACTGGATATAGAATCAATATACAATAGTCAAAAATCCAGTTTCATTTGTAGGGCAGCATTTGTTAAAGATAATTACTTAATATAATATACTATTTATAATAAGTAGCATAAGTATAATTCTGTCAGCAATTTACTATTACAGTATAAAGTAATTCCACATAAAGAACAACAAAACTTATAAATGTAAAAAAGTTATACAGCATAATAAAGTGGGATTTATCTGAAGTAGGCAAGGCTGATTGAATTTTGAAAATCAGTTCATGTAACCCATTTCAACAAAATAAAGAGGAAAAGTGATGGCATGATATATTAATGTGAAGAAAAAGCATTTAACAAAATTCAACACTCATTAATGATACAAACCAAGAATAGAAGAAACTGTCTTGTCTTGATTAAAAAAAAAAAATCTGCAAGGAACTTATGGCTTTTACCATGCTTAATTATGAGATACTGAATGATCACCCCCTAAGACTGACGGCACACGAGAATGTCCCCTGTCGCTACTCAACATCATCCTGGAAGTCTGGGCTGGTGCAATGAGACAGTAAAGAGAAATGAAACATGTAAGGATGAGGAAGGAAGAAATAAAACAGTTTGCTGATGACATATTTGCCAATGTAGAAATACTTCCCAAATAAACATATTTATGATTATCATAAACATAAGAGTGCCATTATATGTGTATATACTTATTAGATGTTATTTATCATTTTCAACTTGTATGATCATGGGGAACATAATCAGAAGTAATGATACCTTTCTTTTTTAGTATAAACATGTCATACCTTCCCCTGATAATTTGAAATTTCTGCTGTTATTTAGGATTTCACTTTTTAGCTTCTATTCTTCATTTAAAAAGAAATTCTATAAATAGTATGTTGAGAGGAGTTATCTTTACATTTTGGCAAAGTAAAGCCTTTAGGGATTTTATTAGTCATACATTGTGAAACATAACTACTAGGTCAGCTATTTCAGTTTTGGCTTAAACCTTATATATATATTTGGCTTAAGCCCTGTGTGTGTCTGTGTATATATATATATACACATACATACATACATATATATGTGTGTGTGTGTGTGTGTGTATATATAAGTAATACCTAACATGTTTCAGTTGCCTATTATGCACCAAATACAGTAGGTGCATTAGCTCTAATATACATAACAATACTATACCCTAGAGAAAAGGTAATTCCCCATTTAATAGGTTCTTTGATTTTTCCATTCATAAAAAAAAAACCTACTCATATAGTGTGACAAGCAGTAATCTTTATACTTTGCTTCTTCAGTGATCACAACATATAAGGATGAACAGTAGTATTTGTTAGATTCTAATGATGGTGGATCACAACACACTGCCTACTGAATCAGTGAAAGAAACCTCTTTATCACTTTGTGTCTTTGAATGAGAGATTTCCAGGCAGAACCACACAAAGGATGATACTTGGGCAAAGGGTAAACATTGGCTGAAACTGTAGAACTCGGCTTATGTTTGAGAAGTAAGGTAGGGTTAGCTAGGTTTGGAGGGCTTCTTGTGGACTGGATATTTTGAATGACTCTGCAGACACAAAGTAGAGAGAGAGATCCCTAGATGTTTGGCACTGAGGCCTCTGGAAGTTGATTATGAGTGTTGTAACCCAGGACTGTTAAAGTTTGATAAGGTAAAGTGATTGATATGTGCATTTAGAAAACTTCTTGTGAAGTGAAATTGAGAGTATGTTAGATACGATCTCAAAGTTGGGGTAAGAGAACACTTTTGAAATATTATTGTACAATTCATACATGCAAGGAAAATATTTTCTAGATTAGGGAGACATGCATGAAAGAGGGTTGTGTTAAATGCTTCTTTTGTTGATAATCATTTATCTTTCCCCATTGTTACTATTTTGTAATCTCTTGACTCTGTTATTGACAGGGTCTTATTTTCTCTATTTCTTATTATTTTGTCTCACAATCAGTGAGACAACCAGTGGCAACACAACCAGCGGCAAAACCTGAGCATTTTTTCTAATACACGTATCTGATCGCTTCAATTCCCCAACTGCAACCATTTTTCCATCATTTAAGTCTAGGTAAAAAGTCTGGCCAATAAATGTCTGAGAAGCTTTGATAAAATACAGATTCGTATGATTAACATGTCTGGAGTGAGGCATGGGAATCTGTATTTTATAAAACTTCTAGGCAGGTGTAAGAACACATGCCCCAAAGGATAATGTGTAAATGATTCAACTTGACAGTTAAGGCCTTGCACATTCCATACCTTACCCACATTTCCAGACTATTTCCTGTCAGTTTTATGCATGCTTGCTAGGTATTAGCCTAGATTTTTCACCATTCCCTGGTCACACTGCTTTCTTAGTGAATTTTAGTCCTTTCTGCCATGGAAGTATGATTTTCTCTTGACTGAAAAGACACACCTTATTGGTCTGAGTTTCGATGAAGACAAACATATATATTGTGGCTAGACTATAGAGAAATTGTTTTATTGCAGGTTATTAAGTGGCTTACAGAATAATTTGAAAACCTATATAAACTTGAAGGAACTTTCCAGAAGATTTCTCAAAGCTGAACCTCAAAAGTGGCCACCAGGGAGCTGTTCCCTCTTTTAAAATTAGGAATTCATCTTCTGTAATGGAAAGCTTTTGGTGTCTTTCCAGCCTTAAAATTATCAAATACTTTGAGGAGGTTTTGTTATGTAGTGGTATTTATCTGTATTCATCATATTAGAAATTAAAAATGAATGCAAAATTAAGTCATGAGATTTTACAAGCACTTATTAATAAGTTCTTGTGTGTACATGCTCAGTCACTTCAGTTGTGTCAGACTTTTTGTCCTTCCAGCCTCCTCTGTCCATAGGATTTTCCTAGCAAGAATACTGGAGTGGGTAGCCATGCCCTCCTCCAAGGAATCTTCCTAACCCAGGGATTGAGCCTGTGTCTCCTGCATCTCCTGCATTGCAGATAGTTTCTTTACTGCTGAGCCACCAAGGAAGCCCTTTGTTACATTAGCCATCAAAGCAGTAATGGCATTAAATGTAATACAGCATCTAGAGACATTCATTAGAGAATGGGAATAAAAATGGCATAAATATCTTAGTGGTATGAAAATAGCTTTGGCCATACTTAACCCAATGAAAAGGTTTCCAGAACTCCCAGGGATCCCAGAATCATTCTGAGAACCACTGTTTTAGAGCTGCTGCTGCTGCTAAGTCACTTCAGTCGTGTCCGACTCCGTGCATCCCCATAGACGGCAGCCCACCAGGCTCCCCGTCCCTGGGATTCTCCAGGCAAGAACACTGGAGTGGGTTGCCATTTCCTTCTTCAATGCCTGAAAGTGAAAAGTAAAAGTGAAGACGCTCAGTTGCGCCCGACTCTTTGCAACCCCATGGACTGCAGCCCACCAGGTTCCTCTGTCCATGGGATTTTCCAGGCAACTGTACTGGGTTGCCATTGACTTCTCTGTGTTTTAGAGCTAAGTAGTCTTTTAGAGGAATGTGAACTCTCCCTGCACTGTAGTAAGCTCAGAATATAAAATGTTTATGTAAATGAGATGCATAGTCGTTAGTGTTTTAAGAACCAAGTTTGGGGATTAATGTTGAAGCTCTGACTTTAAGACTTTAGTTTCAAAAGAAAATAAACTATTTACATGATTGTATTTCTATCAATTCATATTTAAGTTGGAATCATATGAAATTTTGAACATTGAACATTAGAAATACGTTCCAAACTAAATAGGGTCTGCTTTAATTAAATGAAAAAGTGAATGTGTAATATATACTTTAACTTACAGTGGATTTTACTTCTACCCAAACTGAATGCTCCATGAATCACGTGTTTGTTCTAAATTTATTTCTTTCATGATAAAAATCTATGTATCATGTATATTTATAAGTAGACGTTTGTGTTATTTCCACACCAATGTTATAAATAGATTCATGTTTGTTTTGGAGTTTGCAAAGCTAACAAAAAGCTCTAGTCAAATATGGGAGAAGTTCTGCCAATATTCAGTCTTGGAAATCATGGAGAGTGAATTCTAATCCTGAGTTTTCCAGTGACTCGTTCGGTGGCATTGAACATGTCATTCTACTTTTCTGTCTCAGTTCTGTCATCTGTGAAGTGGAGATAACATTGTTCAGTTGAGCACATTGTTCTAGCTTATATCTTCTGGATGACTTCACGAAAGAAATTCTGCATATGAATTTGAATGTATGCCAACAAAGTTAGAACAAGTTATCTACCTCAAAAGCATGCAAGAAGAAAACCAATGGAAGTGATTCTGAAAAGGCACCATATATTCATTTTAATATTGCAACAACTATCGTTTCAGTAAATTCACCTTCACATTTGTAAAAATTTCAGAGATACTTGTTTTTCCTCATTACAGAAGAAAGTCAAACATCAAAGTACCACTTGTCTCTTTTCCTTCGGAAAGTTATGATCTCATCTCAATCATTTATATGCCTGTTAATGGCTCAGTGAAAGAATCCGTCTGCTAATTCTAGAGAGGCAGGTTTGACCCCTGGGCTGGGAAGATCCCCTGGGGTAGGGAATGGCAACCCACTCCAGTATTTCTTGCCTGGAAAATGCCATGGACAGAGAGCCCAGTGGTCTACAGTCCACAAGGTTGCAGAGAGTCGGACGTGACTGAACACACACACAGTTTGGTACTAGCTAACTTACTGGGAAAACGGTGTTCAAAGAATGACAGAGGAAACAGAGAAGAATGAATATTTCTTGTTCTTTGTTCAGTTACTAAGTAGCCAATTTTTCAACCTCAGAAAATTTCTATACTAATAGGTTAAAAAACAAAGTCCCCAGAATTCTCCAGAAGTAGCAGGGTTCATTTTTCTTGAAGGTAGTAACCAAGACAGATAAAGGAATGTTTAAAAAATGAAAGAACTTATATACATGAGTATTTACTTTTACATGAGTGAAAGAAAATGACTTTCACTTTTACTTCTGACCCTTCCTGGTATTAATATCATTGGTAACATAAGTTTTCTTTGCTACTAAGTCTCAGGATCGTAAATAGTGTCTTCCAGGTACAGTTTAGTTAGAGGAAAGTACAGCATAATGATTATGATCACAGATCTGGAATCAAAGAGATTTGGGCATTAATTCATTTTTTTCCATTTACAAGCTATGTAGATTTTTTTTAGTTTCAAAAGTTACTTATTGGAATTAACATATAATTGTACTGAATATTAAAACATGCGCTTGGTTATAAATGGATAAGCATTTGCTTTAGAAAATTAAAGGAAAATCTATTATGTGGGTAACACTCTTTAAATACCATAACTGATTTATGTTATAAAAGTTAGAGCTGCTTTACCTTGCAGATGCATAAATTCAGCTATGCATAAACAAGTTAAAGAAACTTGGAAGAAAACAGTCAAATAATAGCGTTATTTAATTCTGGGTTAGAGCTGAATATTTTAAATATTTCTTTAGACTATTCTGCATTTTCTGAATGTCCAGTGTTTAGTATTGTGTTGGCCAAAAAGTTCATTCAGGGTAAAAACATGAATGAACTTTTCGGCCAACACATGTATCTAACTTCAGCAATGTTTTCTGTTTATCTTCTTGGTAAATTTTGTTATATTTTTAGGTTTGAGTTCCTTGTTGTTACCAAACCAAACTTGATTCTCCTGGTCTGTACACAGTAAAGCCAATCTACTGACTGGAGTTGTGGTGAAGAAAAGTTCAGTTGGGCTCCAAAATCACTGCAGATGGTGACTGCAGCCATCAAATTAAAAGACACTTACTCCTTGGAAGGAAAGTTATGACCAACCTAGATAGCATATTCAAAAGCAGAGACATTACTTTGCCAACAAAGGTCCATCTAGTCAAGGCTATGGTTTTTCCAGTGGTCATGTATGGATGTGAAAGTTGGACTGTGAAGAAAGCTGAGCGCCAAAGAATTGATGGTTTTGGACTGTGGTGTTGGAGAAGACTCTTGAGACTCCCTTGGACTACAAGGAGATCCAACCAGTCCATTCTAAAGGAGATCATTCCTGGGTGTTCTTTGGAAGGACTGATGCTAAAGCTGAAACTCCAGTACTTTGGCCACCTCATGTGAAGAGTTGACTCTTTGGAAAAGACTCTGATGCTGGGAGGAATTGGGGACAGGACAAGAAGGGGACGACAGAGGATGAGATGACTGGATAGCATCACCGACTCGATGGACATGAGTTTGGGTGAACTCCGGGCGTTGGTGATGCACAGGGAAGCCTGTCGTGCTGCAATTCATGGGGTCGCAAAGAGTCGGACACGACTGAGCAACTGAACTGAACTGAACTGAAAGTTCAGTGATTGTTGCAAGGTAGAAAGGAGTCCAGGACAGCTAATGGATGAAAAGACTCAAACTCTTCAATGAGTTTCAGGAAAGCATTGTTAAAGTCAAGCTGATAATACTACCTATTAGACTCCTATAGATGATGAAATATAAATAGAATTGATGAAAAATATGCCACTTTTCAAATCCATTGAGAACACCATATCTCTAAGCCCTCTCCTACACAATTGATTCCATTTCAGATTTTTATCTTTAATTTTTCACTATGAGAACAAAATTCAGCAACTTTAAGACAAGTCTAGATGTTTCTTTCCATTTTTGGAAAGAAATTTTCTTTGTTATGGCTTTCCACAATTTGATTATCATGTGCCTTGAGGTGGTTTGTGTTTTCTCCTTGGGGTTCCTTGAGCTTCTTGAATGTTTTATCATAAAGAGATTTTATGCCATGCTGCTACTAATTTGCTTCAATCATGTCCAACTCTGCAACACTATAGACTATAGCCTGCCAGATTCCTGTGTCCATGGGATTCTCTAGGCGACAATACTGGAGTGGCTGCCCCTCTAGGAGATCTTCCCAACCTAGGGATTGAACCCTGGTCTTTTACATCTCCTGCATTGGCAGGCTGGTTCTTTACCACTCTCACCCAGGAATATGGAAAAGACTATTTATTTTATTTTGAAACCTTTTTTACGTGGCCCCCTGGCATGCAGAGGGGCTTCCCTGATGACTCAGCAGGTAAAGAATCTGCAGTTAAGTACCATAAGAGAGTCCTGCAAAGTTGTACATCATCAGGGTGACACAAGTTACTTCTTTTCTTCTGAAAAACAATTCATAGTTACTACTTTTCACCTCCACATTAGTTTGTTTTTTGTTTTTTGTTTTTTTTGTAGCATACAGCTGAACTTATGCTTAATAGAGGTGGGATTTTAAACAGTGGCCTACCAGAGCCTCCTTAAAGGCCATGAACATACTTAAAATTGAGCCAGTGGGATTTATCCTATGGAATGCATTCATTTCTGAAAATTTCTGATCAGGAGGGTGAAGATGAAGTTGGGGGCTCATATCTGCATGGGATGAACATGGTCCCAGTTTGGGATAGAAAGAGAGGGATGAGTGGAGGCCTAGGAAGAATGAAGGCAGCAAGAGGGTTGTGTACCTGTGGGCAAATTGTTTAACACCTTGAAACCTCAGTTATTCACATATAAATTGGGGGCAGTGATACCTCAGAGGGTTGTTATAGGAATTAAATGAGAACAGATTACTAGTGTGTTAGATAGTACACAATGCATGCAAAATGTTCCAGAAATTGTAATAGTTTTTATAGTTTTATTCTTAGGATCAGAATCTCACAGCTCCCCTGAATAAAATGACAAAGTAGTGAGATCATTTTCTCAGCTAGTAATGTTGAATTTTTAAAACATACACTTGCATTTTAACTTTCAAATATGGCAGGTTATAATAAGAAACACCAGTAAACATTTAACTATAGATTAGCTGTCCAGTAGGTCTAATTAAGAAATGCAGTCTTTGTGGTTGTATGTTATTTTCACACTGATATTTAGACTAACCAATGAAATTATAAAGACATTTTGTATGACTGTCAATGATATGTATTTCTCTTTTCTATGGATGTGTGTATAATTTAAATGCTTTCATGTATGCAAGTTAATTAATTTTATTAAATCATGGAACCAAATAAAAATAGCAATTGAGAAAATAGAGTAAGGAAAGCTTTACATGTGGAAAGTTTCAAAGCATATAAGGATTCTTTTTATCATATGGGGCAAACTTTTTTTGAGGAAAGAAATCAAATCTTAATATATTCAAGTAAAATGAAACTTCTAAAGCAAAAAAAAAAAAAATTGTGACTTGAACACATAGTCTAACATTGTTGTTTTTATTTGTTGGTTTTGCTCTCCCTAGAGTTTTTCTGAAGACTGAATTTAGTTGAGCTTAACATTCAGGATCTTTCTTAAGGAACAACAACTCACTTAACATTACTTACTTAACATTGTTCTGATTGTTCTGAGTCATTGTTCATGACTCACCATTCTTACTGCAAAAGACTTTGTTCTGCTCTGCACCCAAACTTGTTTCAGTGTTGCTGTTATTATTTTTCTCATCAGAAATTCTTTTCTCATAATCTAGGCCCCCCCCAAAAAAAGTCTCAATACAGTATACTAACACATATATATGGAATTTAGAAAGATGGTAACGATAAACCTGTATGCGAGACAGCAAAAGAGACACAGATGTACAGAACAGTCTTTTGGACTCTGTGGGGGGGGGGGGGATGATTTGGGAGAATGGCATTGAAACATGTATAATATCATATATGAAACGAATCGCCAGTCCAGATTCGATGCATGATACAGGATGCTTGGGGCTGGTGCACTGGGATGACCCAGAGGGATGGTACGGGGAAGGAGGTGGGAGGGGGGCTCAGGATGGGGAACATGTGTATACCCATGGCAGATTCATGCTGATGTATGGCAAAACCAATACAATATTGTAAAGTAATTACACTCCAATTTAAATAAATAAATTTATAATTAAAAAAAAAGTATTCTGAAACAATGCTTTTCTTTACTTTTTTTTTAATACACCCACAATAAGAGTATTTATAAAAATTCAGTAAATAAAGATTATAGATATTTGCTCACAGGTAAGCATATGCACATACCATCTACTTTATATGTGAATGTAATCCAATCTATTTCTGTTCTATTCCATCTTGCTTTATGTCACATTGTTTGATTTAAAAGTAAGTTTTAGAGGATTCTGTTTATGAAGGAAAATGGATGGCCCCTAAATCCACATCTTTTCATATGTATTCCGCAAACCAAACAGATTAACAAGTTGAACAAATAAAAACATCCATAATTCATGCTAGGAGACCTAATCATTCTTTCTCCTTCCCTCCTCACTTCACATGTAAGTAGAGAAATTAATATCCACAACTAAAAAAGCTAGCATTAGAGGGTGTTGTGGTACAAAGTGTGTTTTGACACAGATACATATATGATCAGAAAGACCAGGGACTTGTTAGGTTTGAATCCTGAAATCAAAACTTGGACTAGACTGCAATGCTAGAAATTAATCACCAATGGGGCCAAAAAAGGAGAGAACTTCAGATGGTTGGTGGTGCATGTAAGGGAAGGAAGCAAGAGGAAAAATAAATCTTCTAGAGATAAAAGAGGAGGAGGAAGAGAATGACCCCATGGACTGTAGGCCACCAGGCTCCTCTGTCCATGGGATTCTCCAGGCAAGAATACTGGAGTGGGTTGCCATTCCCTTCTCCGGAGGATCTTCCTGGCCCAGGGATTGAACCCCTGTCTCTTGAATAGCAGGCAGATTCTTTACTGTCTGAGCCACCAGCAAAGCCTGAAAAGAAGTAGAAGTCACAGTGATTCTCCCTGCAAAATAAAGCTGCTATTGTAGAAACTGCACTTCTCTGTAACAACAGAAGAGGGCGAACTTGAACCAAACAATATAGTAAACACCCCAGACTTTTCATCTGTACTTGTTGTTGCTTCTTCTGTAAATTATGAGACATTTTTCAATTGACAGAAAACTGCTTGCAGAATACATAAACAACAATAAAAATAAAACAGAAAGTGAGAATTACAAGATTTTAGCTAATGAGTAGCTCTTCTTGGGGGGAGAAAAAACCAAAACCCCAAATCTCCAAAAAAACAAAAACAAAAACAAAAACAAAAACAAGGGAACATATCAATCTATACTAAACATCCTTAAACAATCACTTGTATGTATATAGTAAAAGAGACTGTTTCAAGTAACACATTCAAAAACTTAAATCACAGGTGGATAATATGGTTAATAGGATGTAAGAGCTGGCAAACTCATAAAAGATATTCCAGTATCTTTCATGGATGAAAAATACGAAATCATTTCACGTAAGGCCAAATTACACAGCACACACACACAGACAAACTAGATTCAACTGAAAACATAGGAAAGATCATTCAGTGAAGGCAGGAAACACGAAATAAAAAATTCATAAGCAAATGCCATTAGAGTGGGAGTGATAACTATGGAAGGAAAGTCCATACATTTACAGTGAGTTCCTACAAAGAATAAAACAAAATAATGAAACAAAGTTAATATTGAAAACTATACTCCAAAGACCATTTCCAAGAGAAATAAAAGATCTGCATTTTCATATTGAGAAGATTTGCCATGTAGTTTGGAAAACTGACCTACAAGGACATGGAGATTTACTCTGAATAAAATTAGTGGACTTTAAAGATAAAACAATAATCTGAATCTCCAGGGGGGAAAAAGTGTTACTAAAAAAGCAACACAAAACTCAAAAAGAAATCATAAATATTTTCTTTTTTTTTTTTTTTTTTTTTTAAATTTTATTTTATTTTTAAACTTAACATAACTGTATTAGATTTGCCAAATATCAAAATGAATCCGCCACAGGTATACATGTGTTCCCCAAAATATTTATGATGATGAAAAAGAAATCATAAATATTTTCTATGTTTGGCTGTCATAAGGCACCACCTCCTTCACCCTCACAATTTCTTTGTTTGTTCTTTAAGTAGAAAACACAAGACTGAAAGTAATAGATGAAAAACTGGTATACCTGCACAAAATAAACAAAAGAAGTAATGATGACTATTTTAATATCAGACAAAGTTGGTTGAATGTTTTAAAGTATAACGAAAAATAAAGATTTTTCTTACTAATGAAATGGTCAATTTTATAATTGAAATAGATTAACTTGTAAATCTCAAGTATTATATGAACTAATTTGACAAAGTTTGTAATTGACAAATTCCTTGAAAAATATATCAAAAAGTAAAGGAAAAATAGAAAACTATTACATATCCTATACCTATGAGATAAATCTACAATAAAATTATTCTTACAAACAAAATTTCTGAAGAGCTTCACTGTTCAAATTTTCCAAATATTTGAAAAAGATACAGATAATATGAATAGTCCAAATATAGATAAGCAAAAAATAGCATTTCTAAACTGATTTTATGAGTCCAGCATAATTAATATCAACATCTAAAAAGGGCATTACAAGAAAAACTTAAAGCAAGGCAGTTATCTCTCAGAAATATAGATGCAAAAGTAAATTGAAATCATCAATATATAAAAACAACTATTATGACAAAGAAGTTTATTTTAAGAATGGCTAATATGTTTAGAAGTTCAGGCAGATTCTTTACCACAGGGTCCCGGGGGAAGCCCCCATAGATATGTGAGTATTTGTTTTATCCCTTACTTTATTCCAGTGTCTCATTGAACTTCTTTCTTTTTTAAAGGAGGAAAGGTAGAGGGAGGAGGTTGACAAGAGTCAAGCCAAATGATCAATAGGACATTAAAAAAACAGAGTATGGATAATAAGATTTTAAGAGTAAATGCTGGGACAGAATTGGCAGTTTTCAAAATTTGAATTCCTTCATTAGCTATTAAAAACTCACAGAATTCAACTCATAAACTTGAGAAAATAATTTTTAAGAAATTCATCATCAAAACTCAATCTGAGTCAGATATTCTTCTCATCCCATATCCAGATTCTGAAACTAGAGGCATTTTTGTAATAGAAAGACCCTCGCATGATCTGACTCAGTTCGGTTCAGTCCAGTCCCTCAGTTGTGTCCAAAACTCTTTGCAACTCCATGGACTGAAGCATGACAGGTTTCCCTGTTCAACACCAACTCCCAGAGTTTGCTCAAACTCATGTCCATTGAGTTGGTGATGCCATCCAACCATCTCATCCTCTGTCATCCCCTTCTCCTCCTTCCTTCAATCTTTCCCAGCATCAGGGTCTTTTCCCAATGAGTCAGCTCTTCACATCAGGTGGCCAAAGTATTGGAGTTTCAGCTTCAGCATCAGTCCTTCCAATGAATATTCAGGGCTGATCTCCTTCAGAATGGACTGGTTGGATCTCCTTGCAGTCCAAGGGACGCTCAAGAGTCTTCTCCAACACCACAGTTCAAAAGTATCAATTTTTTGGTGCTCAGCTTTCTTTATAGTCCAATTTTCACATCCATACTTGACTACTGGAAAAACCATAGCTTTGACTAGAGGGACCTTTGTCAGCAAAGTAATCTCTCTGCTTTTTAGTATGCTGTCTAGGTTGGTCATAACTTTCCTTCCAAGGAGCAAGCATCTTTCAATTTCATGACTGCAGTCACCCTCTGCAGTGACTTTGGAGCCCAAGCAAATAAAGTCTCTCACTGCTTCCATTGTTTCCCCATCTATTTGCCATGAAGTGATGGGACCAGATGCCATGATCATAGTTTTTTTAATCTTGAGTTTTAAGCCAACTTTTTCACTTTCCTCTTTCACTTTCATCAAGAGGCTCTTTAGTTCCTCTTCACTTTCTGCCATAAGGGTGGTGTCATCTGCATATCTGAGGTTATTGATATTTCTCCCAGCAATCTTGATTCCAGCTTGTGCTTCATCTATGATCTGACTAGTCAGTGATATTCCTCTGGTTGCTATGGACTTCCTTTCCTCAGCTTGACTTTGCTTTGTATCGTATGTATTATATTATTATTTTGCTGGCAGTTTTTGAATGTCATAAAAGAAGAGCTGCCAAGATAAAGCTATAGATACATTTCCTCTCTCTTTTCTAGCTATACCCTCTGCCTCTTTCTATGTTGTCTTGTGATAATTCAATATATAAAAAGTACAAAGCTATACAGTGGTTTTTCAACTAAAATATTTTTTTCTCTCAAAAATTAAACATATGTCTTAAAAAATATATTTCTAAGTTTGGCTCTTCACTTGTTATTGAAATATAAAAGCAGTATCTACTGTGACAAGTGTCTTAAGTATTTAAAATTGCCTCTGATTAAATTTTGTATATATTAAAACAAGATAGAATGTTTAAAAGATTCTGGTAATCAGTGACCATTTAATATATTTTTATTAACAATATAACAAATAAGTTTACCTGGGCAAATGGTCAACTATAGAGAATTTGTTATATAATTATTTTATGTAAAGATAAAGGACAGATTAAACTGTTTTATGGTGTAAAAGTAAAAATAGTGATTATTTCTGTGTGGTGTATGGAGCACTGCCATGAAAGATTCACTAAGAAACTTTGTATATCTGGATTGTGTTTTTGATTACACAGGTATATACATGTGTCAAAAACTCATCAGCTTATACAATTAAGAGCTATGCACTTTACTGAATATATATTTATCTCAGTAAAATTAAATTAATATAAAATGCCAAATACATTAGTCCCATTCATAAACTTTGATTTCAAAAACAGTTTGAATTGTTGTTAAATTGTACCTATTTACATATAAGATGAATAATTACTATCAAGCTGACTTTTCTCCAGGAATAGAATGCTTATTTAATATTTGAAAGTCAATTTAATTCACTAAATTAAATGCTAAAGGGATGGCTATTTTAATAAACTAAGAAAGCTACTTAATCAAGTTAAGGGCCATTTGGAATACAAGTCTTTAGCAAACCAAGTAGAAGGGAAATTGGTTAATCTGGTGAAAGGTACTATTACAAGATATCATAGTTAATTTTAAAATGCTCAAAGCTAAGATAATGAACAAGAGACAGGGTATCTACTGTTATCACTTATACTTAACATTCTACCATTCCTAGCCAGGGCAATAAAGCAAGAAAAATATATAATGACAATTGGTAAATAGAGAGGAAGAATAGGTCTGCTGTCACCTCTCATCTCTAAATCACTTGGCTGTGGATTTGGAAGAATACAAGTCTTCAGATAAACCGTTAAGTTGATTGAATAGATTGCCACTTTAAATTGTATTTCTATACACAAAAATCAGTCTCAGATTTTAAATATGAAAGATTATAAATTAAGAATATAACAAAAGCATAAAATATATGTATATTTATAATTGCATAATTTGAGAGACATCAAAGTTAAGTAAAGGAGGGAATATCATGTTCATTAATTAGAAGCTTTGAGTTTGTAAGTATATCAGTTATTTTCAAAATGAGCAATATTTTCATTGTTCTTGATTCAAGTTCAAGTTTTTTTATTTAAACATTAGCAGTCAGATTTTAAAATGTATATAAAAGTAAGTTCAAATTATCCAAAACAAGATTTATTGTTGTTTAGTCACTTAGTTGTGTCCAACTCTTTGTGACCCTGTGGATGGCAGCTTGCCAGCCTTCTCTGTCCTTTATCAACTCCCAGAGGTTGCTCAAACTTATGTCCGTTGAGTAGGTGATGCCATGTAACCATTTCGTCCTCTGTTGTCCCCTTCTCCTTCTGTCTTCAATCTTTCTCAGTATCAGGGTGTTTTCTAATGAGTCAGTTCTTTGCATCATGTGGTCAAAATATTGAAGCTTCAGTATCAGTCCTTCCAATGAATATTCAGGATTAATTTCCTTTAGGATTGACTGGTTTAAAACGAGCTTAAATAAGAACAAATTTGTAGGAATTATTCTACCAGCAGTCAAGACTGTGTCTTACCAATTTATTGTCTCTCAGCTCCAGATTCACCCATCTGTTTCCTGAGTTTTTGATCCTGCAGTTGGATCATGTAAATATTTATCCTTTGCCTGCTGGCTTAATATCAGACTTTGATGCTAATAAGCCTGAGGGGATGCTGTTAGGACAGATCTGGAGAAGGCGTTTGGCTGTCTGATAGTGGGGTGATTTTGTGTTTCTTTTTCCTGTATGCCAGTTGGTGAATTAGAGTGCAGGGGACTCATAAGATCAGCATTCAATGAAGCAGCCATCAAGGACCCATAGTAGTCAACTTGTGCTGTACATTTTTTTCCCTGCTATCTTCTTCTTCTTTTTTTTTTTTCACACTCCTTTATCCTAAAAGTTGTAGCTGCTTTCTACATTTGATACTTTTGAGACCCTTGGAATCCTGCTCATCTCCTTTATTTGTAGCAATTCTTCATAATAAATTTGTCTTGTTTCCTGAATCTGCTAAGTCACTTCAGTCAGGATCTATAAAAAACCAAGTCATAAATATACAGTAATTAAGAGTCTTACTAGTGCAAATAGAACCCAATAAATCCACTGATGAGCATAGAGAATCCTAAACTAGATACCTGTGTATTAAGGACACCAGTTTAAAGCAGAAGTGACATTTCAGAGCAGTGGAACATGCAGTCCTGAATAATTTGCTCTGAGGCTATTTGGAAACAAACATTAAATTTGACCCCTAACTGAAAATGTTCTCAAAAATCAACTTCAGAAGAATTGTTGATCAAAATGTGAAAGCAAATCAACACACCTTCTAGAAGATAATATAGGGCAATATCCTTGAGAGCCCAGGAAAATATTTCTTAACCAGGACACAAACTGCACATTCTAAAATCAAATATGAAAAGAAACCAATGAAAATAACTGTAAGTCAAATTGATAACTAAACAACAGCAAGACAAAAATTTTTTTCAAGTCAATTTTCAACATAGCATCCTAATTATATATCCTGATGGAATTTTTGGGCTTCCCAGGTGGTGCTAGTGGTAAAGAACCCACCTGCCAATGCAGAAGATGTAAGACATAAGGGTTTGATCCCTGGGTTGAGAAGGCATGGCAACCCACTCCAGTATTCTTGCCTGGAGAATCCCATGGACAGAGGAGCCTGGCAGGCTACAGTCCATAGGGTCACACATGGTAGAACACGACTGAAGTGACTTAGCACACAAAAATGGGATTTTTATAAAACACAGACATGAATATAAATTGTCTTTAATAACAGAAGCAAAACACACAAAAATAAACAGTTTTAATATTGTTCTAATATCAGTGCTAAATCATCACTAGAAATTTTCTTCCAGAAGAACATGTACTAATACTCTGGAATTTTCTTGTAATATTGATTTCATCCATTCACATTTATTCAACAAATACCTAGTAAATGCAAATTAGATATTAGGATTGTAGCTACTCAAGTAGTAAGCAGATATCATGGGAAGGCAGTGTATCAAGTATCTATTGCCACTGTAAATTACAGTGTCCCGATATAAATTACAAAGTCTCAGCTGCAGATATTCATTCATTTTACAAGTTTATGGATTAGCAGGGATCAGCTGGACATAAGTAAATGGGTCTGCTTCAAGGAGTGGGTCTGGCCAGACATTCTCTGAAGTTCGGACTCTTTATATATGTTCTGCATGTGGTTGCTCTGTGGTCCTGACTGGGGAGCAGAAGCTATCCAGGTCTTTTATGAAGCTATCAGAGTTGAAAGGGACATAAGCCCAATTGTACAGACATTTTTGCTACCTGTTAACATTTCACTGGCCACAGCAAGTCACAAGGTTGGATTCAGAGTAAAGCTATGGGGAAGCACACTCCATCTACTTCGTGAGAAGGACATGAAAATTACATGAGAAAGGATATAGATAAGGGGAAAAGGAAGGGCCACCTCGCCAATTTACTACACGCAGTGTAGCCACATAATACTGCACACCATTGCTTAATTCCAACATTAACCATAGTATGGCAATAGGATTTCAGTACCTGCAGAGCCAAAGAGATACACAAGTGTTTATAGGATTAGGGATTTGTTAGCCAGTGAGTCCGGAGAAGGTGATGGCAGCCCACTCCAGTTGTCTTGTCTGGAAAATCCCATGGACGGAGGAGCCTGGAAGGCTGCAGTCCATGGTGTTGCTAAGAGTCGGACATGACTGAGCGACTTCACTTTCACTTTTCACTTTCATGCATTGGAGAAGGAGATGGCAACCCACTCCAGTGTTCTTGCCTGGAGAATCCCAGGGACGGGGGAGCCTGGTGGGCTGCTGTCTATGGGGTCGCACAGAGTCGGACACAACTGAAGTGACTTGGTAGGAGCAGTAGCAGCCAGTGAGTCAGGAGCAGGGTTACTTGTGTGTTTTTTGTTTTAAATATTGATGTAGTTTGACTAAATTTTTTCTATCATATTAGAGCCCATGGGTAAACTGTACTGTGTAGTACTTTTCATAGTTATGTTTAAAGCTGATGTAGAGAACAGACTTATACTTACCAGGGAGTAAGGGGTAGGGAGGGACAAATTGGGAGATTGGGATTGACAAATACACACTACTATATATAAAATAGATAACTGATACTGTAAGGACCTACTGAATTGCACAAATCATTCTACTCAATATTCTGTAATGACCTATTTGGGAAAAGAATCCAAGAAAGAGTGGATATGTATATGTATGGCTGATTCACTTTGCTGTACACCAGAAACTAAAGCATTGTAAACAACTGTACTCCAGGAAAAATTAAAAGAAAAAAAACAAAACAAAACAAAACGAATTCATGTTTGGCATTGGCAACTCAGATTCATCCACCATTTCCTTTCCAGCTGTCTATGATGAAGTGTTTTTAAGCTATCACCTGGTTTGAGTTTAAAAACATATAGTGACTTAGTCATATCCACAGTTGTGCTAATTAGCTCCTTTTAGATGTAATTTCTGTTTCTCATCCTACCTATTTCTATCACCACTGACAACAAACTAATAAAAATAATAAATATTTACTGATGTCATGAAATAATCAAAACAACCAAATTGCCATGTGCATTAAAAGAATGCCAAGAATCTCAGTAGTCTTTCCCTAGAACTTTGGAAATGAACTAAATATCCAATAGATCTTGGGCTGCTTTTTTTTTTTCTTAATATAATCCTGCCTGAAGGCTGGAGAATGGATTAGATGAGGTCCATGGCTGGAGTGATTCATGATAATACAGTGATGGATGAGAATTGACAGTTTACAACTTATTTTTTTTTCAGTTGTCATAAAAAAATAACTAGAAGTCGGTGTTTAGCATGGCTGCCAAACCCAGCAAAAGCAGCAGGCAAAACAGTAACAAAAACAGATGACAAATTCCCTGTGGAAATGCACTTGCTTGGCAACCACTATAGGTAATATCAGTGAACAGGCAAAGTGGGAGTAGGAGCCTATAGGAGACAGTGCATGTGAGAGGGTTCCCTCATCCTCTGTAATCTGATGTGTTTTTCTTCAATCATAAATTATATCATAATTCAATCATAAAATAATGGCAAGCTAGTGTGATTAAAAAAAAAACTTGTCTTAAAATAGTTTTTTTAATTTTTATTTTGAAAGAAACATAGTTAATTAATTTCTCTCCCCTTTCCCCTAGGCTATGTCGATTTCATCTTTACCACATTCTGTTAAATGTCATGTATTGGCAATAAAGAACATGATATATTTTGTTAAATTGAAAACAAACTTGTCTTTAGGAATGAAAGAGATAGTTAGAATAGACAATTACTGCTCAGACAAGTTAAATACTGCTCAAAGCATTACTTTAAAAAGTGAGAATTTTAAACAAACAGCTTTCAGTTTGGTAGAGGGTCAGATGTCTTAATAGTCTTTCAGAGATAAAGTAAGCAGCTTACGATCATATTAACACTTGTGACAATTAAATTTTCCTCTTTATAGCAAGGACATTCAAAATTTAAGTGAATATGACTTCAGGCCAGTTACTCTGCTTCAGTTCCTTCTTTTATAAAAATTACTAATAGTATCTGTCTCAGACAATTGTTGTGAGCATTGAATCAGATAAAATTTAAACCACTGGCATAAAGTATGTACTCAGTATTTTTAAATGCTATTATTATTACAATTATCATTGAATATATTATTATAAACTATAATAAACATGTTTACCTTTTAGAGTGTGAATTTTATTATCATAGTAAACAATTTTCACAATGAATGAATCAGCAATTTAATCACTGCTGGTTCTATAGAGCACATCTAAATCAGAAGATATGACTAATGATTATGCCTTTTAAGGAAATGGTATGTGTGCCACATGTCTGACAATTTCTGTCAAATTGATGGAACACATACACTCTTGCTGTTTTGTTTTTTTTTTTACAATTTATTTTTAGTCTTTATCTTGTTAATAATTTTTAGCATTTACCATTTGTAAATGTATAAAGGAAATTATAGAGTTGGATAAGCTTCATAGTCACTGAAAAATATTCTTTGAAATGTGAATGACTGGGGAGATAGAGAAGTGAGAAGAAGCAATGTGTGGAAAATATGCATGTGATTACAATAAGGAAAAGCAAAAAGGGGTGTGAGAAAGTAGTCAGTAGGTATTTGTCTAGTGCTCATGTATGTCTGTATTAGTTTCCTATTGCTGCTGAAACACATTACTGCAACCTTATGGCATAAAACAATGTGAATTTATTATCTTACAGTTCTGAGTGTTAAAAGTGAAATGGATTCTCAAGACTGTATTCCTTCTAAAAGCTCTAGGGGAGAATTTGTTTCCCTTGCCTTGCCCAGCATCTAGGGGCTACTTATATTCCTTGGCTTCCTCCCTTTTCAAAGCTGGCTCCGTAGCATCTTCTCTCCTCTCTGATATTTGCTCCTTTCCTTGCATCCCCTCTTTGTGATTCTGATTCTCCAACATCCTTCTTATGAAGACTTTTGTGATTACATTGGACCCATGCAGATAATTCAGGATAATCTTCCCATATCAAGATCCTTAATCTAACCATACTTTACAAAGTCTCTTTTACAAGTAGGGGAACAACGTATTCACAAGTTCTGGGGTTTTGGATATGGGCACCTTTTGGGTAGAGATGAATGCTTTCCAGTGCAAAGGCATTCTGAGGACAATCTGGAAAATAAATGTTGAATAAAGTTCAGTGTTGTTTTTTTTTTTCCTAAGAAAGAAAGGAAAGGGAAAGGAAAGACGAAATAAACAAATGTTATAAATCTCTGCAAAATTAGTAACAGGACTAATTGAGGAAAACTATAGTAGTGGGGAATTTTTGAGAATTTTAGTGATTTTTTTGAGAACTTGCTATGGGTAGTTTAGAGAAATAGGCATTAGAGAACTTGCAATAGTATATCTATTTGTATTGCTAACCATTTCATTTTTCCTTGCATATAATATATTTTCAAGTATAAGAGTAACTTTACTCTATAGAAAGAGTTCCACTCCAAAAATGTACAATTTGAAGACCTGGATTGAATTAGTTAATGCTTTAACTCCTTTTTGTCATAATAATCCCAAGGATACTCCCAAAGTGTCTATACACATATGTATAGCTAGCCTCAACTATGATATGTTCAAGGAAATGTTGATAGCAAAAATGAAGCTTTATTAAGGACCCATTTTTAACATAATGACTTATATTGCTAATCTAAAAATAAATGTCCAATGTAAAGATGGCATTACAATTCTTTATTCCTGATATGGTTATTTTCAAGTGAATGATATTTACTAAGATGTTTTAAATAGTGAAGTTAATCCAGTTGCCATATGGAGGTAGGAGAGAGCCAAATGTGAGTCCCTTTAATGCTGTCTGTTAAAGTATTATGACAGAAGAGATGGCCTTGTTCATGAGATAAATTATTTCCCAGTAAAATAGCTGAAACCCAGTGTCACTTAATTGCCATCTGCATTAGAATAGATTAAACACAATCCGGAAAATTCTATATATATAAAAACAAAATGTTGTACACTCAATTTAGTAGATTCCCAACATCTCTGAGAAACAGTGATCACACATAGTGATTTACTTGTGTTTATTCTTTTCAAGAAAGTGCTTAAATTTAAGCTATTGAGCATATTCATTAATCAAAATAAATAGTTAAACGTTTTTGTGTTTATATCACTATGTCCACACCATACCAAAAAAGACTAATATGAATCAGTAATTATTGGGTATACTTGTGTGTGTGTGTGTATGTGTGTGCTCAGTCATGCCCAACTTTAGAAAGGAGTAATGTTTATAATATTCAGTGTTCTTATTATGTTCAGTAAGTATGTCATTATCCTGCTCTACGAGAAAGATAAAGTCAGTAGAGGATAAATAACTTGCTCAAAGGGGTATAAGTAATAAGTGTCTCAGGTAGTCTTTTTCCAAGAGCCATGCAATTAGCTATTTTTCTGCATAAGCTCTTCAGAATAGTATGCATTTACTTACATGGTGAAAAGGTTTTAGTACTGTTATTATCATTATTTTAATTAGTGGATTGGCAAAAAAGTCCATTTGGATTTTGCCATAAAATCCAATACTTAATAATATATGAAGGGATAAAAATGACCTCAGGTCAGTGCCGCCTTTACCAATGCTGTCTGGGTAGGGAGGCTATAGAGAATTTCCTAGTCAGACATTCAGCCTATTGTGTTATGTATCAGATTTCTGTTTTCTATTTCTGCTTTCCCTATCTTGGATTCTGTCAGGTCAGTTGTGGCATTTAAGCAATTTCAGGGTGTAGTGAACCATGGGCTAAATTTCCATAAATATTCTAGATGGAGACAGGCAAAATAAAGATGTCTACAGACGCGAATGCATGTGAACATGTTCATTTGAAAAGTGTCTCTCTCTAACTAGTCTACCTTTGGGGTATAAACCATGTATTAGTTATCAAGCTATCACAGCATAGTATTTTCAGTTAGAGCTTATCAGTATACCACATAATTTAAAGTACAATGGTAGGAATATAAATGATAGTCCTCACATGTGGGCTCCTAATTTGTTTTTCATCATAAACAATATTTTTTCCCCCATTCCCTCCAGTGGTGAAAGGAAATAAAATTCCCTATTCCAGTACTCTTTTTTTTAAATTTTATTTTATTTTTAAACTTTACATAACTGTATTAGTTTTGCCAAATATCAAAATGAATCCGCCACAGGTATACATGTGTTCCCCATCCCGAACTCCCCCTCCCTCCTCCCTCCCCATTCCATCCCTCTGGGTCGTCCCAGTGCACCAGCCCCAAGCATCCAGTATTGTGCATCGAACCTGGACTGGCAACTCGTTTCATACATGATATTTTACATGTTTCCAGTACTCTTAATAGAAGCTTCTCTGTCTCCAGACTTCTGAGATATGCATACTCAGATGATTGTACATAGTTGGATCATTCATGATGAGAAAGCATTTTCTAGTAAAAAATTTTCTCAGCATGGGTTTATTCACACTCTGGATTAAAAAGAGTTGTTTCAAGATGTAATATACACTTACAATAAATTTATATTTGAAAAAAAGCATTATATTTAAACATATTTTTAGGTACCATTAAGAAGGAGCCATCAATTTTAAAGGTTGAAACTGTTTCTTTAAATATCAAGCATCCACTTGATATGCTGTGAATGATGCCTCATCTAATATATAAGCTTTTGTGTCACTATTAGCATAGATTTAAAACACTTCTTGCTCTCCCCCCAAAACTTTGAATTTATTTATAAAGCTCTATCACATTTTGTTGACTCGAGGAAGTGAATTAAAGTGTTTACTAATGCCATTAATGAAAATGAGGTTGTGATAAATGGAGATGCTTGTGACATGGATCATTGTGCTAATGATCAATATCCACAGGTTCGCACAAGTTACAGCTCTTACAACAGAAAATTAGCTAATGCTGATTACAATTTATCAAGGTGCCATTGCTAGCTAGTGTGCTGTAAATGCATTAATAATAGCTTACAACAGGTTAGAATGTAAAAAGGTCCAAATAGCCAATTTTGCAAATGGGATGCTAATTTGGAATTTAAAGAAGTATGCAAATAACTGAGACATATGAAAGAGCAGTGTGAGGTGAATAGTTTACATATATTTTTTCTTTCCATTAGTTAACTGACACCAGTTTTTTCTCAGAATTATTTTGTCAGAGAAAGTCAAATTCTGGAAGTTTGGAGGTTTATTCAAAGCTAAATATATACTGATAATTAGGAATCAGTTCAGTTCAGTTCAGTCGCTCAGTCGTGTCCGACTCTTTGCAACCCCGTGAATCGCAGCACGCCAGGCCTCCCTGTCCATCACCAAAGATATCTCTTAAAAAACAAACAAACAAACAAACCCTGATGATAAAAGTAAATATATTTTCTTATGGAATTCCTTAGAAACCAAGCTTGTTAAGCCATTGCTTTATGAGACAAAGAATAAACATTTATGAAATCTTGAAATATCATGAAATCCACTTAACTCATTCTAGTAAATAAACCTGCATAATACTCCTGCAAAGATAAATGATGTAAGTTCAATGAATGTTTATATAATCATTAATGAATATTCTTTGTCCCCTGATTGTCTTCTTAATATTCCCATAGATTAAATCCTTAAAAATGAGTCTATTTTCATCCTCAAGTGGTTTCTATTTTCTAGTTACACTCTGACTTGCTATCAAATTCTTACCATCAAGAGTAGTTTCAGAGAACAAGTGACATGTACTGGGATTTTTGCATTGGGTTACTCACAATGTATAAAGAGAACAAGATGGCCTCCTTGATTGTGAAAAAAGGGCATGGACACATGTCTAAGTTTCTCACAGAGCTTACGTCACTGATGTATTTCTCACCATCCTTCAGTCTCTGCTGTATTATCATGAGATGTCCTATAACAGGTTGACAAGGAAAGATAGGTCAAACTTGGTTTACAATTGGTGCCCATGGTTTTTTTAGCATCAGACAGAAAAGCACTGCTGCAGTTGGATCCATTCAGAGTGTGGCTCTGAAGGAAGGAAATTCTTCTACAGGGAAGGATTTCAGGCAGTATACCTTATTTTGGAGGGAAGATAACCGGAGGTATAAACCTACACTGATTAATTAGGAGAGGTTTGGTGTGTGCATCAGGACTTGAGAAAAACATGATGATTGTTAGAAAACAGGTGAGAGGAGCTGGTTTCAGCATCACTAAAATTTTCCCTGTTGGCTTTTCTTTGTAACCCAGGGCTGATGATAGCAGAGGCCATGACATACCTAGGCTCACTAAAAGTAGCAAGAATCATAGAACTTGAAACCTATAGAGGCTGGAAGTTGGTGCTTACTTAACTGAAGCTTTGTGCACAACTATTGGAGAGAAGGAAAGGATCAGAGTGCCAGTCAAGAGATCTGGATCACGGAGAATTACAGAGATGACTGATGGAACCTGGTAGTCAAGGGAAAAAGAGATGGTCAGCCAGCAAGAATACACCTCAGCTTGTTCTACAGAAAGATGTCAATGATGGAGCATTAGGAGCTTGAGTGTCACCATCTCTGTCCCACTTTCCTTTCATGAGATAATTTTCACACTTGGAACCCACTGAAGGGAGAGGAAACTTCATCTCCAAAAAGAAAAAATCTGTGATACCATAATAACTATAAATAATAATTCCTTCAGTCCTTCCCCAAGGGTATCTGTGGCTGTTAACTTAAGTAACTATACACTGGGGAAAGAGAAATGCCCAGACATCTCAAGGCCCACTAGACACAGGTGCAAGTTGATATCCAGAGAACCAAAGTGGCATCATGGCCCCCTGTTAGAATGCAGGCATGTGATTCCAGCTAATAGATGAACTCCTAGCCCATGTTAAGCTTATAGAGTGTTCATTTAAGTTTGCATGCCCACTTGGTAGTATTTACCCAGACTCTGAATGTGTAATTGGGATTGATATACTTGGTACCTGGCATAAGCCCGTGTTGAGGGATACAGGGCTATGAGGCTAGAAACCTCTGAAATGTCTGAAACTGTCCCACTTCCCTACACAAGAAAATAAAAAATAATATTGTAGGGGGAGGAATGGAGGATATTGTGCTATCTTTAAATCTCTAAAGGATGCAAAGTTATAGTCCCCACCATACCTCCAAATATATTGGTGTTTAAAAGATCATTTTGGTACCTGCAAAATCAGATGGGTCTTAGAGGACCAAAGTAGGCTACTACATGCTCTATGAAACAGTAGCCCAGTTTTAACATGTAAGAGAGTTTGACAATATTTTTTTCAAAATATTTGCAACTATCTTTAATAAGTTTTGCTGATAGACACATATATACATACACATACTTGTATAAGTTTTCTTAGTTCACTGTACAATGTTTTGTTTGATAAGCCTTGCTAATTCATACATACATAATACACACAAATATACATAATACACACAAATATACATATGTACATGCATGTAATAGATTTATTTTCTTAGTTCACTTTGTATCGTGAAGAGAAGAGTATCCTCTGCTTAGATCAGTGTGCGTCAGGATACTTCAGGATGTATTCATCTTGCTAATAGCTTTGCTTCCAAATTACAGCTCCCTTTTCATAGTCTCTGATAATTTTTAATTGTCCTAATCTGTGTTGAATTCAGATATGCTAGTGATAATATGCTTTGCATTAATTTTTCCATTGCAAGCAATTGAATAAAGTTAGAAGAATTAATAAAATTGTAATTGGAAATCAAATGAATTCAACATGGCATAAGGAGTAAAGTAGTGACTCAATAACAAGATTGGTGGAGAAGTATCAATAGCCTCAGATATGCAGATGACACCACCCTTATGGCAGAAAGCCATGAGGAGCTAAAGAGCCTCTTGATGAAAGTGAAAGAGGAAAGTGAAAAACCTGGCTTAACACTCAACATTCCAACAATGAAAATCATGGTATCAGGTCCCATCACTTCATGGCAAACAGATGGGGAAACAGTAGAAACAGTGACAGACTTTATTTTCTTGGGCTCCAAAATCATTGCAGATGCTGACAGCAGCCATGAAATTAAAAGATGCTGGCCTCTTGGAAGAAAAGTTATGACCAACCTAGACAGCATATTGAAAAACAGAGATATTATTTTGCCGACAAAGGTCTGTCTAGTCAAAGCTATGTTTTTTCCAATATTCATGTATGGATGGGAAATTTGGACTCAGAAAGCTGAGTGCTGAAGAATTGATGCTTTTAACTGTGGTGTTGGAGAAGACTCTTGAGAGTCCCTTGGACTGCAAGATCAGACCAACCAGTCAATCCTAAAGGAAATCAGTCCTGAATATTCATTGGAAGGACTGATGCTGAAGCTGAAGCTCCAGTACTTTGGCCACAATGGTTAGAGCTGACTCATTAGCAAATACCCTGATGCTGGAAAAGATTGAAGGCAGGAGGAGATGGGGACGACAGAAGATGAAATGGTTGGATGGCATCACCGAATAGATGGACATGAGTTTGAGCAGGCTTCGGGAATTTGTGAAGGACAGGGAAGCCTGGTATCTGCAGTCCATGGGGTCGCAAAGAGTTGGACATGACTGAGCAACTGAACTGAACTGAAACAAGGATCACTTTAAGTGAGGGATTAATATAATGAGAAGCATATTTCATTTTCAAAAGGCAGCTTGGCAACTGAGAGCTTTCAGAGAAATCTAGCTTAACAAAGAATCAATTTAGATGGATTCAGGATGAATTGCACAGGTATGCATTCTCAGGACAAAAAGAAAACCTCAAATTGGAACACATAATAGAAAAATACTAAATTATATAGTTAAGTTTATCAGAACTAAAACTGAGGATAAATATTTGCCATTAGCTTATATTCTCATTGTGAGTTATTTTTATTTTATCTGTGCTACCAGTAAAAATGTTGGAATAGGGAGGTAGGTTCAAGAGGGTCTGGACATATGTATACCTATGGCTGATTCATGTTAGTGAATAGCAGAAACAAACACAATATTATAAAGCAATTATCCTATAATTAAAAATAAATTAAAAAGTTTGGACAAAGTTATGACTGGGACAGACGTCTTTTCTGTATAACTTCAGAAAAAAATTTTTCATTACACAATGTATATGCAGCTGTAAAGACATCAACCTTTTCCTCTGCAACTGAGTTTTCACTGCTTTATATTGACAACTCTATCATAACCATTATTTTATAAAGCACAGCAAGAATTTTGAAAAGTGAAGAATTCATATGACTTACTTTAGTGGGGGAACTTGATAAAAATTTGTCGTAGCCTATCCACCATGTCTTTTCAGTGCTAGTATAAAGGAACTTGGGAGGAACAGAGGTAGATTTGATCAATAATAAACTCAAAATGGATTAAAGATCTCAACGTAAGACCAGAAACTATAAAACTCCTAGAGGAGAACATAGGCAAAACACTCTCCGACATACATCACAGCAGGATCCTCTATGACCCACCTCCCAGAATATTGGAAATAAAAGCACAAATAAACAAATGGGACCTAATTAAACTTAAAAGCTTCTGCACAACAAAGGAAACTATTAGCAAGGTGAAAAGGCAGCCTTCAGAATGGGAGAAAATAATAGCAAATGAAGCAACTGACAAACAACTAATCTCAAAAATATACAAGCAACTCCTACACCTCAACTCCAGAAAAATAAATGACCCACTCAAAAAATGGGCCAAAGAACTAAATAGACATTTCTCCAAAGAAGACATACAGATGGCTAACAAACACATGAAAAGATGCTCAACATCACTCATTATCAGAGAAATGCAAATCAAAACCACTATGAGGTACCATTTCACACCAGTCAGAATGGCTGCGATCCAAAAGTCTACAAGCAATAAATGCTGGAGAGGGTGTGGAGAAAAGGGAACCCTCTTACACTGTTGGTAGGAATGCAAGCTAGTACAGCCACTATGGAGAACAGTGTGGAGATTCCTTAAAAAACTGGAAATAGAACTGCCTTATGATCCAGCAATCCCACTGCTGGGCATACACACTGAGGAAACCGGAAGGGAGAGAGACATGTGTACCCCAATAGCCAGGACATGGAAGCAACCTAGATGTCCATCAGCAGATGAATGGCTAAGAAAGCTGTGGTACATATACACAATGGAGTATTACTCAGCCATTAAAAAGAATACATTTGAATCAGTTCTAATGAGGTGGATGAAACTGGAGCCTATTATACAGAGTGAAGTAAGCCAGAAAGAAAAACACCAATACAGTATACTAACGCATATCTATGGAATTTAGAAAGATGGTAACAATAACCCTGTGTACGAGACAGCAAAAGAGACACTGATGTATAGATCAGTCTTATGGACTCTGTGGGAGAGGGAGAGGGTGGGGAGATTTGGGAGAATGGCACTGAAACATGTATAATATCATGTATGAAACGAGTCGCCAGTCCAGGTTCCATGCACGATACTGGATGCTTGGGGCTGGTGCACCGGGACGACCCAGAGGGAGGGTATGGGGAGAGAGGAGGGAGGAGGGTTCAGGATGGGGAACACAGGTATACCTGTGGCAGATTCATTTCGATATTTGGCAAAACTAATACAATATTGTAAAGTTTAAAAATAAAATAAAATTAAAAAAAAAAAAGGTGAAAAAAAAATTTGGCCGGTCCTTTCCTAAAAATTAAAAAGTATAAAATTGGTCAGAATGGTTGAAAACAACCATAATATGTTCCCTGAAAAACGATGAAACAAACAAACTGAGAGGTATACATTTATAAAAACTGCCAACAGTTTCAGTAAGAGTAGCAAAGTCTATGACATTCCTTCCTGGTACTGGTCTAATCAAGTCCACCCAACTTTTGGCAGCAAGCATGGTAATGTTACCTGGGTGGACTCTGGCCATGAGAATCAGTCTTGCTGCGAGAGGGGGTGGGTTCCCTTTGGACCAATATAATTAAAAACTCACATGGGTGACATTATTAGTAAAATTTACTAACTCATAGGAAATGAGATGAAGTTTATAAATCTGTCAGACAGAAGTCACAGTCACAGTTGGGGCAAGCTACAGACCTGCCAGAAATTTACTGAGCAGAGCTTAGAATGATAGGTCCACACAAGTCATCCAAACCTGTCTTACTGATAGAAATCTACACACATGCAAAGGGAGAACTGAGAAAGCCTGGTGTACAGTTGAAGCCATGAAGATAGAAAAATGGCTGGAGTTCACCTGAGATTCCCAATAGACATATACACACAGGACTTGTGTTTTTTGAGTATAGTGTGCACATGCCCAAATCAGTAGCTGACCACTAAAATATGAAGTAGAATAAATAATGTAAAATAAATGGCCGATGTTAAGGGGAAAACAGCAACAAAAACTGATCTTAAGTTAGCTGAATATTGGATTGAGCAGAAAGGGCATCAAGCAATTGTTAGAAATATGCTCAAAGTATTGAATAACACAATATTTCAAAAATTAAAGATATATTTGTAATGACTTAATAAATAGGAAATCTCAAAGGAGAAGTAAAAATAAAAAATGGAAATGCTATAGTTGAATAGTGTAATTCTAGAGTTGAAAAATTTGGTAGATTAATACAATGGTGGATGCATGATAGTAGAAAAATTGTAATGAATAAATAGGAAGATCAGTTCAATTCAGTTCAGTCGCTCAGTTGTGTCTGACTCTTTGCGACCCCATGAATCACAGCACACCAGGCCTCCCTGTCCATCACCAACTCCTGGAGTTCACTCAAACTCACATCCATCGAGTCGGTGATGCCATCCAGCCACCTCATGCTCTGTCGTCCCCTTCTCCTCCTGCCCCCAATCCCTCCCAGCATCAGAGTCTTTTCCAATGAGTCAACTCTTCGCATGAGGTGGCCAAAGTATTGGAGTTTCAGCTTTAGCATCAATCCTTTCAAAGAACACCCAGGACTGATCTCCTTTAGAATGGACTGGTTGGATCTCCTTGCAGTCCAAGGGACTCTCAAGAGTCTTCTCCAGTACCACAATTCAAAAGCATCAATTCTTCAGCGCTCAGCTTTCTTCACAGTCCAACTCTCACATCCATACATGACCACAGGAAAAACCATAGCCTTGACTAGACAGACCCTTGTTGGCAAAGTAATGTCTCTGGTTTTGAACATGCTATCTAGGTTGGTCCTAACTTTCCTTCCAAGGAGTAAGCGTCTTTTAACTTCATGGCTACAGTCACCATCTGCAGTGATTTTGGAGCCCCCCAAAATAAAGTCTGACACTGTTTCCACTGTTTCCCCATCTATTTCTCATGAAGTGATGGGACCAGATGCCATGATCTTTGTTTTCTGAATGTTGAGCTTTAAGCCAACTTTTTCACTCTCCTCTTTCATCAAGAGGCTTTTGAGTTCCTCTTCACTTTCTGCCATAAGTGTGGTGCCATCTGCATATCTGAGGTTATCTATATTTCTCCCAGCAATCTTGATTCCAGCTTGTGCTTCTTCCAGCGCAGAGCTTCTCATGATGTACTCAGCATATAAGTTAAATAAGCAGGGTGACAATAGATAGCCTTGAAGAACTCCTTTTCCTATTTGGAACCAGTCTGTTGTTCCATGTCCCGTTCTAACTGTTGCTTTGCATATAGGTTTCTCAAGAGGCAGGTCAGGTGGTCTGGTATTCCCATCTCTTTCAGAATTTTCCACAGTTTATTGTGATCTACATAGTCAAAGGCTTTGGCATAGTCAATAAAGCAGAAATAGATGTTCTGGAAGATAGATCAGTAGAAATTCTTCAGTCTGAAGAATAAAAAGTAAAACAATTTAAGAAAAAGAGACACAAGTAGGTAGAAACACTAGCTTTTTTTTTTTTTTTTTTTTTTTTTAGCTTAGAATAAATCTGAGGGTCATTCCACACATTTCTCCAGGGTTCAGAAGAGGAACTGGGCCCCTTCATAATACTATTTATTGACTGCCTTCCATTCCCTAATTCACTTCCACACTTAGTGGGGTTTCCCAATCACCTGCTGCTGCTGCTGCTGCTGCTAAGTCACTTCAGTTGTGTCCGACTCTGTGCGACCCCAGAGATGGCAGCCCACCAGGCTCCCCCATCCCTGGGATTCTCCAGGCAAGAACACTGAAGTGGGTTGCCATTTCCTTCTTCAATGCATGAAAGTGAAAAGTGAAAGTGAAGTCGCTCAGTTGGGTCCGACTCCTAGTGACCCCATGGACTGCAGCCTACCGGGTTCCTCTGTCCATGGGATTTGCCAGGCAAGAGTACTGGAGTGGGTTGCCATTGCCTTCTCTGAATCACCTACTGGTGTACAACTAATTGTCCTAAAATACTTTGTAAGCTTTTAGAAGATTTCAAACCTACCTAAGGGTATATAAAACAGACTATAATTATTTAAATTATTTGCCTGCTTATTTATTGTCTGTGTTTTTCTACCATAATATAAACTGCATGATGGAAAATATCGTGTTTCTCTGAATTCATTCTTTGTCCCAAGCCATCATTGTAAATGCTTCACTAAATTCTTGTTAAATCAGTGAGTGAACATATAGTAAATATCTACTTTTATTTTTATTGTGCTTTCTATGATTATTGTATGTCCTCTAGTCTTTTTGTTTTGTTTTGTTGTTAAAATGAAGAAAGACACAATTTATATTGAACTGAAAGATGGCCTGTGTTAAAGCATTAACCACTCACTGGCCTTTGCCTCTGTTAGCTTTTCAAGGTTACTTTCAGTTCCTCCCACCAAATCTTTTATTACTGAGTTAGAGGATTCTCTTACAGAATAGTCCCTGGTAAAGATTTTTCTACCCCAGTTTAAAAATCACAGCTTGATGGAGCTACAAAGGAAATTGTTTTCCTCTGAAGGCTACACAGCATTTGTGAAAAATACCATTTTATCTCATTAAAGGCTGATCATCTCTACATAATAAAATCCGTGCATCTAAAATTCATGGTCTGTTTTGTAAATGGCAGAATTATAGGGATGGAGAACAGAATATCATTTGCTGGCTGAGAGTGGGCTGAGGGGTGACTACAAAGGAACAATATGGGGGCTTTTTTTGTCTTCACTCAATAATAAGATTTTATGCACTTGTGAGAATTCATACAGCTATACATCAACATAAGTTAATTTTACTCTGTTTGCATTAAAATATTGTGGTCTATAATATTTTATCATTCAACGTTGAAATCTCCAAATGCATTTGAAACAAAAAAAAAAAATTGGAAATTTTTAACTAAGGTCAACTTAATGAAATTTATCAGATTTAGAAAATAGCCAAAAACCTTTTTACATAGTAAAAGGCATTTTGAGTACCTTCTGTATTTAGTGCCATCATCAATGTGAGTATTTTTAACTGGCATGCTGCGATTCATGGGGTCGCAAAGAGTTGGACACGACTGAGCGACTGATCTGATCTGATCTGATAAGTTATTTTGGTCCTTTGCCTCTCACCATACCTGTAATGTTATTGAAGGTTACAGGGTCGCAACAGTTAAACAATTCTAACAGTTCTAACAGCTGTAGAGTATTCTACTTTTTCTCAGCTTTATTTCCCTTCTAAGAATGAGTGTTTCTCCTAATTTTATCCCAGGAGATTAGAAGATTAAAATTAGAAACCTGAGTGATTTATGTGTGTCTCTTTGTCTCTGTCTGTCTTATCTTTCTCTGTCTCTGTTTCTGTCTTTCATTTTCCTCAGACTTATAGAGACCAAAACAATCACACGGGCGCTTCCCAGGTGGCACCAGTAGAAAAGAATCCACTTGCCAAAGCAGGAGACACAATAGATGAGGGTTCGATCCCTGGGTTGAGAAAAATCCCTGGAGTAAAAACTGGCAACCCATTCCAGTATTCCTGCCTGCAAAATTCCATGGACAGAGGAGCCTGGCAGGCTAAAGTCCATGTGGTCGCAAAGAGTCAGACACGACTGAGCGCACATGAGCAAACGCATGCACACACAAACAACAATCGTAAAATTCTTTAGGTATCATTTCAAGCAAAACTCAGAGAAAGTCACTTTAAACACCCCCCGCCCCCCAAAAAAAACACTGTTAAGCTAAGATCTGCTTATAAGTACCTTATAGTTTTTATTTTTTTTAATTTTTTGTTGTCTATTTCATTTATTTGTAATTGGACAATTGCTTCATACTGTTGTGTTAGTTTCTGCTGTACAACAACATGAATCAGCTATAAATATACATATATTCCCTCACTCTTAGCCTCCCTCCCACCCCCACCTTATAGTTTTTAAATGGAATTATAGTAGATTCCAAAGGGACATGTTGGTGTTTAGCTGTTAAAACCTGTAAGGATTACAGTTTCAGTTATACTGTCACCCATGGAATGACTTCTAATAAGGGAGCTCATGAAAGTGTAAACCTTTAGATCTGAACCTTTTTTAACTTTATATTTCTATGATAATCTTTTTTTTTTTTTTGTAGTTACAGGATTTCCATAAAACTAGTGTTCTCTAACAACAGATGTAAATTACTTGGGACAAAAACTGCTGAAAAATGTTTCAAAGATGCAGTATATTCAGCTTTACTTAGATCCTTTCCTGATAAAAGTTTTTCAATTATTTCTAAATTAATCAATGGTGATTCAGTTATCTAATGCTGTGTAAAAAACCGTCTCACAATTTAGTGATTCACATCAATATTATGATTTCTCATGACCACATGACTTGGCTGGACAGAGTTTTGCTGGTTTCACCCGATTGTCCTCATGCGACTATGTCCAGATGAAGAATCACTGGGATAAATGTTCCCTCACAATTTTGACATTGGTGTCGAGTATCCTCTGAGACACCTTCAGTTCCCCATGAAGGCTTTCATCCTTAAATGGCAGTCTCAGGTCAGCATTCAAAGAAGGTAGAAAGAAAAGCCATAATACCTCCTAAAGACTAAGCTTTGCACTTTGCACAGGTTTTGTTTTGTTTTGTTTTTTCTGTAACACTCTGGTCAAGGAAGTCATAAAAGTCCGTTGTAGTAAAATAAGTTGGACCAGTTGACTCCTCTGCTTGAAGAAAGTTGATGCACAATATAATTTGGCCATGCTTTCAATCAGATGATCTTAGCATACCTCGTTAATATGAACACAGAGCCTCAGAGGGTCACCTGTTCTAACTGTATGAAGGATCATGTTTTATATCTTCTGAGTCATTGTTATTGGCCATCTACTCATGTGTATTCCCAGAATTTTGTTTGATCATGCTATGCCTCTGCATAACCCATTTGAATAAATCATCACATGTGTTTCAGGCATTAATACTTTTAAATACATTATTGTATACTCTCTCTGGCTCAGACTGCTACTACTCTTTACTGTTTTACTTAAATGTTATTTGGTGTCAGACTATTGGCATGACAAACATACTAATGGCCCTGGGAGACAATATTATATTATCCTTAATTGACAGTTGAAGAAACTGAGGATTGGAAATGCTAAAGAGCATTTCATATTGGCATACACAGGATTCTTTCTGTCCTCCAAGTCTGTACTTCATAAAAAAGATGATAATATACTACCACACCATAAGTAAGAATATTGTTCTCACAAACTGGTCTATCGTTAGTTTCCAGTTTCATAGTCAAAACTACGGTAACTACAAGCCTAATCTTGATGTTTATGACTCACTTTATTTTAATCACATACTCATTACTATAGAAAACTATCTTTTACATAATAGGGACCAGAATCTGGCTAATTCCTTGAGACCATTGGTTTTTCCAGTGGGGTGGCTAAGAGGAGTGCATCTTGTGAGTAGTCTTTAAAAACCATGCAAATCAGAGGCAGAGTCAAAAGACTCCAACCTAGAAGCCATAGAGTGGAGGCTTTCAGGACAGGGCTGAAACCAGAGAACCCAAGGGAAACCAAAGCAAGAGCCAAAGGCCCGTGAAGATCGGAACAAATGAAAAAAGTATGAAGAAGATCTAGGTATTAAGGTAGTTTATGGAAATCCTTAAAAAAGGCAGATATTTAAACCAGAGATTGAGTCACAGCATGAAGCAAGATGCACTAGTGGTTTCTGAAGAAATTTAAATATCTTTGTACATGAAGCTGAAATTAAAAGATGCTTGGCACCTTGGAAGAAAAGCTATGACCAACCTAGACAGCATATTAAAAAGCAGAGACATTACTTTGCTGACAAAGGTCCATCTAGTCAAAGCTATGGTTTTTCCAGTAGTCATGTATGGATGTGAGAGTTGGACTATAAAGAAAGCTGAGCGCCAAAGGATTGATGCTTTTGAACTGAGGTGTTGGAGAAAACTCTTGAGAGTTCCTTGGACTGCAAGGAGATCCAACCAGTCCATCCTAAAGGAGATCAGTCCTGTATATTCATTGGAAGGACTGATACTGAAGCTGAAACTCCAATGCATTGGCCACCTGATGCAAAGAACTGGCTCACTGGAAAAGACCCTGATGCTGGGAAAGATTGAATGCAGGAAGAGACGGGGACAACAGAGGATGAGATAGTTGGATCGCATCACTGACTTGATGGACAAAGATTTGAGCAAGCTCTGGGAATTGGTGCTGGACAGGGAAGCCTGGTGTGCTCCAATACATGGGGGTCATAAAGAGTCAGACCCGACTGAGTGACTGAACTGAACTGAACTGTATAAACATAAGGGATTTGATTTAGGTCATACCTGAATGGTCTAGTGGTTTTCCCTTCATTCTTCTATTTAAGTCTGAATTTGACAATAAGGAATTCATAATCTGAGCCACAGTCCTCTCCCAGTCTAGTTTGTGCTGACTGTATAGAGCTTCTTTGGCTGCAAAGATTTCAGTATTGACCATCTAGTGATGTCCATGTGTAGAGTCTTCTCTTGTGTTGTTGGAAGATGGTGTTTGCTGTGACCAGTGCATTCTCTTGGCAAAACTCTGTTAGCCTTTGATCTGCTTCATTTTGTACTTCAAGGCCAAATTTACCTGTTACTCCAGGTATCTCTTGATTTCCTACTTTTACAGTCCAGTCCCCTGTGATAAAAAGAACATCTTTTTTGGGTGTTAGTTCTAGAATGTCTTGTAGGTCTTCACAGAACTGTTCAGCTTCTTCAGCATTACTGGTTGGGACATAAACTTGGATTACTGTTATATTGAATGGTTGCCTTGGAAACGAACAGAGATCATTCTGTCATTTTTGAAATTGCATTCAATACTGCATTTCAGACTCTTTTGCTGACTGTGATGGCTACTCCATTTCTTCTAAGGGACTCTTGCCCACAGTAGTGGATATAATGGTCATCTGAGTTAAATTCACCCATTTCAGTCCATTTTAGTTCACTGATTCCTAAAATGTCAATGTTCACTCTTGCCATCTCCTGTTTGACCACTTTCAATTTTCCTTGATTCATGGACCTAACATTCCAGATTTCTATGCAGTATTGCTCTTTACAGCATTGGAGTTTACTTCCATCACCAGTCATACGCACAACTGGCTTGGATCGTATTAAACTCTGGTAGTTTTTAGGGAAGGACAGCAATGGTTCCTCATTGCAGATCTTTCAAAGCAGATTTCAGCAATAAATACTGGTTTTTATGGACCGTGAGTCTAACGCAGTAATGGTGTTCCTTTTCCCCATATTGGATCTGCAGACCATCTCCTTTATGAGCTCTCAATAGAAAATAAATGATTCAGAAAAGATATTCCTATTACTAAAAATCAAATAAAAGACATATGGTGATAATAGGTGGCTACATAGACTTGAAATGAGCCATGTGTACAGTAGCTATTGGTTACCATGATTTGGTTGTAGAAATCTTGTGCAGGTGGCTCGGATGCCATATTCATATGTTAAATTCCCAAACTTGTCCAAAAGAGTGATAGTAAGAGTGCACATATTCCAGTGCCCACGTCTTTGAACAGTGAAGAAAGGGCACGACCATTTTCTCATTTTAGTCAGATGTTTGAGATTTCAGAAGCATAGTACTCAAGCATGTATATTCTTCTCAAACATATATATATATATATACACATATATATGTATGTGTATATATGTGTATATATATAAAGTATCAAAACCAAAACTCAAAGGCAACTTCAGGAAGAAAATCCTAAGAAAAATATAAGAACTAATATCTGCTGCTTTGCTCACGATCTGGTCCTCGGCAGTGTGTCCATGAGATAGGAGATGGCAGCCTGCAGTGCTTGACAGGGTCTGGAAGCATCAAGAAGGAATCGATTGCGTTGTGTGTCTCAGGAAGGCATTGAGGCCTCTCACTTCACTGAGCAAAGGTCAACCTGTTTCCATGTGCTCTGGGTGATTTCAGAATGAGACTTCATGTCATAAGACATTCCCAGGTGTTCTTTGAATTCACCTCCTACCACCGGTGCTGGTAATTCTTCCTTATTGGTTCTCCAAGAACAGGCTGTGATGTGTGCTAGAACATGAAGTGACACCATTCTTCCCATCATCCTGCCCTCTTCCTCCTTCACTGAACCAGACTACATCTCCTTATTTTATGTTAGAGTAAAAATTTCAGTAACCAATGGGAACATTTAAGGTAGTTGCATAAATGAATATATAAAACTGCCTGATGAAAAATATTAGTGGGGTGGGGTGGGGGGTAAATCCTCTTGCAAACTGGAGAATGCATGCATCAAATAAAACTCTTAAATCCTGGGTTTTTTGGTTCATATTGTAGAAGTTTTGTTTTTGTTTCTGGTCTGCTGTTTATTAGGAAAGCTAAAACAATTAACCTACACTAGGCTATTGTTGCATGTGGGTCTAGAAACCCATCTCTAAGAGATTGTGATAGTTTGTGAGATATAAACTGCATATGCCTTAAAGAAAGGAGCTGTTATAATGGGTCAAGAATAAAATCTGTCTACATGAGTAATTCATTCACAAATGTATCAAAAAGTGATATTCTGTGAGAGCTGTAATATCCACAGTTATAAACTAAGCTTTTAGCAATAACTATTGAAAACAATATTGAAATTTTTGAATGTTTTTGAATGTCAAAAAATTTTTGAATGAATATTGAAAATATTGAAACCTGTAAATACATTGTCTCATCTGATTTCTGAGTTTTTCTGAGAGGAGGGTATAAGAAAACAGTGATTCTTTGCATTTATCTTCTACTTCCAATATTTTATTTCCTATTCAGGTTTATGTTTAGGAGGAATTTTAACATATTTTACTTCAGTTCTCATTCTGCTTTTCCATTTTTCTCATTGAAACCACACTGTCTTCACAACATTTATACAACTTCTTTAGCCTCAAGTCTTCTCCATGAAACAAAAACCATTTTACTCTTTCATTTTAGAAAGCATTGTACCTCCTTTTCCTACTGTAGAAATGGAATAATAATAGCATTTATCTTGCAGGATTAAATTAAATTTTAAAAAGTTACCTTGCATTACATAGTTAGGAAAGTGTCACATAATTTCAATCAAAAATTGTTAGTTATCATAATTATCATTATCAGAATCTACTGAGAACCAGTAGTATCTAGTCAGTAAGAGGGACTGTCTTTCCTCACTTTGAATGCTGTGACAGCCTGGTTGTTAATTCTATAAAAACTCTGCTAACTCTTGCCAGTCCTCCTAACTTACATTTATCAACACCTAAGTCAGAAATTCTGAGAGAGGGCCATTAGTTACACTTCTGTCAGTGGTGTGTGATCTCCCATTTCTCTGCTATATCCAAGTGAATCTAAAATGCAGCACCATCCTGATGGAATCTAAACTGAGAAAATGTGTCCACATTGTCAGTTTCCCAAAAGAGACAGACAAAAACTGTCTTCTTCATCTAAAGAAAGTCAGTTAAAGTACCTGGTCATGTTAGAATTAGGTAAATATTTGTAAATCTGAAGAACCATTTAATATTAACACTGGAATGGGTGTATGTGTTTGTGTGTGTAGGTGGATAGAGGTGGGGGGGGGGTAGAAAAACTTAAGTCAAAGGTATGTCCAAGTACTTGGGGCTCTTACTGTTGAGTTCAGACCATCCTGGAGAAAATGGTCCATTTTGCCAGGCTTTTCGCCATGCTTTTTTTTTTTTTTTTAATGCTTAAAGCATAATAGGCAGTTAGTAGTTTTCTTGCTTCCTTCTCTTCCTAGGAAATATTCAATCTCTGGGTATACATTCACTTTCTATTTTTGTTAAATCTGTTATGATTTTTTTGTCTTGAAAAAATAATTGCCTGCGGCAGAGCTGTATATCAGAGCTGGCATATTGATTTTAGTGTGAAATTTCTAAAGATACCTACTCTGTAAATGGTTACTGTGTTCTATTATAAAATGCTGCCACTGGCTACAGCCATCGCTCTCTTCCTGCCTCTATCATTCTTCCCTGATGGGTTCCCTCTCTCTCTTTTCAAGTCATACTCAATTCTGTTAGCTCAGTCAATGTGAGAAGGGTTAGATTATTCCTTCCTCCAAATCCCAATATCAGATTGGCAAGAATACAATAGTATGGGTGGACAGATCAGACAAAATTTCAGGACTCAGAGGTTTCTAAGTGACCTAGAGAGGGAAACACATTAGAGAGTGGGGAGATTATATCAGTAGAGACATAAGGAGAATTTTTAATTTATGCTCATTAGTTTTTCCTTTCATCATTTCTCTAGCTATGCATCTACAGTCTCATTCAACCTTAAGCAATGGAGGCAAAATATAATTTTTATCTACCCACCATATCTAGGACTACAAATAGCTTTTATAATCCATGTCAATGCAGTGTAATTAAGTAGCATAATTTTCTGAGTATTGCTTTTGTGTGTGTGTGTGTGTGATCCTCAGATTTTACACACTTCTTCAAGACAATCTGTACTTCTGCTAGGTTTTAGTATGTGTCATGTTTGATATCAGGAGGACCGCTCATAAAATTGATTAATTATTTAAATGTTGCCAGCCTGTAATCAGAAGAGTTTTTTTATTTAGCGAACAGATAACTGTCCTCTCCCGGAAGCATGTAACATATCAAATAGTGTTTGTAAAACATGACTAAGAAATTGTGTTTACTTATTGACAGCATGGAAGGGTATTTTATATATGTATATGTAAGTTTAGTTCAGTTGCTCAGTCATGTCCAACTCTTTGCAACCCCATGAACTGCAGTACGCCAGGCCTCCCTGTCCATCACCAAGTCCCGGAGTCTACCCAAACTCTTGTTCATTGAGTCGGTGACCCCATCCAACCATCTCATCATCTGTCATCCCCTTCTCCTCCTGCCCTCAGTCATTCCAAGCATCAGGGTCTTTTCAAATGAGTCAGTTCTTTACATCAGGTGGCCAAAGTATTGGAGTTTCAGCTTCAACATCAGTCCTCCCAATGAACACCCAGGACAGATCTCCTTTAGGATGGACTGGCTGGATTCTCCTTGCAGTCCAAGGGATTCTCAAGAGTCTTCTCCAACACCACAGTTCAAAAACGTCAATTCTTCAGTGATCAGCTTTCTTTAAAGCCCAACTCTTGCATCCATACATGACTACTGGAAAAATCATGGCCCTGACTAGATGGACATTTTTTGGAAAAGTAATATGTCTGCTTCTTAATATTCTGTCTAGATTGGTCATAACTTTCCTTCCAAGCAGTAAGTGTCTTTTAATTTCATGGGTGCAATATATATACACACACATTAGCATGGGCTACCCTGGTGGCTCAGATGATAAACAATCTGCCTGTGATATGGAACACCTAGGTTCGATCCCTGGGTTGGGAAGATCCCCTGGAGGAGGGCATGGGAGCCCACTCCAATATTCTTGTCTGAAGAATCCACATAGACAGAGGAGCATGGCGGGCTACAGTCCATGGGGAAGCACAGAGTCAGACACGACAGAGCAACTAAGCACAGCACATACATTCAGTTCAGTTCAGTAGCTCAGTCATGTTTGACTCTTTGCGACCGCATGAACTGCAGCACGCCAGGCCTCCCTGTCCATCACCAACTCCTGGAGTTTACCCAAACTCATGTCCATCGAGTCCGTGATGCCATCCAACTATCTCATTCTCTGTCATCCCCTTCTCCTCCTGCCCTCAATCTTTCCCAGAATCAGGGTCTTTTCAAATGAGTCAGTTCTTCGCATGAGGTGGCCAAAGTATTGGAGTTTCAGCATCAACATCAGTACTTCCAATGAACACCCAGGACTGATCTCCCCCAGGATGATCTCCTGCAATACAGGAGATGTTGGTTTGATCTCTGGATCAGGAAGATCCTTTGTAAGAGGGTATGGCAACCCACTCCAGTATTCTTGCCTGGAGAATCCCCATGGGCAGAGGAGCCTGATGGGCTACAGCCCATGTGGTTGCAAATGAGTTGGACATGACTGACTAGGCACAACACAGCAATCTTTTATTGTATATGTATACATACGTGTGTCTGTATATACCACATCTTCTTTGTCCATTCATCACTTATGGATGCTTAGGATGCTTCCATAGCTTGGCTATTGTAAGTAATGCTGTGATGAACACTGAAGTGCATGTATCTCATCATATTAGTGTTTTTGTTTTCTTCAGATATATACTGAGAATTAGAAATTCTGGAATGTGTGATAGCTCTGTTTTTAGTTTTTTTGAGGAACCTTCATACTGTTTTTCCGTAATGGCTCCTCCAATTGCATCCCCACCAACAGTGTATTACTAGCATTTCCTTTTCTCCACATTCTTGCCAGCATTAGTTATTTGAGTTCTTGTTTATGGTAGCCATTATAATAGGTGTGAGGTGATATTTCACTGTGGTTTTGATTTGCATTTTTCTGACGATTAGTGATATTGAACATCTTTCCAAGTGCCTGTTGACCCTCTGTATGTCTTTGGAAAAATGTTTTCTTATTTTCTTTCCAGTTTTTAATCAAGCTTTGAAAAAAAATACTGAGTGGTATAAGTGTTTATATAAAAATATATATTTCCTTATAGGTCATATCATTTACAGATATTTTATCCAATTTGGGGGTTATCTTTTTGCTTTGTCAATGATTTCCTTTGCTGTGCAAAAGCTTTTAAATTTAATTATGTCTTGTTTGTTTACTTTTGCTTTTATTTCTTTTGCCTTAGGAAATAGATCTAAAAAATTATCACAGCAATTTATGTCAAAGAATATTCTGCCTATGCTCTTATCTAGGAATTTTATGATTTCAAGTATTACATTCAGGTCTTTTAATCCATTTAGACTTTATTTTTATATATGGTATAATGAAATGTTCTTATATAATTCTTTAACACATAACTGTCCAGTTCTCCCAGAACAACTTCTTGAAGAGACTGCCTTTTTACATTGTTTAGTCTTGTTTCCTTTGTTGTAGATTAATTGACCATAAGAGTATGGCTTTATTTCTGGGCTTTGAATTCTATTCCATTGATTTGTGTGTGTGCTTTGTGTAAAGAGCATGTTGTTTTGTTTACTGTAACTTTGTACTGTAGTTTGAAGTCAGAGAAGTAAATGGCAACCCACTCCATACTCTTGTCTGAAGAATCCTATGGACAGAGAAGTCAGCAGGCTACAGTCCATGGGGTCGCAAAGAGTCTGACACAATTGAAGCGACTTAGCACACAGACACTGAAGTCAGAGTATGTGGTATCTTCAAATTTGTTCTTTTGCAAAGTTGTTTTAGGAATTTGGGGGTTTTGTGGTTCCATATAAATTTTAGGATTACTTTATAGCTCTTTGAAATTGCAGTGTGTATTTCGATAGAAGGAGGAAGTGGGTACTTAGTTATGTCTAACTCTTTGCAGCCCCAAGGACTGTAGCCTGCCAGGCTCCTTTGTCCATAGAATTTTCCAGGCAAGAATACTGGAGTTGGTAGCCATTTTGTTCTCCACGGGATCTTCCTGACCCAGGGATTGAGCCTAGGCCTCTTGCATTGTAGGCAGATTCTATACCAACTGTGCCACCTGGGAGGGAGGGATTGCATTAAATCTGTAGATTGCTTTCAGTAATATGGACATATTAATAATGTTTAAACTTTCCCATCCAGGAGCACTTGATATATTTCCATTTCTTTGTATCATTTTCAATTTTATTCATCAGTGTTTTCTATTTTTTAGAGTACAGGTCTTTTATCTCCTTGGTTAAGTTTATTCCTAGGTATTTTATTCTTTTTTGATGTGTTTGTAACCATATAGGATTGTTTTCTTGAATTCTCTTTCTGATATTTCACTATTAATGTATAAATAAGCAAAGTTTTATATGTTAATCTTGCATCCTGAAACTTTATTGAATTCCTTTTTAGTTCTAAAGTTTTTTGGTGCAGACTTTGTGGTGTTCATAGTATCGTGCCATCTGCAAACAGTTACAGTTTTATTTCTTTGTTTCCCATTTGAAAGTCTTTTATTTCTTTTTCTTGCCTGATTTCTGTGGCTAGAACTTGCAGTTCTGTGTTAAATACAAGTGTGAGAATGGGCATCCTTGTCAAGTTTCTCATTTTAGAGGAAAGGCTTTCAGCTTTTCAACATTGAGTATGATGTTATCTGTGAGCTTGTCACAAATAGATTTTAAAACCTCACGCTTTTAAAGTAATGCAGTCATAAGTTATAGAATGCTGACTCATAGTTAAAGAGTGTCTAGTAGGCTACAAATGGTGAGCATTAATTAATGCTTATGTATTGTAAAAAGTCCTTTGAGTAAATATAAGTAATTGTCAGTGCATAGAGAAAGTACATTATAGTTTTTGCTTCTAGAAAATCATTACTAATGTCTGTAGTAATTTTTTGGTTATTGTTTGACATACCAACATCTGAAACTTCATCTCATATTAGAGGAATCTACCATCTTCTTTGACAGTCTTCTCACCATAGAAGCTGAAATATTTCCATTCTGTATTTGGCAGTTTCCTTAGAAGTTACAACTTAAGCATCACATGTGTGCTTCACTAGTCAGATGGACTAGCTCTGGATGAAACTGGATGTAATGACATAAAGAAAACTGGATCATACAGAAGTTGTTTTACTATTGGGTTATAGTAGCTCTACCAGATTTTCACCAAGTGGCTTTTCTGCCGCCATTGAGAACTAGTGGCAGCATCTCTCGTAGAGGCAGAATACAGTGCCCGATTTTAGGGTGCAAACTGCAATATCTATTTCCTATGTTCAATGCTCTTGTGTTTTCACTGGGTTAGATTTTTATATAATGATGGGCATTGCCTTCACACTTGATTTTCTGGTCCTTGTGAATAGACTGTGAGTCAACAACACTGCTTAAGAATATCTTAAATCACCAAATCAAAAGCCTAACTAATGAAAATTTAGTTACAGAATAGATAAGAAAATAAAGATTATTCCATATCTATCATAAAATATGTTATACATTTCATGCTTTTTAATGTATTCTTGTTTCTTGATACAGGGTTAGGATTGATTTAGAATTAGGGTGAAGAAAACATCTGTATAAAATTGATTTCCAAAGTGAGTACTGTATTTAGAAAGACTTTCTGTTTTATGTGTATATATTATGTTTTATATTTGCTTTTCAAGATAAATGATTCACTTTGAGTTAACTATATCAAATGTTCCAAAACCATCTGAAGTATTTTGATGTAGTCAGTTAAATGTGCAAATCAATATTTAACAATTAAAGTCACTTATGGATTTGAAGTGTATCAAACTATGTTTGATCTTAACTCTCTGTTCAATTAAAATTTTCAAGGTACCTGAGAAATCTACATCAAATTACAGCTCTGATATTGTTAAGATTATTCTTGCCCTTAAAAGTGATAATCCTAGCAAACAATGTGAAATGATCATCGTAAGTGTTAGGTATGAACTTAACGTAATTTATAGTCAGGCAGTGGTAGATTGCTCTAAGCAGCTTAAAAACTCTCATGAATACAATGTAATAGGGGAAAAAAAATGAAAATTCAAATGATAGTAATAACATATGGATGCAATTGCCAAATAACTGATCTCCCACCTCTAATCTTAAGGTAGTGAATTGTAGTCATTATCATGTCCATCCTCAGTGTGGATGTGGTTGACAGTTTTTATGGTGAACACAAAACAAAAACAAAGTAAAATAAAAACAAAGCAAAATTTATATTAGTCATAAGAAGTATTATATGTGTTTGTTAGGACTTGATTAAGGATGAAGAGTTAAATGAAAGTGTGAATGAAAGTATTAGTCACTTTGTCATGTCCAACTCTTTGCGACCCCATGGACTGTAGCCTGCCAGGTCCCTCTGAGTTTTCCAGACAAGAATACTGGAGTGGGTAGCCATTCCCTTCTCCAGGGGATCTTCCCGACCCAGGGATAGAACTCAGGTCTCCTCCTATGCAGACAGATTCTTTACCACTTGAATCCCCCATCACCTGAAAAGTTAAACAGTTGAAGTGATTAATTAATTGTCTTAAGTTTTAGAAAAGTTATTCTTTTTGTTTTTTGGTCATTATAAATTATTTCAGCCCTTAAAAACAATCACCCTGATTTAACTTCTAGTACAGTAGTTTCTGACAAAAACCTGGTATCTACAGTGTTTAACTTAAGAAATATTTTTCAGTTTCAATCACACCTGGCCTCTCAGTAACATTTCATTTTAACCTACAACTCCCTTCATTACTCAACTTCATTGAGGTGTAACTTGCCTCATTTAATTTCTACCATGATCAAGATATAAGATACTTCCAGAACTCTAAAGAATTCCACTCTGACACTTTGGTGTCAATTCCCCTCCTCCCACCCCCAGCTCCAGAGAAGCATTAATGTCTTTTATTTCATGATCATTTTCTCTTTTTCTTTGAATTTTGTGTTCTGTCATTATCTTCTTTTATTTTCTTGTAAAGTGAAGAAGTGAAAGTCACTCAGTCAGTCATGTCCGACTCTTTGTGACCCCATGGACTATACATCCATGGAATTCTCCAGGCCAGAATACTGGAGTGGGTAGCCTTTCCCTTCTCCAGGGGATCTTCCCAACCCAGGGATCAAACCCAGGTCTCCCGCATTGCAGGCAGATTCTTTACCAGCTGAGCCACAAGGGAATCCTTTGAGGACATCCCTGGGCTTAGATGGTAAAGCATCTGTCTACAATGAGGGAGACCTCAGTTCAATCCCTGGGTCAGGAAGAGGAAGGGTAAGGTCTCCTTGAGAAGGAAATGGCAACCCAATCCAGTATTCTTGCCTGGAAAATTCCATGGATGGAGAAGCCTGGTAGGCTACGGTCCGTGGGGTTGCAAAGAGTCAGACACAACTGAGCGGCTTCACTTTCACTTTCTTTTACTTCCCTGGTGGCTCAGATGGTAAAGCGTCTGCCTATGACGCGGGAGACCTCCTTGGAGGTCTCGGGTCCTCCTTCCAATCTTGGATCAGGAAGATCTCCTGGAGAAGGAAATGGCAACCCACTCCAGTATTCTTGCCTGGAAAATCACATGGATGGAGGAGGCTGGTAGGCTATAGTCCATGGGGTTGCAAAGAGTCAGACACTCCTGAGCAACTTCACTTTCTTTCATTTAGTGGTATGCTTTTACTGTTTTCTATATTATTGCATATTTCATTACTTTGTTACTTTTTATGACTGAGTAGTTTTCCATAGTGTTTAGCCATTCAATAGTTGAGTGGGTAGTTTTCAATTTCTGGCTGTGATGCTGCTTATAGAATATTTGTATACAAGTTTTGTTTAGGTAGATGCTTTCATTTCTCTTGCCGATAAGTCTTTTTTTGAAATAATCTCTTTCTTTGCCTTTTATGGTACCATTCTCTGATTTTGTCTGTCCGCTTCTTGCTTTGTTTTCTAATTTCATTGTTACCTCCTCAGATATTATGTGCCAGAAGTCATCACATCCCAGTCTTAGGTCTTCTCTGATGCTTAAGCAGCTTCATCTTGGGTTTAATTATCTCTTCTATGTAGTTAAGTCAGATTTATATCTTCAGTCTAGAATTTCTAGGCATGGATCTATAGTCTGTTTGATATCACCTATTGGCCTTCTCTAAGACCTCTTAAAATCAACATGTCTAGAAATTTTATGATTCTTCACTACATTAAACCTGGTTCCTTCCCAGTTTTTCCCCAAGCTATACAATTTAGATAACAATAAGTGATCTTTAACACTGACTTTATATTAAAGAGATCAGCTTTCCTCAGGAGCATCTGAAATAATCTCCCCATGTCCAGCCACTGCTCCTTTCCAATTTTTTCTTCTCACAGCTGAGTGATCTCCTTTCAAACCTCAAATCTGATTGTGCCAATTTCTCATTTTCCATTTTCTGCTTGAAGTGAATCATTGGCTTTAAAAAGTTTATATACTAAGTACCAGATTCCTTAATATCTCATAAGGTTTTACATAGAGAAGGCGCGTTTCGCAAGTTTCCTATCTCACTTTTACCCAGTCAGTACAGTGCCTTCTATTAGTATCACAGACCTAACTTACTCCTCTGTCCACTGAGCCTTTGCACCTTCTGTTCCCTCAGCTGAAACACTGAGATCTTTCTTCATCTGCTCCAAGCCTATTATTTTTTCTAATTTGAGCATGATTCACCACTTCTTAATTTTTTCTTAATTGGAAAATAATTGCTTTACAATGTTGTATTGGTTTCTGCCACACAACAATGTAAATCAGCCATGAGTATATATATGCCCCCTCCTTCCTGAACCTCCCTCCTATCCTCTACCCCATTCCACCCCTCTAGGTTGTCACAGAATACTAGGTTGAGTTCCTTGTGTTATACAGCAACTTCTCTCTGGCTATCTCTCTTACATTCGTAATGTATATGTTTCAATGCTACTCTCAAGTCATCCCATGCCCTCAATTTCCCTGCTGTGTCCACCAATTCTGTTCTCTATGTCTGCATCTCTGTTGCTGCCCTGAAAATAAGTTCATCAGTGCCATTTTCTAGATTCCATATATTTGCATTTATATATGATATTTGTTTTTCTCTTTCTGACTTACTTCACTCTTTATGACAGGCTCTAGGTTCATCTACCTCACTAGAACTGACTCAAATGTGTTCCTTTGTATGACTGAGTAATACTCCATTGTATATATGTACTGCATGCAGTTTTAATATATGCACTAGGAGCACCAACAACTTCTTTGTGTACCTGTGGTATAACTGCAGCTGTTTGTGAAGTTGATTAATGTTTGTCTCTCTCTCAAATGAGTCCATAGGATCCATGATGTCAGGGATCATGCATATTTATCTTCTCCTCTCATGTCAGATCAGATCAGATCAGTTGCTCAGTCGTGTCCGACTCTTTGCGACCCCATGAATTGCAGCACACCAGGCCTCCCTGTCCATCACCAACTCCCAGAGTTCACTCAGACTCACGTCCATCGAGTCAGTCATGCCATCCAACCATCTCATCCTCTGGCGTCCTCTTGCCCCCAATCCCTCCCAACATCAGAGTCTTTTCCAATGAGTCAACTCTTCGCATGAGGTGGCCAAAGTACTGGAGTTTCAGCTTTAGCATCATTCCTTCCAAAGAAATCCCAGGGCTGATCTCCTTCAGAATGGACTGGTTGGATCTCCTTGTAGTCCAAGGGACTCTCAAGAGTCTTCTCCAACACCACAGTTCAAAACCATCAATTCTTTTGCGCTCAGCCTTCTTCACAGTCCAACTCTCACATCCATACATGACCACCGGAAAAACCATAGCCTTGACTAGACCAACCTTGGTTGGCAAAGTAATGTCTCTGCTTTTGAATATGCTATCTAGGTTGGTCATAACTTTCCTTCCAAGGAGTAAGCGTCTTTTAATTTCATGGCTGCAGTCACCATCTGCAGTGATTTTGGAGCCCCCAAAAATAAAGTCTGACACTGTTTCCCCATCTATTTCCCATGAAGTGATGGGACCAGATGCCATGATCTTCGTTTTCTGAATGTTGAGCTTTAAGCCAACTTTTTCACTTTCCACTTTCACTTTCATCAAGAGGCTTTTGAGTTCCTCTTCACTTTCTGCCATAAGGGTGGTGTCATCTGCATATCTGAGGTTATTGATATTTCTCCTGGCAATCTTGATTCCAGCTTGTGTTTCTTCCAGCCCAGCGTTTCTCATGATGTACTCTGCATATAAGTTAAATAATCAGGGTGACAATATACAGCCTTGACGAACTCCTTTTCCTATTTGGAACCAGTCTGTTGTTCCATGTCCAGTTCTAACTGTTGCTTCCTGACCTGCATACAAATTTCTCAAGAGGCAGATCAGGTGGTCTGGTATTCCCATCTCTTTCAGAATTTTCCACAGTTTGTTGTGATCCACACAGTCAAAGGCTTTGGCATAGTCAATAAAGCAGAAATAGATGCTTTTCTGGAACTCTCTTGCTTTTTCAATGATCCAGCGGATGTTGGCAATTTGATCTCTGGTTCCTCTGCCTTTTCTAAAACCAGCTTGAACAGCAGGAAGTTTACGGTTCACATATTGCTGAAGCCTGGCTTGGAGAATTTTGAGCATGACTTTACTAGCGTTTGAGATGAGTGCAATTGTGTGGTAGTTTGAGCATTCTTTGGCATTGCCTTTGTATCAAATTCCCTGGCAGTTATCAAGTACTTAATAATATTTGTCTGAATGAGTAAATGGAATAGGTTTAATGGAATTTGATGAATGTAGGAATATGAGGATGTGATTTTGAGGATGGTTTTATGGTTTAGGATATGGGGAAAGATAAGGAGTTGCCAAAGGAGACACATAATAGAGGAAGAATAATAGGTTTAGAGAAGTAGAAAGTGAGTGCCATTCCCTTGTGGCATATCTTAAATGGCACAACATTCCTTGAAATAATACTTTACATAAAATAATCAAAGGTCTGCTGCTGCTGCTGCTGCATTGCTTCAGTTGTGCCCGACTCTGTGCGACCCCATAGATGGCAGCCCATCAGGCTCCCCCGTCCCTGGAATTCTCCAGGCAAGAACACTGGAGTGGGTTGCCATTTCCTTCTCCAATGCATGAAAGTGAAAAGTGAAAGTGCAGTAGCTCAGTCACGTCCGAGTCTTAGCGACCCCATGGACTGCAGCCCACCAGGCTCCTCCGTCCATGGGATTTTCCAGGCGAGAGTACTGGAGGGGGGGTGCCATTGCCTTTTCCATCAAAGGTATACCCTATGTGAATAGATTTTCTTACACAGCAGTGGTATGAGATGTGCTTCCGAGAAGTAACTTTTAAGAACTGTTCTTATATCATATTTTCATAAATTCTCTCCACTTCTACTACTGAATATTTTTTGATACCAAAAAAAATGTACATCAGCACATGGAACTTTTCAGAAAAAGGTCACGATTAAATAAAGAAATAATTAATACATGAGATAAATAACTGACAAGTAAAGTGGCAGAGATAAGTGAAATGTCAAAGATAAGACAGTATTTAAGGGACCGTTGAGAAGTGAGTAAACAGTATCAATCATATCAGTGTCATCCTAGGTGACAAATAAGAAAGAGATGATCAGCAGAAACCAATTTTGCAGAAATAGAGGAGACCTGATGTTGAAAAGTGTAAGTGTCCTATGGATGATTTGAAACATTTAAGGCAGTAGTTCCCAGTGGAGGTTCCCCCTGCTCAGGTGCAATATAGTTTGAAGAGTCTGTGCTGCTTGTTGAAGCATCACAAATGGCGTGCTTTGACAGCTGGGGTACCTGTTGAATAATTTCTCTGTCAAACATTCAAAACAAAATGGCACAGATGTTAAGGTGCATGCATATGCAGTGAGAATATCCTACTGAAAGACAAGAAAAAGCTATTCACATTCAAAAGTTTGAGGATAGAATGCTTTCTCCTGAAATAAAACAATTGCTATATTTTAAAATTGTATATTCACCTATAGTCATGCTAACACTTTTATAGCAAATACCCATTAATGTTGAAAGGCATAATTTTAAATAAAAGGAGACAATTAAGTCTGACAAAAGTATAAGTATGTATAAAGGGGAGGATAGTCAATCAGACATAATAGCTTTCCTTAAGCATCTTTCAAAGTTCTGTCTATTGGAAAGAAAAGGAGATAAACTGGAAGTGTCGCTCCACATTTTCAACTGTGATGGAGCCTATTGCCAAGGGCTACAAAGAACATCCCCGTCTGCCAGGGCCACTTCAAGTATCATTGGCTCTACTGGATCCAGTAACCCAATTGACAGAGTATCTGACATAGCAGCTTGGACCTGTTGCAGTGCCTTGTCTTGTTCTGGGCCCCCCTCAAAGCTAGAGGTTTTCAGCTTGCTTGATAAAGAGCTGGACTAACACACCCAAACGAGGAAGGTGTTACTTCTAAAATCCAAAAATGGCTGCTAAGCTTTGTGTCTCTTTTTTGTTGTAAGATGGGCCAGATACAGCAACTCGTTCTTCACCTTAGAAGGGATTTTTTGATATAACCTGCACCTTTGGACCCATTGAAATTTCACTGAGATAAAAGGCCAAGAATTTTTATTGGATTTAATCTCACAGTCTGGCACCTAGATGCCTTGCCAGTGAGTCTAGAGTAGTTGATACTGCTTGATCCCTAGGTCCAATCAGAATGTGCTGGTGCCAAGTGCTTAGTCACTCAGTCATGTCTGACTCTTTGCAACCCCATGGACTGTAGCCCACCAGGCTCCTCTGTCCATGGGTTTTTCCCCAAGTTAAGAATACTGGAGTGGATAGCCATTTCCTCCTGCAGAGGATCTTCCTGACCCAGGAATCAAACACATGTCTCCTGCATTTCCTGCATTGCAGGTGGATTCTTTATCACTAAGCCATTGGAGAATCAGAATAATGACCTCAGTGAATTAGACCAGGGTGATATCTTGTGGAAGAGAAAGAACATTAATATCTATGTGAAATAAACTATGACAGGACTGGAGAGTTGATATATACCTCTGTGAAAGGACATTGAGGTTGCATTGCTGGCCTTGTCAGCTAAAAGAAAACTGTTTCTGATGGACCTTATTGACAGGGATGGAAGAAAAGGCACTTGCCAGAGCCCAACAGGAGGAAGAAAGAATCTTTTTCTTTCCTGGCAAGGGCTCAACCAGTGAACCCTGGACTTTTGGTTTGCTATGGCCCTCCCAATTTTTCCCCTCTGTAAAAGCATTCTCCTTGGGCTTGTGATTGATTTGCCATGGTTGCATGCTGCGTGAAGTCTGTGTGTTAAGTCCAGTCACGTCCAACTATGTGTGACTGTCAGGCCCAGACCCTTAATTGTAATTCTCAGCTGATCTTGAATAAAACCGTCTTTGCTGGAAGAATATCTGGCAGTCTCTTCATTTTAGGTCAGAAGCTACTTCCATAGATCCAGTAAGAATTTAGTAAGCTTCTTACATATTTCACTTCTAGAAAGACTTTAATCACTAGCCAATTCCACTGTATATATGTGTTAGACTGTTCTGAGTACTACTTTGGCTCCACTATACATTGCAACAGCTATACTCATCTTGCCTTGGGTAGTTGTCTGCTGTCATTTAATTTCTGTTATCCTGGGATTCAGTGACTTACATTGTACTCAGGTTTACCCATTCAGTGGCCTCTGTCCCCACTGTGAGTTCAGCCTACAAAGACTGACCTCAGAGTTCTTCAGAGATGCTGGGTCTCCCTTCACTAATTTATTTTGCATCAGTTAGTCAGTCAGTCAGTTCAGTCACTCAGTCGTGTCCGACTCTTTGCGACCCCATGGACTGAAGCATTCCAGGCCTCCCTGTCCATCACTAACTCCCAGAGTTTACTCAAACTCATGTCCATTGAGTCAGTGATGCTATCCAACCATCTCATCCTGTCGTCCCCTTCTCCTCCGGCCTTCAATGTTTCCCTGCATCCAGGTCTTTTCAAATGAGTCAGTTCTTCTCATCAGGTGGCCAAAGTATTGGAGTTTCAGCTTCAACATCAGTCCTTCCAATGAATATTCAGGACTGATTTCCTTTAGGATGGACTGATTGGATCTCCTTGCAGTCCAAGAGACTCTCAAGAGTCTTCTCTAACACCAGAGTTCAGAAGCATCAGTTCTTTGGCACTCAGCTTTCTTTACAGTCCAACTCTCACATGCATACATGACTACTGGAAAAACCATAGCCTTGACTAGATGGACCTTTGTTGGCAAAGTAATGTCTCTGCTTTTTAATATGCTGTCTAGGTTGGTCATAACTTTGCTTCCAAGGAGTAAGCGTCTTTTAATTCTTTATAGTCCAACTCTCACATCCACACATCTCACATCCATACATTATTTCGCATATTCATCACGAAAGCTGGAACCTCCCAGGTTAGCTACAGCATTAAATGCAGAATCCCTGCCTGGTGGGCCCATGTCAAAAAACTTCGCCTTTTCTGACGTTATGTTCCTTCCACAATTATCTCACATCCTTAATATCTATTCCTACACATATTCCCCAGATTTCTACCTGTATAAAGTAGAAAACTCAAAAACTTCTTTTGGAGGGTAGTATACCTCACCTTTAGAGAACTACCGGGGCTTGAATTTAGTTATAGATCTAGAAACAAAGAAGTCATTGGGGTGAGCCCTCAGTAGAGTCTGTGTTGTCTTGTAAGGCAACTGCCTCAGGAAAGGTCATTCCAATATCCTCAGGCAATGCATAGTTAGTAGGTGGAGAGACCACTTAAACTAGGGGTTGGGGAAGCTGCTTCTACTGGCGAAGATGATTCATCAGAACTTAACTGCTCAGTGTCGTCAGCTGTATCAGGGTCTTACCACATATCCCCATTAAAATGTGTGAGTACTTGGTTTTGTTGTTATTACCTTTAACAACAAATACCCTGTGAGGCTGAGAATTTAATTTGCTTTGCTGTTCAGCCACTTGGAGGATAAGCTTCTGAGTTTGGATCTCAGCCATTTTAGTTCTGCAGCTACTGGAGATGTGGACCTCTTTTCAGGAAGCTATAGAAATTCTCAGGTTCTTTATGCAGTAATTTTGTTGGGAGTTTGAGTTCCTGAGCACATCCTTTTTTTCCCACTTTGTCCAGAGTCATTAGGAGCAACCAGTCCACCTCATCATACTCATTAATTTGGCATAAATAACCTAAAATATTATATACATGGTCACTCAGATCCTTGGTTCTCATTAGTGTTTGATTAGGAATATCAAATGGAGATATTTTGTGTATTTCCATTGTCAGATCATGCCATTGACTCCCAGTATTCTATTTGTGGTGGAATCATTTGTGTTTTTACATCTAATCAGATTGAAGGGCCAATTAAACATATGGCTACACTTTGACAGAGCCTTTCTGCTTGTACATATTTACCCCAGAAATATGAGTGCAGATGTCCACCCAGAGATTTTTATAAGAAAGTTCACACAGTGGCTTTATTCATAACAGCTGCAAATGGAAACAACTCGGATGTCATCAACAGAGGAATGGCTAAATAAATTATGATATTATTTTTTAAATGAAATAATATCCTTTATAAAAGGGATTAAACATGCATGCAACAAGGATGAAGCTCACAGATGTAATGCTGATTGCAACGAGCTAATCTTTCACTGGGCTTCCCAGGTGGTGCAGTGGTAAAGAGTCTGCCTGTGAATGCAAGAGGTGCAAGAGACACAAGTATGATCCCTGGGCTGGGACAATCCCATGGAGAAGAACATGGTAACCTAGCCCAGTATTCTTGCCTGGAAAATTCCATGGACAGAAGGAACCTAGCAGGCTACAGTCCATGGGGTCACAAAGAGTCAGAAGTGACTAAGTGAGCACACACACAGCCTTTCATTAGAAAAAGGATTAAACCAACCTAATGTAATCAATGGAAAACTAATCTATGGGAGCAGGAATAAAAACACTGGGTTGCCTCTGTGTAGAGGGGATTGAATTAACAAAGGCCACGAGATAACTTTCCAATGTGGAAGAAATGTTCTGTATCTTGATCTGAATGTGGATTACATGCTTATCCATTTATTAAAATCAAACTGTTCATGTGATTACCTTTCAATATATGGATATTTCTCTTGAATTGAAAGTCAGGTAGGTAGTGAGTGTGCAAAGTTTAAATGAAATAAACATTGTACATGGTTGATGTTTGTTAAAGGAGGATGAGTATGCTGAATTGCTAACTTATGTCTGACTCTTTGTGACCCCAGGGACTGGATATATATATATATATATATATGTATATGTATATGTATATATATGTATATGTATATGTATATGTATATGTATATGTATACATATATACCTCACCAGGCTCCTCTGTCCATGGGATTTCCCAGGCAAGAATAATGGAGTGGGTTGTCATTTCTGGAATCTTCGCAACCCAGGGTTCAAAGCAGAGTCTTCTGCATTGGCAGGCAGGTTCTTTACCACTGGGAAGCCTGATGAGAGACATATTGGAGTTTATTACAGTATATGGTTTACTTGGTTTACTTTACTATGTTTGGAATTCTACATAATATGAATTTAAAATTTTAGACAAATGGGAGAATGAAGTGCCAATGGGCCCTCATGGGTACCATTAAGACCTAAAGAAGTTGGCTGCCAGGTTGAAGAACCTCTCACTTCTGCTTAAATGGAAGCTTCATGAAAAGTGACTATAGAATTCAACCAAGGCTCAGGTTTTTACTCAGTGATTGACTAAAGAACAGTGAATCGTGGAATACAGGCAAGAAAAGGGAAAATGTTAGGTTCTATTGGGCTAATAGATGGAGTGAAAATACTGAGTTGTTTGTGACACCAAGTAACGCATATATGGAGAGAAGATGAGTGAGATAGCTGGAATTAAATGATACTGTGTTTAAAAAGTGTGATAGCTGATTATTTCAGATAAAGAAAGTAATGACAAATTAATGTGTATATTTGGTTGTGAATACAAAAATGATTCAAATATACAAGATTTTAAAATATTATCCTGTTATTTCAGTCTCCTCTTTAACTGTAAATATAGTCATTTAATAGGCTTATGAAGAAAATCTCAGAGGAAGTTCCTATCTCAGAGCTACCGTTAGAAATTCCTAAGAAATATAGTTGTAAAGAAACACTTTTCTGGATGATAGGGTATTGGCAGATTATAAATTATGTACAAATGCTGCTATCAGTTCATGGAAAGTTTAACTTATTCTGCTTTTCAGAGCTAAGCTTCAATGCATATAAGCTGGCAGAATTTGGCCCCCAGGACTATTCAGTCTTTTCCTGTGTGGTCAGTAATTCAGATTGTCACAAGGAAAGTGCCCTTGGCAGAGATGGTAAATCACATGGGTATGGGATAAAAAAAGAAAAGAGGCACAGGAATTCTATTTGATTTGCAATTTTTTAGAAACTATAGGAGGTGAAATGGCAAAAATATTAACCAGTGCTAACTCCACTGTAGAGAAGAAATATTCCAATTCTTATAAAGTGACTGTATACATAAAAAAATGTATATATTATCTAACTTAACCCTTAAAATAGCTTATAGACTTGTGATATTGTCTTTATCATTGTTATTGTGAGGAAGAGTATTTAATACCTCTGAAAACTTAGATGATTCTATGATGGTTAAAATATTACTAGGAGACAGAGCTAGGGTATAAATTTAAGATTTTAAATTCCGAAATCCATGCCTTTGGGGAAAGATTAACATGAAGGTTCCAAATATTGTTGGTAAGAGAAAATCTGAGTACTAAATGTAGTACAGCACAATAACATGAGAAGAGTTCTTGTGAGAATCTACCTGGCTCGACTTTAATACATTGTGCCTTTGTCCTCTGAAATGTACTTACAGGTTTAGCTTCATGTTTTCCTTAAATTTCCTGTGGAACATTTCAGTAGTCTTTTTGCCTTAGAATGATTTTTACCAGCTACTTTCAGGTGGTGGCTGTGATGAGAAAGTTAAAACTGGAAAGGTTTACCTTTATCCGGTTTGCTTCACAGGATGTCAAGCGAATGGCAGATCATAATTTGGGGATCTATTTTATTATAATTGATCTACCAAACAATGTGCAGGAGTCCAGGAGCAAAGGCCAGAAACACGAAGAAGTTTTGCAGCTGCGAGAAGCATATGGTCACTAGTTCTTTCAGTATTTTACAGAAATGTGCGCTTGGGTCAGAGTGCAGCTGAGACATTGTGGTTTGGGAAGCAGGAGAGAGATCTCACTGTCTGCCATTCTTCATTTTTGTGACTTTTGCATGCAAGTGGTATTGCAGAGTAGAGGGGAAGCCTGGTGAGTAATGTTGCATGTTAAACTTGCATTCTGATTCTTGATGTCAGCTGCAGCTGATGTTTACATATATGTATATATGTGTATATGCCCCCAGTATATGCATATATGTGTGTGTATATATGCACACGTGTATGTATGTATGTGTATGGACTTCCCTGGTGGCTCAGATGCTGAAGCGTCTGTCTACATGTATGTATGCATGTCTAGAAAGCTGAGGTCGTAGCAGCCTTTCTACCTGTGGTAAGTACTTGACTCCGACTGGTTCAAGGCCAGGCACCCAGAGAGCTACTGCAGTTGCATCATTTTGTTATTTGACTGAGAAGGCAATGGCACCCCACTCCAGTACTCTTGCCTGGAAAATCCCATGGACGGAGGAGCCTGGTAGGCTGCAGTCCATGGGATCGCGAAGAGTCGGACATGACTGAGCGACTTCTCTTTTACTTTTCACTTTCTTGCATTGGAGAAGGAAATGGCAACCCACTCCAGTGTTCTTGCCTGGAGAATCCCAGGGACGGCAGAGCCTGGTGGGCTGCCGTCTATGGGGTCACACAGAGTCAGGCACGACTGAAGTGACTTAGCAGCAGCATGTTGCTAGTATGCTGAATTTTGGGAAGAATACCAGTGAATGTAAACAATATCATTGGTGTCAAAAACTGGAGAACACTTAAGTCTATCTACAAATTTTCAAATTTAATGCATGAATGCCAAGTGGTCACCAGAATAAAAGAGCAACAGGTAGATACAAAAGGAAAAACATCAAAATATTCCTTTTGTTTACTCTCTTATAAATAATTCTATTAATACTAATAAACACATTCTTTATAATAAGAGGGCTTCCCTTATGGTTCAGCTGGTAAAAAATCCACCTGTAACACGGGAGACCTGGGTTCCATCAGTGGGTTGGGAAGATCCTCTGGAGAAGGGAAAGACTACCCACTCTGGAATTCTGGCCTGGAGAATTCCATGGACTGTATAGTTCATGGGGTCGCAAAGAGTCAGACAGAACTGAGCGACTTTCACTTTCATTATAATAGAATATAATTGAAGAATGGATAAAGTAGACTTTGATAGGAAATAGTGGCTTTGCTTAGCCTAACATTATATGCATGATTATTTCTTTAAGCTAGATTTGCTGTTTTATATTACATATATTATTATACTGGCTGAAATGTAGCATTAGGTTAACTAAGTTTTTTGTGTACTCGGTTTTTGGTATATCTTTATTAAAATAAACCGATGAACCTGCAGAGTTATACTGAGGAGGAAACAACCATGGTTGTTTTGCTAAATTTTAGTTACCAGCAAGTTTGGTAATAATTTTGTTTGGAAGACAAACTGAAATATTTATGTAGTCCAGCTACGAATAAGGATGGCTCTATCCAGGAGACAAACTGTATATTTGCTAATTGATTGTACAGTCAACAATGTAATTAACTTTTACTTACAGTCTGAAATCTAAGTGCTAATGTAGTATTTGACCATGGAAGTCAAAACTATATAGCAAATACTGCTGCTGCTGCTAAGTCGCTTCAGTGGAGTCTGACTCTGTGTGACCCCATAGATGGCAGCCCACCAGGCTCTGCCGTCCTTGGGACTCTCCAGGCAAGAACACTGGAGTGGGTTGCCATTTCCTTCTCCAATGCATGAAAGTGAAGGGTGAAAGTGAAGTCGCTCAGTCATGTCTGACCCTCAGCGACCCCATGGACTGCAGCCTACCAGGCTCCTCTGTCCATGGGATTTTCCAGGCAAGAGTTCTGGAGTGGGGTGCCATTGCCTTCTCCGTATAGCAAATACAAAAGAAGATTAATGATACTGATGGGAAATTGGGATACTTTGTAATAAGTGAGGTTGGGGCAGGAGCATTATACTAAAAAGAAATGAAGGGGAAATTGAAGAGGAGAGAAATGGAGTTTATTTATGTTACATTTTAATTTAATGACTTAGATTTCAGTTCTTCTGTAATTTTGCTTGCAATTGACAAATCATTTTGTAAGGCAGTAAAAAGATACTAGGGGAAGAAACATGTTCTATCAGTCACTTGCTCTTCCTATGCTGAGTAACCACTAAAATCCAATTTAATCTAGATACGACTGATGCTTTCTTTTTGGGCTAACTGGACACATTTATGACTCTGAATGATTCTGTATCTGTTTTCTATACCAATGGAATTAGAATAAGAAATGTTGTCTCTGTAAACTGTCTGAAACACCAGTAAATTGGGAACATAAAAACTATGGTTTTATTTTAGTGTTAATTATATGGGATAGAATTTGATTACTTGACTGAAAAGAAGGAAAACTTTGTAGTCCTAAACAAAAAATGCAGAGAATGCAGTTTTATATTATTAACTTTTCCATCTGTAATACTGGCTAATATGATTAATAAGAGATGGATAACAGCTCCAAAAGTAGTAATGGCTAAAGATACAGTATGTACTTACAGTATACAGCTCTAAAAACACATATGAGCACACACATCATATCTTAAAATATACTGTGTAGTGTGCTACATTGACATGATAAACATTATATGCCTTTTCACTAAAAAGAAGAAAAATGATTATAAAAATCATTGATTATTGTTTTATTTCTTGCTTAAAGAGCCTTAGATATGTACTGTTCTTAAAATGTAAAATCCTAGTGACTTTATAATTTGTTTCCTCTATACTGTGATGCAATGATAAAAATATAATAGGGAATAGATGTGATTGATAAGTGATTACAATTTCGGGATTTAGAATTAAAAAATAATTTAAAATATACCACTAATCCAGTTAGCCAGAATGTGAAGTGAAAAGTTGCTCAGTCATGTCTGACTCTTTGTGACCCCATGGACTATATAGTCCATGGACTATACAGGCCAGAATACTGGAGTGGGTAGCCTTTCCCTTCTCCAGGGGATCTTCCCAACCCAGGGACTGAACCCATGTCTCCCGCATTGCAGGCAGATTCTTTACCAGCTGAGCCACAAGGGAAGCCCAGTTAGCCAGAATAAATGGAGTCAAAAACACTTGACCAGCACAGGAGAATGCTGAAGTGAGTTTATTGTATACCTTTAAATCCATTATGTTTATATTTCCACCTACATTCGCATATATGAATTCACAAGAATAATAAATATTATTTCAGTTTTAAAATGTTATAATTACTTTCATCCTTTATACATCTAGGCAAATATTTTACCAAATGTTACATTTCTATATTCTGTTTAAATATATATGCATGTATCTGTGAAGAAAGATGAGCACTGAAGAATTGATGCTTTTGAACTGTGGTGTTGGAGAAGACTCTTGAGAGTCCCTTGGATTGCAGGATCCAACCAGTCCATTCTAAAGGAGATCAGTTCTGGGTGTTCTTTGGAAGGAATGATGCTAAAGCTGAAACTCCAGTACTTTGGCCACCTCATGCGAAGAGTTGACTCATTGCAAAAGACTCTGATGCTAGGAGGGATTGAGGGCAGGAGGAGAAGGGGACGACAGAGGATGAGATGGTTGGATGGCATCACTGACTCGATGGACGTGAGTATGAGTGAACTCCGGGAGTTGGTGATGGATAGGGAGGCCTGGCGTGCTGCGATTCATGGGGTCGCAAAGAGTCGGACACGACTGAGCAACTGAACTGAACTGAACTGAATACATTAACTTTTAGCCATGATATAGTAATAATTTTTTATCCTCTGTTTTATAATTTACCATTCCATTATATTGGCATTTTATTTGTTCACAAAGAGGACTGTAGTTAGAGTTTTGTAATTACTCCTTTCTCACATATAGAAGATCCTCTAGCATGTAGATGCAGAAGAATTATTTAGTCTGTTATTTGGGTATGAATACAAATTTTAATATCTATTAACATACACTTGCTATATCTACTTCTACTCCCAGCAGTAGTGTATGAGGATTTTTATTTCTCCAAGCTCTTGTCAACACTTATATTGCAAGACTAGTTTTCTGCAGATTTGATATCTGTGATACAAAAGTTTATTTTTGGTTTAATATGTATATCTTTGATTACTAGAGAAGTTAATGTTTATTTCATATGTTGTGATGCTTATGAAAAATTGGAATCCAGTATGGTGCATTGGGAAAGCAACTTTATTCTTTGCTCTCAAACACCCATAAAACACCCAAATGTTGGTTCCTTTTTTCAATACCTGGGTAAAAATCTAGGGCTTTCCATAATCTTTTAGATCATATAATAAATATATCATTGTCTCTTCCAGTTTCAAAACATTCTCACATCAGTAGTTAAGCTTCATAACAAAGGAAGGAAAATAAGAAAGAGGGATGGTTTATTCAAATAAAGCTTGATGGATTTGGTGGTGGTTTAAATCTGACTCTGTCGTGAGGTGCTTTCTGGTTTCCTGAAAATCTGCTGCTGCTGCTGCGTCTAGGTTTCTTCTCAGCTGTTATTGGTAATGTCTTCTGATTAGCAGCTTGTGACTTGACTCTTAACTTTTGATCTCGGGTGATACATTTAGCACAGTCTCTTTGGAGGATAACAACAGCCCTTTCAATGCCATCTTGGCTCCCAGTCCTCATACTCATGTTTTTACTCCCACGAAGTCTGCAAGTTCAGCCTTCCCCAGAAACAGTTCCCTTTCCTGCAGTGGCTGTCAGAGCAGCTAGCCAGCCTCAGTCCTGCCCTTTCCAAAGCCTTGTTCTGACACCAGCCAGCCTTGGTGCTCCTCCTCTATGAATGTGCTCTGTAGATTGAATCTTATGGCATCACTTTCAGGAAACCAATGCTCTCCCTCCTCACTTCCCCACTTCTTTTCAGCATTGGGGTCTTTATGACCTCATTGGGTGTGATAGACTAAAGGCTATGACTACAGATGTCCTTTACCATATTTTCAAAACCTGCTCTAGGATGTTACTTTGGAACCTATTGCCTGGTTACCTTGGCCAAACTATGGGCAGGGGAAAAAAAGTGCATTAAAGAAAATTCTGTTAGAGGATTCAGATTTCTTCATCTGTGAACTCTCTTGTTATTGGGTTGTTCATAATTTTCTAATTGATTTATAAGCATCATGTATTCTGGAAGCATTCTTCTATTATGTTGAATGCTAATCAGTTCTCATAGTTCACAGCTTAAATGTCATCTTATATATTAATATTACAAACATGTTTATTTAGGTACAATCATATATCAGATTTTTTCATTTAAGAATTTTCCCAAGATATCAAATTCTTTCTTATTTTGTTACGTGAAACACTTATTTTGTTGCCAATCAAGAAATTCAAATTCACTTTTTCAGTAGTAATCGCAACAAGATCAGTGTGAGAGAAATATCTGTACTTACATATTATCTGAATTTTTACCAAAAGATTAATTTTAAAGACAGAGATATGTGTATCAGGAAAGAATGTATCATAAACACTGTGAAATATATTTTCAGTGATGCAAAGGGTTTAAAATATATATAGAGTTGTTAAATTTTTGAATTGCTTTTATAAAGTTTATAAGAAATTCTAAGCATAAACTTTAAAAAGTTCAATCACTATTCAAATACTGACTTAATTAAAATGGGAATGGTTGTGGAAGAGAAACCCACATTATCATGTCTTTCTAATATATTTTATTTATTACTGACATCAAGGGAAATATTAAAATATAATATCTTAAAGATTATTGTGATTAATTATTAGGCTTTCCATTCAGTTTTTTGCTTCTAACTTTTTATTCAATTTATCACTATCCTCTCAGAACCTCAGTTTGCCTGTCTGTTTTTTAAGGTGGCATCTCGAAGTGAAGGCTCTGCTCTAGTTGAGGGGCAAACTGAATAAGTAAATGATTCATTTATTATTTTCCAAGACTTCTGGTTTCCTTCACAGCTCAAAAACCACCTTCTCGGTATTTTTGCTGTTACTTGAACTGAATTGATAATAATCTACAAGCTTTTTTCAAAGATCATCTCTGCTCAGTGGCTTGGACTGATTGTTAAATGTATGAAAATCCTTAGCTTGTATGTGTGTACACCTGCTGGATGAAATATTGAGTGATTCCCATTTGGAGTCATAGAGGCAGTTTTCAAATTTAGAATGTTTTCTAAAAATAATGACAAAAGATTGGCATCCTTTCGAGTATTACATATTTGGTTGTCATGGTTTCTATTATTTTTCCTGTCAACACCACCTCTGTTAGTGCTTCTGTTTCCTCATGGGTTCCAGACAGCCGTGCAGGCATTTCCAGCCATTACCACTCAGAACTGTTCAGCTGCTTAACAAGGTACCTAGGTCCCATCACTTTATGGGAAATAGATGGGGAAACAGTGGAAACAGTGTCAGACTATTTTTTTGGGGCTCCAAATTCACTGCAGATGGTGACTGCAGCCATGAAATTAAAAGACGCTTACTCCTTGGAAGGAAAGTTATGACCAACCTAGATAGCATATTCAAAAGCAGAGACATTACTTTGCCAACCAAGGTCCATCTAGTCAAGGCTATGGTTTTTCCAGTGGTCATGTATGGATGTGAGAGTTGGACTGTGAAGAAAGCTGAGGGCCGAAGAATTGATGGTTTTGAACTGTGGTGTTGGAGAAGACTCTTGAGAGTCCCTTGGACTGCAAGGAGATTCAACCAGTCCATCCTAAAGGAGATCAGTCCTGGGTGTTCATTGGAAGGAATGATGCTGAGGCTGCACCTCCAATACTTTGGCCACCTCATGCAAAGAGTTGACTCATTGAAAAAGACTCTGATGCTGGGAGGGGTTGGGGGCAGGAGGAAAAGGGGATGACAGAGGATGAGATGGCTGGATGGCATCACCAACTTGATGGACATGAGTTTGTGTGAACTCTGGGAGTTGGTGATGGACAGGGAGGCCTGGCGTGCTGCAATTCATGGGGTAGCAAAGAGTCGGACACAACTGAGTGACTGAACTGAACTGAGGACTACATGAGCTCTCTGCTAACACAAATGCTTCTACTTTAGAAAGATGAAATGATAAAAACCTGAAACAGGCTATGGTCTTAAATAGGAAAAAAAATAATTTGTGTGGGACATTGAACCAGGAATGAGTGAGAATAAAGGAGCAGACATTGAAGAACACCTTTTAAAGTATAGAATATTGTGTTCAGAGGACTGAATACTATGGAATGCCATGTGTCAGAATCACCTAGGTCCATTATTTTAAAACAAGAGCTTATTTTGAGTCAAAAAAATCAAATATTCTAATAACAAAATAATTCTGAGCATACTTGGAATTCAGAATAAGGTATAAAATTAGAAGTGAGATGGATGAAGAATACTGTTGCAGTGAAAAAACAGGATTGAAACTAGACCAAGGGGATAATCTCTGATATCTGTTCTACTTGTGCTGTCAAAGAAGTAACCTATGTCTTCAGGTGACCCTTAGTTAAAACTTCAGAATCTTCTCCTTCTCTGTGAAATTGTATAATAAAATTGTGTTTTCATCTTATGTATATGCTCAGTCATGTCTGACTCTTTGCGGCCCCATGTACTTTAGCCTGCCAGGCTCCTCTGTCCATGGACTTTTCCAGGCAAGAATATTGGAGCGAGTTTCCATTCCCTTCTCCAGGAGATCTTTTGGACCCAGGGATCTAACCCATGTGTCTGTGTCTCCTGCACTGGCAGGTGGAATCTTTACCACTTGCACCACCTGGGAGACCCAAAATATTGAAGAGAAACCACCCAACATGTGACTCAAAACTATGAGCCTGGGATTGAGAGTCCCATTCTCTACCCATCTTAGGTACATATATATAAGCCTAATGAATGAATAAATGATTGTACAATCATCAAATTTTTTTTCTGGGTATGAAGTTAGAAAAGATTCAGAGAAAATAAGAGATTATAGTGTTAGGTAATTAAAAATATACATAAAAGGGATGGGTTATCACATAAGGTAGAAAAGAAGATTCTTAAAGGGCTATAGACATACTTGTTTTTTTGACACACTTGCCTAATGTAAAGTTACAGTCCAAGATAGTGACAGTAATGCTGGAGAGCTCCTCTTTTCCCTCCTCTTCTTCCTTTTTCTCTTTCTCCTTCTCTCCTCTCTTTCTTCCTCTTCCTCATTCAGCTGAAATATAGTATTCAAGGGATAGCTGGCTAAGATCCTAGATAAAATTTTACTCCGGACAGATCCCAAGAAGGTTGAGCAAAAGAATAAGAGAAACAGTGTACTTCATTCTTGTTCCTTTTTAAGCTAGTGACAAATAATGAAGAAGACACTGAAGTCATGGTGACAGACTTTTATCAGATAATTCCCTGGGGAGAAATAAGGCTATAGGCAGGGCAACTCCAGCTTCTGAAGACTGATATATATTGCATAAAATAAATGCCCATTTTGCAAATAGTTTTTCTGTGTGGCTCTATTTTTTGGTGATTCAGGTATGTTTGTTTATTTAATTCCATTTTTTCTCATTAATTTAGAAATAATACACAAGTAAATTGATTCTTTTTTATTCAAGTGTTTCATGTTGTGGTCATAAATGATTCAGGACATACATGTAAAGGTTAAATTCAATTAGCTGATGCTCTGATATGTAATTGCTAGAATTCTGCTAGGGTTACTAAAATACTACAGCTAACATATTATACATCAAATTTAGATTAGATTCCATGGTGTATAATTCTGGCAAAGAATAAGTATAAGTTGTTCCTTAAAGATTTTGAGATTATATTTTTTCTTATATATGTGGTAAATAATAAAATTATTTACTGACCAAGTGCTTTAAATCTAGATGCTAGGGAAATGCCTCCAACTTCTGGTAAATGTAGGTTTACAGTCAACAGAATAGCATGTGAAAAAAAAAATTCAATCCAAGGTTGCATATAATCAGTAATTAGTTTTCATATGCAAACACAGCATTTTAAATTCACAAAACTAATTAGCCCCTTTATGATTCAATAATAGTCTGTGTTTTTATGAAGCCCATAGGATTATTTTTTATTAGAAATGAATAGCTATTAAAATAGTACCTATTCAGTGGCTCCCATTTTTCAGAATATATCTCAAAATATATTTTATGTACGGATTCAATTTTATTGCATGTATTAAATCCTGAACTGCAGTTAATGTACCAAAATAAATTTTTGCATAAAAATCCAAATACTAAATTTTCTGAAACCTATTATATAAAAACAAACATAAAAATTCTTAACTATCTAATGGGCAGATTAGCTAGACATTCAATATGTTGAGTCAGCTATGTACTGAATTGACTTGACAGTTCTCAATTCTGGTTTTCATTTGGCCAAGGTGCAAGCAGAATTGAGTGAAGATTGAGTGAGTGAGTGAGTGTGTTTGTGTGCATGCAAACACATGATTAATGTGTATGTGGGGATATGCTATGAGAAAGAGAGAGGGAGGGAGAGACTGAGAGACAGGAAAAATAGAGGAGGGGAGAGAAAGAAGACAGAAGGAGGAGAGGGGAGGGGAGGAAAGGAAAGATAAGTGAGAGAGAAGACTTCTGTCTCTCTACCTCGGTGGTTTGTAATAAGCTATTTCATATTTTTAGCTTTCTTTATGTAGGCTAGGGTAGTTAATCTCCAAGGTCCTTAAATAAGTTAGGATACTTTCAGCTACAGCTAAAACTCAACTCAAATGGCTAAATCAATACATACTTTATTTTTTTTTTTTTCTTATGGACAGAAACACAGAGAAAGGATAATTCCATGGCTAGTTAATTTGATGACTCAATCAGTGCTCAGTCATATCCAACTCTTTGTGATCCCATGAACTATACAGTCCATGGATTTTTCTAGGCCAGAATACTGGAGTGGGTAGCCTTTCCCTTCTCCAGGGGATCTTCCCAACCTAGGGATCAAACCCAGGTCTCCCGCATTGCAGACAGATTCTTTACTAGCTGAGCCACAAGGGAAGCCCAAGTATACTGGAGTGGGTAGACTATCCATTCTCCAGCGGATCTTCGTGACCGAGTAATCAAACTGGGGTCTCTTGCATTTCAGGCAGGTTCTTTACCAACTGAGCTATCAGGAAAGCCAAGTTAATCTCTAAGGTCCTTAAATAAGTTAGAATACTTTCAGCTAAAGCTAAAACCCAACTCAAATGGTTAAATAAACATATACTTTATTTTTTCTCATGGCCAGAAACACAGAAAAAGGATAATTCCATGGCTAGATAATTTGATGACTCAATGATATTACCAAAGACCCAAGTTCTTACATCTGTTCTGTCTACATCCTGAAGTGTTTTATCTTAGGGAAAATTTCCTCCCGATTCAGTATTCCATGTTTCCAAACACCACTTGCTCACACAGTTCTGGGACATTATGTGTCCCAGAGGAAAAGGGACATTCTCTTCATGTTTCCGACAAGAAAGGTAAGAAACTCTTAGAAGCTCTTCAGTAATCTTCATCTTATTAACTAAATATCATTATATATGTACCCAAACTAATAACAGGTGTGAAGAACAGGATTTCTGGGATGGCTAACAGTATGCAATATCCTCCCACTTGATAAGTGAACAGATGGCCAGATGTTCAGAGTGTAATTGAAGAAAAGAGAGACACTCCCACCTACCAAGAAGGGAGTGACCTTTGGGTTAGCAGTCAAGGCTTTGGAGTTAATCCCTTCCAATTTTTAAGAATCAGTGCTTCTAAATTCATATTAAAATAGCTAACACTGACTTTAAGACAAACAACACATTTGCGCTGTGTTCTTTTCCTTCTTAGCCTCTTTTAGATATGCATATTTCAATGAATATGAGCACCTTTAGTAAAATTGAGAAAAGACTGTGTGTGTGTGTGTGTGATATAGGGAGGAAGAGAGGGAAGCGTGTTCCTACATGCTCAGAGAGAAAATTCCTGACAATGAGTAGATTGCTGGTGTCTCTTTTGTCTGTATTTCCCAAATGGTATATGGGATGACATATCCAATGCACTGTACAGACTTGGAACCTAGGATTTCTGTGCATCCATTTTAAGAGAAAGTTAGACAAAGTTTGGATGAGTAGTGATGGTATCCGCTGATGGGACACAGGTTTGGGATATCACATTTTATGTTCTATTTAGATGTGTGGAGTTTGGTTTAGTTGAAATTTCAGGTAGGTTTTGGGATCAGTGAATCTAGATGTGAGGAGAAGTTTCAGGTCTAGAGAAGTGTATTTAGCATTCATTGGCATACACATGGTACTTCAGGTTTGAAGACTGAAGGTAATCCTTCTGTTATAGAGATGACAAGGGAACATAGGACCAAGCCCCTAGATGGTTCAACAGTTAAAGGTGGAAAAGTCAGAGCCAGAAAAGAGAGAGAGAAAAGAAAGAGACTGAAAAGGAGGCAGTGAGTAGTAGAAAATCCTGCAGATTATGTTGTCATGAAAAACAGAAGAAAGACATGTGTTTTGACAATAGGGACAATATAATGAACATTGATTAAACGACCTCTTCAAAGCAAACTGAGATAATCTGTTACATTTGTTTAACCCTGTATGAGTTATAGTTACATGGTGATTAAAAGGGCTCCTCAGGTGGCTCTGGACTTCCCTTGTGGCTCAGCTGGTAATGAATCTGCCTGCAATGTAGGAGACCTGGGTTTGATCCCTGGGTTGGGAAGAGCCCCTGGAGAAGGGAAAGGCTACCCACTCCAGTATTCTGGCCTGGAGAATTCTGTGGACTGTATAGTCCATGGGATTGCAAAGAGTCAGACATGATTGAGCGACTTTCACTCAGGTGGCACTAGTTGTAAAGAACCCACCTGCCAGTGCTGAAGACATAAGAGATGCAGGTTTGATCCCTGGGTTGGTAAGATCCTCTGGAGGAGGGCATGGCAACCCACTCTGGTATCCTTGCCTGGAGACTCCCATGAACAGAGGAGCTTGGTGGGCTACAGGCCATAGGGTCGCAAAGAGTCAAACACAACTGAAGGGACTTAGCACATTCGCAAGGTGATTCAAAAAAAAAAAAAAATCTCTCTTATTAGTTGGTGAGCCTATGTCCCATACCCTTGCATCTGTGAAACTTGGGTTCTTCATTTATAACCACAAAAAAAAAAAAAAAAAAAAAATCAGGAGAAGTTATGTTACCTGATTTCCAAGCTTGGCTGTAAAAGATAATACAGTTTTGTCTTTTGCTTGGATTGCTTGTGCATGGAATCCTGAGCCACCACATACAAAGTTCAACTACTCTGAGCCTCAGGATCATAGAATATTTTATGTGGAATTTCAGGACTTCAAAGGACTGTTTCGGAAAACAAGGTAGAATATCAGATAATCACAGCTGTAGCTACCAGCTAACAATAGCCACAGAGAGACTCCAAGGGTGAACTTCTGTCTGAGCCTTTCCATGATTAATTCCTGAACTGCAGTATTGGCAGCCTAAGGACTTCTGTGGCAGTCCATGGTTAAGACTTCATTTTCTGATGTGGGGAGTGGGGGCTTGATCTCTGGTTGGGGAGCTAAAGTTCCCACATGCCTCTTGGTGAAAAAACCAAAACAAACAAACAAAAAAAAGATTGGTACCCTAATGAAATGGTTGTTTATGCCAATAAGTTTTGGTAGTTTGTTGTTCCACGGTAGCACCTGAAATAATCTTACATTCATTACTTTGTTTCACTCTAAAAGTAAATTTGATAGAGAAGTAGATATTTAAAATTCCATTTTATAGATGTTAAATGAGGATCAGAATGGCCGAGCGAGCAATCTTCCATAGGTTTCACATCAAGTATGTGTACATGGACTGGAATCCAGGTCCTTTGTCCTGTCTATATATGTTCATCTTGCATCTTATAGTTTCTCTATGAAACAGATCCATAAGTGTTTCAAAGCAGCACTCTCTTATTCACCAGATATGCCAAGCACTGTGATAGGTATTGATAATATAAAAATGAGAGGAATTGATTTTTTTCTCCCAAGGTATTTGTTTGTAGTCTAGAAAGAAAATAGCAATTTAATCCAAAAAATGCAACACAGTCTAATAGATCTAATAGTGCTGGTTTGCGTGAGGTGTAAAATAATTATAGGATGAGCATAGAGCTTGAATTAAAAAGAAAATATGTGTCAGATTATAGGGAGAGGTGGTTAACTAGAGGCACAGAGGACAGTAAAGAACAATAGCTGTAAGAGAAATTGAAATATATATGTTAAGCAGGTTAAGCTGTATGTGAATAGACACCTGGTTGGTGGTCCATGATGTTGGTTTTAACTTTCTTGTTCAAGGGAAAGAACAAGAACAAGTGAAGTAAGGCATAATCACCTAAAAGTAGAAATATTCAATTATGCCTATCAAAAGAGAGAGAGAGGGAATGAAATGTACATAACACCAACCACATCATAGATCATGGCCTGTGCACTCCAGAAAAGTAGTTCAATTCTGGTAATAACCCTCAACAGATATTCTGCTTTTCCTTTAAGATAATTAAATTAAAGCTAAAAAAAACATGAGTTTAAATTCTAGAATATGAAAGCACAATGGAAGTGGAGGAACATTTTATGTGGGAGATGAAGCCAGAGAAAACATGCGGAGGAGGGAATAGTTAGTGGGGAAAAAAAAGAAACAAAAAGTAGGATTTATACATTAAACATGGTATCTTAGACTCTTTTGGCTGCTGTAAGAGAATGACATAGACTTTGTGGCTTATAAACAGCCAACATGTTTCTCATGGTTGTAGAGGCTGGGAATTCCAAGACAAGAGAATCAGCAATTTTGATGTCTGGTGAAAACTCACATTCTGAGTCATAGGTGACCCTTTTGTAGATTCTTTACATAAGAGGCAAGGGGGCTCTCTGGCAGCTGTCTTAAAAGGAGATTAGTTGAATTCATCTGAAGGCTCTCTTCTCTTGATCTAATCACCCCCAGAGACCCCACCTCTAACTGCCATCACACTGGGGGTTATTTTTCAACATAGGAATTGTGGTGGAATGCAAACTTTCAGTGCTCAATGATAAACGATCTTGAATATGAATATAGGCACTTGGATTTGATTTGCTATAAACAAGGTGCTATTACAGGTTCTTGGGTCAAGATACTGCAAAATGATATTTTAGGGAGATTGCTGTGGGTGGGATGAAATGAGGCTTGGAGAGGACATGAATTGATGAAACAAGTCAAGAGGCTGTAAAAGCATTTCAGGTCAGAGGTACTATGATACCTAACTGCTTTTCAGACATGTCTTCCTCCACTTTTTCTGTATGATATGATAGTGAAAAAAATATTTTTAGATCCTCCACAATTTCCCATAATATAGTTTTAAGGTTATTTCTGTCCCTTGTCTATCTATATGTAAGAACGAAATAGGTAAGCATGAAGAAATGAGGAAAAAATTCAAAGGAAGTGAGGGAAATAACTTCAAATCTGCAACCATAGGTCATTTGTCATTGACCAATATCAAGCTCCCTTTGTTAAACAAAGAGTGTGAAAATCTCAGACCATAAACTCACATTTTAAAGAAATGTAGTTATTTAATTTTCTTTCAATCAACTTGGTTTGTATTACAATCTGTTATCTTGATAGGCTGATGGGAAACACAGAAATCTTACATATTTGCATTGTGTTTGGAGATGGGACAGTGTTTAACCTCCCACTTTTTTTTTTTTTTTTCTATCTTTCTCTCTGTCTCTGTTTTTATCTTTTTCTTTTTCTTGTTCTGTCCTGCACTGCCCTTCTCTCTCTTTTTCCCTGTTCTCACTTCTCTTTTCCTCTCCTCTTCTCAAAGGCATTCTCTGTTCCCTTTCTATGATGTTTAGCATAATAACATAGATGGTAGAAACTTGAGGAAGAAAAAGACCATAAATGTAACTTGTAGGCACTTTCTCCTTTGGGACCCATAACAAATTCTTCCCAGAAGGCAATGAGTACAACAGCTCTTGCCACATTTCTGAAGTTAAAGAAGAGAAACTCCATGGATTAAGAACAAAAATTAGCATCTCAATTAAGGAAGACGGTTGTGGGCATTTCTTTTAATATCATGGACTACACCTTGAATTCAATATAAAAGACAGTTACTCTTTGTAATTATACATTTCCCCTTGGAAATTAAGATGTTTCAGAACTACATGTGTTTGAATGTACTTCCTGTGTAAGAGAATGCTAACAGCATCCTCCTTGTTTCTAAAACTATATGTATTTGGAAGATGAAATGGATACTATTTTCCCCCCATTCAGTCCTCCTCTCTGTGCAAGTCTTGTATACCCTATTTCACTGAAATACTTCCTGGCTGTATGAGTTCCCTTGGCCAGTGGATATAAGCAGATAAAACATATTCTAGTTTTGAAGATAAGTTTTAAGAACCATTTTGTGATTTCATTTTGTTCTTTTCCTTTTACCAATATTGTTCCAAACATGGGCTGCTTCTTCAGACTAAAGAGGAACAGAGTTCCTGCCTGAACGCTGACTGAACAGGCTTGCAGCCAAACCGTAGTTGACATTTAACATGGATTAAGAAATAAACCACATGTTGTCAGCCATTGCTATTCTGTGTTTGCTTTGCTACACAGCACAGATTAGCTTATCAGGTTGGTACAAAATTCCTATAGTTAAGAAATAATCAGAATGGCTGCTATCCAAAAGTCTACAAGCAATAAATGCTGGAGAGGGTGTAGAGAAAAGGGAACCCTCTTACACTGTTGGTGGGAATGCAAACTAGTACAGCCACTATGGAGAACAGTGTGGAGATTCCTTAAAAAACTGGAAATAGAACTGCCATATGACCCAGCAATCCCACTACTGGGAATACACACTGAGGAAACCAGAACTGAAAGAGACACGTGTACCCCAGTGTTCATCGCAGCCCTGTTTATAATAGCCAGGACATGGAAGCAACCTAGATGTCCATCAGCAGATGAATGGATAAGAAAGCTGTGGTACATATACACAATGGAATATCACTCAGCCATTAAAAAGAATACATTTGAATCAGTTCTAATAAGTGGGTGAAACTGGAGCCTATTATACAGAGTGAAGTAAGCCAGAAAGAAAAACACCAATACAGTATACTAATGCATATATATGGAATTTAGAAAGATAATAATGATAACCCTGTATGCGAGACAGCAAAAGAGACACAGATGTATAGAACAGTCTTTTGGACTCTGTGGGAGAGGGCGAGGGTGGGATGATTTGGGAGAATGGCATTGAAACACGTATATTATCATATGTGAAACAAATCGCCAGTCTAGGTTTGATGCATGATACAGAGTGCTTGGGGCTGGTGCACTGGGATGACCCAGAGGGATGGGATGGGGGTTCAGGATGGGGAACACATGTACACCCGAGGCGGATTCATGTCAATGTATTGCAAAACCACTACAATATTTTAAAGTAATTAGCCTCCAACTAAAATAAATAAATTTATATTAAAATAAATACATAAATAAACTATTAAGTGTTTTATAAATAAATAAATTGTAATATTCTGAAACAAAATGTTACATGCACAAATACAATTGTAAGAATAAAAGATATCAAGTACACTTAAGAAGAAAGAAATAAAAGGAGTCTAATGGAGATTTATTCTTGTGTTCAGTATTCTAACAAGTACACTAACACAACAGACAGTACAAAAAACTGACTCATACAAAAGCATCATTTTAATAGTAAGCAAAATTATCATTACCCCCAAATCTCCAAATGAGTTCCTTAATTGGTGTTTCGGAGATGTTATAATGGAAGCCTCAATATCTGCTTCTTACTCTCACTCACTCTTAGTAGGACCTGATGCATCAAGAGGAGAATGAGTAAAGTCTTGTATACAAGACTTTCAAGCATACTGTACTAGAGTCATTCTATTAGAAATATATCAGGCAGCCGGAGAACTGAGGGAGGATTTAGTTTTGTGTGGCATCTTTACTGGGCTACACAAGCTTTACCAAAGAGACAACTCTTCACTGGAATGAGACAGTGGGAGATGCAGCCTGGAAGGGAAGGATGATCAAGTACCATAGGGAACAGAGAGTGGCTAGTATCTGTGATCATGTTCTGCTTCTTTTCATTGCTGCTTCAGAAAAGTCAGTCGGGACACTGGAAAGATCACCTAGAAGGTGAACATAAATAGAACAAAGGTTTCTGCAAGATAATGCTCAAAATCCTTCAAGGTAAGCTTCAACAGTATGTAAAGCAAGAACTTCCAGATGTACAAGCTGAATTTTGAAAAGACAAAGGAACCAGAGTTCAAGTTCCCAACATCCATTGGAACATAGAAAAAGCAAGGGAATTCCAGAAAAATATCTACTTCTGCTTCATTGACTATGCTAAAGCCTTTGAATGTGTGGATTACTGCAAACCATGGAAAATTCTTAAGAGATAGGAATACCAGACCACTTTACCTGCCTCCTGAGAAACCTGTATGCATGTCAAGAAGTGACAGTTAGAATTGGACATGGAAAAATGTACTGGTTTGAAATTGGGAAAAGAGTAAATCAGGCTGTATTTGGTTACCCTGCTTATTTAGCTTCTATGCAGAGTACATCATGCAAAATGCCAGGCTGGATGAAGCACAAGCTGGAATCAAGATTGCCAAGAGAAATAACAACCTCAGACATGCAGATGATATACTCTAATGGCAAAAAGTAAAGAGGAGCTAAAGCGCCTCCTGATGAAGGTGAAAGAGTAGAGTGAAAAAGCTGGCTTGAACTGCAACATTCAAAAAACTAAGATCATAGCATCAGGTCCCATCACTTCGTGGCTAATAGATAAGGAAAAAATGGAAACAGTGGCAGATTTTATATTCTGGGGTCCAAAATTACTGTAGATGGTGACTGAACTGAACTGACTGATATGAGGACTGCAGCCCAGAAGACAACCCCTCAGATAGTTCTGAGAAACTGCTTCAAAGAGATTGGGGAAGGACAGTAACATACACTTTTTTTTTTTTTTTGGTAGGAAGTTTCTGCTGGTCTCAAGAAGCTTCTACTAGTCACAAGAAACAGTTGTCACTATGAAGGATTTTAGTGCTTTTCTAGATATGAGGAGGTATAAGAATTGGGCTCATAAAATCAGCTCCTGAGAATATCTAACTATCTGAAGACCTGTTCTGCCAGTTTTGCCCTGAGACACACAGTGCCTATTTTGCTCTCCACCCTGAACTCATTCAAGGGGTATTGCAGGTCAGCAGCTACAGCAGACCATGGTTTAATCCTTTAGAGGTAGATGGCAAGTGCCAATTTGTAGTTGACAAGACTCAGTGTGTGCAGCATCTTATTCTTGAGACTCTATAAGTGACCAGGCATCTCCAAGTATAATCCAGGCTGTCAAATGTGCACAAAGAAAAATATCTTAAATAGACCATAATGAAAAATATCAAATCAACTATAATACTTTGAAAGTAAGATGGTTAATATCATAATAATGAATACTGAGTCATAATTGGTTAGGGTACACTGGTGAACTATATAGTTTATATGAACTATATAGCTTTATAGTTGGACTATAAAGAAAGCTGAGTACCAAATAATTGATCCTTTTGAACTGTGGTGTTGGAGAAGACTCTTGAGGGTCCCTTGGACTGCAAGGAGGTCCAACCAGTCTATCCTAAAGAAAATCAGTCTTGAATATTCATTGGAAGGACTGATGCTGAAGCTGAAACTCCAATACTTTGGCCACCTTATGCAAAGAACTGACTCATTGGAAAAGATCCTGATACTGGGAAAGATTGAAGGCAGGAGGAGAAGGGGACAACAGTGGATGAGACAGTTGGATGGCATCACCAACTCGGTGGACATGAGTTTAAGCAAGCTCTGGGAGTTGGTGATGGACAGGGAAGCCTGGCGTGCTGCCATCCATGGGGTCACAAACAGTTGGACACGACTGAGCAGCTGAGCTGATACGGGTGAAATGAAGGTAAGATTATTTAGGGGTCTTCCCTGGTGGCTCATATGGTAAAGAATCTGCCTGCAATGGAGGAGACCTGGTTTCAATCCCTGGGGCAGGAAGATCCCCTGGAGAAGGTAATGGCTACCCACTCCAGTATTCTTGCCTGGAAAATTCCATCGACAGAGGAGCCTGGTAGGCTATAGTCCTTTGGGTTACAAAGAGTAAGATATGACTGTGTAACTTTCGCTTCATACAGATAAAATAAAGGGATGATTATTTAGATAAATATACCATGTTTTACATTAACTCATTGTCTTATCAGTTCAGTTCTGTTGCTCAGTCGTGTCTGACTCTTTGCAACCTCATGGACTGCAGCACACCAGGCTTCCCTAGCTCTCACCAACTCCCAGAGCTTGCTCAAACTCATGTCCATTGAGTCAGTGATGCCATCGAAACATCTCACCCTCTCTTGTCCCATTCTCCTCCTGCCTTCAATCTTTCCTTATACTCTTGGGGAAATTGTATTTTTGGGGGTGTGTGCATGCTCAGTTGTGTCCGACTCTTTGCAATCCCATGGACTGCAGCCCACCAGGCTCCTCTGTTCATGGGATTTTCCAGGCAAGAATACTGGAGTGGGTTGTGGTTTATTTTCAGGAGGGGCATTAGTTATAAATCCCACAGTTGGTACATGCCAGCTGGCAGTCTTTACAGAGATCCAAAAAGTACTTGAGAAGACATTCTTTTTCTTTTTGACATTCATATATGTTGGACTTGTGTTAAACCTAGAAGTAGCAACCAGAATCCTTTCTAGCTCAGTTGTCTATACAATTAAGTACTCAGTAGGTGAAATTTCATTAATGTGAGTAACTTCAAGGAAAGATTATAATTGATGCATCTCAATGTCTTCTCACTCTGGAACTGCACCCAGCAATTGTTCTGACAGCCGTCTTACGATTTTCACACTTGGGTTCTTGACAATGTTAAGAATTTTATTCACGTTCATACTGAGAGATGGCTTACATCCCAGCATTTTGTAATTATTTTACTTTACCTCCTGCATCCTGGGGTCATTTGTGCTGTGTTTCCCCAAGCTGCTCAGGAATATTGCAAATCCAGTAGACTTCATGCTGGTGCCCCTCCAAATTTAAGGACTTGAGGGATAACTGAAATCCCAGCTGCCTGTAACTAAGTTCAAATAAGGGACTGGGTTAGTTAGGGCAGAAGCGGATTTATTTATCTTCTTTCTGTCTGTGGACTAACAGGGGTCATTCAGTGAAATTGTGCTGTGCTACACTTTCTTCCTCTAAACAAAAGTTAATAAAAGTGCCTTCTCTCTCCCTGCAACAAAGTGATAATGATTAACTATATGATGATTGTGTAACTCATTTAAGTGGTCTGGAAAAGTTCTTAATGCAAGTAAAAGGCATGCCAGAAGTTTGTTTTCTTTAGAGCTTAGAAAAGTAGTTAGAACTATCAAGGTGTCTATTCTCTTCAGTTCGGTTCAGCTCAGTCATGTCTGACTCTTTGCAACCCCATGGATGGCAGGACTCCAGGCCTCCCTGTCCATCACCAACTCCCAGAGTTTACTCAAACTCATGTCCATTGGGTCAGTGATGCCATCCAACCATTTAATCCTCTGTCGTCCCCTTCAATCTTTCCCAGCATCAGGATCTTCTCAAATGAGTCAGCTCTTCACATCAGGTGGCCAAAGTATTGGAGTTTCAGCTTCAACATCAGTCCTTCCAATGAATATTCAGGACTGATTTCCTTTAGGATGGACTTGTTGGATCTCCTTGCAGTCCAAGGGACTCTCAAGAGTCTTCTCCAACACCAGAGTTCAAAACCATCAATTCTTCTTCACTCAGCTTTCTTTATAGTCCAACTCTCACATCCATACATGACTACTGGAAAAACCATAGCCTTGACTAGATGGACCTTTGTTGACAATGTAATATCTCTGCTTTTTAATATGCTGTCTAGGTTGGTCATAACTTTTTTCCCAAAGAGTAAGTGTCTTTTAATTTCATGGCTGCAGTCACCATCTGCAATGACTTTGGAGCCCCAGAAAATAAAGTCAGCCACTGTTTCCACTGTTTCTCCATCTATTTGCCATGAAGTCATGGACCGGATGCCATGATCTTTGTTTTCTGAATGTTGTATATTCAGTATACAGTGTATTCTGTACTTTGTCATAAATTTACTCTTCCAGACTCTGAGTCTAATGGCAGTTATTGTAGAATACTGATGATTTGGTAGTTCTGCATTTCTGAAATAAAGGAAATACCTTTACATTTGGAATATCCAATGTTTATGCAGTTACTTCCTGAAGCACTAATACAGGATATGTTTACTACATAAAATATTTACATAATATGTTTACCTATTATTTACAATATGTTTACAATATTGTTTACATAATATATTACTACATAATATGTTTACTACATAAAATGTAAAAACTTCTACGTGACTAAAAAGAAACTCATTGAACTAAAGACAAATATCAAATGTGAAGGAGTTATGTAAAATGATAAAGAGTTAATAACTTTAATTTGTAAAAAGCTGTTTACAAATCAGTAAAAAAAAAAAAAATCTCCGAAATGTTACAGAAAAGTCAGCTTATGATGTAAATTCACAGAGAACACATAAAAGAAATAGGTGCCAAACATGATATGGAAAGTGTACAAACTTCTATCAGTAATCTTTTATTCCTGTGAGTAAAAGAAATGGGAAGAAAAGCAATAATCTGATGTATTTTTTCCTAATCTTTCTAAAATAGCACATATTTCTGTGGCTGTGTATAACGTACTGCAGACTTTTGTCATTAGGTATCGACAAGTTAAAAAAACATAAATGCTTGATCCTGAATTCTGTATTTGAAATTTGTTCAAAGGGAAAAGTTACATAAGTTCACAAAAATACATGAACAATATGTGTTACAATGTTTTTATTATATTAGTAGGTTATAATACAGATTTAGTTAAATTATGCTGTACTACCAAACAGTGGCAGCCAGTCACTAAGTAGATGGCTAGGTAGATAAGTAAAGAGAAACGAGTAGAACATTCATCCTGAACTATGTTATACACATACACATGCGATAGACCCACATAAGCACACAGATACTAATTCGTCTGTTAAAAAAAAAAAAATATATATATATACACACACTCCATGTTATAAGAGAAAAAGACTTAAAAAATGAATTTACGTAAAATTAATATCATGAACAATACAAAGTATAAGTTAGTGGTTATGATTTTAAAAGTTGGAAGAAAGATTCAGAAAATTTATCTCCTTTTTATCCTTCCTTGAATCAAAGCTGTCATCAAATTATGTAACTTATAAAACGAAAAAAAACCTGTGAGAGGGTGTCTTATGATGAAGAGCTAATCTTACCCATTCGGTGAGGGGAGATACTGATGAATATTCACTACACATATTTTTAAATGTGAGGGAAGTGCTGACCTGTGCCACATTGCACTAGTTATCCCTGGCTTTCCACTTATAAACATTTATTCTCATTTCAGTTATATTTTGTAACTGAAAAACTGCCCTCAAGAAAAGCTCTAAAATCCATTAGCAGGAAAATATAAACTGCAACCTGACCCAAGAATCTTTGTGCATCACCTTTAGAATTATCTACAGCCACATTTTCAGATTTGGGGAGCCTAGGGAGAGGTATTAGGAATTTCCCTGCCTGCTCGAAACACACTGGCCTAGTGGTATCCTCCTCTATCTCTTTTCCCTGCAGGTGCCCTGGCATGAGGAGGTATCTAGGAAAGTGGCCAGACTGTTTACAGGCCTTGAGCAAAGGATCACTTTCAAATTATCCTATCCATCTGGGGGACGATAGGAGAGCGTTCAGCTTACCTTCCAAGTCTAGACTGGTTGAGGAAACTTGTGAGTGAGGGTTATTATGTGAAACAGACTTCACCTATATTTCTGACTTTCAGATTTGCTAAGGTCTATTTTCAATGTGGGCAAAATGCCCAGTAGTCTGCCCAAAGTATTGGGCAGGGCAGTAATGCCAACTAAAATCTCTAATCTTATAATCCTCCCTCTCATCTTATAAATTCTTTGCATTTGTTAATTCATAAATCCTCTCAACCACCTTGCAAGAGGTTGGAGTCATTACCAGAGAGGAAATTGTTCCTGCAGTTCCTGTGACTTCTTGGAAAAACAGGATTTCAGTCCAAGCAGCTTAACCCTAGTGTTTGCACTCAAACAAATTTTATGCTGTCACAAATTATAGAAATACTGACCATGGAATTCTCCAGGCAAGTATACTGGAGTGGGTAGCCATTTCCTTCTCCATGGTATCTTCCCAACCCAGTTATTGAACCAGGGTCTTCTGCATTGCAGGCAGATTCTTTACCATCTGAGCCACCAGGGAAGCTCTGTAGTAATACTAATCAAATATACTTCCTTTTAGACTCAGCTGCTAACATTATCAACATCTCAGATTCACTAGCTTTATTTGCCTTTTGTGTGTAATGTATATTCCATTTGGATTTATCTTTATTAAAAAGTTGAACAATGAATAAAATATTCAGAATGCATAAATATGAGTAGAAACTGACCCTGTCACCTCCCGATTCTACTCCTCTGATGTAAACATTAATAAATACCTGCTGTTATGCTTATGTCATTCTTAAGTTCATACACATGTTGAGTCATTGATTTGATAATATTTGGATTATTATTTTTTTTAATTTTATTTTATTTTTAAACTTTACAAAATTGTATTAGTTTTGCCAAATATCAAAATGAATCCTCCACAGGTATACATGTGTTCCCCATCCTGAACCCTCCTCCCTCCTCCCTCCCCATTCCATCCCTCTGGGTCGTCCCAGTGCACCAGCCCCAAGCATCCAGTATCGTGCATCGAACCTGGACTGGCAACTCGTTTCATACATGATATTTTACATGTTTCAATGCCATTCTCCCAAATCTTCCCACCCTCTCCCTCTCCCACAGAGTCCATAAGACTGTTCTATACATCAGTGTCTCTTTTGCTGTCTCGAACACAGGGGTATTGTTACCATCTTTCTAAAGTCCATATATATGCGTTAGCATACTGTATTGGTGTTTTTCTTTCTGGCTTACTTCACTCTGTATAATAGGCTCCAGTTTCATCCACCTCATTAGAACTGATTCAAATGTATTCTTTTTAATGGCTGAGTGATACTCCATTGTGTATGTGTACCATTATTTAAATATACATAATTGTGTTTTTGTTTTTAAAAAATGAAATCACACTAAACGTATTGCTCTATCACTTGTATTTTTCACTAAGATACACACTATATATATATGTATATGTGTATGTATATGCATGTTTATATGTATGTGTATATTGTGCATATCTCCACTGCCAATCTATCCTAGCATTCTTGTGTTTATTATATTGTAGACTGATGATTTTCTCCTTCTAGATCTCCTGTCTTGGTGTGTACAGTTTAAACTTTTTAAGTGTGTTTTTCTCTTTCATTCTTAATCTCTTAACTCATTTTGTATTGGTATGTATTCATTAATAAGCCTTTCCATAGGTACTATTTTAGGTGCTTAAACTATAGAAAGGTACCTACATTATGTACCTGCTTTTCTGGAACTTATATTCATGTTGTCAGATGTTTCCATATGATCGTTCAGAACACTGATTCAGATTTTAGTGGTGTCATTCTATTTTTCAGTTTTGTTTATTTCAGTCTGTTCATTTAAAAGTCATGTTTTCATTGTCTTTTTTTTTAATTCTGAAAAGTTTTTTGCACTGTTGATTTTATGTCACTGGGAGTTTTTATTATAGTTTTCCTAAAACATGTTTTTGTTTTTTTCCATTCATTATAGTTCCATGAGGTGAAATCTCTCAGTCGTGTCCGACTCTTTAGGACCCCATGGACAGTAGCCTGCACCAGGCTCTTCCTGCGTGGGATTTTCTAGGCAAGAGTATTGGAGTGTGTTGCCATTTCAGGAGTCCATAATTTTGTATTTTGGGCTGGATCTTCCTCCCCCAGTTTACTGATCCTCCTTCAGTAAGATGAATATATTACTTTTCTTTAATTAGAGTTTATTTTGTGTCCTTTCATTAGCTGTAAAGGTAGACTTATGGGATCACTTGAATAATGACAGACATGTAAAAATGGATGCTGTGACATTATCTGCTGAAGTTAAAACTAGCTGGTCAGGGATTACCTGACAGTTGAGATGCAGAGAGAAGCTCACTAACTTTCTTGGATCTTCGGGTAGAATATATGGCTTTCTTCTCTGACTTCATTTCCCTAGCTCTCACCCAATGCCCAGAGGATGAATCTATTCACTTGCCCTTTCCACTGGAGATTTTGTTTAAATTAAGGTCATAGGGATACTCCAGGCTCTCTGAGTTATTTTAATATAGGGAGATGGGTACAAGATTAGTATTTCAGAGACATAAGCTCGCTATCTTCCCATAATTATATCTTTTGCATCTTTCTTTACCCCGTCCTGCTCTCTCTTCTCTGTACAAAACAAGCATGAATCAAGTTAGCAAAATAATCAGACATATTTTAACCACAGTAGTGAAATAGATGATTTGATTGGTATTAGTAATTTTCATCTAATAGGTCTACTGATGATGGTTTAGTATTTTTCCACTATTGTACATATATTGTACAATACACACTGTACTTTTGGGCTTCCCTGGTGGCTCAGACAGTAAAGAATCTGCCCACAATGTGGGAGACCTGGGTTCGATCCCTGGGTTGGGAAGATCCCCTGGAGAAGTGAATGGCTACCCACTCCAGTATTCTTGCCTGGAGATCCCATGGAGAGAAGAGCCTGGCAGGCTACAGTCCATGGGGTCACAAAGAGCCGGACATGACTGAGCGACTAACACTTTCACTTTCATAAGATTTTTATTTTAAAAATGTATATAAAAGCCTCAGAGAACAAAGTCAGGCTTAGTAGCTAATGCCGGGAGCCACATCTTTAATAACATAATTTGTGAAAGTATATCTCTGCATATTTGTGAGAGCAGCGTTGCATGTGTACAGCTTAGGGGAAGATGCCAACCGATACTTCAATGTATTCTTTTCACATTAGCACAGATCACAGCTGGCAGAAATGTATTGGCTTTTTAAATTTACTTTTTTTGAGGTTCTCACATTGGTTAGATAATAAAATGGGCAGATATTAAAGAACAAAGTTGGGTTATAGAAAGTGAAAGCAAAATGTCATTTCATGATAAATGAGAAAATTTGGCTGAAACTTCCTTCCTTTAGGAGTTTGTTCTAGTAAGAACGGAGCACAACTAAATGGTATTTGTCGCTCAGAGGAATGGCTTCATATACTGTAGACGGCATCATTCTCCCTGCTTGTGTTTTCAGTAACTATTGTATTTTATGTTCCTGAATATTAGAACAAAATATGCTAAAATTTGCTCTAAGCTTCTTAGAACAAAATTCCCTGTGTTCTGCTTTGAATTTCTTTTCCTTGTGTGTGAGATGCAATCTATATGCCCTTTACTCAAAGAGGGAGCTCCTTCTATACATGAAATAAAGAATTTTACAGTTTTATAGTTTGATCACATCAAGTTTGAATAAACTCAATAATCTTATATATAGGAAATATATTCTATGTTCCAGTATGAGTTTGCTCTATTTCAAATACTAGTCTTTAAATTAGTATTTAGCTTTAAGGGTCAGAAAGAAATGATAGGGAAATTAAATAGCCCAGGGAGCTCAGGTCAGTGCTCTGTGATGACCTAGATGGGTGGGATGGGGGTGGGTGAGAGAGAGGTGCAAAAGGGAGGGAATATATGTATACATACAGCTGATTCTGTTGTACAGCAGAGACTAGCACAACATTGTAAAGCAAACATACTCCTATAAAAAGTTAAATATGTGAACTAAGCAGTGTCTCCTGCCTGTCTATGAGATGTGGGTTTGATCCCTGGGTACAGCAGATAGTCAGTAGGAGGGCATGACAATCCACTCTAGTATTCTTGCTTGGAGAATCCCATGGACAGAGGAGCCTGGCGGGCGATAATCCATAGGATCACAAAGAGGCAGACACAACTGAAGTGATTTAGGGGCAGCAGCAAGTAGTATAAATAATCTAGTCCTGAAATCTCATGCCACAGATAGCTGATATTTTGTTTCAAATCTGAGTGCCTATGCAAATCAAGGGAGGAAGTATGGAGAAATATACCAAATGTTTGGTTCAATCACTTTGTATGTACTTGGCGAAAATGTTTTACATGTAGATATTTATTTAAGATTTACAATCAGTGGTAGTTAGGGCCTCCCAGGTGGCGCTAGTGGTAAAGAACCCTGCTACAATACTGGAGAAGTAAAAGATGTGGGTTCGATTCCTGGGTTGGGAAGATACCCTGGAGGAGGGCATGGCAACCCACTCCAGTATTCTTGCCAGGCTTGCTATGTAGTTCTTTGTTATGTCCCTTCCCTGTAAGTTATATTGCCAACAATTAGCAATAACTGCTGGGTTTAAAATTTCCTATGAAGTAAAATTAATTTTATTACAAGTGGTTATTACTTAATTTATATTCATATTTATATAGTTTGTATGTATATGTATGTATCTTACATTTGTTTGAAGATCTGATGCAAAATTCAGCCACTTCACTTGCAGTCTAAACTACATGCGAGCACACACACATCACAGGAAAATAAACTCAAAATATTAAAAATAATATGAAAATCAAATTGCACTCAGCTTCCTAAATTTATCTTCACACACTTTTGCCTGAGCTCTTTGGTTCTCTACCAAATGGAAAAGTATTTACTTCCTATATACATGCTGTAAAAAATAGAAACTGTTTCACACACCATAAAATACATTTGCAATGAATGTTTTCCACACCCTTCTGAGAGGCTACCGGCTTTTAAACATAGTAATTGAATTACACTCAACTGAACTAATTTTATTCGGGCTGATGGGAGTGATCAGACTGGCCTAAAGCTACAAATGAACTGCAAATCTCTAAGATTTTAACTTTTGATTTAAAAACTGTGCTCTATCAGTTCTATTAGTTTTCCTTCATTTTAGAAACCACATAATCATTTGAGTTTACGACTACAACTGTTCCCAGCTGTGTTGTAGGAATGCATTAAATGAGAATGTGAAATATAAAAACGAAACTCATCTCATTCAGTGCTATCGAATAAACCAATAACAGATGAAACCATATCACTGTCAAAGGTGTAGAAAACAAGGACTTTGAATCTGAATAGATTCAATCCAAATCTGGACTACCATAATTTCGATCATTTCACATAAAATGTGATACACTGTAGTGCACAATACATTATCTGTTCTTGTCAAGGACCCCAAAACTTTACCTTCCTATTTAACAGGTATACACAGTAAGAGATTTAGTAGACATATATAGTATAACATTGTATAACATAATATGATGTGATAAAATACTATATAAATGACTAAATCTATTCAGAAAAATGATTAAGTAAGATTTTTTTTGAGATAACATACAAAAAAGACTAATTGATCACCACTCAGCTATTTGTGACAAACAGTTCTCTATAGAAACCCAAGTACAAGATATATGTCTCAAGTGACTTAATGCTTGAGGGGTCAACTATAAATAGATCTTTCATGATGATTTAAATGAATGTTAAGTACCATGTTGAGGCCTGGATAAATAGGTAAACATTGACTTGACATAAAGCTTTCCATTTAAAATTATGTGCAGTAGAAAATCTATATTTACTGTAATATTTCTATGTTCAACTTAATTTGACATGCTTAGGCTGCAAATCCCATATTTTCCTTTATCATAGTACATGGTTAACAAAAGACGTGATGTGCTTCTATTAGAAATCAGTTTGACAAAAGTAATAAGAAAGCGATGCTTGCTAATAATCATTTTTCATATACATAATGCAATTTTAATGTCTAGTTTTAAGTGTGATAACTATATTTTTCTCATATGCATGATTATGGCTATAAAAGTATTTATAAATTCAAAAATGTAACTGAATGAGCTCTGTGTGTATGTGTGTGTTCAGAAAACAGGGTGAAGAGAAAATTAGCACTTACTGATTTTTCTACTATTGCCAGACAATAAAATCACAAACTAAATGAGTTCTTTACAAATAATACCTCAAATTCTTGTAAGAAACATACAATAAATATTATTTTATTCCCTCGAATAAAACTTTTGAAGAAACTGAAGCTCCTTTATAGAGTAAGTCATTCAACATTCACTGAGCATCTTACACAGCAAGTACTGTGATTGGTACTGACAGTCCCTGTTTCGGCAGTAAGAAAGCATGCATGTGTTCTTCACAAGTGCAGTTTAGGTTTTTTACAGCCTTACTGTCAGTTCCACTGGTTTGCAAGCCAGCTAAGGAGATTCATACCCTTGGTTGTCAAATCCTCAGGGCTAGGGTGCACAGTATATGAATGAACAGTTAGTATAACCCCCTCTTCTGTGTCCCTTCCTAGAGGCACAGGCCCCTATGTGATCACTTCCCTTCCTATGTGTCGCTATTTCTTAACAGCCTTGGTTGTAGAAGAGTCTTTCTGCCAGTCTTCATTTTTTTTTCAGTGAGAATTGCTTCACATGTACATGTAATTTTGATGTGTTTTTTGTGGCTCAGCTGGTAAAGAATCTGCCTGCAGTGTGGGAGACCTGGGTTTGATCCCTGGGTTGGGAAGATCCCCTGGAGAAGGGAAAAGCTAACCACTCTAGTATTCTGGCCTGGAGAATTCCATGGACTGTATAGTCCATGGAGTTGCAAAGACTTGGAAGCGACTGAGCGACTTTCACTTTCACTTTGGGAGAGGTGAGCTCTGCATCCTCTACTCCATCATCTTGATCTTCCCTCCAATACTGCTTTTCTGATTAATGCTGAGTGTTGCATGCTGAATTTTCATCTTTGTGTCAGATTTCTTATAGATTTTTTAAAAACTACTCACCACAATGAGCATTTGCCAATTTTTGGTTCCCCTGCATCTAGATACACTTCCTAGTTTGGAGTAGTTCTCTACTGTATGTGGGAAGCAAAATCCACACCCCATCCAGAACTCAGACTCGTTAGCTTTCTCACCTAAATTCTACTAACAGCTCTGGGAATTAGGACAGAGATGAATTAGCTGAATTCCCAAAGACTTTGAAGTGAGGGCTAGTGATATAGACAGACTTTTACATCTAGCATACAGTGGGTTAACTATTCTAACATACCCCCACCTGAATCTAGGAAAGGTACTTTTTGCCAGACTGCCTTGCTTCTCTGGAGTGATAGTTGAAAAATTTGGGCTCATCAACCCGCAATACTTATCATGTTCAATCTTAAAACTAGCAGTTTGCATACAAAATATCTGCCCAAAGGTGTATAGACTGGAACAGAGGAAGTATAATAAACACAGATGAGATAAAAGCCAAGCTCTTTATTGACAACTGTGCTAACAGAGCACTAATGTTGCTTAATGTTGATTGTAATATTTGATTCTGATCATTGCTTAAAAAGCACTAAATGTTCTGTCTCTAACTGCTGCTGCTGCTAAGTCGCTTCAGTCGTGTCCGACTCTGTGCGACCCCAGAGATGGCAGCCCACCAGGCTCCCCCGTCCCTGAGATTCTCCAGGCAAGAACACTGGAGTGGGTTGCCATTTCCTTCTCCAGTGCATGAAAGTGAAAAGTGAAAGTGAACTCACTCAGTTGTGTCTGACTCTTAGCGACCCCATGGACTGCAGCCTACCAGGCTCCTCTGTCCATGGGAGTCTCCAGGCAAGAGTACTGAAGTGGGGTGCCATTGCCTTCTCCATTATGAGGCCCTAATGAAGGTTCAGTTCAGTTCAGTCGCTCAGTCATGTCCAACTCTTTGCGACCCCATGAATCACAGCACACCAGGCCTCCCTGTCCATCACCAACTCCCGGAGTTCACTCAAACTCACGTCCATTGAGTCGGTGATGCCATCCAGCCATCTCATCCTCTGTCGTCCCTTTCTCCTCCTGCCCCCAATCCCTCCCAGCATCAGAGTCTTTTCCAATGAGTCAACTCTTCACATGAGGTGGCCAAAGTACTGGAGTTTCAGCTTTAGCATCATTCCTTCCAAAGAAAACCCAGGGCTGATCTCCTTTAGAATGGACTGGTTGGATCTCCTTGCAGTCCATGGGACTCTCAAGAGTCTTCTCCAACACTACAGTTCAAAAGCATCAATTCTTCGGTGCTCAGCTTTCTTCACAGTCCAACTCTCACACCCATACATAACCACTGGAAAAACCATAGCCTTGACTAGACGGACCTTTGTGGGCAAAGTAATGTCTCTGCTTTTGAATATGCTATCTAGGTTGGTCATAACTTTCCTTCCAAGGAGTAAGCATCTTTTAATTTCATGGCTGCAGTCACCATCTGCAGTGATTTTGGAGCCCCCCAAAAAATAAAGTTTGACACTGTTTCCACTGTTTCCCCATCTATTTCCCATGAAGTGATGGGACCAGATGCCATGATCTTCATTTTCTGAATGTTGAAGGTTAACAATCCCATTTAATTTCCTGCTTGGTGGCTGGAATTTTTTTTTTTTTCAAAAATATTCCAAAGACCCAAAGCATCTCAAAGCCTCAGAGTCCAGAATTCTTCCTTCCTCCATCAATAATGATGCCTCATATATCAGCTGCAAGATTCATCTGATGTTTATGCTCAAAGTCTTATGAAATATAAAAAAACTCCTTGAAATATTAAAAGTATCATTTGCACTGTTCCTGTATAAACTAAAGGCAAATATAAGATCATGTTGAGTATGATATTAAAATAAATTGGAGTGGAAATGGAATTCTAGAAAATATATATGGACAAATTACATAGAAAGTAAACATAGATTGATAGAGATACATGGATAGAGAAACACAGAGAGAGATTCACAATTAGGAAAGATTATTACAATCACTAATGAAAAAGTTGGTTTCCAACAGATAGTGAGAGAGCTTGACTTAGAAGAGAATGTGTTAATTAAGCTCAGTCGGATACACTTTCAAATTTTTAAATAGCCTGAAATTCATGAGATTAAAATAATTTTGAACAGGAGAGAGAAATGGTAATGCTTTTTTAAATTTGCCAAACCAAAGAGTAGCTTAATAACAAATGAAAATCTTATAAATTTCTTAGTTTTTCCTCTTCAAAATGTAAAATAAAATTTTAAACCACTTTAAAACAGTATATCAGAAATGGAAAATCTGCAGTTAATGCCATGTCCTCAAAATAGATGTACATTAAAGGAATATAGTCATATAAGGGCTATTTCCATTGTGTATGCCTTGGTATTTAGACAGATGATAACATCTTAAAAGGTTCAATTACAGTGGAAATAAAAAAAAATGTTTTTATTTCAAGGCACTTTGGCAAATAAATAATTAAGTATACCTAAACCTTCTCAATGGGCTTCCAAGGTGGCTTTAGTGCTAAAGAACCTGCCTGCCAGTGCAGAAGACATAAGAGATGCAGATTCAATCCATGGGGTGGGAAGATCCCCAGGAGGAGGGCATGGCAACCCACTCCAGTATTCTTGCCTGGATAATCCCATGGACAGAGGAGCCTGGTCAGTTACACTCCATGGGGTCGCTGAGTTGGTCACGACTGAAGTGACTGAGCTCAGGCATGCAAACTTTCTCAAAACAAAAACACCTGAGAATCTTGAAAACTGTGCAGAGCTGCCTCGTGTCTTAGCCAGTATTCTTCAGCTTTGTGCTTGAGACACCCTGGGAGGAAATAAACAGCACCTCGTTTCTCTGGAATTATTCCACATGTCTTTCTATCTTGCCTGATCTGTGTCTCCTTGGCTCACATATTCCTGGTTTTCAGTTTAACTATTTGGTTCCTTTTCTCTTCCAAATCCATTGGATGTTTCCCCCGGATTTAGAGTTACTCATTTCAGCTCTCATCTCACATACAACTACTAATTTTATTCAATTTAAATAAGATTGAGAGAAACCATGCACCATAGGTCCTGACCCTCATCCCAGTAGCCTAGAAAAGCAACTAAAATGATCAGAATCTGGGTACTTTGGGCAGTCTATGCCACATGCAGTGTTGATACTTACCTTCTTAACAGAACTATATAGTTGAGAGGAATCTTCTGCACTTGAATATTAAATAGCTCAGTGCAGTTTGATTGAGATTCCTGGCTGAAGCTGATGAGTTGAGAAAATAGGCATCTAATTTCCCAAAGTTCAAATGGGAGATGTTTATTTGTAGTTGTTGACTTAAAACATAGTCACAACCTAAAATTTGAGAGTTATAGTTTATTAAGTGGAAATTTTTAGGACTTCAAGCCTGGGAGAGAGCATCTCAAGTGACCCTGAGAGAACTGCTCTGAGGGGCAGGGGAGGGGTCTGGTTATATAGAAGTTTGCAACAAAGGACAGGTAGTCTGAACATCAAAAGTATTTTTGTGAATGAAAACCAAATATCTCAGGTTAAGGGATTGAGCACTTTTCTATATATGGGAAGATGCAAGAGTCTGTGTTCACTGAAATCACTCCTTCCATATGCATCTCAGCTATCTGGGGCCAGTATCATGCATTTGTCCTCAGCGCTCACCGTAGGGAGTGCCTGTAACCTCATGGCTGCCAGATCACAGGCTTCGTTCTCCTTCCTGGTTGCCCTGGAGAGCTGGGATCGCTGATGATTGTGACATTGTTGTTTACTGACATAGCAGGAAACCCTCCATTTCTTACATTAGAGGTCTCAGAACAAGCTAGTGATACTTTCATGGTCATTGATGTTTAACTTGTGCCTTAAAAGACAGGAGGTTAATCAAAGAGAGTGAGAATCCCTTTGAAGAAAGTTTATCCAAACTGATTTATGTATCACTGTTATACCTCTGTGGGGGAGACTAGTGGGGTGCATAAAGGGAACAACCCCCTTGAAATGTTAGGATGTCTACTAGGAGTGTAGAATGACATCTTATCCCCTGAAATGGATATTACTGACGTGGAAAACACCTTAATCCCACTTGCATTGCTGCAAAAGTGGAATGAGTGAAAATGTTCTTGAAACTGATTGCTCTAGAGCTCCTGAACTTAAAAAGCATAAAGATTCCATTTTTTTAATCTTATCTGGAAATGCCAAAAAAAAGTGAGATTCTGGCTAAGCTGTTAGTGATAGCAGAGAAAGGTTAGAGGTGCAGTAGGAATATCCTGGTGTCTAGAATTGGACAAAGAGGTGAAAGAAGGTAGTGAAGCTAGAGCATTTTCAGATACCTGTTTCAGACAGGGCCAGTTATTGGGGTGGAGAGACCCTCATAGCAGAAAACAGTTATATGGTGAGATAGACAATTGCAACTTCTCTGTGCCTGACCTCATCTTCCTTCATCAGACCACAGATGGAGGAATTTTTAATAGCATGATGAGCAGAGAAATCAAGTACCAAATACTGCACCTGACTTCTTCTTTCAGATTTCTCTGGCTGGTCTGAGTTAAATATAGGGAAGTGGGAGAAACCTTAAATCGCAAATAATCTTAAAGTATGGATTCAGATAACTGGGTTTATTAATATATGATAAAGAAATTGTTCTAATCCTGGCTCTGCCTGGAAAACTATAGGATTTCCCTTTGATATCATCCAGGTGTGGAAAAGGAATATTTTGATGTAGTCCTGAAGGTAGTAATCAGGGAGAATGAAGTTGAATTCTGCAAATAGTTGAAGGAGTCTTACCCATTTCATAATCGATTTATACTTACTCCTTTTGGTTAGAGAGTTTTGTAAAAAAAAAAAAAAAAAAAAAAAAAAGTTTCATGGGTAGATCAAAATTCTAGCACCAAAAAGTAAAATCAACTGAAAAAATCATAAGTTGATAGAAAATGTACAAAATGTAAAAGAGTATGAGGTCTTAAAAATATTGTGTAAATTCCAGTAGCAAAACAGTAGTGTTTCTCAAAGTGTAATATGTGATATAGTTGGATTAGAATCATAGAGGTGGAGATAGTAAAGATGTAAATACCTGTATCACATTCTAGATGTATTGAATCAGAAACTGTGCTGAGCCCAGTGATTTCATGTGGTCCTTATATGGAGCTTATCTGGCCAAAATATGAGAGTCTTTTGAGCAAAATAATAAGGAGAAAAAGGTAAAATAAAGAAAATAAATTTGAGACAGATGAATGGCAAATACTGTTTTACTAAGTTGTCTTTAACCAGATAATACTTATTTTCAGTATCTTTTCATTTATGTACTTGATGGGTAATAACGTCATAATAATTTTCACACTAAAAAGGGATAGAAGGCAAATAGTCAGGATATTTGTAATGTCCCCCTTTGCTCTGCCTGCTTTCAACTTGAGGTTTTAATTCTGTTTAATCACTAAAACAACAATTTGCTTAATTTGCTATTCTTAATTGCCTTGGCTATTAAAAGATTAATTACCAACTAAATGGGTTAAAATTTAGATTGGCTATTTGAGAAACTGCAAGATGTTGAGATTCCTCAGTTGAGTAATTTGGCTTTACATAATTGATTATTTGCCCTGTTATATTTAAAATGACATACTCTAAACTATTTTACAGTGTTTCCTATGTTTTGAGTTGAAATGTGTCCCCCATTAAAAATATGTTGAAGTCCTAATCCTTGGGGCCTCAGAATGTGACTTTATTTGCAAACAGGGTTGTTACAAGTATAATTAGTTGAAAGTGAAAGTTGCTCAGTTGTGTCTGACTCTTTGTGACCCCAGGGACTATACAGTCCATGGATTTTTCCAGGCCATAATACTGGAGTGGGTAGACTTTCCCTTCTTCAGGGGATCTTCCCAATCGAGGGATTGAACCCAGATCTTCTGCATTGCAGGCAGATTCTTTACCAGCTGAGCCACAAGGGAAGCCTCAAAATACAGGAGTGTGTCCTATCCCTTCTCCAGGGGATCTTCACGACCCAGGAATCAAACCAGGGTCTCCTTCATTGAAGGCAGATTCTTTACCGACTGAGCTTCAGGGAAGCCCTGTAATTAGGTGAGAGAACACTGTCTTAAGGGTGGGCTCTTGATTCAGTATGATTTCTGTACTTATAAGAAAAGATGAGACAGAGTCACAGAGATGAGAAAAGAAAGTATGGCTCTGTGATACAAAGGCAGAGACTAGAGTTATTCATCTACAAGAGGTTGCCAAGGATTGCTAGCAAAATCCAGAAGTTAGCAGACGGGAGGAAGGTTTCACAGAGTGAAAGTTTGATTTTGAACTTCTGGCCTCCAGGACTGTGAGACAAAAATTTTCTCTTGTTTTAAGCCACTCATTTTGTGATGACAGCATGGGAAATGGATATGTCTTCAGATCAAATCAGATCAGTCGCTCAGTCGTGTCCGACTCTTTGCGACCTCATGAATCACAGCACGCCAGGCCTCCCTGTCCATCACCAACTCCCAGAGTTCACTGAGACTCACGTCCATCGAGTCAGTGATGCCATCCAGCCATCTCATCCTCTGTCGTCCCCTTCTCCTCCTGCCCCCAATCCCTCCCAGCATCAGGGTCTTTTCCAATGAATCAACTCTTCGCATGAGGTGGCCAAAGTACTGTCTTATGTAGGTACAAATACTAATAACTAAAATGAGTGGGCATTCCCCAATGGCTCAGCAGGTAAAGAATCTGCCTGCAATGCAGGACAGGAGATGCAAGTTCAATCCCTGGGTCGAAAAGACCCCCTGGAGAAGGAAATGGCAACCCACTTCAGTACTCTTACTTGAAAAATGCCACAGACAGAGTAGCCTGGTGGGCTACAGTCACAAAAGGTCAGACACAACTGAGTGACTGAGCATGCACAAAATAAGAGGGCTATTTCAATAAACATAGAAATTTACAAATTCATTTTCAAAGGAGGAAAGTACATTTTTAGTGTTTTTTTAATTGACACAAGTGTTAACTATTTTAGCCATATCAGGACAGTAAGTAACAGAGACCTATCTATATTCTGACAGTGTGTGTGAGCGTATTAACTATAACTTTGAACTACTGTAAATGAGCTCAATATGACAATATTAGGGAAATAAAACTTTTGTTACATTGAAAAGAATATTTACAGATACAGTGATCGAGGTAATAGAAAGTATCTTAGAGACTGAAATAAATTCTCTGAATACAACTGTGTATGATATATAAACTTGAGTTTTCCTGTTACACAGGCATAGTGTATTTTTATTTCATTTGTTCATATTTTAAAATATTATCTTGGGAAGGGAATAACCTTGTATCTTTACTGCATTTATATTAATATAACTGTAAAAAATTACAAAGTGATATAATATCCATAAGAGTTCTGATAAAAGGCTCAGTTGGTGTTCATCAGGGCACCATGGTTTTAATGAAGTAACTAAGTAAATGATAAAGGAATTTGCAACAAAGCTTAAGAGAGACAAAAATCTTCTGATTTTAAAGTATAGGCTAGTGTACATATTAAATAGTATTTATGGAACAAAGCAATCTCTACTGTCTATAGCCATGTGCTTTCTGGTAAAATTAATGAATCAGGCAAAAAATAAAAGTATAAGATCCAGAGATGAAGAAAAGAGGCATTCTAGATTCATGGACACGCTTGTCAGAGACTATAACATTGTAACTTCTGAGACAGAAATGGTGTTGGTGCTTGAATCCTATATTTCAGTAAAACTCTCAATTATATCTTAGTGCAGTTCAAGATAATTTTAGGCAAAGGAAATCTTAATCAATTTTCTGATCATTTATTTTGATACAACTATACTTTATCTTTGTAAAATTATCCAGCAAAAGAAATGAAAAAAAAAAAAAACAAAACACACACACACACAAAGAGAAAGATGTGGATTTCAAGAAAAAATAGAACTAACCTAAAATGAAATAAGAAGCTATAGAGTGAAATTGTACATTGGACCCAAATAGCAATCTGTCTACATTAGGACAGCAATGGTTAGACTTCTAAAGCAAGTAAATCTGCACATACACAGAAGAGAGTTCTAGTGCAGAAATATTTGGTTAAAGACTAAGAAAACTTTTATGATAAGATTAAAAATATTTGAAAATAGTCATTACAAATCCCAAGAAAATAACTATAAAAATTAAAAATTGCAATCCAAAAAAATGACATGATTTTGAAAATTTCATAGATTATGAGAATAAAATACACTTGTTTTTAACATTTGAACCATTCTGTCTTAAACATCCCAAATTTAGGATAATTGAAGTAAATATAACATTTTCTGTTTTTCAATGAATAATAGTTTCATGTTAAGAATAACATCAATTTAAAATGCATCCAAGAGTTACCAAGGTAATGAAAATATTATTGGTCACGATCTTGCTAAAAAAAGACAATCTCTGGGACTTCCCATGTGGTCAAGATCTTGTTAAAAAAAGACAATCTCTGGGACTTCCCAGGCGGTCCAGTCGTTAAGACTTCACCTTCCAATGCAAGGTGTGAGTTCGAGCCTTGGTTGAGGAGCGAAGATCCCACATGCCTTGTGACCAAAAATCCAAAAGCATCGTACAGAAACAATATTGTAGCAAATTCAATAAATCTTTAAAAATGGTCCACATTAAAAAATCTTTAAAAAGAAAAAGAAAACACAATCTCTGTGCTAAACCCAACATTTTAAGCTGTTTTTCCTATAGAACTGTTTACCAATTCACAAGGAATATATGACACATATCTCTGCTGAGAAGAAAATTACAGAGAACAGGAGTAAGAAACCTTTTGGTAGTTTCCTGGGATGGAGGAGAAAAGGATTTATTAGAGTTATAAGATGGCAAGATAGCCATGACTTAAGGAGTCAGAATCCCTAACATAAGTAAAGCATAGAGAAATCAGCTTTCTCTTTTTTTTTTTAGTTACTTTTTTCCAAAGTCTTTATTGAATTTTGTTACAATATTCCTCGTTTTATGTTTTGATTTTTTGGCCTTAAGGGTTGTGGGATCTTAACTCCCTGACCAGGGATCGAACCCACACTCCTCTGCATTGGAAGGCGAAGTCTTAACCACTGGACCACTAGGGAAGTCCCGTGAAGTAAGCTTCATACATTTCACTGCTTCTCTCCTTCAGTTGTTTGCACATTTATACATGCCGCAGGGCTACAGGATAAAAAAGCATGAGGAAAGCTTCGATTGTGGTAGTCTCATGTCTTTGGTACAACTGAAAGGATCTTTCTAAGAATTAAGAACAAATTTTAAAAAAAGGCCTGAACACACAGCTTTGATTCAGTTTCTGATTGAATTTAAGGTAGTCTGCATCAAAATTTACTGACAGTCATGAACTGAAATCATTTATTTGCAGATTAGATAAGATTACCTAGAAATTTAAAAATTTTGCAAACAAATGATTTGGGTGTTAAGGAAACATCAGCTTGCATACAGAGTTGACAGAAATGAAAAACAGAAAGAGATCTACAGGTTATTCACATAGTTTATAAAAATGCAAACTTAAACTGCAATTATATTCAGCAAAATAAGTGACTCCAGAGACCTAGATTTCCAGAGAACTGGAATCTGTAAAAAAAAAAAAAAAAATATATATATATATATATATATATATATACACACACACACACACACAGTGGCAATTACAGAGCTGGACAATAAAACTATTGTAATTAAGAGCTCAGTAGATGAGTTTAACACTAGAAAGGGCACAGCTAGGAGGTGAATAGTAAACTGGATAATATGGCAATAGAAAATACCTAATCTGGAGCATAGAGAGCTATACAGAGCTATTGTTCAGTTGTTCTATTTTCTTTTTGTTTATAATTATTTTATTTTTAATCTTTACAATATTGTATTAGTTTTGCCAAATATCGAAATGAATCTGCCACAGGTATACATGAACAACTATAGGTTCCAAATAGGAAAAGGAGTACGTCAAGGCTGTATATTGTCACCCTGCTTATTTAACTTATATGCAGAGTACATTATGAGAAACACTGGGCTGGAGGAAACACAAGCTAGAATCAAGATTGCTGGGAGAAATATCAATAACCTCAGATATGCAGATGGCACCACCCTTATGGCAGAAAGTGAAGAACTAAAGGGCCTCTTCATGAAAGTAAAAGAGGAGAGTGAAAAAGTTGGCTTAATGCTCAACATTCAGAAAACTAAGATCATGGCATCTGGTCCCATCACTTCATGGGAAATAGATGGGCAAACAGTGGAAACAGTGGCTGAGTTTATTTTTCTGGGCTCTAAACTCACTGCAGATGATGACTGCAGCCATTAAATTAAAAGACACTTACTCCTGGAAGGAAAGTTATGACCAACCTAAACAGCATATTAAAAAGCAGAGATATTACTTTGTCAACAAAGATCCATCTAGTCAAGGCTATGGTTTTTCCAGTGGTCATGTATGGATGTGAGAATTGGACTATAAAGAAAGCTGAGTGCTGAAGAATTGATGCTTTTGAACTGTAGTGTTGGAGAAGACTCTTGAGATTTCCCTTGGACTGCAAGGAAATCCAACTAGTCCATCCTAAAGGAGATCAGTCCTGGGTGTTCATTGGAAGGACTGATGTTGAGGCTGCAACTCCAATATTTTGGCCACCTGATACGCAGAGCTGACTCATTGGAAAAGACCCTGATGCTGGGAAAGATTGAGGGCAGGAGGAGAAGGGTACGACAGAGGATGAGATGGCTGGGTTGCATCACCAACTCAATGGACCTGGGTTTGGGTGGACTCTGGGAGTTGGTGATGGACAAGGAGGCCTGGCATGCTGCAATTCACGAGGTTGCAGAGTTGGACACAACTGAGTGACTGAACTGAACTGAACTAACTGATAGGTGACAGTTGAAAATTTTTAATATAAGTATAATCAGAGCTCTAAAAACTTTAGAGGGAATGGGACATTCAGCCAAATTCAGGAAAAATTAAGAAATCCAATAACATAAAGAAAGCAAAGAAAACCTACCTAAGTACTCTATATTTAGAGTGTATCACAGTTTATCATAATTTGCATAAATAATCCAGGTTAATTTTTCTCTTGTGTGATATTTAATTTTAATTTATGTATTTAATATATATGTTAATTATGCACATTTAATTGAATATTTTCCCTCCTAAAAGTTTCCAAGTTGTAAAAATACATTTACATTTAAATGAATAATAAGACAACCTGATTAGGTACAACAGACCTCACTACTGACTTCTCTAAAGGAGCAAAGAGAGTCAAAAGAAAATAGAATGGTGTCTTTGAAGATCTGAGAGAAAATAACTGCTAACCCTGAAATTTAAATCCAATAAATATGTTTCAAAAATGAGGACAAAGTAAACATATTTTCAGATAGTCAAAAACTGAGAGAATCTGACACCAAAATGACTTTCGTACAGGCATTGGCAGATTAATGAAAGATTATAGAAAATCCAGAAAAAAAATTACAAATATGTGGCCTTGATTTATGATTAAGGTGAAACTTCAGTGCAGTAATGCAAAAGAAAATTGAATGAAGTTGGAGGAATTGAATACCCTCCTGAAAAAAGAAATCTTAGATCATAAAATTAAAAACTCTACATTCTAGATGCTAAAGATCTAAAAACAAAACCACCAAAAACTCTCTAGAAGGTAACAAATCCAGGAAAACAACTTCTTGACCTTGTGAGAGGCCAAAGATTTCTGAAAGAAGACATAAAGAACATTAACCATAAAAAATATGATGGAAAGGACTACATTAAATATTCCTATTTTAAAAGACAACATTAAAAGCTTTAATGGCAAGTGAAATATGGACAAAATGTACAATATATGTAGATAAATTATGTATCTTTTCAATGTATTGAGAACTCATAGTCAGAAAAAGATAGTAAACAATTAAACTGATGAATAAGGGACTCATACAAAGGTAAGTGCAGTAAATTAAAAAGCGTTTGAAAAGATGTTCAATCTCTCACTCAAAAATTAAATATAAAGCTCTATCACTTTACACAAAAGAGAATGACTAAAATGAAGAAAAGACACATGACTAGAATAAAGACTGGCGTTACCTGGTATGGCCCTGGACATAGAGAAAATGCAGCTCCGATGTGTGGCTCCATTGCTGCTGGTGTTAGGAAAATAGGTTGGCATTATACATAAGCTGAGCTTACATATGCATTGTGACACATGTAGAACTAGTTAATAGAGACAAAGTACTCTTTACATTTGGATTTAAGGAGGTTCAGAGGCTTCCCTGGTGGCTTAGATGGTAGAGACATCCATGGACAGAGGAACCTGGGGGCTAGAGTCCATGGGGTCACAAAGAATTGAAAACAGCTGAGTGACTAACACTTCACTCTGTGAAGGTTCAGAGAAAGAATGAGAGTGGATTCTGGGTGCTTAAGTTCAGTTCAGTTCAGTAGCTCAGTCGTGTCCAACTCTTTGCAACCCCATGAACCGCAGCACGCCAGGCCTCCCTGTCCATCACCAACTCCCAGAGTTCACCCAAACTCATGTCCATTGAGTAGGTGATGCCATCCAAAAATCTCATCCTCTGTCATCCCCTTCTCCTCCTGCCCTCAATCTTTCCCAGCATCAGGGTCTTTTCAAATGAGTCAGCTCTTCACATCAGGTGGCCAGAGTATTGCAGTTTCAGCATCAACATCAGTCCTTCCAATGAACACCCAGGACTGATCTCCTTTAGAATGGGCTAGTTGGATCTCCATGCAGTCCAAGGGACTCTCAAGAGTCTTCTCCAACACCGTAGTTCAAAAGTATCAATTCTTAGTGGCTCAGCTTTTTTTAGAGCCCAACTCTCACATCCATACATGACTACTGGAAAAACCATAGCTTTGACTAGGTGGACCTTTGTTGGCAAAGTAATGCCTCTGCTTTTTAATATGCTGTTTAGGTTGGTCATAACTTTCATTCCAAGGATTAAGCATCTTTTAATTTCATGGCTGCAATCACCATCTGCAGTGATTTTGGAGCCTCCCAAAATAAAGTTATCCACTGTTTCCACTCTTTCCCCATCTATTTGCCATGAAGTGACGGGTCTGGATGCCATGATCTTAGTTTTCTGAATGTTGAGCTTTAGGCCAAATTTTCACTCTCAGCTTTCACTTTCTTCAAGAGGCTCTTTAGCTCTTCTTTACTTTCTGCCATAAAGATGGTGTCATCTGCATATCTGAGGTTATTGATATTTCTCCCAGCAATCTTGATTCCAGCTTGTGAGAGAGTCATTTCCTAGGTAGGTTGATAGGAAATCTAGGGGTCCCCAAGGAGAGAGGGGTCTCCAAATGGAGGAAATAGCCTGCAAATGTCAGACATTTTTCTCTCTCTTAAGGGGCAGGAGGAAACAAACTAGCAATATTTTTTTCCTTCTCTATACAAATTTAAAGAGAGGTTTCTCTTAAAATACTGTGTTGCCATAATGACACCTGGTTTCGCCTGAAGTTAGCTATTCTTGAGCCTAGAGATAACCAATGCCTTTTTCTTATGGAAATGTTTGTCTTAAGCTATGCTAATGTACTATGCCTTTACCCCAAACTTTGTCTCCAAGTTGGTTCCGCCTCTTGGCCCAAAACCTACTTGACATACCAGTATGTTATACTCAGATATTGTTCCCCTAATCTATGTAAATGAAACTATTTGTATGGTGGTCTGCCCTTCTTTAAGATTCAAGTTAATTATTTTATGGCCCAAGATAAACCGTTTGGTGCCATTCTAAATTTTAAGACATTCCTTTCTTTCATTAACAGACTGCTAGTGACTATATAACATCCAGCTGAAGACTAGCAGGGGGGTACTCTTTCTGTCCCCTTCTGATGCCTATGTCAGAAGCTTTCTCTATCTCCTTTATACTTTAATAAAACTTTATTACACAAAAGCTCTGAGCAATCAAGCCTCGTCTCTGGCCCCGGATTGAATTCTTCTCCTCCGGGGGCCAAGAATCCCGGTGTATTCGCGTGATTCAACAACAACCTTTCACTTGAACTTCTTCCAGCCCAGCGTTTCTCATGATGTACTCTGCATATAAGTTAAATAAAATGGGGTGACAATATACAGTCTTGACATACTCCTTTTCCTATTTGGAACCAGTCTTTTGTTCCATGTCCAGTTCTAATTGTGCTAATGATGTTCTATTCTATCTGGGAGTGGTTGTATATGTCCACTCATTCTGAAAAACCCACAAAGCAGTACAATTATGATTTTGTACTTTCTGGCTTTATGTCATACTTCAAAGGAGTTTGTTTATATATATACACATACACAAACAAATAAACTAGAAAATATATTTTCAATATAAATTGAAGAAATAAGTGATTAATACCTGTGTTAGTGTTCTAGGGCTCACACACACACACACACACACACACACACACACAAATGTGCCATAGACTGGGTGGCTTAAATAGCAGAAATTTATTTTCTAACAATTCTGGAGGCTAGAAATCCAAAAATCTGGGTGACTTCAGGCTTGGTTTCATCTGAGGCCTCTTTTTTTGGCCTGTGGATGGCTGTCTTCTCCCTGTATCTTCACGTGGTTTTACTTCTGTTCATGTCTGTGTCCCCGTCTCCTCTTTTTAAAGAGTGTCAGCCATATTGGACTAAGGCCTGCACTAAGGGCTTCATTTTAACTTAGTTACCCTTTTCAAAGACCTTATCTCCAAATCCAGTCATGATGAGAAGTGCTGCAGATTAGAAATTCGACATAACGGATTTCAGGGGGGTAAACAATTCTGTTCACAACATCATTATTGCAAATTAGAATAAGACCACATAAAGCTGCTATTAACTGATACAAAAGTGGGCAACTGGGAGAAATATGCCTTTCACAAAATTTTTAAAAAATACAGATTGCTCCTAACAAAATGATAATTTTAATTTACAGTTTCAAAAGAATCATACTTAAAGTAATGTGGGTATATTATTCCTTTATTTTTGGGGTAAAATGAGAGAGAGAGAGAGAAGGAAAAGGATGAAAAAGAAGAGGAGGAGAAGGGGAGGAATGCAGAGATTATATAAAAACCCTTGAAAGTGAATGTCTTTCAGTCATGTCTGACTCTTTGCAACTCCATGAACTATAGCCTGCCAGGCTCCTGTGTCCATGAAATTCTCCAGGCCAGAATACTGGAGTGGGTTGCCTTTCCCTTCTGCAGGGGATCTTCCCAACCCAGGGAGTAAACCCAGGTCTTTCATATTGTGGGTGGATTCTTTACTGTCTGAGCCACCAGGGAAGCCCAAAAAACTTTAAGATATATAAATGTTCATTTCTGTACAGTTTATATTTTTAAAACGGCATTCTGAATATTGCTATCTTTGTATTGTTACCACTTAATTTTCGATAATAATTATGTGTTGTTCTTATGATAAGAACGAAAAACAATCCTCTGAAACATGAACGGCATTTTGCTCTCATTCCTTTTGAGAGTAACATGATTTTCAACCATGACAGAGATTTAGGAAAAGAATTTACATGCTGATTGAAGTGAAATACCATGGATATCTTGAGGGGAAAACACTAAGGGAGTCTATGAGAGCTTTAAAATTTCCTTGGGTATATTGCTGATTTTGATAGCTGTAGGTCTATGTTCTTATAAAAGTACCACCCCATAGCTGTGGAGCAAATGAGAATCAGGCTGCCTGGGAAGTTGAGAAGGAAAGCCCCATGGAATAAAACTCTTAGATGTTAGAGTTGGACCTTTGGGGCAGTAAAAGAATCATAAATTAGCCTCACCAGAGGACCACAGAGATGTGAAAAATAATATATCTATAATCACTTTTTTGGTGGAAAGTAAATAGAATCAAAAGTGTTTCTAAAGAAAAGGTGACACATAGAAGATGGGTAGATACATTTATCTCTATGATATATATAAGCATCATATACACACATAGACATATAAATTGTTTTTACCTGAACAGTATAAAAATATGTAATGTAAAATATATTTTTGCCATCAAGGGCACCAAGTTTACCAATATACATAATTGAGTATTTTTCTATTGATATTTCTAATCATTGTATAACATAATACCAAATATATTCATAATAATAAACAGCAGTTTTTAGTACTTCCTATGTTCCCAGCACTGTGAAAATTATTTTACATATATCTTCTCCTGATATTTGAGTAACAAGTCCATGAGATAAATACTTCTGTTTTCTCAGTTGTATAGATGAATGAATTAAAGCAGGCTCCCCTGGTGGCTTAGAGGGTAAAGAGTTTATCTGCAGTACAGGAGACTCAGGTTTGATCCTTGGGTCAGGAAGATCCCCTGGAGAAGGGAATGGCAAGCCACTCCAGTATTTTTGCCTGGTAAATCCCAGAAACAGAGGAGCCTTGTGGGCTATAGTCCATGGGGTCACAAAGAGTCAGCAACTAGGCATGCATGAATTAAACCACAGAGGCATTAACTAAGTTTCCCTATAAAACACAGTTATACACTGCCTATATAAGGATTTGAACCTAAGCATCCCTTGGGTGACCCATTCTTAACCATTAGAATAGATGGTTAGTTAATTCACTCAGTAAACAAATGCTAAACAGCACCACAAAGACTTAAGAAAGTGAAAATGTATTAAAGTGAGAAATAAAGTGAAAAGGTAATAAAATAAGACCTATAAGAATGAGAAAGTAAATCAAGATGCTGTAAAGGTAAAGAGTATTCCTGGCAGAGAGAAGAGCAAGTGTGAAAGCCCTGAGGAAGAACCGTCAAAGTGGTCTCTATGTTTGCAACAGAAGGAACGACATGAACCATAGTAGGGGATGATACAAGGATGGACAATGCTAGATCTGACCGCGTCCCACAACACGAAATCAGTCTTTACTGTTAATGAGGTAAGACGTGATGGGAATGTTTTGAGTATAGAAATAAGATGCTATGACTTCTGTTTTTAATAGGAAACACTGTGATAAATCATTTTCACTAGGTTTTCAGTTTCCTTGTGGTATTTTGTATATTGAGGTTTTCTCAAATAAATTGAACAGGTGTGTTTTTCTTGAAACCATTCTGGAGTGAGAATGTCATGAATTTTTGTTTTGCAATGCAACTCATGTTTGCCTGTAACAATGGAAGCATGTAAAGATCAATTGATGAGTTGAAATCTACTGAATTTACTCACAACATGAGGAAGTGAATTTGTGACCCACTATATACTTCTCCAGTTTCTGACTGCACAGGTGGAATGGACACATTCCATTCAAATTTGCAAAAACATACTTCATTCTCATAACCTGGAAGAAGACCATTAATATACTAAGTGGTAAATGAAAAATCTTTATATTGCTCCTTTATATAAAATAGTATTATATATGTATTATATGTAATACATTATATATCTATTATAATGTATATAATACATAAATAATTGCATATATGTATTCTATGTATGTATATATGTATATAGTGCATATGTATTATATGTATGTACATAATATGTATGTATATATAATACACACATTATATATGTAGTATATATAATACATATGTGTGTTATATATAATACATACATTATATGTGTATTATATATAATATATACATTATATGTGTATTGGATAATATATATGGGGGCTTCCCTGATAACTCAGACAGTAAAGAATCCGCCTGCAATGCAGGAAACCAAAGTTCGATCCCTGAGTTGGGAAGATCCCCTGGAGAAGGGAATGGCTACCCACTCCAGTATTCTTGCCTGTAGAATTTCATGAACAGAGTAGCCTGTAGGGCTACAGTCCATGGGTGGCAAAGAGTAGGACATAACTGAATGACTTTCACTGTTTACAAAACAATTAATTTTTGCATGATTGGAAAAAAGTCCTCAGGCTGCCCTAACATTAACTGTTTTTGAAAAGGGAAGAGAGGAGAATTTCTTTATATTTAGTAGCAATATTACCTGATACATAGTTTTTTGTTGTTGATGTATGTACTTTTTAAAATAAAAAACTATGGTACTGAAAGAAATTGAAAATACATCAAAATATTTGGGATGCAACTTGTCACAGTGTTGAGAGGAACATTTACAGGGGTATGTGCTTGCAATAGAAAAGAAGACATATCTGAAGTCAGTAATTTATGTTCCTACCTTAAGAAAACAGAAAAAGAAAAACAAAATAAATCCAAACTGAGTGGAAGGAATAGAAAAGTCACAAATTTATAGAATTGAAAGCAGTCGAGAAAATAAAACTGATTTACTTCTTTGAAATGGTAAATAAAATTAATGAACCTTTTGCAGGACTAACCAACAGATACCTATATCTACATTTATCATCTAGAACATGGATAATATCAAAAATGAAAGAGAGAGCACCACTGCTGAGCTCATGGACATTAAAATGATAAAATGAGCAAGTCTATGCCCAGAAATTTGATAATTTAGATGAAATAGGCAATTTCTTGAAAGATACAAACTACCAAAATTCATGCAATGACAGATAATAAAAATTAGCCTACAAAAACAAAGTACTAAGCCTAGTAGTTTCACCAGTGGGTTTTACCAAACATTTGAAGGAGAAATCATGCCAGTATTCTGTGTTCTCTTCCAGCAGAGACTGTAACTCATTTTTTGAGGCAAGTATCACTGAAATTCCAAAATGAGGTAAAGAAATTGTGAGAAAAGAAAATTAAAAACATTAAAAACCATGAACATAGATGTAAAAATCAACAAAATATTAATGAAATCCAACAATTTGTGAAAAGAATTATATGCCATGACAAGTGGGATTTATTATAGTTATGCCAGTCTAGTTCCGCATTTTAAAATCAATCATTACAGCCCACAGTATCAGTAGGCTATGTAAGAACAACTATTCGATCCTGAGTAGGCAATGGCACCCCACTCCAGTACTCTTGCCTGGAAAATCCTATGGACGGAGGAGCCTGGTAGGCTGCAGTCCTTGGGGTCACTAAGAGTTGGACAAGACTGAGTGACTTCACTTTCACTTTTTACTTTCATGCATAGGAGAAGGAAATGGCAACTCACTCCAGTGTTTGTGCCTGGAGAATCCCAGGGATGGGGGAGCCTGGTGGGCTGCCATCTATGGGGTCGCACAGAGTCAGACACGACTGAAGTGACTTAGCAGTAGCAGTAGTAACAGATGCTGAATAAGTCTGTGACCAAAGCCAACCTCCATTCATGACTAAAAACTCTGAGCTCGAGTAGACGGGGACTTTCTAAACTGGAAAAATTACACATACAGAAGCCTGCAGCAACATCATGCTTTACTTTCAAAGACTGAATGGATACTTTCCCTCCTGGATTGGGAACAAGTTGAGAATGTCTGCCCTTACTGTGCTTATTCAGCATATGCTAGAAATTCTAGCCAGGACAAAAAGGCTAGCAAGAAAAAGCAAAAAGGACATCAGATCAGATCAGTCGCTCAGTCGTGTCTGACTCTTGCAACCCCATGAATCGCAGCACGCCAGGCCTCCCTGTCCATCACCAGCTCCCGGAGTTCACTCAGACTCATGTCCATGGAGACATTGATGCCATCCAGCCATCTCATCCTCTGTCGTCCCCTTCTCCTCTTGCCCCAAATCCCTCCCAGCATCAGAGTCTTTTCCAATGAGTCAACTCTTCGCATGAGGTGGCCAAAGTACTGGAGTTTCAGCTTCAGCATTATTCCTTCCAAAGAAATCCCAGGGCTGATCCCCTTTGGAATGGACTGGTTGGATCTCCTTGCAGTCCAAGGGACTCTCAAGATACAAATTGCAAAAAGAGACATGAAGCTGTTCTTATTTGCAGAGGATGTGACAGCTACATAGAAAACCTGCCATTTAGTCTCTAAGTCATTTCTGACTCTCTGACCCCAGCTTCCCTGTCCTTCACTATCTCCTGGAGTTTGCTCAAACTCATGTCCATTGAGTCAGTGATGCTAAATAACCATCTCATTCTCTGTCACCCTCTTCTTCTGTCCTCAATCTTTCCCAGCATCAGGGTCTTTTCCAATAAGTCGGCTCTTCACATCAGATGGCCAAATTTATTGGAGCTTCAGTATCAGTCCTTCCAGTGACTGTTCAGGGTTGATTTCCTTTAGGCTTGGCGGATGTGATCTCCTTGCTGTTCAAGAGACTTTCAATAGTCTTTTACAGCACCACAGTTTGAAAACATCAATTCTTTGGCACTCAGCCTTCTTTGCAGGAAGATTCTTTACCATCTGAGCCACCAGGGAAGCCCAGGAATACTGGAGTGGTGGCCTAACCCTTCTCAAGGAGATCTTTCCAACCCAGGAATTCAACTGGGTTCTCCTGCTTTGCAGGCAGATTCTTTACCAGTTGAGCTAACAGGGAAGACCTGGATTTGATCCCTGGGTTGGGAAGATCCCATGGAGAAAGGAAAAGCTACCAACTCCAGTATTCTGGCCTAGAGAATTCCATGAACTTGGGGTTGCAAAGAGTCAGAAATGACTGAGCAACTTTCAATTCAATTCAAATTCAATTCAGCCTTCTTTACAGCCCAACTCTCACATCCATACATGACAAATGGGAAAACCATAGCTTTGATTAGATGCACTTTTGTCAGCAAAGTGATTTCCCTACTTTTTAATACGATGTCTAGATTTGTCATAGCTTTTCTTCTAAGGGACAAGTGAAATTAAGAGAAAACCCTGAATACTACAAAAAAGAATTATTGTAATAAGTCAATTCAGTGGAGTTTTAGAATACAAGATTAACACAAAGAAAATCAATCTCATTTCTTCATACTAACAATGAATATGTGGATACCAGAATTAAGAACACAATATCTTTTATCGCTGATTCAATGAAATTTGAAGTACTTTGGTATAAATCTCAAAAAGCATGTATAGAATCTATATGTTGAAGATTACAAAATCTTGATGCCAGAAATCAAAGAATGCATAAATAAATGGAGTGAAATATTATGTTCATGGATTGAAAGACTCAACACAGTAAACTGTCTGTTCTCTCCAAATTTATCTATAGATTTAAGGCAATTCCTTTTGAAATCTCAGCAAGTTTCTTGTAGACATATTAAGCATATTCTGAAAATGACATGGAAAAGATTAAGACTAGTATAGATACTATCTGGAATAAAAAAATAAAGTGAGATTAATAATTCTGTCCATTTTAAGGAATTCTACATAATTATAGTAATCAAGGGATTTTGGTACTTGAAAAGGGACAAATTGGCCAATAGAATAGAGCCATGAAACAAGATAGAACATCTAGAAATAATTCCATGCAGATATGCAATAATGAACTTTGATAAAGATGAAAAAGCAACTCAGTAACAAATGATAGCACTTTCAACAAAGAATGTTGGAACAATTGGCCATCTGTACACCAAAAAAAGAAAAAAAATCTGGCTAAACCTCATGCTTTACATTAAAATTCACTCAAAATTGGCCATGGAATATTCATTGAAAGGACTGATATTGAAGCTGAAACTCCAATACTTTTACCACCTGATGCAAATAAATGACTCATTTGAAAAGACCCTGATGCTGGGAAAGATTGCAGGGGGGAGAAGGGGACAACAGAGGATGAGATGGTTGGATGGCATCATCGAATCAATGGACATGAGTTTGAGTAAGCTCTGGGAGTTGGTGATGGACAGGGAGGTCTGGTGTGCTGCAGTCCATGGGGTTGCAAAGAGTTGGACACAACTGAGCGACTGAACTGAACTGAACTGAATACCAAAAAAAGAAAAAAAAAATCTCTGGCTAAATCTCATGCTTTATATTAAAATTCACTCAAAATTGAATTGAACAAACAAAAAATAATACAAAGCGTTTACAAAAAGTAGAATGGAAAAAAATTAGGACTGGGCAAAAAATTATCAGACTTGACCCAAAGTACAAATGAAAAATTGATAAATTGTTTCATTTTAAAGTTGAAATTTTTTATTCTGTGAAAAATTCTATTAAGAGAATGGATTGACAATCTACAGACTGGGAGAAAATGTTTGCAAATCACAATTCTGAAAAAGGACTTGCATTTAGAATATAGCAAGAGTTCCCCAAACTCAATAATAGAAAATACTGTGAATAAATTCAATTAGAAAATCAGCAAAATACATGAACAGGCATTTAACTGAAAAAGATTTACAGATGGTAGATGTGTACATGAAAATATATTCAACAGCATTAACCATTAGGGAGAAGCAAATTAAAACCAAATAAGACATCACTACATATCTATCAGATGGCTAAAATAAAGAATAATCATCCCAAATACTGGGGAAAATACAGAGAAACTTCTACATTACTGCTGAGAGTGTGAAATAGTATAAGCCATTCTAGATGACTGTAATAGTTTCTTTAAAAATTAAACGTACAATTACCATGCAACCATGTAACTTTAATCTTGGACATTTATCCCAGAGAAATGAAAACCAAAGTCTGCAATAAAACCTGTAAACAAATGCTCATAGTAGCTTTAGTTATAACACCCCCCAAATGAAAGCAACCTGGATGTCCTTGGACAGGTGAATGATTAAGCAATCTGTGGTACAGCCACAGAATGGAATACTAAATCAGTGCAAAACCTGGCTGAATCTCAAGAGGATTTTGCTGAGTGAAAAAAAGCCAGTCTCAAAATACAGAATATAACTATGATTGAATTAATATAACATTCTAGAAATGATAGAATTACAGAGTTGTAGACATACACATTTACTATGGGTGACATACACTTTTAAATGGGTGAAATGCAAACATGGTTGGTGGTTTGTATCAATGTTAATTTTCTGGCGGTGATATATTACTGAAGCTTTGCAACATGTGTTACTCTCTGTATTATTTCCTGCTGCTGCTGCCGCGTCTAAGTCGCTTCAGTCATGTCCAACTCTGTGCGACCCCATAGATGGCAGCCCACCAGGCTCCCCCGTCCCTGGGATTCTCCAGGCAAGAACACTGGAGTGGGTTGCCATTTCCTTCTCCAATGTGTGAAAGTGAAAAGTGAAAGTGAAGTCGCTCAGTCGTGTCCGACTCTTAATGACCCCATGGACTGCAGCCTACCAGGCTCCTCCGTCCATGGGATTTTCCAGGCAAGAGTACTGGAGTGGGGTGCCATTGCTTTCTCCGGTATTATTTCCTACTAATAAATAATTAAAAATACATAACAGAAATAAAAACAATAGCATTATAATTTGAAAAACTTTTTGATATGGGCTTCTCTGATGGCTCAGTGGTAAAGGATCTGTCTGCAGTGCAGGAAATGAGGGTTCTATCCCTATATTGGGAAGATCTCCTGGAGAAGGAAATGGCAACTGACTGAACAGCTAAACGACAATCTTTTTTTTTTTATTTTTTTTATTTTCAAACTTTACAATGTTGTATTAGTTTTGCCAAATATCGAAATAGATCCGCCACAGGTCTTTAAAAACAAATTGAAGACTATGAAATAATCCAGATTAGAGCATAGATAATTATACAAATTTAACCTCCAATTTCTAATTTCTTAAAATCACTAAGCTATTAAGCAAGCTGTATTTCATATTGTTAAGGAAAATAATTTGACTGAAGAGAATTATCATATATCTGAATTCTTTTACATTTCTATCAATACTAGAATTATTCAAAATGAGACATTTTTGTTCTTAAGAGGGCCATTTAGTTGTACCTCAAGCAGATTGCAAACGTGAAAGTCCCTCCAATGAATTAGTTTATTAGAGGTATATTATGAAAATTTAAGCATGCAAGCAACATTTGGTAAAAATGTATTTTCCAAGTTTTAGACTGTTTACTCTTATTCAATCAAAACAAACTTACCACAGAGAGTAACTTTAAAAGTTGCTTCTTTTTGATAACCATATTTTTTATTTGCTGATTTATATTCATAAATGTCTTGATGCTGGTTCTAGTAATTTTTTATTAGAAAGTATATCTCTTACATAATCTACTAAATACAATAGTCTGTGGTTTCTTTGATGTAATTGCTACCTATATTTGGTTCTGTGTATTTTGTAAGCATCTCTTGAGAGTTCCTTTGACTGCAGGGAGATCAAACCAGTCAATCCTAAAGTAAATCACCTCAGAATATTCATTGGAAGAACTAATTATGAAGTGATGCTCTGATACTTTGGCCATCTGATGTGAAGAACTGACTCATTGGAAGAGACCCTGATGCTGGGAAAGGCTGACGGCAAGAAGAGAAGGGAGCAACAGAGGATGAGACAGTTGGATGGCGTCACTGACTGATCGATATGAGTTTGAGCAGACTCCGAGAGATAGTGAAGGACTGGGAAATCTAGTGTGCTGCAGTCCATGGGGTTGCAGAGTTGGACCCAACTTAGTGACTGTATAACAACAACAACAACAACAACAAAACATAATCATGCTTTTCCCTAGTGTCTCAGTGGTAAGGAATCTGCCAGCCAGTGCAGGAGACATGGGTACGATCCCTGGGATGGGAAAATCCCCTGAAGGAGGCATGGCAACCCACTCCAGTATTCTTGCCTGGAAAATCCCCATGGACAGAGGAGCCTGGTGGGCTACAGTCCATGGGGTCGCAAAGAGTTGGACATGACTTGGCGACTAAACAACATCACTACATAATCATATTCAGCTATATTACCAATGGCCAGAAAAATATATTAGGATTTATACACCAAATAACACACTCTGTTACACACTAAATTACATACTCTGTTATCTTGTGGTTTAGAGGCAGAAGAGAAACAACCAAAAGTCATTCAAATTTACTTCAATGCTCTCAAACATACAAAATAGTTATTAGAATGCTAACATACTCAGTAGAATCAAAAGTAAAACCAAGCCAAGCCCAATAAACAATTTAGAGTTGGAAAACACATGTCAGGATGGTTTGCTCCCCCAAATAACAAAAGTTCTGACTCTCTTAAATAGGAACTGCTCAATGTGAATTATATGATAACTCATCATTTCTTTCTGGCAGGACTCAGTAACCTCAAAATTCTAATGATCAGAAACACGATTTCTCTAAAATATCACTTTGCACTTTTCAAAGCATTTTCATTTTAATAATTTTTTTCCCTTTAAGGATCTCCATCACAGTGATTTGATAGAAGGCTTATTATCTCTAGTTGACAAAGTAGGAAACAGGCTGAGAAGAGGGATGAAAATAAGTAGTTACTGAATTTAATATGCTGTTCCATTTTGTCTTCTCAACAATTCTCAACTTGACATAGCTGTGCTCATTTTATAGAAAAGAACATGGGTGCTCTGTTGTTCAGTAATGTGTCTCTAGTCAGCTTGTAGCAGACAATATTCCATTACCCATACATCATTGCTTCATTATGAATGCTTTCTTTCGAGAATCTGGAATCTTACCTGACTCATAACTTTTATATATTAAAAAAAGTTGTGGGTGTGGTATTTCAGTATGTTATTCACTTATGAAAAATACATACTATACTAGTTTATAGAAAGGGGAAGGGTTTGGAAGCAACCAAATTTCTACCAAATCCCAGATCAGCCATCCTTTATCTTTACTGAATATGGATGCACTGCTTTATTTATTGAAGCATCAGATACTCAGCTGTAAAATGGAGACCCTGATAGTTCCTCCATCATGTTGAAGAAATTAAACAAAACAAATCCTACAAAGCACTTAACATAATGCCTGGCACCTGCCAGTCATTCAATAAATAGCAGCTATTTCACATGATATGAAGATGACACCACCCTTATGGAAGAAAGTGAAGAAGAACTAAAGAGCCTCTTGATGAAAGTGAAAGAGGAGAGTGAAAAACTTGGCTTGAAGTTCAACATTCAGAAAACTAAGATTATGGCATCTGGTCCCATCACTTCATGGCAAATAGATGGGGCAACAGTGGAAACAGAGGCTGCCTTTATTTTTCTGGGTTCCAAAATCACTGCAGATGGTGATTGCAGCCATGAAATTAAAAGACGCTTGCTCCTTGGAAGAAAAGTTATGACCAACCTAGGCAGCATATTAAAAAGCAGAGACATTACTTTGCCAACAAAGGTCCATCTAGTCAAGGCTATGATTTTTCCAGTAGTCATGTATGGATGTGAGAATTGGACTATAAAGAAAGCTGAGCACCTAAGAATTGATGCTTTTGAACTGTGATGTTGGAGAAGACTCTTGAGAGTCCCTTGGACTGCAAGGAGATCCAACCAGTCCATCCTAAAAGAGATCAGTCCTGGGTGTTCATTGGAAGGACTGATGTTGAAGCTGAAACTCCAATACTTTGGCCACCTCATGCGAAGAGTTGACTCATTTGAGAAGACCCTGATGCTGGAAAAGATTGAGGGCAGGAGGAGAAGGGGACTACAGAGGATGAGATGGTTGGATGGCATCACCAACACAACGGACATGGATTTGGGTGGACTCCAGGTGTTGGTGATGGATAGGGAGGCCTGGCGTGCTGCAATTCATGGGGTCGCAAAGAGTCAGACACGACTGAGCAGCTGAACTGAACTGATTACACATGAGTCTTCATTTTATGGACTTTCCACTTCTGACAACAAATTTAAAAAATAAAATAAAAAATAATAATATAAATATATTTATTGGTAAATCATTAAAAGAGCAATATTTGGGGGATACATTTGGCATGTACAAAAGCATTATAGATGTTGGAATATATTCTATTCAGGTAATTGTTAACCTGTTTCTAGATATATCAAGTCTATGTATGTGATTCTTCTTCTGATTCAGTGGTCTGTGGCGTCCTAGGAGATTGAAATAAAAAGACTGGAAGGAGATACTACTGAACTCGTAGCATCATTAATAATTATACTCAGGGTATTCAGGAGTCAAATTTGTACCAAACTCAGGCTCATATTCCATAAATTCAAAATACCAGTAACATCCCAAAGTAGCCTTCCAGTATTTCTGCCTCTTCCTCCCAACATAAACTCTTAAACTCCAACATCTGCTTGACAGGAATAGGGAATAATTTGATTATGTCAACTTCATGTTATATGTCTGATCTTGTCCTCTTGCCACTTGACTGCTAAATATTTCAACTGCTTTAGTGTTGATGCAGGGAAGCTCATGCTTTGCTGTACATGGTGAACTATTCCAACATCTGAGCTCCTATAGGTGTTTATAAGGTAGAAGAACCTGAAATGCTCCATCTCTTTGAGTATTCATTTGAGAAGTTCTTTAATAGAATTCAAGGTGTGGAGATCAAGTGATTTATACTCGTCTAAGACACTGAATAAAAAAGAAAACCTTGAAAAATTTCTGGCCTATTCATCATAATACACTTTTATTTTTGATGTTACTTCCTCTCAGCTTCTTCATATCATATTTTAATAAAACATTTTGCTCCTATTTTAAGTTTCAAAACACAAAAGTGAGGAAGAAGGGCTTGGAGAATATGATTTCTATAGGCTGAATGTTTATGTCCTCCCAAAATTCAAATATATATATATATATATATATATATATATATATATATATCTTTTACTTTACTTTTTAAAATATTAAACATTTTGTTATTCTAATCTAAATCCAGATAAGCCATAATGTGGCTTCCCACATTATGACTTTAATATTAGGACCATAGGATATTATGTGTGTGGGTATAGTTACCCTCCAATATAATCACCTGAAAGTATTAGAAAATCTTGTGTATGACAATCATAGTTTCCCATTATATAGCATATTAGCAGCATGTTAAGAGATGAGAATTTATGAATTTAGATAAAATATGTGTATGTTCCATAAGTAAGTGTCTAGGTTTTTTTGGAAATAAAAGGAACTCCCTTTTTTCACAAAATGGGATATATAGTGTAAGTTCTCTTATTTGTCTTAATATATCACACAATCTGGCTCAGAGCCACACAGAAGTTAGAGATATAAAGGAAACTGAAATGAAAGTGGGATTGGGGTAGTAGATTATTGTGAAAATTTAGCAATGAAAAATTGGACAAAGGAAGTTTTTTTTTTTTTTTTTTTTGGTGAAGTTTTCACTTGTATGTGCTTACTCACTCAGTTGTGTCTGACTCTTTGTGACCCCATGAACAGTAGCCCATCAGGCTCCTCTATCCATGGGATTCTCCAGGCAAGAATACTGGACTGGGTTGCCATTTCCTTCTCCGTTTCACTTGTATATCTTTGACCTAACCCTTTTCTCTGATAGTCTCCTTAGGCTTCCTTTTCTCCTCCACCCATTCCTCCTCATCCTTCCTAGGGTACTCCTTCTTATGCTGTTTCTCCTAACTTTGGTCAGTAAGTCCTTCTCCCTATGGAGACAGTGTCCTCTCAACAGTTTTCCAGATACTCCCAGTATTTGCTCAGTCCCTCAGTCGTGTCTGACTCTTTGTGACCCCATGACCTGTAGCCCATCAAGTTCCTCTGTCCATGGGATTTTCCAGGCAAGAATACTGGGATACAAGAATACTACCATTTATAACCACTTATATTTCACAAAGATCATACAATGAGCGATACTGTTTCTTTCCATTTCATTTCAGTACTTTTGAGTTTGTACAAGTCCACATTATAATAGTGATAAAAGAGAACTGAGCACAATAATCCATGTGTTTCAAAGCACTTCTAAATGCCTCTGTTTAATGACTTGTTAGTACATTCAGTCTCTGGCAAAGGCAATATCATTAAGAAGGAAATTTTAAATTAATTTTATATTTCAAGAATGCATAGTCTCTTTATATAATAGCTGTTACAACTCCACCAACAAACAGAATTAAGTGTCTCTTTTATGTCAAATATCATATCAGGTGTTACTGGAAACTTTAAAAAAAAAATCACTAAAACTTTAAGTAACTTTTTTGAAGACAAAAACAGAAAAATATTTTAACCTAAACAAGATGGAAAATAATTGGAGGAAACTGATGTTAACAAATGGTAATTGATTTAGGATTCTCATGAGTACTATGAGTACTCATGAATGTACAATGAATAAGCTTATAATACACTGAAAAATAAAATATGTATGTATTATATTTATTCATTACAAAATAAAATATTAATATTTGAGGTACATATTTTAAAAGTATGAATTCTAAAGATTTAATCCAACTTTGTTATAAAAAATATTTTCTTCCAAATTCTTGCAATTGTGTCTGATGTGTCAAGAGTATACACCATTGATATATCCATGTAGAATGACTTGTGATAACCATGTGCAGAGCGCAACCTTATCAACCCATATTTCAACTTCTTTCCCTCTGAATTTTCCTTCTTATATTCTTGAGGAGGTCAGAACCTCAGCTCACCATTAAATCCCTGACAGCCATAGTGGAGTTCTGATGTCAAGCTTCAAAACATTTTTTTTAACTTTAGCCTCTGCTTATTAATAGTAGAGTCCCCAGGAAGCTGTGATGGAAGATTTTAAATTGTCCTTGGAACTGTCATTACAATTTATTTTCCTGCAGCCAGAATAGAATGGTTCTTTCCTTTCACTCACTTTCTTTTATCTTTGTTATTTTCCCTCAATTTTCCTCTCCTTGTAGATAAAAATGCAAATCACTTTCAATGGTAAAGACCCTTTTTATTGATCAAACTTTTCCGGTCCCATCACTTCATGGGAAATAGATGGGGAAACAGTGGAAACAGTGTCAGACTTTATTTTTTGGGGGGCTCCAAAATCACTGCAGATGGTGACTGAAGCCATGAAATTAAAAGACGCTTAGTCCTTGGAAGGAAAGTTATGACCAACCTAGATAGCATATTCAAAAGTAGAGACATTACTTTGCCAACAAAGGTCCGTCTAGTCAAGACTATGGTTTTTCCTGTGGTCATGTATGGATGTGAGAGTTGGACTGTGAAGAAGGCTGAGCACCGAAGAATTGATGCTTTTGAACTGTGATGTTGGAGAAGACTCTTGAGAGTCCCTTGGACTGCAAGGAGATCCAACCAGTCCATTCTGAAGGAGATCAGCCCTGGGATTTCTTTGGAAGGAATGATGCTAAAGCTGAAACTCCAGTACTTTGGCCACCTCATGCGAAGAGTTGACTCATTGGAAAAGACTCTGATGCTGGGAGGGATTGGGGCAGGAGGAGAAGGGGACGACAGAGGATGAGATGGCTGGATGGCATCACTGACTCAATGGACATGAGTCTGGGTGAACTCCGGGAGTTGGTGGTGGACAGGAAGGCCTGGCTTGCTGCAATTCATGGGGTTGCAAAGAGTCGGACATGACTGAGCGATTGAACTGAACTGAACTGACTGAATGAAGGTGGGGCTCCCCTGGTGGCTCAGACAGTAAAGAATCTGCCTGCAGTGCAGGAGACCAGGGTTCTATCCCTGGGTTGGGAATATCCCCTGGAGAAGGGAATGGCTACCCACTCCAGTATTCTTGCCTCGAGAATCTTATGGTCAGAGGAGCCTGGTGGGGTAAAGTCCATGGGGTCACAGAATTAGACATGACTGAGTGACTAACACTTCCATATCCAATGAAGATGAGGTCTCTCTCCCTCCTCAGACTACCCACTCTTCCTTTAAAGTGTCTTTATGAAGAATGAAAAATACATTATTCTCCATAGAATTCATAATTTTTTTCTTGATTTCTGAAATATTTCCCTATAACCTAGGGAAGATAAGTTGTACCAACACTGCTGTTGAGTAATTTTTGGACTGTTATTGAGACAAAAGTTGTTATTATTGTTTAGTTGATCAGTCGTGTCCAACTCTTTGTGGCCCTATGGACTGTAGCCCAGCAGGCTCCTCTGTCCATGGAATTCTCTAGGCAAGAATACTGGAGTGGGTTGCCATTTCTCTAGGGGATCTTCCCGACCCAGGGATAGAAGCTGCTTCTCCTGCACTGGCAGGCAGATTCTTTACCACTGAGCTACCAGGGAACTACTATCTACTAACATGCAAATATGTGAAATTTAAAGTTAATAAGTTTAATTAATAATTTGTAAATGAGTACAAAAGTTGCATTGGGTTAGTCTTTGTACACTTAGTTTTTAAATTACAAGACTGTATTTCACAACTTTGAAATATGAAAATGTAAGTGCTTTATAAAAATTTTTAACTTTCCATGAAAATTTTAGTTGCTTTAACTTAACATTTCATATTGTCCTAAGGTAAAGATATCACTCTTTTTAAAAGATATCACTCTTTTTTTTTTTAAATCCTAGCTGTCCCAGACTTCTCTTCAGCAAATCTTGTGTGCTGGATGAATTCTATGTTAGGCAGAAATAGCTGTTGATCATTCATCTTCTCTTAAAATGCAGTTTATTTAGAGCTTTATATTTGGTGTCTTTTTTCCATTTAGAAGGTTCTAATTCTTTTTTTTTTTTTAATTTTTAAACAATCACAAACTTAGGAAAGCAAGGAGACAGAGGACAGAAAAATTATTGCTGTACTATCTGACAATAAGCTATTAATGTTTTACTCTGAATACTTTGCTGTATATGTTCTGTAAGAAAAGTCATCCTCCTCCATAACCACAGTGCATGCTCAGTCGGTAAGTTGTGTCTGTCTCTTTGGGACCGGCAGGCTCCTCTGTCCTTAGGTTTTTCCAGGAAAGAAATACTGGAGTGATTACAATTTCCTCCTCCAGGGGATCTTCCTGACCCAGGGATTGAGCTCTGGTCTCCTGCATCTTCTGCATTGGCAGGCGGATTCTTTACCACTGAGCCACCTGAGAAGCTCACATAACCACAGTAGGACTGATATAATAAGGAAATTTACAGTGATACAATACTATTATCTAATCTTTAGAGCCTGTTTCATCCCACTAATGACCTCAGTAATGTTCTTCATAGAGAAAACATTCTCTTTGGAATCACATACTGAATTTAGTTGTCATACTGCTTTAAGTTCCTTCATTCTGCAAGTTTCTTAGCCTTTTCTTGACTCTTAGGAGCTTGAAACTTTTGAAAATTTCAGCATAATTATTTTAAAGAATGTCTCTAAATATAAATGCGTTTGATATTCCCTATGATGAGATATACAAGCTACAGTTTTTGACAAGAATGTCACAGAAGTGTGCTGCATGATCTTCTTTACTTCTTTCAAGTAGCATAAAATTTCCATTTGCACTATTATTTATGATATTCACTTTGATCATTTAATTAATGTTTTGTCTGCCAGACTTCCATACTGAAAAGTTATTTTTGCTTCTTTATCAATATGTTTTAGAGAGAGGAACTTTGAAAATATATAAATATTGCTATTCATCAAACTTTAATTTATTTACTCTTATACCTGTATGATGGGTAACAAAACAAAAAAAAAAGTCCAACTTTGCACAGGATTGAAGTGTTTCTCAGCACCTAGGACTTTCAGAGCTACAACTGGTACAATATTGGCCACTTGTACAAGAATATATCTTCGTATTAAGAGTGTTTCCATTTAATTGAACACATACATAGAAATGAAATAGCTGGAAATTATGGCAAGTATATGTTTAATATCTTAGGAGACTTTGAAGAAATTTTCCGAAGTAGTTGTGCTGTTTTAACATTTTATTAACAATGTATTACAGCTAGCAATAGGACATCCATTACAGCTTATTAATTTCTGCAAAAATATCTGTAGTAATTGTGATAGGTATTTTCTTGATTCTGTAAGATGACTGATTTCTTCCCATGTATAGTAAGATTTATTGTGTTAATGTTCTTTCATTTATGTCACCAATACTTTGTAGTTTTCAGTGTAGAAATATTGCATAGCTTTTGTGAATTTATTCCCAAGTATTTTAGTTTTTATGTTGTGAATGAAATGTAGAAATTTTATTTTTCAGTTGTTCTCTGCTAGTTTAAAAAGCATACACTACCTTTTTTTTTTTCAAACAGAATATAGCTATAGTAACTGTTTTAAAGTCTTTTTTATTAATTATATAATCTATATCATGCTTGGGTGTTTTTATTTATTTTTTGTAGTATAATCATAAGTCATATTATCTGCTTCTTTGTCCACCTGATAATGTTAACAGGATGCCAGATAATATGGATTTCCCTTTCGGGTACTGGATATTTCTGCATGCTATAAATATTCTTGAGTTTGTTCTGGGATGCTGTTAATATAAGGAAACAACTTGATACTTTTAAGTCCTGCTTTTAAGATTTAGGTGGGACGTTTTTACTTTGAATTTAATTCAAATTCAATTCAAATTATTTGATTTGAGTTGTTTGCCCTCACATCTGAGACAAAACTCTTTGGAGTGCTTTAGCTAATATCCGGTGAAATATGAAGTTTTCTAATCTAACTGTTGTGAACAGACACTATTTTTGGTAGTTTGTGAGCTTGGATTTTATTTCCCCTTTAATCCTTTGAGGCCACTCTTTTTTTATTTTTTTTCCAAACTTTAAACTTATCGTTTTGTAATGGAGTATAGCCGATCAACAATGCTGTGGTAGTTTTAGATGAAAAGTGAAGGAAACTTTGAGGTAACACATTCCATTATCTGAAAATATCTTTACTTCTTTCTTGAAAAATGTTATCACTAAAATTACAGAATTCTGAATTAACACAGTTTCTTTCTTTGTTTTTCAGCACTACAAAGATAATGTTCTTCTTAGCCTCTCTGATATCTGATAAGTGAGGTAAGTGATTGTTCCCTTATGTTTCCCATTCATGTAATTTATAATTATAATATGAATGATTTTTGAGTTGTTCTCCCTTTCCTAAAATCTTCCTGCTTTTGTTCACCCTTTTTAGCTCTCATTTAAGGTTAATCAAAAAATTTTATAACTGATATTTTCTACAGGATAAGATTGTTAATAACTTGCATCCTGTAAGAGTAATACCTTTTGTATTTAGGCAAGGAGAGAAGAGAGAGGGCATATTCAAAATATTTTTTTTAAAAAACTATCAATCAAGAAATCAATTACACTAAAACTATCATTCAAAAATGAAAATAATTAAAGCATTAACTGATTTGACTGACTTGTATAAAAGCTAATAAAATCCATTGTAAACGTCTCTACCCTAAAAGAAACACTATCTTCCCTTCATATTACAGATATTTTTTGCTTTGTATTAATATTTAAGCTTGAGAATTTTTAGTTGTTAATGGTTCAATTCAGTTCAATTGCTCAGTCATGTCCGATTCTTTCAGACCCAATGGACTGCAGCACGCCAGGCTTCCCTGTCCATCAACAACTCCCAGAGTCTACTCAAACTCATGTCCATTGAGTCAGTGATGCCATCCAAAAATCGCATCCTCTGTCATCCACTTCTCCTCCCTCCTTCAATCTTTCCCAGAATCAGGGTCTTTTCAAATGAGTCAGTTCTTTGCATCAGGCAGCCAAAGTAGTTTTAGCTTCAGCATCAGTCCTTCCAATGAATGTTCAGGACTAATTTCCTTTAGGGTGGACTGGTTGGATCTCCTTGTGGTCCAAGGGACTCTCAAGAGTCTTCTCCAACACCACAGTTCAAAAGCATCAATTCTTTGGTGGTCAGCTTTCTTTATAGTCCAACTCTCACATCCATACCTGACTACTGGAAAAACCATAGCTTTGACTAGATGGACCTTTGTTGGCAAAGTAATGTCTCTGCTTTTTAATATGCTGTCTAGGTTGGTCATAACTTTCCTTCCAAGGAGTAAGAGTCTTTTAATTTCATGGCTGCAGTCATCATTTTCAATGATTTTGGAGCCCCCCAAAATAAAGTCTCTCACTGTTTGCACTGTTTCCCAATCTATTTGCCATGAAGAGATGGGGCCAGATGCCATGACCTTCGTTTTCTGAATATTGAGGTTTAAGCCATTTTTTTTTCACTCTCCTCTTTTACCGTCATCAAGAGGCTCTTTAGTTCTTTGCTTTCTGCCATAAGAGTGGCGTCATCTGCATATCTGAGGTTATTGATATTTCTCCCGGCAATCTTGATTCCAGCTTGTGCTTCATCCAGCCAAGCGTTTATCATGATGTACTCTGCGTATAAGCTAAATAAGCAGGGTGACAATATACAGCCTTGACGTACTCCTTTTCCTATTTGGAACCAGTCTGTTGTTCCATGTCCAGTTCTAACTATTGCTTCCTGACCTGCATACAGATTTCTCAAGAGGCAAGTCAGGTGGTCTGGTATTCCTACCTCTTTCAGAATTTTCCACAGTTTTTTGTGATCCACACAGTCAAAGGCTTTGGCATAGTCAAGAAAGCAGAAAAAGATGTTTTTCTGGAACTCTCTTGCTTTTTCCATGATCCACCGGATGTTGGCAATTTGATCTCTGGTTCCTCTGCCTTTTCTAAATCCAGCTTGAACATCTGGAAGTCCATGGTTCATGTATTGTTGAAGCATGGCTTGGAGAATTTTGAGCATTGCTTTACTAGCACGTGAGATGAGTGCAATTGTGTGGTAGTTTGAGATTTCTTTGGCATTGCCTTACTTTGGGATCATAATGAAAACTGACCTTTTCCAGTCTTGTGGCCACTGATGACCAAATTTTCCAAATTTGCTGGCATATTGAGTGCAGCACTTTCACAGCATCATCTTTTAGGATTTGAAATAGTAAATTAAGTGTTACAAATATATAAAATAGTTTGAAGTATGTTGTACATTTTCATGGAAACATACACCTCCTTTAGTTTTTAAATATATTGTTAAAATCTTCAATTGGTTTTTTACCTCAGATTTGTTATTATCAGAGAATTCTATCAGTATCATATTTGGAATCAAAAAAAATTTGGCCTTAAAAGTGTTCATTTTTTGTAAATGATTCATGTGTGATTGACAAAACTCGTTACTAGGTGTAATGTTTAGAGGATTTCTCTAAATATGCTTTCAAGTTTCTTAACTGGTTTGCTGAAATCTTCTATATTTTTACAATTAAAATTGTTTTAATGATTATATAGTTGTTTTGTTACACCATCATTATTAGATTCTTGGTGAGTTTGTTGTTCCTTGATATTCTTAACTTTGCTTTGTAGATTCAAAATCTCACTATGAGGTTAATGCAACATCTTAATTTTTACCTTTAGTTTTGAACTTTTTTTTTACTATATAGTAAGTCATAATATTACTCCCATTACTATTTACCCCCATTGATATATTACTCTCAGTCATATTTTACCTGAGTATTTTTCCTGATAGCAATATTTCCTTTACAGATTTAATTTTGGTTAGTATTTGTTATATATATACTCATTCATTTACTGTTGCCTTTTTGAGTCATTTAATGCAAACTTTTGCTTCTTTATCCTTTTTGATTTTGGACATTTTAGATGAATTTTTATCACTATAGTAAAAAATGGTATTTTTATATTGATTTGCACTCTCTCTGTGTTTTCTATTTGCCATAAATTGTCTGAACTTAATATTTTCTCATTTCTGACCTTCCATTCATATCAGAATTTAGTTTCTTTTTTAATTAATTTTATTGAAATACATTTCACTTATATGTTTCAGGTGTATAAAACAGTAAATCAACATTTTTATAGAAAATTCTTCATACAAAGTTGTTATAAAATATTGACTGTATTGTCTGTGCTATACATTACATTCTTATAACTTTATACCTAGAAGTTTGTGCCACTTAATGTCCTTCAACTGTTTTGCCCATACCCCACAGTGTATGGGAGGAGATCTGTAGTTCTTTCTAGGTATTAGTTAAATTTTGCATAGTCTGTATTTATTATAGGAAATATTGATTTACATACATTAACAAATGTGTTTGATCTTACTAATTTACTCTTGGAGGTCCATTTATGACAGCCTAAGCACCATTTCATTCTGAAGCCCCCTAGATGTTTGTCATACATGAAGCAACACAGAGCTTATCCACCCAGACACTGAATGCACAGCCTCTGCTGGGTTTAGTTCTGGATCTTACTAAATCTGTAAATAGTATGAAACACTTCCAACTATTCCAGCCTCTCCAAACATATGTTGTGATCTGTTTTCTGTTTTAGCTTCCTCATTTTGTTTCTTGTATTTTTCACTTTAGCTTTGTGTTCATATCATGTTCATAGTATTTTTTTTTTTTTTTCATGTCTTGGGCCTGTGATTGATGAGGTTTCCTTCTGAAATCACACCACCATCAAAGGGAATTTCAGCCATTCTTGTTACTAAGCCACCATTTTCCTTTTTACTAGCATTTCTTCAGTTACTTGGTAGACCTCTTAGAGCCTAGGATTGAGCCTAGGATTCTGCACTTTGAAAGAGCTTGCAGGTGGAGCCCTTGCTGCTGGCCCATGGACCATACTTTGAATAATAAGGCTTTAAATATCCCCACCTTTTTATCACAGTGACAAGGTTAAGTATTTCAAGATGCTGCTTGTTTGACCCAAGATCACATCATAAGCTTTTCATTCTTTGGGACTGGTCAGACTTGCCCCTGCTTCTGGAATCAGCCCACTTAAGAAAGAGAGTGTGCTGCCATTCATTTAAAAATTAATTTTGAGGCAGTTAATGGCAGGTACATTTCCATCTCTGTTCTCCTTTGAAATTTAAACAAAATTAAAATCAATAAATGACAAAATGTGTCATTTTACTATTTGCAACTTATGTGTATAAATTATCTTGGATAATCAACTGGAAATTGAAGCTTGTGGATGAAATATATGTACTAGCTCATGACCTATAACTAAGTTTATTTTTTAGTTTTCAACTTTACAAATGTCTATAATGTCAATAAAGCCTTGTTTAAGGGAAGAAGTTTATTTCTGTTTATTTCTCTAGATTTACAACAGAAATTCATATGCAAAATTCATATGCATAATTAATTCTAAGTTTTGTGAGACTGTGAGTAATGTATTTTTGCTAACTGCAGTAATGTAATACTGAAAGCAATGTCTTCCATTCACATTAAACCTAAAAATCATTTATGTTTTAAAACCACAAGTCTCCCTTGTCTTCTTGTGAATTCCAAAGAAGATGATTTTCACTTGTGGACTTTCGATGATATTTTTGTTGTTTAGTCACTGAGTCATGTCTAACTCTTTGCAACTGCATGGACTGTAGCCCACCAGGCTCCTCTGTCCATTGGGTTTTCTAGGCAAGACTACTGGAGTTGGGGATCTTCCTGACCAAGGGATATTCTACCCATTCCTTAAATAACCCAGGGCTGTGCCACCTTTTTATTTACCTTACAAATAAAAAAGGGGTTGTAGCAATGAAGTTTTTATTAAAACAACTATTTTTTTCAATTTATTTTTTAATTGGAGGTAAATTTCTTTACCATGTTGTATTGGTTTCTGCCATACAATGGCAGTGATGCAAATCAGCCATAAGTATACATATATCCTCTTCCTCTTGAGCCTCTCTCCCAATCCCCCATTCCCACCTGCCCAGGTCATCACAGAGTATCAGGCTGGACTCCCTGTCTTATATAGCAACTTCCCACTAGCTATCTTTTCTACACATGATAGTGTATATAGATCAGTGCTACTTCCTCCATTCATCCCACTCTCTCCTCCATTACCAAAATGAATGAAGATAGAGGAACGTTGTAACTTCTTACATATCATGCATGTTGCATTCTGGAAAAATCACTACTTACCTTGTAAGTTTATGGTAAAAAAAAAAAAAAAAAACTAAAATATTTTAATTGCCGAGTGAGAGTAACAGTTTTTAGTATATTTTACTTTTGTGTTAGAAAGAGTCCTGTTTTTCCTTAGGAGTAATCTTTTACATAATAAAATGGCCTTCAGGAATTCTACCAATGTCATTCACAGACACAAACAAGTCTTCTTTCAGAATGAGTCATAACTGTGACATTGAAAACTCTTTGGCTTATATAAGCATATTTATTGTATTCATTAAAGTAAAATTCCATTCCCTTTTGCTCTCAGTTCCATATGTCCCTACTCCACTACCAAGTCAGTGATGTAGCACAAGCGTCTTGCCCCAAACACGCATTTGCTTATTTTGTATCCTCTCTTGCACTGTGTCACAGAACAGCTGGTTGAGTGGAGCTACCTTCTGTGGCTGTAATTCTATTGCTTGGGGATATTTCCTCCTATTTTTTTACATAGAAATAAATGTTATTTCCCTTTAGACTCCTGGGATAATCTTGTATCATTAATTGTTACTATAGAATAATTAGAGAAATTGTGAGAATTAGGAAAACTTTACCAGTTTAGACTATTGAAATAGATAATTTTGTGACCACGTTGAAAATATGCTTGCTTTCTGTTCACTGTTGAAATTTATCAGTTATCATTTTTAAAAGGCCACTTTCTAATACTTTTAACAATTAGGATTACTTAATTATTAAAACTGTATGTGCTGTTGATTCAGAAGTAATGCATTAGAATTTCAATATCTTTTATGTAAGAAAAATATTAACAGACTGGAGGTAAGGAATAAAACAAAGAAAGACAAATATATTACTCATAAATAGCTGGACTACCTAAACATTTAATGGAGTCTATTTTAGAATTTGTTCTAGTATGTATTTTGGTATGTTTCTTAGCAAACTATAATTGGTAGCTGACTAATTTTGTTAGACATAATTTTGAGTTTGTTGTGCATGGACCAAAAAGAGCATTTATATTACTATCTTGGAAGCTAGTTTATTTGGCTCTCACATTTCTGTTGCCAAAATAAATGTTTGTTTTCTTTACACTAAAATTATGATTTTACAAAAGCCAGCAACAAAATTCTAGGTGAGGGGGAGGCAAACCCAGAATGAATTCAGATACAAGTAACCTAAAATCATTAATTTTTCAATTACATGAACCCCTAGAATTTGTATTTTCTTTCCAAAGCTTTGATGTTTCAGCATATTTGTCACTTTTAGTATTCTGTTTACAGTTTACAGGGCTACAACAACAGATAATTGCTTTGTTTACATTAAATAACCCAACTGAAATGGCACTTACCAGGCCTTTAAAGTATAAGGCATTTAACCATAACTGAGGTTTTGTCTTTTTGTAATATTTTGAAAGCTTAGCTACTTTGAGAAGAGATGTGTAGTACACTGCTGTGCATGGCCCGGCTAGCTAAAGTTAAACAGAAAGAGAAGGAAGAGGGGAGATAGTGGAAAACCACATCAGACAAAGTTCTGTAAAACTTTGTGATGCCCCTGGAATAAATCGAGTGTGAGAAACCTATCCAGAAGCACCCTGAGAAAACAGTCCTTGTTGATTTATGACCATACAGCTTAGACATAAAAATAACTGAAATATCGTTATAGGACGTGGATAAATAAGAGTGGGAATTACTATACACTCATATTTCTTGGGAAGAATCATGATTAGAGTACTGCAAACAATCCAACATGTCGAACATAAAAAATTTAAGTTGAATCAGAATGCATCAGAGCAGGCAGCACCACAAACTCATTCCTCTTATTTGAAGGTATAGGTTTGGGCAACTTCTGTGCGAATTCTTAAGAGAATTCTAAAAGTATGTTTCTGGTTACAGTCTTTTAAACACATTTAGAATATCAGTAAACTTTATGTAGAAATTATGCAGGAATAAGTAACTGGTTCAAATTGAGATATTCTTTCAACGAAGAACAATTTCCCCCTGGCATCAGATGTAAAATCGGAAATGCAGTAATTGAATCCCCAAATTCAGGTCTCTTATTCTCTTTTCGTTTAGTTATTTTGGAGGAGACAACAAAGGCAAATAACTTGAAAGAGCAGAAACAGAAAAGAAGATGAAGGCCTAAAAGACAGTAGTTTTCCTGAAGACAGTGAAAAGTGGAATGAAAGCCACCATGGATATAACTCTATCTCAAGTCATCAATCGTAGTAAAGTGAAAGTTAAGATAGATTTCCAATAATATATGTCAATGTTTGAAAAAACATAAATTTATCTACGTAAATAAGTATTTTAATGATCTTTCCTTGAAAATAAAAAATTAATATCTTCTCTTTTAATCTAGACTGTGTTGTCCAATATGGTAGCCACCAGCTGTTAGTCATGTTTTAGTATTTTAATGTAACTGGTTTGAATTGAGATATTCTATAATTATAAAATACACACCCCCATTTAAAGGACTTAGCATAAAAATGTAAAATTACTTATTGACATTTTATATTAATTACATGGCATAATTGTATTTTAATATATTGTTTTAAAGAAAATGTTATTAAAATTAATTTTACTAGTTCCTTTTGCTTCTATTATGTGGTAATAGAAAGTTTGCTGTTATGCATATGTCTAACATGTGTGACTCCACTTATATTTGTATTGGATGATCTTGGCATTGTGATGAAGATCATAACATACATAAGTGGAATCCATATCCCAAGTATCTCTTGATAAAATTCTGTTCCATTTAATAAACCTTATCACACAAAATTATAGACATATGTACATTCATCTGTCAGGGACAGGGACAGTTCCTCTTTCAAACCAATTAAAATGTTAACAGATGACATTTATATAACTTCTCAGAGTGAAGAAACCACCATTAATTAGTCAGAATTTGCAAAAGTCAGAAAAGTCAGGGTTTGCAAAGAGTCAGACACGACTGAGTGACTTTCACTTTTCACCAGCAAGGATGTGATTTTGAGAGAGCAAAATAATCTTTAGTAAAATGGAACATTATGATTATTATCATTTCATTTTTAAAATATATACAGGAAATTCCTTGGCAGTCCTCTGGTGAGGACTCCATGCTTCCACTGCATGGGACTCAGGTTTGATCCCTGGTCAGGGAACTAAGATCCTGCATGCTGTGTGGCCAAGACAATTTTAAAATAAATAATAATAAGACTGATCTTATCCTTTGAAGTAGCTGTCCTTAAACTATCTACACTTCTCCTGGGAAATTTAAATAAATGAAAACTCTCCTACAGCTCCAATTTCTTCACCTAATATAGTGTGCTTCTTTTCCAGGATTACTTGGGTGTGGGTTTCTTAATGGCAAATTTTATTTTGTCAACAAGAGAAGATTAAAATTATTTGCCAGCTTTGTCATAGTTGAGATATCCTATATAGAATTTTAATGTTTTAGGGCATTTGCACAATGACTATTTTTTGCTTTCTTTTTTTAAACATAATTTTTGATTAGTCAAATGAATTTAAACAGTATATCAGAAAAGAAACATTACATGAACCTGATGACATTATAAAAGTTAATTCCAATTTTACATACCATACCTAAATGTTTAATAGAGTATAAACTTTGTCTTGCTTTGCCTTAATTGTGAAAGTATAAAAATTTGTGGCAAGGCATTTAAAACTCTAGAGATCAGATTGTAGATTAAGGATTAACTCGGGAGCTGACTGTGGTTCAGATCATGAACTCATTGCCAAATTCAGACATAAATTGAAGAAAGTAGGGAAAACCTCTAGACCATTCAGGTATGACCTAAATCAAATCCCTCACGATTATACAGTTGAAGTGAGAAATAGATTTAAGGGACTAGATGTGATAGACAGAGTGCCTGATGAACTATGGATGGAGGTTCATGACATTGTACAAAAGACAAGGATCAAGAAAAAGAAACACAAAAAAACAAAATGGCCATCTGAGGAGTCCTTACAAATAGCTATGAAAAGAAGAGAAGCAAAAAACAATGGAGAAAAGGAAAGATATACCCATTTTAAGGCAGAGTATCAAAGAATAGCAAAGAGAGATAAGAAAGACTTCCTCAATGATCAGTGCAAAGAAATAGAGGAAAACAATAGAATGGGAAAGACTAGAGATCACTTTAGGAAAATTAGAGATACCAAGGGAATATTTCATGAAAAGATGGGCTCATTAAAGGAAAGAAATGGTATGGACCTAACAGAAGCAGAAGATATTAAGAAGAGTTGACAAGAATACACAGAAGAACTATACAGAAAAGATATTCATGACCCAGATAATCATGATGGTGTGATCACTCACCTAGAGCCAGACATCTTGGAATGTGAAGTCAAGTTGGTCTTAGGAAGCATTACTACGAACAAAGCTAGTAGAGGTGATGGAATTCCAGTTGAGCTATTTCAAATCCTAAAAGATGATGCTGTGAAAGTGCTGCACTCAGTATGCCAGCAAATCTGGAAAACTCAGCAGTGGCCACGGGACTGGAAAAGGTCAGTTTTCATTCCAATCCCAAAGAAAGGCAATGCCAGAGAATGCTCAAACTACTGCACAATTGCACTCATCTCACATGCTAGTAAAGTAATGCTAAAAATTCTCCAAGCCAGGCTTCAACAATACATGAACCATGAACTTCCAGAGGTGCAAGCTGAATTTAGAAAAGGCAGAGGAACCAGAGATCAAATGGCCAACATCCGCTGGATCATTGAAAAGTGAGATATTTTCAGAAAAACATCTATTTCTGCTTTATTGACTATGCCAAAGCCTTTGACTGTGTGGATCACAATAAACTGTGGAAAATTCTGAAAGAGATGGGAATACCAGACCACCTGACCTGCCTTTAGAAAAATCTGTATGCAGGTCAGGAAGCAACAGTTAGAACTGGACATGGAACAACAGACTGGTTCCAAACAGGAAAAGGAGTATGTCAAGCCTGTATTTGTCACCCTGCTTATTTAGCTTATATGCAGAGTACATCATGAGAAATGCTGAGCTGAAGGAAGCACAAGCTGAAATCAAGATTGCAGAAGACACCACCATTATGGCAGAAAGTGAAGAAGAACTAAAGAACCTCTTGATGAAAGTGAAAGAGGAGAGTGGAAAAGTTGGCTAAAAGCTCAATATTCAGAAAATACAGATCATGACAACCGGTCCCATCACTTCATGGCAAATAGATGGAGAAACAGTTGAAACAATGAGAGACCTCATATTTTGGGGCTCCAAAATCACTGCAGATGGTGACTCTAGCCATGAAATTTAAAGATGCTTCCTCCTTGGAAGAAAAGTTGTGGCTATCCTAGACAGCATATTAAAAAGCAGAGACATTATGTGTAGAGCTGACTCATTTGAAAAGAACCTGATGCTGGAAAAGATTGAAAGAGGGAGGAAAAGTGGATGACAAAGGATGAGATAGTTGGATAGCATCACTGACTCAATGGGTATGAGTTTGAGTAAACTCTGGGAGTTGGTGATGGACAGGGAGGTATGGTGTGCTGCATTCCATGGGGTCGTAAAGGGTCATACACGACTGAGTGACTGAACTTAACTGAACTGAAAGCTGCAGTCACTATCACCTGATATTTTTATCAGTTCAGTCGCTCAGTCATGTGCGACTGTTTGTGACCCCCATGGACTGAAGTACACCAGGCTTCCCTGTCCATCACCAACTCCCAGAACTTGCTCAAATTCATGCCCATTGAGTTGGTGGTGCCATCCAACCATCTCATCCTCTGTCATCCCCTTCTCCTCCCGACTTCTTTCTTTCCCAGCATCAGGGTCTTTTCCAGTGGATCACTTCTTTGCATCAGGTGGCCAAAGTATTGGCCATTTTATAAAAATCATCATTTTAGATTGTGAAACATTTCAACTCCCTGCCTGACTGATTGCTTTTGAATATAGTGACCCTGAAATTATTTTACACTAATTAGGGACATATTCAGTGGTTTAAATTGGCACATTGTTGTGTATTATTAGCTGTTGCTCTGTTTGCCATGTAAATACTTTGGGTTGCTTCCTTGTACAAGGGATGGATTTCTAAAGGGATAAATAATTTACTTTCAAGTTAGATGGTGGCCACTAACTTCATGTTAACGTCATGTTCTGTGTAAAACTATGGATTTATCTTTACTTATTCCTTGAGCCCTTCTTTGATCATGTCAGCACTTTCTTAAGTAAGCATTTTTTAAAAATTCTCATGTTAATCTGTGCCTGCAAAAATACAGAATGTTATTCTCTCTGAGAAGGAAAAAAAACAAAAAAAGTATACATGAAATTGGGAGTCCAAAGGAGCATATAAAATTCTTGCTTCTCTTCCTTGTGTTCATATGAAATTTTCTTATTTATTCTCTTATCTGTATGTTTTTTCTTACTGTGTGTGAAAAATTTTACTTCTGTTGTCTTATTCATGAACTGACTAATTTGAACCTGTGAGATTTGTCTTTATAAAGGTACTTCCTTGACAACTTGATTAATGCATCCTGGTTCCACCAAGTTATTCTGTCTTCTATGCAACTGATATTTGCAATTAGATAAAAATACTATGGTAAAACTTCCTCAGGTTTTCTGTGAAATAAATAAATGCCAGCGTTTCCGAAAAGACTTATCTATCTTATCCCCAGTTAAGGTGACTAGTGTACACTAGAAGGAAGTGATCCCCAAATCACAAATAACATATAGCCTAGAGCTATCTGTTATGAAAACATGTGGGGGTTTTGGTATTGATTAAAGCAGAGCATATGCGAGTGCTATGACACAGCCATTCCCACTCTAGGAATAGAGCTATCAGAAATGTGCATATGTTTATCGAAAGATAGAGTATGTTTACAGCAGCACTATTCAAAATGGCCCAAAATTGGAAACTACCAAAATGTTCATGCACAGTATTACTGTACACATGTATTGTAGTAGAAATTCCACACTGAGTAGTATACAGCAACCAAAGTGAACAAACTAAAACTATGCACAGCAAGCTATATGAACCACATGCACACAGTGTTAAATTGTACCAGGTGTAAATGCTACATGCTTTATTATTTCAGTTACAGAAGGTTCAAAGACAGACAAAACACATCTTTGGTGACAGAAGTCAGAGTGGGTCCCTTGAGGCCGTAGGAATTAAATGACTTGAAATGGGCATAAAAAGAGCTTTTGTACAGCTGAAGTACTATTTATCAATCAGAGTGCTTGGTACATAGGTGTGTTCAGCCTAGGAAAGCTCATTGGGCTACATGTATGTGATTTAGTCTAATTTCATTTTAGATATTATGATTTGATTAAAGAATCCTTCCCACTCCCTGAAAAAGAGAAAATATTTGATAGACCATGAAACTAGCTATAGTTATTATGGGAAGTTTTAACAGTTGCAGCTTCTCACAAGGTAATTGAATAAGACAGGAATTTATTAATGGTATAAAGATGTGATGAGTAGCATAATTAACCCAGTTTGACCTAATTTATATCTGTCTCTATCTATCGATCTTACTAGTCAGGATATTTTTAGACAAACAGAACCAATAGGTTATATACACACATACATTATATATATATATATATACACACACCACACATATATACATATGTATACATGCATATATATATAAAGAGAGAGATGTACATTCACTGAGATACTTATTATAAGGTTTGACTTATGCTATTATGGAATCTACAAAGCCCCTCCCTTCACCTCCATCTATTGTCTATAAGCTGGAGACCAAGAAAGACAGAGGTGTAAGTTCCAGGCTGAGGAGAGGAAACCAGTGAACCAGCTCAGTCAGTCATGAAGAGAGAACAGATTATTAGATGTAATATATAGTTTCATTTGACCTAATAATGTTATGTTTTAATCCTGGTAGATTTTTTCAGCATATCATTTTATTTACTTGTTTACTGTTTAGTGAAGTCAAGTCTGTTACTTCTCTCTCTGCATTGAGTTTCTGATTTTAATTATTATATATTAAAATCTTAGATATCCTATCTTTAAAAAGTTCAGCTTTCTTAGCTTTTATAGATCATTGATCCTTCGTTATGATTTCAATATCTCCTTTATATTTTAAGCATTATAAATAAACTCATATTCTTTAACTTATAATTTATTTTGTCTTTTAACATTCTGGCCCATTTATTAATTTTAATGATTTAAAAAAATCATGTCTTATATTTTTAATTCTTTTCTTAGTAGGATATTCTTGAAGTTGTCATTTGAAATTCACTTTTTCAGTTTATTGTTTCTGTCAGGCAATGAATAACACTACTGATTTGGGACAGAACTAAAATAATCTATTATTGGTGTGCTTTGAACTATCCCTGGAATATGAATTCATCGACCAAATTCAGGTTCATGTGGACATGCAATTAAGTATTCTTAAGGAATGTTAATTTCATTTTTTGTGTTATACTCTAAATAGAATTTAAGAAAGGCATATATTCCCTCTCTTTATAGGGCAATTTTTTTTTTTTTTCTCCTGCAAAATGATGTCTTTTGGGGCTCCAAGTTTTGTAAGAGGTGGAAGTGTGGAAATGGAGTATCTAATGTGGCCTTAATATATTGGCAATACTGAAGTTCTATCTCTTGTATTCTAAGCCAGACACCTGTTAAAACCAAGGCTTTATCTTATCAGATACCTCCAAGGAAAATGCCAGGGGTAGAGCTCACCTCTCTTTCTGGAATAGATCTTTCTAAATATTTGTGTAATCGATTTTCCTGCCATTGAAACCATGGAATTAAGAAAAAAAATTGCAATATATTTAATGGAGAAATATTTTGTATGTAGATTTGGGAAGGTTTCCTCTGAAAATTCTGGCAGAATTTGCTACAGATATAAGTGAACAATCTTTCTAAAATGTTAATGTGGTTATTTTACCAAAGTGAGTAAAATGTTTCAATGGATCACTTTGATTTTAGGATAAATTACGAAGTGTTGAGCCTGATGTCTAAGCCAATTTCTCCTGCTTAATATCTCCACATCCCAACACATGCTCTGGATATCACAAGTTTGACCTGTGCACTTGCATTACTTTACATATGCCCTGGTCTCCCAGTGCTCCATGAGTGTGCTTTGATAATGCTGCATAATAAATGACTTTAAAATATTGGTAGCTTAAGACATATGCGTTTTCAAGCATGGAGCTGCACATCAGCTTCAGTTTGGGTACGTGTTTTGGTGATGATGGGCTAGTTGCTTCTATATTTCTTAGCTTCTAGTAACATGTCTTATTAAATATAATTATTGAAGTAAATCAAAATAAAAATACAATATAGGTCAAGACCAAATTCTGAGTATTTATTGAAGCCACCTCACTACTATGTAAATATATATTTAATTGGATTTCATAGGTACTAGTATATAAGAGTCTTGGCAATATGAGTTTAATATCTGTCAGTTAAAAGTGTGTTATTCGCTATGGACTGAATGCTTGTGTCCCCCCCACATTCATACTTTAAGCCCTAATCCTCAGTTTGATGGTATTTGGAGGTGGGACCTTTCAAGCCCTCATGAATGTGGTTACTGCCTTTGTAAGAAGAGATGTGAGACATATGATATCTTTGTCATGTGAGGCTATAGCAAGAAGATAGCCATGGGTAAACCAGGAAGAAGGCTTTCACCAGAACTTGACCATGCTGGCACCCTGGCCTGTAATTCTTAGACTCAAGGATTGTAAGAAATATTTGAATGGCACCCAACCTGCAGCATTTTGCTAAAGCAGTCTGAACTATGATGTTGTTTTATAAGAACAGAAACCTAAAATTTGTTTCCAGATAAGCAAAATAAATGATCAGAATTAAATGCATATAAGTCACAGGAGAGTTCATTGTTCTATTTCAGCATTCAGTCACATTCAGTTGTCAATTTAGGCGACTCCTATTTTAATTGATTAATTCTTTAATATGAGCTAATTTGTTATTAACTAAAACTACCAGTCAACTTGAATAAAATGGGTAAAACAGTTTCTGTATGTAGATATAATCTGAGAGACATCTTGTTTTCTTGCTAGGAGAATTACAGGGTACACTAATTTCCACAGTGTAATTTATTCACTCTTTAATGTGTGTAGCTAACTTGTGATGTTCTCCTCAGATCTCTTTATTTTATCTGAGAAAAACTATTTTCATCATAAAAATACTACTGAAATAGTATGATGAAAAATGTAGGCTATAATCTGCTAAAGCATTTGGAATTTTTTTCAGTGAACCTCAGACTGTATTAAGCACCAAAAAAAAGTATATCCATGTTTAATAGATACTGTTAATTATTAAGGCAACTTCAATGACAGTAATATCATTTCTACATAAGTTAGAGTCATTTTAGTTTAAGAGATAGTATAATATTGTGGTCCTAGCTTATTGACAGTTTTATGTATCTTTCTTGCAGTACTGACACTTCTCTTTCACAAAATTAGAGCTAACCTTTTCCTTATATCTTTATTGTGTTGCTTAAAGGTGGTTCAGGGAAATGTAAATAGATAGTTCTGAGAAATTCTTAAAGGAAATAAACAAAACCAAGACAGATATGTCCTATTTCTTCCTTTATAAAGATATCAAGACACAGTATAAAACACATGAAATTCTCATCTCTATTTATTGAAATAATCAAAAACCTGTCAATCAGGATTTGGTGGTCTTATCTTAACAGGTTTTGTTTCCTCAGAACTAGTTAATATAAAATAAGTAATAATTACATGGCTCTTACCATCCATCCAGAGTAATGTTTGCATCTACCATGCTGTCTTCCAAATAAAGATCCCAGCATATTAAAAAGCAAAGACCACTTTGCTGACAAAGTCCGTATAATCAGAGCTATGGTTTTTCCATTAGTCATGTACAGATGTGAGAGTTGGACCACAAAGAAGGCTGAGCACTGAAGAATTGATGCTTTTGAATTGTGATGCTGGAGAAGGCTTCATAATCCCTTGGACTTCAAGGAGATCCAACCAGTCAATTCTAAAGGAAATCAACCCTTAGTATTCCTTGTAAGGACTGATGCTGAAGCTGAAGCTCCAATACTTTGACCACCTCATGGAAAGAGACAACTCATTGTAAAAGACCCTGATGCTGGGAAAGATTCAGGGCAAGAGGAGAATGGGGTGGCAGAGGATGAGATTGTTGGATGGCATCACTGACTCAATGGACATGAGTTTGAGCAAACTCTGGGAGTGAGTGAAGAACAGGGAAGCCTGGCATGCTCCATGGGGTCACAAAGGGTTGGATATGACTTACTTAGGGACTCAACAACAACAACTGGTTTTATCCCTGAAGCTACTGTAAAAAAAATGAATTTTAGTCTGTGTTTTTCATAAATGTTTAGATGAGTATTTCCCAAATAATCTTTTAAAATAGCACAGTGTTTAAGGAAATATATTTAATAATTATAGATTTTCTCCTAGATTGAGTCTTAATCATCTTTTTAAGCTGTCTGTTGATTAAATATATACTGATTTTTAGCATTGCTGAAATTATTTCTTAAATGATAATGTTCATAGTTATGCAAAATAATCTGTAAGCTGCCCAAATAGCTGTAAAATTTAAGTTGTAATGACAAAACAAATTCAATATTAAGAATAAGGGGATAATCAAGCATCAGGGTTTTTGAAATTATCTAATTTTCATTTCTCTTCAAATACTTTATTTTATTATTGAATATATTTCTTTAAAAAATGTTTAAAGCATGCGTTTTTCACAACATTTTGAGTACTTTCTTCAACATTTAGTTATAAATAGTCTGGATGTTAGTAACTTTTCTTAAAAAATATGATTCTTTAAATCATTTTTAGAATTGTGGGGTTTTTTGCAATGAATTTGGTTTGAAAGATTCTGTTAGTCTAAGCTGCATGACTGTATTTCATTTGATATGTTAGGTTCCCATTGTATTACACAATTTACATATAAGTAAACAAGTTAACCCACTCCAGTGTTTTTGCCTGGAGAATCCCGGGGACCGGGGAGCCTGGTGGGCTGCTGTCTCTGGGGTCGCACAGAGTCGGACACACTGAAGAGACTTAGCAGCAGCAGCAGCAAACAAACAAGTTAATTGAAAAAAAAAAAAAAAATCTTGCCAGAGACCACAATTACACACACAGCAATTTTGTGTGTGTGAGTGTGAAATTCTTCATCTAAAATCACAGTGCAGAGAAGATAAGACGTGTAAAAGGCTCTTAGGCTAAAGGTAGAACATAACTTAAAGAATTATTCCACCCAAGTGATCTATACATTTATCTATAGAAAAAAAGATAAGGGCCACAATCAGAGAACTTAAAATGTAGGAGCAGAGCTAAATTATTTCTCTGGAGGCTCAGACACCAGTGAGTGAGAATGGAGAGCAAAGAAAGTGCTTCATCCACCAGAAATGCAAAAAGCAGGGCTGGAAATCATGAGAGCCATTCTAGTATCTGAAACTCACAGCTTAACTTGGAAGCATAAGAAGATCTCCAGAATCATGCCAGAGCTTAGATCCTAGACTCTGCTAAAGGGAAAGTTGTGATCCCATCTTCAAAATATCTAAAGCCCAGTGTTAACTCATTCTAGTTCAAGTGTAAACAAAACCCAGAATCAAACCACAGTAAATTCTGTCAGCCTTTATAAGAATGAGCCTTTCTGGAAGTAAACATTGTTTATTTCAATCTCTGTTGTTCTTGAATGCAGCATGTACAACATAGTCAAAAATCATAATGAATACACAAACATTTAGGAAAATATTGTCGAGTGGCAATGATCTTTAGAAACAGAAAGAGGTTGCCTTTTCACACCAAATTTAAAATGACTAAAATAAAAATAAATAAATAAATAAAAAATAAATAAGCATTTTGTGAAAGTGTAGAAAGAAATATTAGAGATGTGGGTGTTTTAGCAGAGACATAAGAACTACATAATATAATAAGTAGAAATGCTATTTCATATATATATATATGGAGAAGGCAATGGCACCCCACTCCAGTACTCTTGCCTGGAAAATCCCATGGATGAAAGAGCCTGGTAGGCTGCAGTCCATGGGGTCGCTAGAGTTGGACACGGCTGAGCGACTTCACTTTCATTTTTCACTTTCATGCATTGGAAAAGGAAATGGCAACCCACTCCAGTGTTCTTGCCTGGAGAATCCCAGGGTCAGGGGAGCCTGGTGGGCTGCTGTCGATGGGGTCGCACAGAGTCAGGCACGACTGAAGTGACTTAGCAGCAGCATATATGTATATATGTGTATATATATATATATATACATATATATATATATATCAGAAATAAAGAATTCATTTAATGTGCTTAATTAACAGTGGATACACCATAGGAAATAAATGTTGACAAGAATGTATAAAAACAAAAATAAAAATATAAAAGAGGCAAAAGAAATAGAACATCCAAGATATATGAGAAAATATCAAGTAGTGTAAAATATGTGTACTTTGAATCTCAAAAGGACAGAAGTTGGTGGTGACACAGAAATATTTAAAGAGGTAATGGCAAAGAAAACTTCACAAATCTAAGGTAAGATATCAGTCCAGATCCAGGAAGTTCAATGGGTGTTCCAAAATTATGAATGCTGTTTAGTCATTAAGTCATATCCAACTCTTTTGTGACCCTATGGACTGTAGCCCACCAAGCTCCTCTGTTCATGGGTTTCCCAGACAAGAATACTGGAATGGGTTGCCGCTTCCTTCTCCGGGGGATCTTCCCAACCCAGGGATCAAACTCTGGTCTCCTGCATTGCAGGTGGATTCTTTACCGCTGAACCACCAAGGATGCAAAAAGTATGAATAGATAAATACAAAACATATATGCTCATATAAAACATATATGCTCATCCACACATACAAGCACACATCACAGCCAAAATGCTAAAAATTGAAGATAAAATCAAATTCTTAAAAGGATAAATCAGGGGGGAAATGCCTGTTAGATACAGGAGAATGAAATGATATTAATAAAGATTGACTTCTTACGAGAAATAATAGGTTATTTTGAAATACTTTAATTTCAAAAGAGAAAATATAACTCAAATTATAAATCTAGTGAAATAATCTAAACAAAAACATTCTCAGAGGAAAAAACCTAAGAAATTGTGTCCCTAATATATCTTTTCTATAAGAAAAATGGAAAGAAATACTCCTAGCTAAAGTAAAGTATGAAATTCCAAATGTATAAGAATGGATGCAGAGCACAGGACATGAAGAGTGTCCATGAAGAGCACAGGGCTAGCAATATGCAAACTCACCTGTTTTTCTTAATTTCTTTAAATGACTAATAAGTGACTAAGGCAACGGTATTCACCCTGTGATGTAGCATATATGCCAGACATATAAATCTAACAAAATCGTAGCATAAAAGCTTCCATAAAGTTTTTTACACTGTTTCATGAAGTAGCATAATATTGTTCAAAGCTAGTGCAAACACATAAATATGCATATGGTGGTATCTATGGAAACTAATCAAAAGAGATGAGCTAAATTGTCAATATAGGGTATAAAATCAAGTACTTCAGTGTATACAATTGATTCAACGGAGGTGGTAAAGGAGGAACAAAGAACAAATTGCTAAATATCAAACAAATGTAAGAATGGGAAACTCATGAGACGGTTTGTGCCTCCCCAGAATTCGTATATTGAAATCCTGATCTCACGTGGCAGTGCTAGGAGGTGGAGCCTTTGAGAGCCACATATGTCATGAGGGTGGAGCCCTCATGAGTGAAATCAGTGCTCTTACAAACGAGACCCCACAGATCTCCCCAGCTGCTTCCACCCTGTGAGGTTACAATGAAGATTTGACAGTCTCCAGCCCATGAGAAGGTCCTCACCTGACACCATGATCTTGGACTTAACAGCGTCCAGAACTGAGACACAGAAGTTTAAAAGTAACCCAATCTGTGGTATTGTGTTATAGCAGCCTGAATGGACTGAGATGGAGGCCAACATGACGCTTATATCCTAACATGAAACATATTACAAGGAAAAAAAATGATAGAACACTATCCCTCCAGAACACAGATACAAAATTTCGTAAAAAAAAAAAAATATTGATGAAACATAATGAACACTTATAAATTGTAACCTTTGTTATCCCAGAAATTTAAGTTTGGTTTAATATCAAAAATTAAATACCTCAAATAAAATAAATGAGAAATTATGTAAGTATCTCAATAACTGGCAAAATTTAAAAAAATTAACACTTGTGTTAAAAAAACAACAATAAAACTGATAGAAAAACTTGGATACAAGAGAAACTTCTCCATCTGATGATGGGTATCTGTAAAAAACTTATCAGTAGTAAACACACTTTGCTCCTAAGTGCAGGGACATGGCATGGTGTTGGCTTTTGCCATTTGCCATTTTCCTGTAGGTGATTAACCAGTGCCATAATGCAAGATGAATAACAATTATAAATATTAGAAAATATGAGACAACTCCACTCATGAAAAACATCATTGTCATTGTTTAAAAATAAAAATTTTATTTGTCACAAATTACCTTTATTTTATTGAAGTATGTCCCTGCTATAACATCTTTGTTGAGAGTTTTTAATCATGAAGTGATGTTGAATTTTGCCAGATGCTTTTTCTCCATTCTTTTGAGATGATCATTTGATTTGTATCCTTCCTTTAGTAATGTTAATTGTGGATATTGAATTGTTTTGCGTCCTTGGAATAAATCTCACTTGATTTTTTTTTAAAGTACTTATTTATTTTGGCTTTGGTGGGTCTCTGTTGCTGTACGTGGGCTTTCTCTAGCTGTGATGAGTGGGGGTTGCTCTCTGGTTGTGGTGCACAGGCTTCTCATTGCAGTGGCTTCTCTTGTTGTGGAGCATAGTCTCTAGATGTGTGAGCTTCCGTAGTTGCAGCACATGGGTTCAGTAGTTGTGGCTTACAGGCTCTAGAGCATCGGCTCAGCGGTTTTGGCACAAGGGCTTATTTGCTCCTCAGCATGTGAAATCTTCCTGGACCAGGAGTCCAGCCGGTATCACCTGCATTACCAGGTGGATTCTTAACCACTGCACCACCAGGGAAGCCCCAGCTTGATCTTACTGTCTCCTTTTTAAGTATTGTTGAATTCAGTTTGCTGATATTTTCTTGAGGATTTTTGCATCTATGTTCGTTAGACATGAAAGGGAAAGTGTCAGTCACACAGTTGCATCAGACTCTTTTCAACCCCATTAGACTGTAGCCCTCCAGGCTCCTCTGTCCATGGGATTCTCGAGGCAAGAATACTGGAATTGGTGGCAATTCCTTTATCTAGGGGATCTTTCCAACCCAGGAATCGAACCCAAGTCTCCCGCATTGCAGGCAAATTCTTTACTCTCTGAGCCACCACATGTTGGCCTGTAATTCTCATTTTTTGTAGTATTTTTGTTTTGCTGTCAGGGTAATTCTGACCTTATAGAGCACATTTGGACATATTCTCTTCAATTTTTTGAATAGTTTCAGAGGATAGTTATTAACCCTTTCTTAAATGTTGGCAGAATTCCCTTATGAAGCCCTCTGGTCCTTAATCTTTGTTTGTTGGTACTTTTTTGTTTACTGATTCAAATCCCATACTAGTAACTGGGCTGTTCAAATTTTCTATTCTTCCTGATTTGGTCTGGGAAATTGTATGTCTCTAGAAAAATTGATATTATATTATATATATGCATGGATATATATTCATGTATGTTTTTATATTACACATACACACTTTTTTTTGTTTTTCTGATTGGTGATTTCCACTGTTCTGTTTTCCAGTTTGATTATGCTTTCTTCAGTATCACCTAATTTACTGTTAATTCTTTCTAGTGTATTTTTCATTTATTGTATCCTTCAGTTCTTATTGATTCTTTTAAATTTTTTAGTTCTTTGTTGAAGTTCTCACTGTGTTTCTCTACTCTTTTTTTCTGAGTTCAGCAAGCACTTTTATTACTATTGCTTTCAACACTTTATTAGGTGAATTACTTATTTCCATTTATTTAGCCATCGCATACTCAGTCGCTCTGTCGTGTCTGACTCTTTGGGACCCCATGGACTGTAGTCCTCCAGCTATTCTTTTTATGGAATTTTCCAGGCAGGAATACTGGAGTGGTTTTCATTTCCTCCTCCGGGGGATCTTCTGACCCAGGGATTGAACCCACATCTCCTGTGTCTCCTGCATTGGCAGGCAGATTCTTTACCAGTGAGCCACCTGGGAAGCTTATTCTGGGGTTTTATCTTATTCTTTTGTTTGGAAAGTACTCCTCTATCTTCTCACTCTGTTTGAGGTTTGCTGCCTTGGTGGGGTGTGGGGATAGAGTTAGAGGGGCTTGAGCCAGAGCCAGGGAGGAGCTGGGGCTTCTTCTGGGCTCAGGGACAGTTGTGCCCTGATGGAAGGCAGGACGTGGGCCCCAGGTGCTGCAGCAGGAACCCTGAGGGAGCCATGCTTCTCCCCAATGTGATGGCTGTCCTCAAGTTGTTGAGGGCAGAGTGAGGGCTTCAAGTGCTGGAATGGCAAACTGGAGCTACCTCCGTTTCTCCCCAGCACAGTGATGGTCTCTGCTTTGGTCAAGGTTGTTGTTTCAAGGTGAGGCCAGAGAGGCTGAAAGCCACGGTTCTGAGCTTTTCCCTGGCACAGTGTAAGTCTCTTGTTTGGTTGGGGTTGGGTCTGGGGCTGGAGAGTTTACGGCTACAAATGTGAGCTAGCCCAGCTTCTCCCCAGTGCATGTGATGCAGTCCCTGCCTTGGCTGGGAGCAGTACTGGATGAAGAGGGGCTGTAGCAGAAGCATGCTGCATGCTCTGGGGCATACTTACAGTGATCCCGGAGGACCTTCCTGAGCTTTGGGCAGTTGCCAATATTCTGGGTTGGGTTTGGAGCAAGCCAGTCTGTCTTCCTAGTCTTTAAGACAGGGTCTTGGTTTTTAATAGCCCTCCAGTATGCCTCACTGGTTTTCAAGCCAGGCAAGGGGGCTCATTTCCTAGTGCTAGACCCAAGGCTGGGGTGCTCAGTATGGGGCTTGAGTCCCTTACTCCTAGGGTAGGATCTCCAAGCCTGTGATATACTCCTCCTTTTCCGGATCACCCCCCAGCAGTGTGGCTTCCTGACTAGATCACTTCTCCACTCCTCTTATGAGACTCTGTGTGATTCTCCCTTGATAGCCTTGGTTGTAGAAGAGTCATTCAACTAGTGTTCAGTTCATTCTGAGAGAGAATTGTTCTCCATATAGTTCCCATTGTGTTATGTTTGTTGGGGTGGGTGATCTCAGGGACTTCCTACTCCACTATCTTGCATTTCTTTTAGTGATAATTAAGAAGCACACTCAAATTTCTGATACATACAAGCTGTAACAGCGTAAAGATGTATAAAAGCATTCAGAAAATTTCACACTGCGTGGTCACTGCTTACTTACCTTGAAAAATTGGTTTTCTTATCTGAAACAGTACAAAAATATCACTGGATACTGTAATGTTTTTTGAAATCAAATCAATGTTAAAGACTCTTTCTCTACTGATTTGCCCTTGAGACAAATATTTGCAAAATATTTCTAAACATATTTTCCTTTTGTTTAAATAAAACATTTTAAAATGTAAATATGTTTATATATTTTCAAATTTATACGGTTAGTTAACCTTGTAAGTCAATAAAGATTCTTTTCAACTGGTAACTAAGTGGGTGTGGAAAATGAAACTCCCCTGCTTATTAATTGCACAGCAGTGTGGTTTTCCCAACAGGGTGTCTTTTCTAAGTAGCACTCTACCATCTGCAACCCAGGCAATAAATTCTGAAGATAGATGTAACAGCGGCTTGAAATCAGGACTTTTCAAACTGAGAGACATTACTATTCTTTCCAGTATTCTGGTATTTGTGTAGTAAAGTAAGACTGTGTAATTATTATATCTTAATACCCTGGGACCAATGCCTCACTCCTGATGTTTGAAATCATAATGAACTGAAAATCTGAGTTCCTGATAAAATTGCAGACCAAACTATTGTGCTAACAAGTAGCTCTGTGGTTTTAAACTTTGGCCATCTATTATAATTAGCTGGGGTTAAAATATATATATATATATAGACAGACATGCTGGGGCCACATCCCAGAATAATTTAATTGTGATCTTAGGAAGTCATGCTAAGGCATCAGTAATGTTTAAAACCTCACCAGTTGATTTTAATGTGTAGCCAGGATGTGGAATCACTGATAACAAATACTGAATGTTAATGCCTGGGCAAATCATCAGAGGATACCAGTAGGAGCAGATGGGTGGGTGTGAAAGGTGAATTATCACTAAGTCCTGTACACCTGGGAGCAATAATCAGCCAACAGAGAGCTATGTATGATTGGCAGTCTAGAAAAACAATGAGGGTTACCTTGAGCTGTGCATGTGTGTGTGCTCATCGCTGAGTTGTATCTAACTCTTTATGACCCCATGGATTGTAGCCTGCCAGCCTCTTCTGTCCCTGAGATTTCCCAGACAAGAATACTGAAGTGGGTTGCCATTTCTTTCTCCAGGGGATCTTCCTGACCCACGAATCCAACCGATGTCTCCTGTAAGTGATCTCCTATATTACAGGAGGATTCTTTAGTGCTAAGCCACCAGGAATTCCCAACCTTGAGCTACAGAGGACAAACACTGGAGAAAGTTATAGTAGTCTGTGATTTTATGTACAAAACTTTTTCATGAATTATTTTGTTCTTCTGCCCAAAGATTTATAGCATGAAGAATGCCTAAAAGTAGTGGTTCTCATGTGCATAAGACTCATTTCTCATGTAAATTATAAAAGGAGTCCTACTCTAGAGATTCCTTGAAGTTGTTCTTTTTATTGTTCAGTAGCTCAGTCGTGTCTGACTCTTTGTGACTCCATAAACTGTGGCATGCCTGGCTTTCCTGTCCTTCACTCCCAGAGTTTGTTCAAACTCATGTCCGTTGTGTCAGTGATGCCATCTAACCATCTCATCCTCTGTCACCCCCTTCTCCAGCTGCCCTCAATCTTTCCCCACATCAGGGTCTTTGTTGTTTTTTGGCAGGACTCATGGATCTGCTCATTAAATCCAGCTTATTCTGATGTAGGTGGGCCACAGTTAACAATTACATAAACAGTAATGTACAGAGTGATGATGCCCTAGCAGAATAAATTATGTGGTCTAAAAAGGAAATAAAACAGTGTCAAGAAAATTAAAATGTGACACAGAGAAGAAAGGAAATAGGAAACTCTGTTGTTTGATCATGCCTAGTCTTTCTGTGGGGAAAAAATGAAACAAAACAGAATTATCATTATTTCAGAAAAATAGAGACTCACAGGCAACATCAGCTATAATCAATAAGGTGAACAAGATTACATCCAGCATGAGCAGCAGCACAAACATTACATGTTTTGCTAATGTTAAGATGATGTGTAGGATTAGCTGTATATTTAGGAAAAGTGTTTCCTCTTTGTTCATAGATGAGGAACAATTGATTAATTCTGACTCTATGTAATTTAATTCAAGTCTTGCTTCTGCTGAATATTTGTTTTGTCTAGTTTCGATGTCACTGGTGATCAAATGTGATTACAGTTGGAATTACCTGGGGAACTTAAAAAAAAAGAAAAAACTGATTCTTAGATCTCATGACTAGAGATCATAGAGATATATGCAAGGGCAGAGCTTGGGCACTGAGAAGTTTTTAGTGTCCATCCAGTGATTATTAAAGTGCAGCAAGTTTTGAGAACTGACTGCTTTAAATTAAAACTGGCTTATTAGCATTATTGTTCAACTAACTGAGAATTATACATTAAGAATTGTTTTAAAGCCTGGTTGTTTGTTGTTTAGTCCCTAATTTGTGTCCAACTTTTTGTGAACTCATGGACTGTAACCCACCAGGTTCCTCTGTCCATAGCATTTCCCAGACAAGAATACTGGAGTGGGTTGCCATTTCCTGCCCCAGGGAATCTTCCTGACCCACGGATCTAACCCATCTCCTGCACTGACAGGCAAATTCTTTACTGCTGAGCCACCAGGAAAGCCCTCTTTTAAAGCATATGACCAACTTAAAGAGTCTCAGCTTCATAATACTGTCAAATTACTGTAATGTGATAATCTGAATCTTTCTTAGGGAAAAAGAAAGCTGCTGTTTTAAATAACAGTAATATGGAATTTTAGGTATACTTTTTTATTGTGCTTCATTTTATTCTGCTTCATAGATATTGAGCTTTTTTTTTTTCCTATAAATTGAGATTTTATGCAACCCTGCATCCAGCAAGTTAATCAGTGCCACTTTTAAAATAGGATTTCTGACTTCCTGTCTCTGTCACATTTTGATAATTTTTGCAGTATTTCAATCTTCTTCATTGCTGTTACATTTGTTATGGTGATCAGTGATCTTTGATGTTGTTATTATTTGAGGTGTCATGGACCACACCCAGATAGATAGTGAACTTAATAATAAATATTGTCTGTGTTCTGACTGCTTTCACCACCAGCGGATTTCCATCTCCTCAGGCTTCCCTATTCCTTGAGACATAATGATATTGAAATTAGGCCAATTAATAACACTACTGTGACTTCTCTGGTGGTTCAATGTTAAAGAATCCACCTGCCAATGCAGGAGACACAGGTTTGATTCCTGCTCCAGGAAGATCCCCTGGAGAAGGAAAGGGCAACCACTCCAGTATTCTTACCTGAGAAATCCCATGGACAGAGGAGCCTTGCAGGCTACAGTCCATGAGGTTGCAAAAAAGTTGGACACTACTTAGTGACTAAATAACAAACAATAAAAACAGTGGCCTCTAAGTTTCAAATAAGAGTAAAAGTCTTCTCATATTTCTGACTGTAAATCAAAAGCTAGAAATGACTAGTGAAGGTAGGGAGTACAAAGTTGAGATAGTCTGAAAGCTAAACCTCTTGCACCAGTTGGTCAGGTTGTAAATAAAAAGGAAAAGTTTTTAAAGAAAATTAAAAATACTATTCCAGTGAACACACAAGTGACAAGGAAGTGAAACAGCCTTATTGCTAACATGGAGAAAGTCTTAGCAGGACAGATAGAAGATCAAACCAGCCACAATGTTTCTTTAGGACTAAGCAGGAGCAGTGCTCAAGTCCCTTTAATTATGTGAATGCTGACAGAGGTGCAGAGGCTATAGAAAAAAAGTGTGAAGCTAGTAGAACAGTTGGTTCAGGAAGTTTAAGGAAAGAAGCTATCTTCATTGCATAGTAGTGCAAAGAGATGCAGCAAGTGCTGATGTGGAAGCAAGTTGTCCAGAAGATGCAGCCAAGATGATCACTGAAGATGGTTACACTTAACAACAGATTTCCAGTGCAGATGAAATAGCCTTAGATTGGAAGATGTCACCTCTGACTTTCATAGCAAGAGAGGAAAAGCCAAAGACTGACTTGAAAGTTTCAGAGGATAGATGGACTCTCCTTTTAGGGGTTAATGCAGCTGGTGCTTTTAAGGTGAAGCCAATGATAAATGATAAAGTTTATCATTCTGAAAAGCCGATGGCCTTTAAGGATTATGCTAAATGTAATCTTTTTGTGCTATATAAATGGAACACACACCCTGGATTACAGCACATCTCTTTACAATATTGATTACTAAATATTTTAATCCCACTATTGAAAACTAAAGAGATTTTTTTCAAAGTATTATTATTCATTGGGAATTCACTTGGTTACCCAAGAGCTTTGTGAAAATGTATAATGAGATTAATGTTTTTTATTGCCTGTTGACACAATATCCATTCTGCAGCCTGAGAATCAAGAAGTAATTTCAACTTTCAATTCTTCAGTTCAGTTCAGTTGTTCAGTCGTGTCCGACTCTTTGTGGCCCCATGGACTGCTTCCCTGTCCATCACCAACTCCTGGAACTTGCTCAAACTCATGTCCATTGAGTCGGTGATGCCATCCAACCATCTCATCTTCTGTTGTCCCCTTCTCCTCCCGCCTTCAATCTTTCCCAGCATCAGGGTCTTTTCCAGTGAGTCAGTTCTTCATATCTGGTGGCCAAAGTATTGGAGTTTCAGCTTCAGTATCAGTCCTTCCAATGAATATTCAGGATTGAATTCAATGAATATTCTGTGTATTCTTGCCATCTCTTCTTAATATCTTCTGCTTCTGTTAGGTTCATACCATTTCTGTCCTTTATTGTGCCCATCTTTGCATGAAATTTTCCCTTGGTATCTCTTATTTTCTTGAAGAGATCTCTAGTCTTTTCCATTCTGTTGTTTTCCTCTATTTCTTTGCATTGATCACTGAGGAAGGCTTATCTCTCCTTGCTGTACTTTGAAACTCTGCATTCAAATGGGTATATCTTTTCTTTTCTCCTTTGCCTTTCACTGTTCTTCTTTTCTGAGCTATTTGTAAGGCCTCCTCAACCATTTTGCCTTTGTGCATTTCTTTTTCTTGGGGATGGTCTTGATCAATTCTTAACATTTAAGAAATACATTTCAAAAAGATATAGCTGCCATAGATAGTGATTCCTCTGATGGATGTGGGCAAAGTCAGTTGAAAACCTTCTGGACAGCATTCACTGCTAGCTGCCATGAAGAACATGTGGTAAGTTAAAATATTAACATTAATAGCACTATGGAAAAAATTATTTCCAACCATTATGGATTGCTCAGAGAAGGTTTCAAGCCTTCAATGGAGGAAGTAAACTGAAATTGTGGAAATAGCAAGAGAGTGGAATTAGAAGTGACATCTGAAAGTGTGACTGAATTGCTGCAATCTCAGATAAAACTTCAATGGATGATTGCTTCCTTTAGTTGAGCAAGAAAAGTAGTTTACTGAGATGGAATCTACTTCTGGTGAAGATGGTTGTGAAGACTGTAGAAATGACAACAAAGGATTTTGAATATCATATAAATTTTGTTGATAAGGTAGTGGCAGTATATGAGAGGATGGATTCCAGTTTTGAAAGTATTTCTGTAGGTAATGCTATCAATTGGCATTTGATAATGCTATCAAACAATGCTAGAGAGAAATCATTCATGAAAGGAAGAGTCAATCTATGTGGCAAACGTTATTGTTGTCTTATTTTAAGACATTTCCAGAGCCCACCCCACCTCTCGCTCCCAACCTTCAGCAGCCACTATCCTGCTCCATCAGCAGCCATCAGCACTGAGGCAACACTCTCCACCAGAGAAAAGATTGTAACTTGCTGGAGCCTCAGATGATGGTTAACATTTTTAGCAATAAATTGCTTTTTGATTAAGGTATATACATTGCTTTTTTTTTACATACAGTGTTAGCACACAGTTAATGTAAGTATAATGTAATAATGTAATTATATGTATAATAATGTAAGTACATGAGAAAACTGAAAAATCCGTGTGACACTTCATTGAGATTTTCACTTTATTGTGGTGGTCTGCAGCCAGACTCACAGTATCTGTGACATATGCCCATATAGCTGGAATTTTGTGCTTTTTACTCTGCTTCCTTGTTTTTCTCTGGCCAGCAAAATGAATCTTTCTGAAGCCAGTACTAGAGCATGTTTGTTTCATTTTTCAACAGAACTATTTATACTGGCCTACCTTGAACGTCTTTATAAGACATTTATAATAAAATCTTTGAATGCCATTTACAAATCTAAGCTTAACATGTCTGTGATAAATGATAATCACCCTTTGTGTTTGACTCCTTCAGCATTGATCATATTGCAGGTGTATTAGGATTCTTTGACTCCAGTGCCTATTTACTTGCCAAGTATTTAAATGAAAGTAATTTCTAACATTTGATAATGCTATTTCATTTAAGGGCTTTGGCCATAAAAAATATTTCATTCCTGCAAAATGACAGAAGTAATATAGTCTGGCTAATCTAAATTAAAAAGTAACATATTTTCTGTTTCTGTGATGTTTTAAAAATAATAAAAACTAGAATCTATTTCTTTTAATCACTTTTATAAAAATTTTTAGTGTTACTTTGCACTCTACCTTTGATATGAGATGAAAACTATGTGTGTGTGTATATATATATATATGAAGAAGGCTGAGTGCTGAACAATTGATGCTTTTGAACTGTGGTGTTGGAGAAGACTCTTGAGAGTCCCTTGGACTGCAAGGAGATCCAACCAGTCCATTCTGAAGGAGATCAGCCCTGGGATTTCTTTGGAAGGAATGATGCTAAAGCTGAAACTCCAGTACTTTGGCCACCTCATGCGAAGAGTTGACTCATTGGAAAAGACTCTGATGCTGGGAGGGATTGGAGGCAGGAGGAGAAGGGGACGACAGAGGATGAGATGGCTGGATGGCATCACTGACTCAATGGATGTGAGTCTGGGTGAACTCCGGGAGTTGGTGATGGACAGGGAGGCCTGGCGTGCTGCGATTCATGGAGTCGCAAAGAGTCAGACATGACTGAGCGACTGAACTGAACTGAACTGATACACATATAAACACACACACATACATATATGAATATATACTTTGGGTTTATATAGTATTTGCCACATTTTAAAGATTGGTATAATATTTTTAAAACAATGCTCTGAGTTGCTATAAACTTCAAAAACTCAAAGTAAAATGCTAGTAAAATCCAACCAAAAACCCAGAGTACCTAATATATTTGTCCATTAATAAATAATAGCTCATTAAAGGCAAAATACTTAACACTGTAAAGTAATTGGTAATTTTTAGTTATTAAAATTGTGGGTTTTACATTTATAGTCTTTCTCAATTAAAATATTTTAAATGATATTCAACATGTATAAGCAATACAAGTAAGACAGTATAGCAAACTATATTATAAACTTGTAACAAGGCAGGAAATATGTTATTTTACATGTGTATCATAAGCAGTAGGTTAATTATCAGGATACATACCGTAAACCACCAAGATAACATAATAGCAGCACTCCATTTTACTCACTGGAAAAAAAAAAGTGTAGTTTAGTGTCAGAAAAAGTCTTAAAATGCATATTTCAAAATGAAATACATTCAGTAAAGAATGGCAAATTGAGAGCAGAGGAAATCAGAAATTTGAAAGGCAGCTTTTTTCATTTTTTCCTAAAATATTTCAACTAAATTTTCAAAACTTCAGAGAAAATGCTATTTATAAACAACACACATTTACTTTCTCCATAATAAACATCTTTGATAAATATTTAGAACATCAAGGCAAAACACAGTGGCATTAACACGATTGGCGTTGTTAAAAAAAAAAAAAGGTCAAGTTTTCGAGTGTCCACAGAAGCAAAAAAAAGTTAAAATGTCAGTATAAAATATAATTAAATTAAGACAAATGTGTTTATGGTAGGAAAACAAAGAATAGTAGCAATACATTAAATTATAGCTAGGTTACATACTTAAATGAACACACCATTTAAGAAAATAATTTAAACCCATGCACCTATGGACACCTTATCTTTGACAAAGGAGGCAAGAATATACAGTGGAGAAAAGACAACCTCTTTAACAAGCGGTGCTGGGAAAACTGGTCAACCACTTGTAAAAGAATGAAACGAACTCTTTCTAATACCATACACAAAAACAAACTCAAAATGGATCAAAGATCTAAACATAAGACCAGAAACTATAAAAATCTTAGAGGAGAACATAGGCAAAACACTCTCTGACATACATCACAGCAGGATCCTCTATGACCTACCTCCCAGAATATTGGAAATAAAAGCAAAAATAAACAAATGGGATCTAACTAAAATTAAAAGCTTCTGCACAACAAAGGAAACTATAAGCAAGGTGAAAAGACAGCCTTCAGAATGGGAGAAAATAATAGCAAATGAAGCAACTGACAAACAACTAATCTCAAAAATATACAAGCAACTCCTACAGCTCAATTCCAGAAAAATAAATGACCCAATCAAAAAATGGGCCAAAGAACTAAATAGACATTTCTCCAAAGAAGACATACAGATGGCTAACAAACACATGAAAAGATGCTCGACATCACTCATTATCAGAGAAATGCAAATCCAAACCATAATGAGGTACCATTTCACGCCAGTCAGAATGGCTGCGATCCAAAAGTCTACAAGAAATAAATGCTGGAGAGGATGTGGAGAAAAGGGAACCCTCTGACACTGTTGGTGGGAATGCAAACTAGTACAGCCACTATGGAGAACAGTGTGGAGATACCTTAAAAAACTGGAAATAGAATTGCCTTATGACCCAGCAATCCCACTGCTGGGCATATACACTGAGGAAACCAGAAGGGAAAGAGACACGTGTTCCCCAATGTTCATCGCAGCACTGTTTATAATAGCCAGGACATGGAAGCAACCTAGATGTCCATCAGCAGATGAATGGCTAAGAAAGCTGTGGTACATATACACAATGGAGTATTACTCAGCCATTAAAAAGAATACATTTGAATCAGTTCTAATGAGATGGATGAAACTGGAGCCTATTATACAGAGTGAAGTAAGCCAGAAAGAAAAACACTTATACAGTATACTAACACATATATATGGAATTTAGAAAGATGGTAATGACAACCCTGTATATGAGACAGCAAAAGAGACACAGATGTATAGAACAGTCTTTTGGACTCTGTGGGAGAGGGAGAGGGTGGGAAGATTTGGGAGAATGGCATTAAAACATGTATAATATCATATAAGACACGAATCGCCAGTCCAGGTTTGATGCAGGATACAGAAAGCTTGGGGCTGGTGCACTGGAATGACCCAGAGGGATGGTATAGGGAGGGAGGTGGGAGGGGGATTCAGGATGGGGAACATGTGTACACCCATGGTGGAAGCATGTTGATGTATGGCAAAACCAATACAATATTGTAAAGTAAAAAAAAAATATTAAAAAAAAAGAAAATAATTTATTTAAAATACAAAAAAGGAATAAAATTACCCATTATTTTAACATAGTCATTTTAATGTTACTCATTTAAATGAAAATATCATTCTAATAGGTTGTGAAATATTGCAAAAATTATACTCTTTTATGAGGCCATGGCAATAAATACAAGTTTTGGATTACACACAGTTTATATTTTTTCTCTCTTTAGATTATAGGTATAGTCATTGTAATAAAAGTTTTGGGTTTGGTTGCACTCTGCACAACAAAGGTAAAAAGCTCTAAAAGGAATGTCCAATATTGAGGCAGTGAGAGCAAGAGACTAGCAAAGAGGAAGGAGGACGAGCAGTTCTCAACTGCATGGACCTCAATTAAATGAATTTCTGGCTGCCTTACAATGTGCTGGCGTGGAACATCCTTACTTCTTGTCTTTTGTCAACTGTGAAAATGACTAAGCTGAAAGAAAATTTCCCCAGGAGGCATTGTGGTGTCTGTTTTAAAGTGGACCACCCTCTCTACTAGCCCTGGCTGTGCTCATAGCAGGATTAGGGAGTCCCACCAGGCTTTGATCATGGAGTTTATAGAAGTGAAATAAATTGTCTGATAAATTCTTTGTTTGATCTGTATAAGCAGAAAAGTCTAGGTCAAGTGAAAAAAAGTCTAACAGGAATCATAAAACCAGATTCAAAGTCACTCAAGTAGTATGAGACCTGAGTTGATTTATAGACCCAGAAGCATTTGAATGAAGGAGAGGCCAGATCTCCTTGAGGACCCTGGTCTGCTGCCAACAATTTATACTGTTAATCCTTTCCCTTCCCTTCCCCAAGGAACCTCTAGCCTTTTACCACAGTAACTGTGTGTTGGGAAAAGGAAATAATCAGACATTTTTGATAACTGCTAGATATAGGCTCTGAACTGACAATGGTACCAGGAGACCCAAAATGTCAGTGGGATATGCCAGTCATAGTGGGAGTTTCAGTAGGTCAGGTGATCAGTAGAGTTCCATCTCACCATGGGTCCAGTGTTTCTAAACCTGTTTTTGTTTTTGTTTTTGTTTTTTTTCCCCAGTTCTGAAATGCATAGTTAGAATAGATATATTCAGCAGCTGACAGAACTCCTGTATGGTTCCCTGAATGGTGCAGATTGGACTATTATGTTGGCAAAGGCTAATTGGAAGCCAGTAGAATGGTCTCTGCATAGGAAAAGAGTAAACCGAAAGTAACACCATATTCCTGGAGGGCTTGCAGAGATTCAGTTCAGTTCAGTTCGGTTGCTCAGTCATGTCCGACTCTTTGGGACCCCATGGACTGCAGCATGCCAGGCCTCCCTGTACATCACCAACTCCCGGAGTTTACTGAAACTCATGTCCACTGAGTCAGTGATGCCAACCAACCATCTTATCCTCTGTCATCCCTTTCTCCTTCTGGCTTCAATCTTTCCCAGCATCAGAGTCTTTTCAAATGAGTCAGCTCTCCACATCAGGTGGCCAAAGTATTGGAGTTTCAAGTTTAACATCAGTCCTTCCAATGAACACTCAGGACTGATCTCCTTTATGATGGACTGGTGGGATCTCCTTGAGTACAAGGGACTCTCGAGAGTCTTCTCTAAAACCACAGTTCAAAAGCATCAATTCTTTGGCACTCAGCTTTCTTTAGAGTCAAACTCTCACATCCATACATGACTGCTGGAAAATCCATAGCCTTGACTAGACGGACCTTTGTTGGCAAAGTAATGTCTCTGCTGTTTAATATGCTGTCTAGGTTGGTCATAACTTTCCCTCCAAGGAGTAACCGTCTTTTAATTTTAATGGCTGCAATCACCATCTGCAGTGATTTTGGAGCCCCCCCCACCAAAATAAAATTCTTCCACTGTTTCTGCTGTTTCCCCATCTATTTGCTGTGAAGTGATGGGACCAGATGCCATGATCTTAGTTTTCTAAATGTTGAGCTTTAAGCCAACTTTTTCACTCTCCTCTTTCACTTTCATCAAGAGGCTCTTTACTTCTTTTTCACTTTCTGCCATAAGGGTGGTGTCATCTGTGTATCTGAGGTTAGTGATATTTCTCCCAGCAATCTTGATACCAGCTTATGCTTCATCTAGCCCAGTGTTTCTCATGATGTTCTCTGCATATAAGTTAAATAAGCAGAGTGACAATATACAGCCTTGACATACTCCTTTTCCTATTTGGAACCAGTCTGTTGTTCCATGTCCTATTCTAACTGTTGCTTCCTGACCTGCATACATGTTTCTCAAGAAGCAGGTTAGGTGGTCTGGTATTCCCATCTCTTGAAGAATTTTCCACAGTTTGTTGTGATCCACACAGTCAAAGGCTTTGGTGTACTCAATAAAGCAAAAGTAGATGTTTTCTTGAACTCTCTTGCTTTTTTGATGATCCAACGGATGTTGGCAATTTGATATCTGGTTCCTCTGGCTTTTCTAAAACCAGCTTGAACATCTGGAAGTTCACAGTTCATGTATTGTTGAAGCCTGGCTTGGAGAATTTTGGGCATTTCTTTACTAGCGTGTGAGGTGATTGTGCAGTAGTTTGAATGTTCTTTGGCATTGCCTTTCTTAGGGATTACAAAGATTAGTGCTATCAAAAAAAATTGAAGGATGGAGGGAATGGTGATTTCCACGACATCCCCCTTCAGCTCACCTGTTTGGTCTGTACAGAAGACAGATGGATCTTGAAGAATTACAATGGATTGTCGTAGACTGAACCAGTTAGTGACTTCAGTTGTAGTGACTTCAGTTGCAGCAACTCTAACAGATGTGATATAATTGTATGAACCAGTGAACATGCCTCTGATTACCTGGTATATAGCCCTTGAACTAACAAACGCCCTTTTCCCCATTTCTGTCACTAAAGTCCAACAGTTTGTTTTCAGCTGGCAAAATCAACCATACAGCTTCACTGTCTTGTCTCAGGAACAAATCAACTCTCCACCCTATGTCATAATTTAGTTTGCAGGAATCTTGATCACTTTTTCTTATATAAGATATCACACTGGTCAATTCTACTGATGTTATTAGCCTGATTGGATCTAGTGAGCAAAAAATAGGAACTACTAGAGACTCATTGGGATTCTAGAGGGTCAGAAATAAATCTGAGAAAAGTTAATTGACCTTCTAATTCAGTTAAATTTGTAGGACTCTAGAAGCATGGGTCATGCTGTGATATCTTTTCTAAGATAAAGAATAAGCTGTTGCGTCTGACCTCTACTACAACTAAGAGAGAGAGACCTATACCTAGTAGGCCTCTTTGGATTTTGGAGACAACATATTTTTTTTAATTTGGGTATGATACTCCATGCTGTTTACAGAATGTCTCGAAAAACTGAGTGTATCCTAGAAAAGGAAAAGGTTCTAAAACAAGTTCAGGCTGTGGTACAAGCTGACCTTACACTTGGGCCCCTGTGTTGATAGCAAAGACCAACACTGAGTCCCCAGTAAAGCACCATTTACTGGAGTGATCAGCCATCTACCTGGTGGTAGGTTGATTACATTGGATAGCTTCCATCATGGAAGTGGCAGCGTTTTTTCCTACTGGAATAGATAGATACTCACTGTGGATATCAATATGCCTTTCCTGAATATACTGTGTCTACCCAGCCTACTATCCAGGGACTTACAAAATGCTTTACACACTGTCGTGGTGTTGCATACAACATTGCTTGTTATGTAGGAACTCACTTCAGAGCAAAGGAATTGTGGCAGTTGGCTCATGGATTTCACTGGTTTTGCTGTGTTTCCTTGAAGCAACTGGCTTCATAGAACAGTGGAAAAACCATTTGAGGACTCATTACAGTGCTCGGTCTTGCTGTTCTTCAGTCACTCAGTTGTGTTTGACTCTTTGTGACCCCATGGACTGCAGCATGCCAGGCTTCCGTGTCCTTCACCATCTCTTGGAGCTTGCTCAAACTCATGTCCATTAAGTCAGTGATGCCATCCAACTATTTCATCATCTGCCACCCCCTTTTCCTCCTGCCTTCAATTTTCCCCAGTATCAGGGTCTTTTCCAGTGAGTCGGCTCTTTGCATCAGGTAGCCAAAATATTGGAGCTTCAGCTTCAGCATCAGTCTCACCAATTAATATTCAGGACTGATTTCCTTTAGGATGGACTGGTTGGATCTCCTTGCAGTCTAAGGGACCCTCAAGAGTCTTCTCCCACACCACAGTTTGAAAGCATTAATTCTTCAGTTCTCAGTCTTCTTTATGGTCCATTTCTCACATCCATACATGCCTACTTGAAAAGCCATAGATTTGGCTACATGGATCTTTGTCAGCAAAGTGATGTCTCTGCTTTTTAGTACAGTTTCTAGGTTTGTCATAGTTTTCCTTCCAATGAGCGAACATCTTTTCATTCCAGACCCATATCTCATGTGTCTCTTGTATTACAAGTGAATTGAAGCCCATTGTGGTTGTAGAGTACATAAATTTGGCCAAAAAAAAAAAAAAAATGCTGTCAAAGGAGAAGTTAAAGATGCCTCTGAGTCTGTCAACTTTGTAGACTGCAAAAATCATGGTGTCATGAGTGGAAGCAGAGAGTTCAGAAATGTAATTTGTTCAAGAAGGTAGAGATAATGGATTTTGTTTTAAGATCCAGTTGAATATATATCAAAGGCGAAGTACATTCAGAAGTTAGATTTTGGAGTTGGACCATGGGGGAGAGTTTGAAAATGAAGATAAATATTTGGAAACCCTCTATTAAATGTAATAGTTATGTCTTTTTTTTTTTTTTTTTTAAAGACTGTGTACCATCCAGAAGAAGAGAAATGAAAGGAGAATGAGAAAAAGAAACAAAAGACTAAGAAATTCTGTACAAAGAAATGTTATACTTAGGGAGGGAAAACAGGAAGAGAAATAGGAGGAGAAGGAGGAATGGAAGGAGAAAAAGGAGGTCTTTTTCATATGATAATTTAAATCTGAGATTGAAAAGTTCCCCTCAGTGCTTAACTAATTATCACTAGTTAAGCATTTTATGGAAAAATTAAATTTCTAGGATTTTCAGAAAAGTGAGGATACTTTCACTGAAGAGAATCTGACTGAAAGCTTTAATTCATAAAAGATGTCTTTATGTTGTATCCAAATCCATCTATTCCTAATTTCAAAGCACCAGCTTTAATCTGTTAGTTCTTCCATCTGAGTAAACACGCACACAATGTAAATCTATTCTCTAGAATTTCCTTACAAATATTTAAGGCAGTTTTTTCTTTTTTTGCTGTTTTTGGTTTTAATTTCATCTGCTCTTTCAGCACATCGTGTTTATTCATCATTCTTTGTACAGTTTTGCTTCCAGTTCATGCAGAGAATGTACTTAGCTCTCTGAAGTTTTGTCACTATTCCTCTCACTGTGATATTGGAAACCAGACACGTTCCAGAAAGTGCTGGGTTATAATCAGTATTTTTTTTTTATGCCAGACCATTATCTATTCCCTCTTTCTAGCAACAGAATTTTCTTGGGGAGATCCTCTTCTCCCCTAAAATTATTATATATGATCTAAAGGTACTTGTACCAACTCCTATCACCCAGGAGCTTGTTTGACATTGTTACAACCAGACATCAAATCATCTGGCAGTAGTCATTCATCCAAGAGGCACTTGATCTAGGCTGATCAAATGCAGATCAATCCTGGAGCTCTTTGGAAATGTCTGAGAGGAGAGAGGACAGAGATGAGTTCCATGAATTTGGAGCTGTGTTGATTTAAATCTCAGTTGCTGGGAGGAAAACCATGCGGAGACAATCTGCCTGAAAATGAAACCAACACAAAGGAAAGCAGAGTCAAAAGAGACTAGTTAATGATGACATGTTTTGAGCCTTTGAGGCTCAAGAGGGCATGGAGGCAGCTTAGCTGTGGGAAATCATATTTTCCCTGTTTCTACCTAAGCCAATTTTGGTTGAATTTCTTTAGTCCTAATTTAAACAAGAGTTAGTGGAATCAGCATGGGGTAATGAGTGCTGGAGGCATAGAGCTGGAGTTCTGCTTCTAATCCTAAAAGTTTCAGGATGGTAAACTTCCAGTGAAGTTCGTTAATAATTGCTTTCCATCTACTTAGTAGACTACTGTTACTCATAGTCCAGCAGTGGTGCTACTTGGTAGCACCAACCCCCTTTCCTGGGAGGTCATTAGACGTGCAAAACCTTAGCCCTCCCTCTCCCTACACCTACTGAATCAGAATCTGCATTTTGAGCAGAGATGCATCCATGTGTATGCACATTGCCATTATTTGAGAAGCATCTTTGTTAGCACTTGCCTGGCATGCTTGCACTTTGGGGCCTTCACACTGTCCATTCATTCCACCTAGAATAATTTTCTCACAGATTCTTGCATGTTAAGCCTCTTACAAATCTTTCTCAAATTTCACCTTTTCAATGAAAGTTATTTTTTCTGCCTCTCTATGTGAAAAATGTGAACTCCTTAAAACAAAGAGTTTTTGGGTGTTCTCTTTTGTGACATATCAAATTCAGGTGCCTGGTACATAGTGTGTAGTAGATATTTGTTGAATGAATTGATCAAATTCTAATACTTACACCATAAAAGCCTCCAAGATTGGTGCCTACCTCTCAGGCATCATTTTCTCTTACTCTCCCATCTTTTCATTCTGGTCCAGAATACACTGTTTTCTTCTTTCTTCTTTGAGAAGGAGCTCCCCTGGTAGCTTAGGTGGTAAAGAATCCACCTGCAATGTAGGGGACCCGGGTTCGATCCCTGGGTTGGGAAAAATTCCATGGAGGAGAAAAGGGCAACCCAGTCCAGTATTTTTACCTGTAAAATCCTATGGACAGAGGAGCATGGTGGGCTACAGTCCATGGTGTTTGCAAAGAGCTGGACATGACTGAGTGACCTTTGCTTTTTATTCTTCTTTATTATACCAAGTTAGTTCTGTTCAAGGCATTTGTGCTTGCTCTTTCTACTCCTTGCACATTCTTTACCTAGACCTTCACCTATGTTCCCTCATACAAATCACAGATCAAATTTCATCTCTTCGGAAATGTCTTCTCTGATAGACTCCAATTAAAGATACCATCTCTCCACATTACCACTCCTCTCTATAATAGTACTATGTGATATGGAGTCACTATTGTAATAATTTTTGTTTTTTGTCTTCTAAAAGCTTTATTGAGATATACTCCACATATCATAAATGCTGCTAAGTCACTTCAGTCGTGTCCGACTCTGTGCGACCCCATAGACAGCAGCCCACCAGGCTTCCCCATCCCTGGGATTCTCCAGGCAAGAACACTGGAGTGGGTTGCCATTTCCTTCTCCAATGCATGAAAGTGAAAAGTGAAAGTGAAGTCACTCAGTCGTGTCCGACCCTCAGCGACCTCATGGGCTGCAGCCTTCCAGGCTCCTCCATCCATGGGATTTTCCAGGCAAGAGTACTGGAGTGGGGTGCCATTGCCTTCTCCATTATCATAAATGCATCCGTTTAAACAAAATGTGAAATTTGGTGGTTGTTAGTGTATTCACAGACCTGTGCAATGACCACCATTAATTTTAGAATGTTGTCATTACTCTTATGAAAAACCTGTACTCATTGGCAGTACCTCTCTATTTCCCTCTTGCCCCAGCTTCTGGCATGCATTAATCTACCTTCTGTCTATATCAGTTGGCTTGTTATGGACATTTTATTTAAAAGAAATCATGCAATATGTGACCTTTTGTGACTGGATTTTTAAATTTGCCATGACATTTTCAAAGTTCATCCATGTTGTTGCATATATCAGTGCCTCCGTTGTCTTTATGGACAATAATATTCCATTATATGCTTTTTACCTTTTGTGTACATTTTGTGTATCCATTTATCAGTTGGTCAGAATATAGGTTGTGTGTACTTCTTTACTTTTAAAACTAATACTGCTATGAACATTCTTATGTGACCATTCTTATGTGACCATAGATTTTTAATTCTTGTGGGTATTTACATAGGAATAAAATTGTTGGGAACTGTGGTGTTGGAGAAGACTCTTGAGAGTCCCTTGGACTGTGAGGAGATCCAACAAGTCCATCCTAAAGGAGATCAGTCCTGGGTGTTCATTGGAGGGACTGATGTTGAAACTGAAACTCCAATACTTTGGCCACCTGAGCGGAGAACTGACTCATTTGAAAAGACCCTGGTGCTGCAAAAGATTGAGGGCAGGAGGAGAAGGGGACAACAGAGGATCAGATGTTTGGATGGCATCACTGACACAATGGACATGAGTTTGGGTGAACTCTGGAAGTTGGTGATGGACAGGGAGGCCTGGTGTGCTGCAGTTCATGGGGTTGCAAAGAGTTGGACACAACTGAGCAACTGAACTGAACTGAACTGAAAATTGCTGGAATATATGGCAACTCTTAACAGTTTGAGAAACTATAAGACTATTTACCAAATTCTACAGACAATGTATGAGAGTCTGATTTCTCCATATTACCAATTCAGTTCAGTTTAGTTCAGTTGCTCAGGTGTGTCCAACTCTTCAGGTGGCCAAAGTATTGGAATTACAGCTTCAGCATTAGTCCTTCCAGTGAATATTCAGGACTGATTTCCTGTAGGGTTGACTGGTTGGATCTCCTTGCAGTCCAAGGGACTCTCAAGAGTCTTCTCCAACACCACAGTTCAAAAGCATCAATTCTTCAGTGCTCAGTTTTCTTTATAGTCCAACACTCACAGCCATACATGACTACTGGAAAAACCATAGCTCTGACTAGACGGATCATTGTTTGTTAAGTAATGTCTCTACTTTTTTTAATATGCTGTCTAGGTTGATCACAGCTTTTCTTCCAAGTAGTAAGTGTCTTTTAATTCCATGGCTGCAGTCATCATCTGCACTTATTTTGGAGCCTAAGAAAATAAAGTCTCTCACTGTTTCCATTTTTTCCCCTTCTATTTGCCATGAAGTGATGGGATCGGATGCCATGATATTATCGATAACACTTACTATTCTCTTCTTAATTTTAGCCTTCCTAATGTGGATGAAATGCTTTCATTGTAGTTTTCATTTTCCTCATGTCTAGTGATGTTTACCAACTTTTCATATGCTTATTGGCCATTTTCATGTCTTCTTTGGAGAAATGGCTATTCAAATTTTTAAATTTTTCAGTTGGATTACTTGTATTGTTGAGTTCTAAAAATGCTAATGTATTCTGATCAGATACTTGATTTGAAGATATTTTTCTTATTATGTACATTGTATTTCAAGTTCTTCGTGGTGTCTTTTGAAACACATAGGTTTTTACTTTATTTTTAATTAAAAAAAAAATTGGCCACACTGTGTGCCATGTGGAATCTTAGTTCCTGGACCAGGGATTGAAACGTATCTCTTGCAGGGTCCTAATCATTGGACCACCAAGGAATACATTTTTAAATTTGTTGAAATCCAAAATTCGTGAACAGCAGAGTCTGGTAGGCTATGGTCCGTTGGGTTGCAAAGAATTGGACACGACTGAGAGATTAACAATTTCAAGTATTTATTTTCTGCCATTTAAATTTTTTATGTCACATCTAAAAGCATTGTTTATCCCTATGTTTTCTTCTAGGAATTTTAGAACTTCAGTTCCAACAATTAAGTCTATAATTCATTTTAACTTAATATTTCTATATACTGTAATTTAGGAATCAGACTTCATTGTTTTGCATATGAATATTCAATTGTTGTCAGTATCATTTGTTGAAGAGAATATTATTTCCTATTGGTTTTTCTTTTATCTTAATTAAAAGTTAATTGATCATAAATGTAAAGATTTATTTATGGACTCTCAGTTCTATTCCGTTGATCCTATATGTCTTTTTTTTTTTCATATTGTCATATTATTGTACCATGTAGTGTGTTTGAAATTGCAATACAATAATGCTACAACTTTATTCCTGTTCTTAAAGATTTTTTAGATTATTCTGGATCTTTGCATTTGCATAAAATTGTAGCATAAGCAAAACTCTACAATAATAGAGTTTTGCCAAGAAAACACACTGGTCATAGCAAACACCCTCTTCCAACAACACAAGAGAAGACTCCACACATGGACATGACCAGATGGTCAACACTGAAATCAGATTAATTATATTCTTTACAGCCAAAGATGGAGAAGCTCTATACAGTCAGGAAAAACAAGACTGGGAGCTGATGTGGCTCAGATCATGAACTCCTTATTGCCAAATTCACAGTTAAATTGAAGAAAGTAGGGAAAACCACTAGACCATTCAGTTATGACCTAAATCAAATACCTCATGATTATGCAGTGGAAGTGAAAAATAGATTTAAGGGACAAGATCTGATAGACAGAGTGCCTGATGAACTATGTCGGACGTTCATGACATTGTACGGGAGTCAGGGATCAAGACCATCCCCAAGAAAAATAAATGCAAAAAAGCACAATGGCTGTTTGAGGAGGCCTTACACATAACTGTGAAAAGAAGATAAGCAAAAAGCAAAAGAGAAAAGGAAAGATATACTCATTTGAATGCAGAGTTCCAAAGAAAAGCAAGGAAATTTAAGAAAGCCTTCCTCAGTAATTAGTGCAAAGAAATAGAGGAAAACAATAGAATGGGAAAGATGAGAGATCTCTTCAAGAAAATTACAGATACTGAGGGAACTTTCATGCAAAGATGGGCTCAATAAAGGACAGAAATGGTACGGACCTAACAGAAGCAGAATATATTAAGAAGAAGTGGCAAAAATACATGGAAAAACTATTCAAAAAAGATCCTCACGACCCAGATAATCATGATGGTATGATTACTCACCTAGAGCCAGACATCCTGGAATGTGAAGTCAATTGGGCCTCAGTTAGGAATCATCACTATGAACAAAGCTAGTGGAGGTGATGAAATTCCAGTTGAGTTATTTAAAATCCTAAAAGATGATGCTGTGAAAGTGTTGAACTCAATATGCCAGCAAATTTGGAAAACTCTGCAGTGGCCACAGGGCTGGAAAAGGTCAGTTTTCATTCCAATCCCAAAGAAAGGCATTGCCAAAGAAAGCACAAACTACTGCACAATTGTACCCATCTCACACGCTAGTAAAGTAATGCTCAAAATTCTCCAAGCCAGGCTTCAGCTATATGTGAACCATGCACTTCCAGATGCTCAAAGTGGTTTTAGAAAAGGTAGAGGAACCAGTGATCAAATTGTCAACATCCGTTGTATCATCAAAAAAGCAAGAGAGTTCCTGAAAAACATCTATTTCTGCTTTATTGACTATGCCAAAGCCTTTGACTGTGTGGATCACAAAAAACTGTGGAAAATTCTGAAAGAGATGGGAATACCAGACCACTTGAGTTGCCTCTTAAGAAACATGTATGTAGGTCAGGAAGCAACAGTTAGGACTGGACATGAAACAACAGACTGGTTCCAAATAGGAAAAGGAGTACGTCAAGGCTGTATATTGTCACCCTGCTTATTTAACTTATATGTAGAGTACATCATGAGAAACACTTGGCTGGATGAAGCACAAGCTGGAATCAAGATTGCCAGGAGAAATATCAATAACCTCAGATATGCAGATGACAACAGCTTTATGGAAGAAAGTGAAAAAGAACTAAATAGCCTGTTGATGAAAGTGAAAGAGGAGAGTGAAAAAGTTGGCTTAAAGCTCAACATTCAGAAAACTAAGATCATGGCATCTGGTCCCATCACTTCATGGCAAATAGATGGGGAGACAGTGGAAACAGAAGCTAACTTTATTTTGGGGGGGTTCCAAAATCACAGCAGATGGTGACTGCAGCCATGAAATTAAAAGACGGTTACTCCTTGGAGGGAAAGTTAAGACCAACCCAGACAGCATAAATAAAAAGCAGAGACATTACTTTGCCAACAAAGGTCCATCTAGTCAAGGCTATGGTTATTCCAGTGGTCATGTGTGGATGTGAGAGTTGGACTGTAAAGAAAGCTGTACACCAAAGAATTGATGCTTTTGAACTGTGGTGTTGGAGAAGACTCTTGAGAGTCCCTTGGACTGCAAGGAGATCCAACCAGTCAACCCTAAAGGAAATCAGTCCTAAATATTCATTGGAAGGACTGATTCTGAAGCTAAAACTCCAATACTTTGGCCACCTGATGCGAAGAGCTGACTCATTTAAAAAGAACCTGATGCTGGGAAAGATTGAAGTTGAGAGGAGAAGGGGATGATAGAGGATAGAGGTTGGATGGCATTACCAACTTAATGGGCAAGTATTTGAGTAAACTCTGGGAGTTGGTGAGGGACAGGAAGGCCTGGCGTGCTGCAGTCCTTTTGGTTGCAAATAGTCGGACACAACTGAGTGACTGAATGGAACTGCAGCATTGGCTTGTCATTTATACACACACACACACACACACACACACACACAATGCAGCTAAAATTTTCATAGGGATTATGTTGAATCTATAGATCAATTTGTGATTATAGTCATTTAGTATACTAAAATTTTCAGTCCATGAACATGGGATTTGTTTCCATTCATTTAGTCTTTCTTTAATTTCCTTAATTTTGAAAGATTTTGTGTACAAATTTTTGGCTTCTTAATATATTGCTATATATATGCATATTTTCTTATTGCCACTATCATAAATTGTGTAGTTTTCTTAATATCAGTTTCTGAATATTCATTGCTTGTGTAGAAATACAGGAGATATTTGTGTATGGATCTTGTTTCCTAAAATTTTGATATACTCACCAATTGGTTTTTATAGATAATTGTGCACATATATTCCATTGTGTTTTGAGAACATACTTTGTGATTGTTTCTGTTGATGATTGTTTCATGTAGTATATTACTTTTCTTTTCCTGTTTTTAGTAGTCTCTATCTTATTCCTTAGAACAGTTTTGTGGTGAGGCATTTAAGTATATTTCTCATTGAATTTTTCCTACATAGAGCTCATTGAGCTTGCTGCTGCTAAGTTGCGTCAGCCATGTCCAACTCTGTGCGACCCCACAGACAGTAGCCCACCAGGCTTCTCTGTCCCTGGGATTTTCCAGGCAAGAATACTGGAGTGGGTTGCCATTTCCTTCTCTGAGCTTGTTAAATGGATAGCTAAATGGTATTCATTAAAATTGGGAAGTTTTTAGCTACTATTTCTTCAAATATCTTTACTGTTCACCTCCTCCTTCTGGAAAGTCCATTGTGATCATAGTGGTCCACTATATTATGTACCATATTGCTGAAAGTCTCCGTTCATTTCTCTTCATTTTCAGGGAGATGGGGACATGGTTTCTATTCCTCAGGCTGAATAATGGCAGTTGACTCTTCTTCAGGTTTACTGATTCATTCTTCAGCCAGCTGATAACAGCTTTTGCAACTCTTAAAATTTTCATTTCTGTTGCTTTATTTTTACTCTCGTATTTTCATTAGTCTGTCTTTTATTGATATACCCTAAGTAATTCTTTTACTTTGTTTTAATTTTTTAGATACGACTTCCATTATGTCTTTGAACATATTTGTTTTTCTGTGTATTATTCATACTTCTTTATAATTATAATATTTTAAAATAATTTAAATTAAAATAATGTGGCAACCCTAGAAAGAAAATTCTGCCCGCTTCCCAGAATTTATTATTGTTATTTGTTATTGTCACTTTTTGTTGTTGCTGCTCCTGTTATTTAGTCATTTTCTAGGTCTGATTTTTTAAAGTCTTATTTTTTTATCATGTGTGACTATTGAAGTCTGCTCAATTAGCCAAGTGATCTGTTAATGATTGGGCAGAGATTTTTCTTAAATGCATTGAACCAATAATTCTTTGAAAAATTTCCAAGACACTCTATGTGTCTGTTGAAACAGAATTTTAATGTTTTATGAAACAATAGCTGTGCAGTAGCTTTAACTTCCTGCTTAATTGTCACCCTGAGGTAAGAGATTAAATCTTATCAGATCTCTCCTAGGCATGGTAAGCCTGTGGATATGTGTGTGGCCTTCTGGATTCCCAGGGACAAGTTGAAACTTTCAGAAATTCCTGTAGACAACTCATTCCCAAGTTTTTAATTTTCAATTTTTTGGCCAGCTGATTGTTAACCACAACTAGTATCTTCACCTCAGGAAGATGTGGTATTATACAATTGCTACTAACTGTTTGCATCAAACATTCTGGAAATATGGATGCTTGTTTACCTTGAGCTCTGAGTTAAATCAAGCAGAGGCAAACTCTGATTTTCCAGGGAGTTGCCAGAGAAGTTGTGAAGTGAAGTGAAGTGAAGTGAAGTCGCTCAGTCGTGTCCGACTCTTTTCCACCCCATGGACTGTAACCTACCAGGCTCCTGTGTTCATGGGATTTTCCAGGCAAGAGTACTGGAGTCCATTTCCTTCTCTAGGGGATCGTCCCAACCCAGGGCTCAAACCCAGGTCTCCTGCATTGTAAACAGATGCTTTACCGTCTGAGCCACCAGGGTGGTTAAGTTTTTTCTGAGGTTTTTCTGAGGTTGGGACTTTGTCAGAGATCAAACATGTCCTGACCTCCTTGTTGTAGTCTGTTATAGTTTTTATGGGTTTCATGTAGATGTTGCTTATTTTCTTGGTTATTTCAGAGCTGGGGAGAAGGGGATAATAATATTTCAAGTGAAAATATCACAAAGTTTATTGATCCTACTGAAATTCAGCTGTTTTCCTTGAATAAACACTCATCTGATTGTTGCAAATTTTAGTTGATTTACAGAGTTATAAAAAAATTGTTTTCAACGTTTTTTCACTTTTTTCACTTCCATTTTTTTTGTAGAGGAGTGGATATTTGCAGTTCTTTCCTCTACGATTCCCTGTCTATTTAAATTTATATTTAAAGTAAGTATAATTAAAATTTCAGTTCCTATGTCATCAGTTCAGTTCAGTCGCTCAGTTGTGTCTGACTCTTTGCAACCCCATCGACTGCAGAACGTGAGACCTCCCTGTCCATCACCAACTCCCGGAGTTTACTCAAACTCATGCCCACTGAGTCGGTGATGCCATCCAACCATCTCATCCTCTGTCGTCCCCTTCTCCTCCTGCCTTCAATCTTTCCCAGCATCAGGTTCTTTTCAAATGAGTCAGCTCTTCGCATCAGATGGCCAAAATATTGGAGTTTCAGCTTCCACATTAGTCCTTCCAAAGAATATTGAGGACTGACTTCCTTTAGGATGGACTGGTTAATCTCCTTGCAGTCCAAGGGACTCTCAAGAGTCTTATCCAACACCACAGTTCAAAACCATCAGTTCTTTGGTACTTGGCTTTCTTTATAGTCCAACTCTCACATCCATACATGACTACTGGAAAAATCATAGCTTTGACTAGACGGACCTTTTTTTGCCAAAGTCATGTCTCTGCTTTTTAATATGCTGTCTAGGTTGGTCATAACTTTCCTTCCAAGGAGTAACCATCTTCTAATTTCGTGGCTGCAGTCACCATCTGCAGTGAGTTTGGAGCCCCCAAAATAAAGTCAGCCACTGTTTCCCCATCTATTTGCCATGAAGTGATAGGACTGGATGCATAGTGATTCATGTCATACTGAATGCTTTTAAACTATCCAACAGTTACATAAGACTGTTGATTATCTTATTGGACAGTGAAGATATAGATCATTTTTTATTACCACAGAACCTTTTATTAGAGCTGTTTGTTGTGCATTAAGTGATTGTTTGTATAGTAAATAGTAGTTACTTATCCTTTCAGAGTAGTTACTTATTATCCTGATCTGCCAGGTCTACTAATATCTGGGTTTCTCACTTGACTGGTCAGGGCAACCACACAACTAACTCTAAGTTGTTTCTGAGGAGCTATAGAGATAGAATGGAATAAAAAATTGCTTTGTTGAGTAACTTGACTATTGTAGTCTCAAAAGAAAAGTCCATGGAAACCTGATTTTTAAAAGACCTTGAGGTTAATTAGGTCCCATTTGTTTATTTTTGCTTTTATTTCCAATATTCTGGGAGGTGGGTCATAGAGGATCCTGCTGTGATGTATGTCAGAGAGTGTTTTGCCTATGTTCTCCTCTAGAAGTTTTATAGTTTCTGGTCTTACGTTGAGATCTTTAATCCATTTTGAATTTATTTTTGTGTATGGTGTTAGAAAGTGTTCTAGTTTCATTCTTTTACAAGTGGTTGACCAGATTTCCCAGCACCACTTGTTAAAGAGATTGTCTTTAATCCATTGTATATTCTTGCCTCCTTTGTCAAAGATAAGGTGTCCATATGTATGTGGATTTATCTCTGGGCTTTCTATTTTATTCCATTGATCTATATTTCTGTCTTTGTGCCAGTACCATACTGTCTTGATAACTGTGGCTTGTAACAATAACCCTGTGTATGAGACAGCAAAAGAGACACTGATGTATAGAACAGTCTTATGGACTCTGTGGGAGAGGGAGAGGGTGGGAAGATTTGGGAGAATGGCATTGAAACATGTAAAATATCATGTATGAAACGAGTTGCCAGTCCAGGTTCGATGCACGATACTGGATGCTTGGGGCTGGTGCACTGGGACGACCCAGAGGGATGGAATGGGGAGGGAGGAGGGAGGAGGGTTCAGGATGGGGAGCACATGTATACCTGTGGCGGATTCATTTTGATATTTGGCAAAACTAATACAATTATGTAAAGTTTAAAAATAAAATAAAATTGAAGAACAAAAAAATAAAAAAATAAAAGACCTTGAAGTCAAAAATTAAGAGTTCAGGCTTGGCATTTTCATTTGCAAATTCAAAATAATAGGATAATAGGTAATCATTAATGGTCAGCTACTGTGTTATGTTCAAAGAGAATCTCATGCTGCATTAAAGCTTTATAGAATATTCCAGGATTCATAAATATTTTCTTTGTGCATGGGAAGGGTAAATGGTGTGATATTTGATACATGTTAGTTATAGTCAAAGTCTGATATACACAGTTGGGAGAAATCACAGGGTTCTCCTAAATTTTCAAAGGCTTTTGATATGAATGATCTCATTTTATCTTCATAGCAACTTTAATACTGGTTGTATTTTCACACTGACAGAGAGGTTAATTAGCTAGTCCATAAATGTAGAATTACATATGGGGAGGTTGTTTTGTAGCATATGTTTGCTAGCTTCCAGACTTTTAAATATAAAATACAGCACCTTGCATAATGTAGCTGAGAACAATATGTCATAATTCCTTGATTCTAGGTTGACATATACTCAAATACCCATCATTATTTTAATAACAATTTATATCAAGTTCACTATTATTTAGAAATGTATAATCCTTGTCCACATCACTTGAAAGATATATCCGGATTTCAGAAGCAGTAAATACAAAACAAATGTGAAAACACAATCTAAAATGCTTGCAATTTTCAAAGTCAAGGAGACGACTAAAAAGCAAATGTTGTTTTACTTCTTTCTGATCACAATGAAAATTGTTGTAATCATGTTATGCCAATTGAATTATCTGGGAAGCAGATGGAAATATTTCTTAGGAGTTCAAAACTTTTGTTGGTTAGTAACACTTATGAAAGAAGGGCAATTAGGCAGGAAGAGTTATGCTATTTCATAGATATGATGAACTGTCTGCCAGCCCATCAGGGAACTCTAGAACAGGAATTATCTGTTAGTCTTGCTTTGGGTAGAAATGACCAGGCCTTTGTGGTACTGCCTTTCTCAGTCACTAGCTGGGGGTCATCCTTGAAAGAGTATCAGTCAGTTCAGTTCAGTTCAGTCGCCTAATCGTGTCAGAACTGGGAACCCATGAATTGCAACACGCCAGGCCTCCCTGTCCATCACCAACTCCCGGAGTCTACTCAAACCCACGTCCATCGAGTCGGTGATGCAATCCAGCCATCTCATGCTCTGTCGTCCCCTTCTCCTCCTGCCCCCAGTCCCTCCCAGCATCAGAGTTTTTTCCAATGAGTCAACTCTTCGCATGAGGTGGCCAAAGTACTGGAGCTTCAGCTTTAGCATCATTCCCTCCAAAGAACACCCAGGGCTGATATCCTTCAGAATGGACTGGTTGGATCTCCTTGCAGTCCAAGGGACTCTCAGGAGTCTTCTCCAATACCACAGTTCAAAAGCATCAATTCTTCAGCGCTCAGCTTTCTTCACAGTCCAACTCCCACATCCATACATGACTACTGGAAAAACCATAGCCTTGACTAGACAGACCTTTGTTGGCAAAGTAATGTCTCTGCTTTTGAATATGCTATCTAGGTTGGTCATAAATTTTCTTTATAACGTTAGCTAAAAAAAAAAAAAAAAAAAAATGAAGCCACCCATGAAGAAGCAAACAGCTAGAGACTGCCTGATAGCCACACCCCTGGAAACTGGACAGTGAAAGAGGAGCTTGAAGGAGGACCTGAGTGATGCATCTGCATGTCTGCCACACACATCTATCACAAAGTTAGAATTGTTAAGCACACAGAAATCATGATGCTGTGGAATTTTTATATTCTGTATAATTATAAATATCCAAGAAAGTCATCACAATGTGTACTTCTGTTATTACAAATAAAATAAAAATGATCAGTCTCTGGTAGGAGTTTCTTATAAACTCAAAATTAAATAAATAGATGTTTATGTATTTATAACCTGATGTTAATTACTTACATGTCTAAATCTTCTCAACTTTAGTCGGAGAATTTAATTTATATTTAGTAAGCCATATTCCCTAATAAAAACTGAAGACAAAATAGCAGACATTAACATATTTCAATAAATCTAAGCCATTACTATTTGTAAGATGCAGCATTGTGTGCTACTAAAGAAAGCATTCAGTTAAGCAATGATGCAGTTGTATTTCATGACATCCATCATGAGATGTAATAAGATTTCAGAGATGTCAAAATGTGAAAAAAATGTATGATACAGAATCATAGAAATGTGATTCTTATATTTCCATTGGTGACTTCGTCTCCTAGAGAAGCCAGTAATCATTCATTTTTCTGCCTAGAAAATACTCAGTTATGTATTGAAGAGTCTGGCTTATTATATACATTCCAGAACTGCAGACTCTTCTCTTATCCTCCTATTACAGTTTCCCTGGCCCTTTTCTTACTTTCCTGCCTTTAATTTTGTGGTTAAATCCTCTGTTATTAGCATAAGATAACATCTCAGTAACTGTTGTTGTTTGGTTGCTAAGTCACGTCCAACTCTGTAATCCTATGAATTGTGGCATGCCAGGGTCCTCTGTCCTCTACCAACTCCCAGAGTTTGCTCAAATTCATGTCCATTGAGTCGGTGATGCTCTCTAACCATCTCATCATCCCCTGCTGCCCCCTTCTCCTTTTGCCATCAGTCTTTTCCAGCATCAGGGTCTTTTCCAGTGAGTCAACTCTTCATGTCAGGTGGCCAAAGTATTGAAGCTTCAGCTCCCAGTGAATATTCAGAGTTGATTTCCTTTAGGATTGACTGGTTTGATGTCCTTGCAGTCAAGGAACTCTTAAGAGTATTCTCTAGTACCACAATTTGAAAGCATCTATTCTTCAGTTCTCAACCTTCTTTGCGGTCCAAGTCTCACATCTGTACTTGACTACTGGAAAAACCATAGCTTTCAGTATATAGACCTTTGTCGGCAAGGTAATGTCTCTTCATTTTAATAACTTTATAGATGAAGATTTACTTTTCACTCACTCATAAGTATCTATGGCATGAGTAGGCCTATGTGTTCAACATAAGTCTTTTAAGGACACAGATAGTTAGAGATGTTGCCTCCAGAGACAGATTTTCTCTTCTGTCTCGGCCAAGAAGACAAATATTAACTTCAATTTAATTCTGATTCTTAAAACTATCACATGGATGCACCTAACAGCAAAGGACCTAGGCATCATACTTTTTTGTGTGTCAAGTAAGGAAAAAATTGAAAGAGGTATACTTGCAACCTCCACCACAATTAGTCACATCATTGTAACTCCTTTCCATCTCATTATAATTATTGAATAGTGTCTTTCAGAGTCTTCATGCCTCAGAAGATATGGATGACATAGATTCCACACAGCTGTCCTCTTCTCAAAACACATGGCTAATTCATCCATTTGAAGCACAACACTTAAATCTGCTCTCACATTGTTTTGTTCACTTTTAGCTTTTGGTAAAGTTCCTATTCTTTCATAAATATCTCACTTGTAGTTTCCTCAACTAATCTGGAAAGGACAAAAAGTATACACACACACACATACACACATACAAATATACATAAATTATTTACAAATAATAATCTTAATAGATGTCAACTTCTCCATTACTAAAGTTACTGAAGTTAAAAAAAAAGACGATAGGTTGATATCTTTTCACAAAATAGTTAAAATACTTAAGTCCTTATCAATACTTTTGTCTTTATACATATTCTTATATTTTTGTCATATACATAATTGTTAATACTACAGTTACTGACATTGCTCCCATATCTAATTTAATCTTTCCTAATAGTCTCCTTATTGATGCTGAATCTAGTGTACAATTACATTCTTATTTTAAGAAACAAAAACACTTAAACTCTTTTATGTCTCTATCCAAACTCAACTTGCTAATTAAAGTGGTTACATTTGGCTTTTGACCAAATCTTGAGTGTAATACTTCTATGATTCAGGTTGTTCAGTACAAATATACTGTTTTGATTACACTGTGATATGTTACAGAATCCTTCCTCTGACATATGAAACAAATACTTAAAAATTGGCCATAATGGACTCACTACCTTATCACTAATTCTGTGACCCGTACATTATGATTGTTTTGAAATGATATATATTCCACTGTTATTCCCAATGTTTTCTATTGTATCCCTCAATTTCTAAAATGTAATTTTGTACCTCTAACTCTTGATGGGTTAGTGAACAGGAAAACTGGCAATATGTTAATCTAACCTTTCCACCATACTTATGCCTTAAACAGTGGACTGAATTCTATCTTACTTCATTATCTTTTGTGGCCTGGTTGACTGACTTTAAAAAATGAGAGCAAAAAATTAAATATAGACAGGTAAGTCTCTCTGAACTGGTAATAAAACTCCTATGTTTCCTTTAGCAAAAATAAAAAAAAGTTTTTATCAAATTGTGGCAAACAAATCATTTCAATTTGAGGATGAAGTGAAAATTTCATTTACCTTTTAACTTGTAAGCACTGAAACTCCAACCACTAAAGAAGACAAAAATAATAATTAGAAATATTAATCTTCATTCATTTGCACTAACAGTCTTAAAATGAAAGCCTTTGAAAGTAATGGGACTTACATTTGAATGCTTTGCTTTCTGGTATTGGTGAATTGAAACATAATGAATTATGAGGCCAGGCATATTTACATAGTTTTAAATCCAGTTGCCAGAATTGAATGTTTTAGGAAAGCTACTTAATCTTTTTATTTTTTTTTCCCTCCCCTACATTTCTATACCTTTTAATGTGTAGTAGGGAAAGGTCTGCTTTAAAGAGTTTTTGTGAAGGTTATTTTGGATGTTTTTTTTTTTAAAAAGTACAGACACAGTGGCACAAATTCAGTTTTAGAGAGATTCCTTTGTTTGCCTTTGTATTCTATCCCAAATCCTAGGGTTTGGAATTTATGCTTAAATTCCTAATCTTGTAACAACTCTATCTGTGAAACACTTCAGAGAAAGAGAAGACATGGGGTAGACCTTTGGACAAAAGTTGGCACAAGTCAAACGCAAAGAGGAATCATGTTGAAAAAGAAGTCTTACAAATTGAGCACCTATAAAAGGATGCAAAAGTTGAGATCTCATTATTTTTGAACTTTGCTAATTATTACTCAAGTTTGTTGGTATTTTAATAGAAATGTTCCTATATACAAATGGAATGATATATTCCTAAAACTATAAAATTTTGTCAAATTATACACAACTTTTGAACTGTTAGGCAGAAATACCCATTCATGTAATTCATGAATTCTGCAGATCATCATTGAGAATTATTGTTCCATATAAATCAAATATTACAATGATGTATTAGAAGGTTGAGCAATATTATTTTAAGACTATCAGTCAGTGATGTCATGGGGACTCCCAAAATAGCTTATTATTTTCCTTAGCAATTTATTTTATTGAAAATAGTGTTATTATACCATTGCTGTATGCTTACATTCTATATATCCATTTTATGAGCATTAGACAAGTGGCAAATCTTTTATTTCTCTAGTTAGTGTGGTTGTTTATGAAGTGTCTCTTCAAGTTTCTACAATCCATACATCTAGTGGGGTATAAAAATCAGATAGTAACCTGACCCATTTAAAACTTGTTGAATTGTGGTTTTTCTCAACCTGGAAATTAAGTTAAACACTTCAGAAATATTTTCGTTACACCAGATGAAATAAAATAGTCTAAGTAATTAACCAGGAAGAATATCAGTTGAAAAGCTCTCATTCTTCAGTGTCAAGTAACTGAAATATTTGCTTATTTATAAAATATATTTACAACATCATTTTATTGTGTTCAAAAAGGATTATAGCACAGATTTTTGAAAGCATAGATATTAACTTAGTTTGATAGACCAGAATTCAATTCCTTATTAAATGAATTGGAGCATACTGTTTAGATTATTTGAATATGTTTCTCATCTTTAAAACACAAATATTAAAAGGTTTTTTTTGTGGGAATCAAATTATATAATTTAAAGTGTATAACACACTGTTAGAACACATTTGGTAAGGGTTTGATAAGCATTCACTATTGATGCTTTTATATTATCCAGTACTTTTTATTATCAGTTTAGTTTTTAACCCATTTAAAAGGCCACAATCCTTATGCTGAATTAGTTTTAAAAATGGCTTCTGTAAATGAGTAAAGGTGATGGTAATCATTCTAATAAATTCTTAAATTTCATATGTCCATTGACCTTAAATGAAACAGACTTACCTTTTCTGCTTGTTCATTTTTTTTATAAGTGGTAAACTTTATTAGATGGAGTGGTTCATGCCTTTATAGGACAGGATTTGAAAGGACTGTGTTCATCTTTATACAAATAAAGGGGAAATTCTCATTCATTTTGCTTTCTATTTGTTTATGGTGTTTTTTTGACCCCACAACCTTTTATTTCATGAGAAAAGAAGTTAAAAAACAGTGCATACTCCTTAGAATAATACTTAGAGGCCTATGACTTCCTGTTATGCAGTGCTAAACTTTAGGCCCCTCTTTATCGAAAGAGTCTCATTTTTCCTCCTTTGAAGTTCATTGGAAATTATCTCAGCTTTCCATCCAGAGAGGTACCTTAGATTCCTTAGCCTAGATGACTCTACCTGCCACATCTATCTCTTGGCATTTAGGAGACCTGAAGCAGTAATGTCACTGTCCCCTGGATCAGCTGACACTCAAGATAAGAAATGATTGTGATTAGGTGCTAAAAGTAATTAATTCGTCTTATGGTATTTAACTTCATGATAGGAAGGCAAGAACTCTGGCAGTCAGAATCTATGAGTTGTTACAGAATTTATTTTCTATAGTTATAAATTATCTTGACTCCTAATTCCAGATATTTTTGAAGTGTTGAAGTTATCTCAATGAATGCTATGCAGCTACAGTGTGATATTAATAAGTTTGTAAAACAATGTTTTTGAATGAACACATTAAATATTAAATTTTGGAAGGCTATTAACAGGAAAATTCATGATGTTCCATAACAAAAACGAGAAATGCATGGAAAAAAAAGCACTATGGAGTAATTTCCACACAGAATAATATTATTTGTCAATATTACAAAATAGAATTTTCCTTGGAAAGAGATCTCTGCATCATCTTAATTATTTTGACAGTATTTTATTTTGTAAGTAATTATTATTACCCTTAGACTATTAACCATTTCCCACTGTGTAAAAATCAAAAAGAGAAAAGAGATCTTGTTTTTTGAAATATGTAGTTGAATAATGATATTTCTCAATTTCTATTTTATTCATTCAAGATGATAAATGTTACCTATTACAGATAAATCTATAGAAAACTAAGAAACAATGAGCTCATGGAGTCTATGATGGTTACTTTGAGAATAAAAAAGATACTTTCTTTCACAATGTTTAAAAAAGAGAAATATTTGCCTAGAGGAAGGACATTAGGGTAGATTACAAAAAGACAAGAAATTTTGAATCCTACAGCAAAATATCTGAAAAAGCTAACATAGTTTTTCAGTCAAGAGCTATCTAGTAGTACTTATTACCACTAGAAAGAAAATTAAACGAAGAGCTAGATAGGTTTACTTAAAATTATTTCTTTTATACTATTAGTTTATTTATAAATAACAGCTTATTTATATATATTAACTATCTTAGTAATTTTGAACAAATGCAAGTTTTTAATAATTTCATACATTTTGAGTTGTATTGCCTTTTCATGAATCAGAAGATAGAATATACAAGTAGGTGAGCCAAGAAAAAAGCAATCCTGGAAGGATTTTCAAATGAGTACCACCATGATACCATATTCTAGATTCCATATATATATTTTTTATTTGCAGGGCAAGAATAGAGATAAAGACATGGAGAACAAATATGTGAACACTGTGGGTGGGGAAAGGACTGGATGAGACACGTTGGGAGGGTAGCATTGACATATATACACTATCATGTGTAAAATGGATAGCTTGTGGAGAACTGCTGTATAGCACAGCGAGCTCAGCTCAGTGTTCTGTGATGACCTAGAGGAGTGGAGTGGGTTTTGGACAAGAGGCTCAAAAGGGAGAGAATATATGTATACATATAGATGATTCACTTTGTTGTACAGCAGAAAGTAATACAACATTGCAAGGCAAATATATTCCAATTTAAAAATGTAAAAAAAAAAAAAAAAGCACAAAAAACGTGCTATTGCCAAAGATGGTGGAACAGGTACAGCATAGAAATGAGTCAAAATGATGTTAGTCTAGGATGGATATTGAAAGTTACAGGTTTCTTGAAAAATTAAAGTTATCCTTGTGATTATAAATGCAGTTAGTTAATATAGAGATCAAATGGACTAAGTAAATCACAGAAGGTGTTCTTAATGCCATGCTTCATGCTGGTTGCATGGATGTATGTATATTGTAAATCCACAAATCCAACTTTCAAAATAGCCTTCCACAAAAGTTTATATAAACTAAGATCCCTTTTATACTTTAATATAATTTATAATTCCCAATGTAGATTTTTTCCCTTTTCCATAATGATTCTGATATGAGAGTGTTGCAGGGGAGAAATCATGCATTGGTATTTGTTATCAAGAGTGTCATATAGAGATCCAAATTTTCTCTCCTGAACCTTTCTCTGGACCTGGTCAAGACATCTAAAAAGGTGCCCCATGATGGTGGGGTAAATAGACCCTGGTTAATGTCATAACTTCCAAAACCTACATCTGTCCATTAATGATGAGTCAGACATGAGGTTAACAAAATCCTATCTAGCAAATATGCAGATGGTAACAATTTCCAGTTTGAATTATCTTACTAAAAGGCATCCCCTAAAATGAAAATAAAATGCTAGTATTCCAAGGAACAAGAAGATTCAGATTATGTTAGACAAAATCATAATTAAGTAAATAATGGGTATGAGAAAATAGGAACAATATAAAAGGCATCATACATAAAAATCAAGTAAAGAAGTATAGGTCAAGATAGTGAGCCACATGTATGGGTTTTCCATTTGGTCTAGGCTGCTGGACAGTTTGCCCTAATTCTATGATATGATTAAAATTCATTTACCCTAATTTATGAAGATACATTTTAAAATATCCCCAACAAATTTGTTCTTTAAGCATGAAGAAAAGTCAATTTATCTATGAATAAAAGTCAATTTATAACTATGGTGCAAAATATTGCTTGAACATTAAAATGTTTGACAACAATTATTTGCCTTGGTCTCTGCAGAAGAAATATCAGGACAGTCCCACTGTGAAATTATTAAAACATATTAATGATTCCTAGATAGAGACATAATTAGCTAATACCAGATTTGTGACCAATACATAGAGAGAGCTGTGGTACCTTAGCCAAGTTGTTTTATAAACTTATTTGGCAAGTTAAATGTAGATAAATTGTTGGGAATATATGGCACTTCCCTAAGATTTTTGAATGCATGCCAGTGCAGGGGTCCAGCCCCAGCAGGATCTAGGGGTACCCTCAGGATGACGGCCTAGGCTATAAGGATAGCAAAGCGGAGAGCAGGGCTTGATCTTCCTTGATAAACACAGAAAGCCAATGAAGCTCCCATGTTCCAAGGAGTCATCCTGAAAGAAGAACAGAGAGAGAAAAGGAGAGAAAAGGACAAAAAGAACGACACGGGGAGACCAAGCTTTGGTGAGTGAGGCCCATAACTTTATTTTCAAAAGGAACTTTTATACCTTGACTTATGCATAGAGGGAAATGAAAGATGCAAAGTCATACAGAATCAGCCCAAACATTACATCTGTTTTGTCTTTATCAAAACCAGGATTTTTTTCTGCATACCTTTCCCATAAACAATGTTGTGTACATTATCTTGTGGCCTTGGAGGCCTGTGGACATTTTATAACCCTTTTTCAATAAAGGCTGATCAGTCAGAAAACTTATTTTCCCTTAAAGTGTTTCTTCTTTATTTCTCCCAGCCTCAGAAAGTACTAAACAGAGTTACCTTCTCACAGAGCAAAGGTACAGTGGGTCACAATAAAGAAAAAACCAATTCACTCAAAGGTCTGATGTGGTTAATTCCAAGGCTGCTATTTGTTTTTCCTACATTCCAACTATGTTAACCAATGCACTCCCAGGTGCACAATGGATAAGGGATATGGACACTTGGCAGCAAGCATTGGCCCAATAATTAAGCCCTTTACCAGTACTATCTATTCTAATAATTTTTCATCCCTTAAAGGACTCTATGGTCATTAGGACTTTTAGAATGTTTTGGCTTCCCGTGCCTTTCAAGGTTGGGGAGTTGTAAACAATCATGTGTGTTAATTGCAAGAGTATGGATAAACCTGTCAGGCAAGCTAGAAAGCCATCAGAGGGGTTTGAATTGAAATATTCCTTTCATGCCCATTAACTAAAGCCCTAAGTTTATTTTTTCCAGAGAAAGGTGGTCAGGGATAGCCCCTTGTTAATGTCAGAAGAGTTGGTGAAAGGCATACATAATATAGTAAGACAGACAGATTCTGGTTTTGGGGTAGATGCTCGAGCAGATTCAGGGGGTCCCTTGAGGCCTGATCTGCCTTTGCCTGTCAAGTCTCTTCCGCATGACCTTTGTCATGGGTGGGATCTCCTGTGGTGGCTCCCTGCATGCCAGGAAGAAATTGAGTAGCTATTAGTAAATTGCTACAGATGGTGATGGCAGCCATGAAATTAAAAGATGCTTGCTCCTTGGAAGAAAAGCTATGACCAACCTAGACAGCATATGAAAAAGCAGAGACATTACATTGCCAACAAAGGTCTGTCTAGTCAAAACTATGGTTTTTCCAGTAGTCATGTATGGATGTGAGAGTTGGACTATAAAGAAGGCTGAGCGCCAAGAATTGGTGCTTTTGAACTGTGGTGTTGGAGAAGACCCTTGAAAGTCCCTTGGACTGAAAGGAGATCAAACCAATTAATCCTAAAGGAAATCAATCCTGAATATTCATTGGAAGGACTGATGCTGAAGCTCTAATATTTGGCCACATGATGAGAAGAGCTGACTCATTAGAAAAGACCCTGCTGCTGGGAAAGATTGAAGGCAGGAGGAGAAGGAAATGACAGCAGATGAGATGGTTGGATGGCATCACTGACTCCATGGAGATGAGTATGAGCAAGTTCTGGGAGATGGTGAAAGACAGGGAAGCCTGGCATGCTGCAGTCCATGGGATTGCAAAGAGTCAAACACGACTGAGTGACCAAACAACAATAAATTAGTAAATTATGTAATGTGTTAGTGCATCATGTGGCATATTTGGTGGACTGATTGCCTTATGATTTCTATTGAAAAAAATTCTATCAGATCCATAATCTTTATTCATATGTAGAAGCTTATTATTACTATTGTAAGATATAGATTCCTTCACTGTAGGGGCTTAAGGGTGGGAGTTGGGGATTGAGGTATCTATTTAGGGAAGTCATCTGTGAGTAGATCATCATTCTGTGAGAACTGTGTTGGGATTAAAGGAGCAAGTAGAAAAGATAGCTCCACTTCTTACAAAAATATATGTATATATACTATTTTTTACAACAAAACTTAATTTAAAAAAATTGAGGATTCATTAATAAGAAGAACTTCTTTTTCCAGATTTACATGGTATGGATTAGTTCAATCAATATTTATTAGGCATACTACTATGTTCCTGGCTTGGAGAATTTTGAGCATTACTTTACTAGTGTGTGAGATGAGTGCAATTGTGTGGTAGTTTGAGCATTCTTTGGCATTGCCTTTCTTTGGGATTGGAATGAAAACTGACCTTTTCCAGTCCTGTGGCCACTGCTGAGTTTTCCAAATTTGCTGGCATATTGAGTGCAGCACTTTCAGTGTCATCTTTCAGGATTTGAAATAGCTCAGCTGGAATTCCATCACCTCCACTAGCTTTGTTCATAGTGATGCTTTCTAAGGCCCACTTGACTTCACATTCCATAATATCTGGCTCTAGGTGAATGATCACACCATCATGATTATCTGGGTCGTGATGTGTATTCTTGCCATCTCTTCTTAGTATCTTCTGCTTCTGTTAGGTCCATACCATTTCTGTCCTTTATTGAGCCCATCTTTGCATGAAATGTTCCCTTGATATCTCTAATTTTCTTGAAGAGATCTCTATGCTATGCTATGCTAAGTCACTTCAGTCGTGTCTGACTCTGTGTGACCCCATAGACGGCAGCCACCAGGCTCCCCCGTTCCTGAGATTCTCCAGACAAGAACACTGGAGTAGTCTTTCCCATTCTATTGTTTTCCTCTATTTCTTTGCATTGATCGCTGAGGAAGGCTTTCTTATCTCTTCTTGCTATTCAAGCTGGTTTTAGAAAAGGCAGAGGAACCAGAGACTAAATTACCAACATCTGCTGGATCATAGAAAAAGCAAAAGAGTTCCAGAAAAGCATCTATTTCTGCTTTATTGACTATGCCAAAGCCTTTGACTGTGTGTATCACAATAAACGGTGGAAAATTCTGAAAGAGATGGGAACACCAGACCACCTGACCTGCCTCTTGAGAAATTTGTATGCAGCTCGGGAAGCAACAGCTAGAACTGGACATGGAACAACAGACTGGTTCCAAATCGGAAAAGGAGTACATCAAGGCTGTATATTGTCACCCTGCTTATTTAACTTACATGCAGACTACATCATCAGAAACACTGGGCTGGAAGAAGCACAAGCTGGAATCAAGATTGCTGGGAGAAATATCAATAACCTCAGATATGCAGATGACACCACCCTTATGGCAGAAAGTGAAGAGGAACTAAAAAGCCTCTTGATGAAAGTGAAAGTGGAGAGTGAAAAAGTTGGCTTAAAGCTCAACACTCAGAAAACTAAGATCATGGCATCTGGTCCCATCACTTCATGGGAAATAGATGGGGAAAGAGTGGAAACAGTGTCAGACTTTATGTTTTTGGGCTCCAAAATCACTGCAGATGGTGACTGCAGCCATGAAATTAAAAGATGCTTACTCTTTGGAAGAAAAGTTATGACCAACCTAGATAGCATATTGAAAAGCAGAGACATTACTTTGCCAACAAAGGTCTGTCTAGTCAAGGCTATGGTTTTTCCAGTGGTCATGTATGGATGTGAGAGCTGGATTGTGAAGAAGGCTGAGCGCCGAAGAATTGATGCTTTTGAACTGTGGTGTTGGAGAAGACTGTTGAGAGTTCCATGGACTGCAAGGAGGTCCAACCAGTCTATTCTGAAGGAGATCAGCCCTGGGATTTCTCTGGAAGGAATGATGCTAAAGCTGAAACTCCAGTACTTTGGCCACCTCATGCGAAGAGGTGACTCACTGGAAAAGACTCTGATGCTGGGAGGGATTGGGGGCAGGAGGAGAAGGGGACGACAGAGGATGAGATGGCTGGAAGGCATCAGTGACTCGATGGATATGAGTCTGAGTGAACTCTGGGAGTTGGTGATGGACAGGGAGGCCTGGCGTGCTGTGATTCATGGGGTCACAAAGAGTCGGACATGACTGAGCGACTGATTTAAACTGAACTGAACTATGTTCCTGGCATTGTTCTAGACACAGAATATATATATATATTTTATATATATAAATTATATATTATATTTTATATTATATATATTATATATATATAATTATATATATATTTTATATATATATAAAATAAAACTTAAGTCTTATCCTCAATATCCTCTCAGGTTTTTTAAAGTAAAGATGAAAAGAAATAACAGAGTATGTCAAGTGCTATAATTATGATGTATACAGAATTGTTAAAGGAAAACAAAAGTGGTTGTTGTTCCTATTGTATTCTAGATAAGCAACAGTTTCACAGAGATGGTGAAATTGAGAAGAGAAATGATGTTCTCCATAGAATTTTCAGAGAAGGCAATGGCAACCCACTCCAGTACTCTTGCCTGGAAAATCCCATGGACGGAGGGGCCTGGTGGGCTGCAGTCCATGGGGTCGCTAAGAGTCGGACACGACTGAGTGACTTCACTTTCACGCATTGGAGAAGGAAATGGCAACCCACTCCAATGTTCTTGCCTGGAGAATCCCAGGGACGGGGGAGCCTGGTGGGCTGCCGTCTATGGGGTCGCACAGAGTCAGACACGACTGAAGCAACTTAGCAGCAGCAGCAGGTGGAATTTTAAAAGAACAGGCCTTAAAAGCAGAGAAAACAGTATATACAAATAATGTGAAGAGTCTACAAAAAGGTCATTGTATCTAGTTGTAGTATATAATTAAGATAGGATGACTGTCAGTTTATAGGAATCTGAGGTTCTTAAATGCTGCTGCTGCTGCTGCTGCTAAGTCTCTTCAGTCATGTCGGACTCTGTGCGACCCCACAGACGGCAGCCAACCAGGCTCCCCCGTCCCTGGGATTCTCCAGGCAAGAGTACAGGAATGGGATGCCATTGCTACACTATACTATTGTTTTTTTTTGTTGTTGTTGTTGTTTTTTATGTTATCATTCAGTGATGAGCCTTTGAAAGCTTCCAATTAAGCAACATGATTAGATTTATGTTTTAAAAGGATAAGACTTGAACAGGATAAACTGTAGACACATGGCAGAGTCATGGGAAGGAGTGTAGGCAGACCTGGAAAATGAGAGTGAAGAGACTAACAGCTGTTTGAATATGATGGGGAGGAGAGGGAGGAGTCAAGACCACCTTCTTAATGAGTAATTGATGATAATGATCATGAGAGATTGCAAAATCTAGAGATAATAAAAGTGATTCTGAGTGTCTTACATGTGTGTTTACTGAATCCCATGGCAGTAAAGATGATATGGAAAAAAGATGAGAAATTTGGTTTTCATAATAAGTAGACATGGAAAAGTATGTTAAATATGCAGATATCCAGGTTAAGTTGAAAGCACAACGCACATATCCAGGGATCAAGGACAAATTCTTGGCTGTGCTGTGTGCTTAGTCGCTCAGTTGTGTCAGACTCTTCGTGACCGCATGGACTATAACCTGCCAGGCTCCTCTGTCCATAGGGATTCTCCAGGCAAGAATACTGGAGTGGGTTGCCATGCCATCCTCCAGGGGATCTTCCCAACCCAGGGATTGAACCCAGGTCTCCCAGTTGCATATGGTTTCCTTATTGTCTGAGCCACCAAGGAAGCCCAACTAGCAGTCTAGGAATCACTAACATTTGTATTATGCTTCTTCAACAGAAATCCAAGGTGAACCACTACTAAAACAGATTATATTATCTGGATGTTGGATGAGTTGGTCTGCTGAACTCGACTTCACAGAAGGAATTAAAACTTTGAATTTGTTGTTTAACAAAATTCTGCACTGTGCTAGTTCTGGGCAGATATCATGAATTAAATAATTTTATTGATTTACTGAATTCATTTGAGTAAGAAAACTCATTTAAAAATGTCTGTAGAGACAAAAACACTCAAGTCAATTAAATGAGAAGGAGATTTGTCTTACATAACAAGAAGTCAGAAATTAGTGATGCTGTAGATTTTAATATATTAGGCCTTTAACTCCATTCTACTGTGATTCTCTTGTGTCAGTTCTCTTTGAACAGGTGGTTTTATACTCAGCCTGCTCCCTTTTCACCATTGACAGCAACTGAGGCATCAGGCTGCCTTATTATCTAAGATAGAAAGAGTAGGAGTGAAAGACAGAAGCATAGAAGGAAGGTTCTACTATTCAGTTCTAATGGACTGTCTTAGAGTACATGCTCCGTCCTGAACCCATAAGAGTTGGCAGCGATTTTCCATGTGTTAGCTCACTTAATAATGAAATAAGCATGGAGTTAGGCTAAACTTAGTTTTGTCCTAGTTAAGTAGAAGAGAAATGGTAACTTGAACAAAACAAAATTCTCTTAGGAAAAAAGAGATAAAATATTTGGTGTGTTTTGTTCAGTTGTGTCTGACTCTGTGACTCCATGGACTGTAGCCTGCCAGGCTCCTCTGTCCATGGGATTCTCTAGGCAGAAATACTGAGTGGGTTGCCATTTCCTTCTCCAGGTAATTTTTCTGATCCAGTGATTGAACCCATGTCTCCTGCATCTCCTACATTGGCAGGTGATTATTCACCACTAACCTGCCTGGTAAGCCCAGAGGAAATGGCTCCTCACTCCAGTATTCTTTCCTGAAGAATTCCATGGACAGAGGAGTTTGGCAGGCTATAGTCCATGAGGTCCCAAAGACTCAGACATGATTGAGTGACTAACACTTTTACCAACAATCATACAAACAAAGATCACAATCTATTTCAAAATCCAGTGTTTTGAAAACAACTAATAACTAAAACCATGTAAAGTGTTTGTTGAAGTGTTGATCCTCCATCTCTGGAGATTATGGTTCAGCAGTTCTCTGTGAGACCTGGGAACCTGTAGCCGTAATTCACCCACAGAGTTTCAATTGATTACTCAAGTTTTGAACACACTCTCCTATACCATGGAGATTTATTATTTATTGAGTGTGTGCTTAGTCACTCAGTCATGTCCAACTCTTTGAGACCTCATGGACTGTAGCCCACCAGGCTCCTCTGTCCATGAAATTTTCTAGGCAAGAAATCTGGAGTGGGTTGCCCTTTCCTCCTCCAGGGGATCATCCAGACCCAGGTATCGAATCCACATCTCCTGTGTCTCCTGCATTGGCAGGCAGATTCTTTACCACTGAGCCACCCAGGAAGCCCTTTTATATAATAGTATTTCTATTTTAATAATTATTAAAAATATTTCTGCATTACCTCTTATCCCACATTTATGGTGACTTGGCAAAAATAAAATACATTGAAAACATCCGATTCAAAGTGCTAGTGTATTTAAAATGACAAAAAAAAAAAAAAAAGAGGGTGGCAGTCAAAAACATACTGAAAATATGCACAATGTTATTTTGTTTAAACTGTATAATATCAGGATGCAGCTCCACTTGGAATTATTTAGATCTTATCAGTCAAAGTGTATAGAATGGAGCTGGAATGTATACAGAGATGATAAGCTAAAATCAAGAAAGGTGTAGTAAAAATGAGAAAGAACATGGCTGTCCAATGAGAACAGGGTGAAAAGATGAGGACTCTAGTCTCTGAAACAGTGCAACAGACATGTGGTTGAGTCCTATAACACAGAAGAATTAAGAGACAGGATCTCAAAACATGAGAGGCTAATTTAAGACCCTGAACTGAAAGCAATATATTACACAGCAGGTAGTAAATTCAGAAAATCATTTCCTCAGGAGAATGGTATGCATGAAGTTATAGTTACAGGAAGAAAGGTCTAGATACATTTGAGAGTGAAAGATTTACAGAGTGAATTCGCTCTGTTAATATGGAGAAAAAACTTGTTTTCCTTCCTAAAACCAAGCTTGTTTTTTTGTCTCAAATCCCATTTCTTTATTCTCTCGGGTCAGGCAATACAGCATTTCTCCTCCTTTCTCCTTCATCACTTTTGCCTATGCATATTTTATTCCCAGCACTACATGACCATGTATTTTGAAAATCCACTTTTCTGAAAATTAACTTCTTTTGGAATATTTCATTTCTCTATGTCCTGTAATAGAAACTTTCTTGAGAAAAAATAATAATAAATGAGGAGGGTGGAAGAAAACTTCCAGAGGTGATGTAGATGTTTATGCTATAGGTTGTGGTGATGGTTTCAAGGGTATACACTTATTTCCAAATTCATCAAGTTGTCTACATTAAATATGTAAAGCTTTTTGTATGCCAATCATACTTCAATAGAGTGGGTTTAAAGTAAGGAAAAAATAGAGTTGTTATTATTCTCTTCCTTTTCTCGATTTTAAAAATAAATAGAAAACTGCATGTGTCATGATTGTTCAGCCCAGTGTGTTTTCACAAAGTGAACATAGAAGTGTAACCATTTCCCAGATTAGAAAACAAAACAAGACTGTGCCCTGGCGCCATCCCAGTGGAACCCACCCTGCCTTCCCTTAAGGTAACTTTGCATTCCATGAATAAGCTTTTCTGTTTTAAAAATATTAGATACATGAAATATTGCAATGTAATAGTTTTTTTTTTTTTTAAGTTTAGCCATTCTTTATGTGTGTGATGATATCTCACTGTGGTTTTAGTTTTTATCTCCATGTGACTGATGTGGTCTAGCAGCTTTTCATAATTGTATCAGATATAATTTAATTGTATAATTCAGTTACACAATTCATAGTTGTATCTGAATTTGTGAAGTCCCTAAATATTATACATCTTTACTTATTTGTAATGGCAGCTTCTTTCTTTTTCTGGAGTAATAGGCATTTCTATATATTATGGATGCAAGTCCTTTGTTAATGATCTGTATATACCCTCTTTAATCTGTGGCTTGCCTTTGAATAATTTAATGATGTCTTTGGATGAAGTTTTTAATTAGACACATTAAAAAAATATTTATAATCCTCTCTTTTAAAATCATCACAAAGGTACTTGCCTATGTTTTCTTTTAGAAGTCTTTATTGTTTTACCTGTCATCTATCAATCTATAATCCACCTGGAGGTGATGTTTTTGTGGATTATTGGAGGAGTGAATCAAGATTTTTTTTTAATGACTATTTAACTCAGTTTAATTTATTGAAATGACTGTCATTCTCCCACTGTTTTATGGGACCAACTTTGTCAGAAACCCAGTGTTCATAAATGTGTGAGTCAATTTCTGAACATTCCATGCTGATTATGGCTCTGTATAGCCTTGTGACATTACAACAGTGCTTTAGTGAAAATTTTATAAGAAATCTTGATATCTGGTTAGAAAAGTTTTCAAGTGTTGTTCTTTTTCTTCAGTATCTTATTGTTTAGTCTAGGCCTATTGCATTTTGCATATACATTTTAAATTCAACTTGCTAGTTTCTTTTAAAAAATTCTAAAACTGAGTTGAAAGTTATATTTATCTAAAGGTCAATTTGAGAGGGCTTGATATCTTTACACAATTGAGTCTTCAATGCAGGAACATCAACTATTTATACCTTCTTAAATTGTTTTCAGTAATGTAGTGCAGTTTTCTACGTAGCGATGTATACAGCTTTCATTATATGCCTATCCACATAATGTATGATTTTTTCAATGGTATTTTTTTTAATAAATTTTATCCCCTAACTGCTCATTGGTAGTAAACAGAAGTGCACAGTTTTTATGTAGTTTGTTATATGTAATGGCATAAGCCTCTTGGATGCTAAGGTTTTTATGAGCCTACAGTAATGACAGTAATATATATGTCTGTGGGCGGAAAAAGTATCTTGGAGGAGACAGATTTCATCCACAGAGAAACCAGCTGTTGTTTCATCATTTTCTTCTCTGAGTCTTCTTTTCATTGCCCGTTTCTTCAGAAGTCAGTTCACTACATTGTTGTCAACATTAAGAACAATTCTGTGTTTTGGCCCGTAGCAGACCCTCTTATAGACATCAACAGCAGGGGAAAAAATTGTTTTTGCATTTGATGCTGCCAGTGGTTAATCTTTATGAATAGCTCATGCTTGTTTTTCATTAATGCATAACAGAGACTCAACGTCTATGCAAACTATGCAAGAAACAGTTCAGGTGGCAATGGAACAGTATTTACTAATGAAAGATCTCTGACAAAGGAGACTCCTCGATGTGTCATTCAAAGATGACTGCTGAAAATTGCTGTGTTATGTGAGATGAATACTTAAAGCCCAAATTAGGCTATCGTTTTCTGCTTACACATGACATTATTTCATGCATGTGTTTTCATAGATTTGAAGAGGGCATAGAAAAATATATAAAATTATACATAAAGTGGGAGAAAAATCTGATTTCTCTGAGCAGGAAAATCTGATTCCTGCAGAGCATGCTATGTGTCACTGCTGGTGGTATTGTAATAGCCTGAGAAGATCCCTGGAAGTCTAGCAAGAACTGAAGAAGCTGCTATTAAAAATTGAGTGTGGATCCCCTTCAAAATGAAACAGTCTAATTCAGTCTCTGGTGGCCTCCACCAGAGAGGAGGCAGACAATTACAAAGGAAACCAGAAAGGAAAATAAAAGAACCATAGAAGAATGAAAATACTTTGGAGACACAGTTGGAACAACAATGCCTTATTCCTGCTTTGAAAATAAAGTTCTATAATAAAAGACCCTTTTATAGATATGCAGATACAGTTTTACCAAATTGTATCAGTTACTTTCAATCTCTAACACTGGTTTAGGATGCGTACCTAATTACCTACTGTGGGGTACAAAAGTATATGAAATGCTATGTTTGAATATAGTTATACATTTGGGACTTTATAGAAGAAAAGTGAGAAGTTTGAGTGGGAATAATAGGATTTCATTAATACAGCACTATCATTGTGTACTTATCATGTGTCCAGCTCTTAGATAGGTCACTCATTAAACCTCCACTCAAATTGTTTGAGTTATGTGTTTCATCCTCATTCTTCAAATCAGCAGACCTATGCTCAAGGGTGTTATGTGGTATGTGAGGATCATGCACATTAAGTACCAAAGTCAGAGTCAGCTCATGTTGTCTGAATTTATACATCCATCTTCCAAAATACAAAAAAAAAAAAATGTATTCATCGGCTTTTGATTATATTTACACATTAGATAATGGCCTTTTTTCCCCTGTTGTATTGACACATATTCTTATTCCAAGTGCTCATCATTTTCTTTCCTTTTTCTCCTTCCCTCAAAAGATATGAATCAGTGTATAAACAATAGTACTAAATGCTTTTAACCTGTTAAAAAGAGCCAGTTTAAGGAGTAGGATTTGATGGAGGAAGATTATTATTAACATGGGCACATTACATTGATAGTAAAGTCCTAATCCATTTAGTTCTTTTATTTGAGGTACATGAAGGATCTCATGTATAAGATGGAAAAAAATCAAGAATGAAATGTGTCCTCGAGTCACTTCTGGAAGTGATACTGGCACTAAGATAAAATATTTAATAAATGAAAAGAGATATCATTTTTAGAATGCTTTGCAGTAATAATTCTTAGGTTGGCATAGAAAAGGCATGTGGCTTTCCCTTTGATTGTGCTTATTTTCCTATAACTCTTGTGTCGAACATTTTTTAATTCACCTTTGCAAATCAGGTCACAAATGAAATAAAAAAGTTATGAGTTATGAGTGTTAAATGCTGAAAAGTATTTTCCTCCACTTATTATTTTGATATCAATAATAGAGATCATAAAACTATGTAATAACCATTAGAGACTTTCGTATGAATATAATTTTATTCCTTGATCCTAAAACTAATTGCTTAACCATATAGATGTGTAGTCCTAATCTCTTACTGTAAAAGCAAGTAGTATAAGGTGCCAGTGTGATTGCTTTGAGATTAATCTTGGAATCTCACTGACCCACTGACATTTTTTAATATTAAGAGGAGAAGAGGGTTGATTAAACCACAGTAGATCACAGTGATTGTTTGCTAAACCCTTTGATATTTTAAAAACTATGATTTATTATAAGGAATCATATGAAATAAAACTGAGATTTTTTGGATTATCTTCAGTGTCCTGGATGTAATTAGTGAGTTGGAGACTGACCTCAACAAGCTAGAGCAATATTTCTTTCTTCAGGTCTTCTAGTCTCCTCTCTTCTGAAACATCAGAGAAGTTATAAATTTTAGTCTGCATAATTCCCTGAGTGTCTAATGGATTCCTTCAAACCTAAGCTTCAATTCTCTGCTGCTGCTGCTACTGCTGCTGTTGCTTCAATCGTGTCCAACTCTGTGCTACCCCATAGATGGCAGCCCACCAGGCTTCTCTGTCCCTTGGATTCTCCAGGAAATAATACTGGAGTGGGTCTCTGATGCTAGTGAAACCAATTAATAGTTTAAAAAATAAATACAGAGGAAAATGTGATAAATGTGACAGAAAGAACAACAAAAATTCAGGATACTGTGTAACTGGTTAGTCTAGATTTTTTAGATATATCACTAATGATGAAACAGTAACAATGTTTTTCTCTCCTGATTCTTTCTGGAATTTTTTTTTTAACCTTATGTAAAATCCCTATGCCTATATTTATTCTTTAGTGAGTAGCATGTTATATCACAAAATTCACAGATTAATAAAATACAAAATCCTAACTTTTATAAATCCTTTTAATTTCTTGGCCTAAGAAACATTTACTAATAGAACCAGACAGTACAAATTACTCGTGATAGGATTCTGAAACTTGGAAGCTCAGCATCTTGAGAGCATGTCTGTGTTGAGTAAATGTTGTGCTTTAACCTTAAAGACAGTTAATGAGGAAGGATCAGACTGAGAGAGTGAAATAATCTGGTTAGAGGGCTATATAACTTTCTGTAATATAAATCCTTTCTTAAAATAGCAGAGACTTTCAAATTGTAGTAGCAATGTTGTTTAGTGTCCCATGTGAACATGCTGTATAAACACAATTAGTTTTGCATATGGCCCACTATTTGGACTGTACTGATCTAATCCAATCCATTTTTCATTAAGAAAAATGAAATAAATTCAGAGTTCTCAAGTTACATATCTAGGTAATGGTAGACTTTGAGCTGAGTTATTTATTTTCCAAAAACTGTTTTCATGTTATTTCATCTTTATTTTGTAGATTGGGTACAATATAACATGAAAAACATTAATGTGTTGTTACTTAAAGTAATACAATTATCTGTAGTCTATAATGCACTAGCATATTTAAAGATAAAGATGGGAATGAAGTAAGACTAATTTTATAGTAATTCATGATAAATGTGATAGTGGCTTAAAATAGAGAAGTGGCAGTGGAGAAGCAATTCTTAAGTTTAACAGTGCACATTATATTGGATATAGATAACAGTTATGGGGATAAAGAAACTATATTGGAGTTCCAGTTTCTAACTTGGGTAGTTGGGGCACTGCTAGCATGTTTACTGTAGATTTAGAATATGGGAGAAAGTTTGGTAAGAAGTAATTCATTTAGTATTTTCATTTGAGTTATACATGTGAGTATCCAAGTACATTTGGATATCTAGGTGTTAAGCTCAGGGAGAAAAATTTAGACGTGTGATTTAAATTCATATTTATTGGTATATCAATTATAATTGAATACAGAAATTAGGAGGGATGAGATATTAACCATCTGAGATATATCAACTGCAGTCGTCCCATGCTATCCATAGAATGGGGAGAGGGTCACCCTCAGATACCAAAATCCACTCTACAGATGGTAAAGTGCTTAATGCAAAATGGCATAGCATTTAATATAACCTCCACATATCTGCCTGTATACTTTAAATCATCTCTAGATTATTTTTAATATCTAGTCTTAATGTAAATTCTGTGTAAATAGTTGCCAAGTACATTGCTTTTTGAAACTTTCTGGAGTTTAAAAAGAAGATAGTTTCAAACTGCAGTTGGTAGAGTCTACAGATGCAGAGCCTGTAGATACAGAGTATGGAATGTATAAAGTTCAGTAAGAAAAGTTAAAGTGTTAGTTGCTCCGTTGTGTCTGACTCTTTTGTGACCCCATGGACTGTAGCACACCAGGCTACTCTGCCATGAAATTCTTCAGGCAAGAATACTGGAGTGGGTAGCCATTTCCTTCTCCAGGGAATCTCCCGAACCAGTGAATGAAACCGGGTCTCTTGCATTGCAGGCAGATTCTTTACTGTCTGAGCCACCAACGAAACCCTCAGTAAGAAGCAGATATCAACAAAAATGATCATGTGGTTTATAGATCAAAATCAAGCATAGAAATGAACATGAAATGAAACATCTTTTGGAAGAAGATTGTATTCTACAGTTTGCAGCTTAGAGAATGAATAAAAGAACTACAAATTGTGCATTGTCTTAATGCCAAATATATATCAGAGAATTTATTGAGAAAATGTTTGTGGTTACAGAGAAGAAACCAGCATGAGGTAGATTGAGGTATTAGCATGAGGTAAAGAACTAGTACCGAAGAGTTGACTCATTGGAAAAGACCCTGATGCTGGGAAAGATTGAGGGCAGGAGGAGAAGGGGACAACAGAGGATGAGATGGTTGGATGGCATCACCGACTTGATGGACGTGGGTTTGGATGGACTCAGGGAGCTGGTGATGGACAGGGAGGCCTGGCATGCTGCGATTTATGGGGTCGCAAAGAGCCGGACATGACTGAGAGACTGAACTGAACTGAAAGCAATAGAGAAATGAACAAAGAAACCTTGTTCAAAAAGTGGAGCCATGAAGATGAAGAAAGAGAGGGTGGTAGCTGACTGGTAATGGAGAGTTGAGTGGGACAGCTGTGGTAATGCATCTTGTGTTCCTCCTGTTCCCTGGAGCATAATTGATAAATGGCCCCAGGTTCTGAGCCTTAAAAGCCATCATAGCATTCACAAGGCCATGCCTCCTCTAAGCTTCACCTCCTCAACACAAGTGAGTCAGAAATACTAAAGTAGACCATTCTGCAGAGACAGGGGCAGGCTTGGGCTCAAGGACTCCCTGATGACCTTGTTGAATATTTCTTAGGTTGCACAACTTCCACCTAGCCTTCTCTCCTCTTTTACACTAAGGATCAAATTGCAAGCCTGATTGGTTCTCTCAGCAGTCTTCCCTGCCTCTTTCCCTGTTTGCTTTCACATATTCTTGCTTTTAATAAAATCTTTGCATGCAAGGGACTTCCTTGATGGTTTAAACAGCAAAGAATCCACCTGCAGTGCAGGAGACCTGGGTATGATTCCTGGTCAGGAAGATCCCCTGGAGAAGTGAATGGCTACCTACTCCAGTATTCTTGCCTGGAGAATCCATGGACAGGAGTCTGGCAGGCTGTAGTCCAAAGTCGACTGAGTGACTTTCACTTCTTTTTTTTTGCACGCTTACTCCTTTGTGTCTACATCTCAGAGCAACTGACAAACCTATCAAGCCAGAGATATTTTTTCATGGTGAGTTTCAAATTAATTTTGAGGCAGAGAGACTTTTCAGGGGAAAAGAAAAAAAAGAAGAAGAACATAGGACTTATTATATGGACTTATAGGACTATAAGGGCTTATATCTTGGACTGAGAGTTACAGAAAACATTTAAGCTGCAAGTTTTGAGAAGGTAAGAAGCTAGGGAAGGAAGCAGAGTTATGTTTGTGAGAGGACACATTGTAATCTATATGGTGAGAAACTTCTAAGAAAGAAGAGTAAGCACAAGGTTTTACTTATTTGCCTGTGATGAAGGAGAGGAACCTTGCACTGTTTCAGTTTTGTTTTTTTTTTTTTTCTTTAATTGTGCAAGAACGTTTAGAATGAAATGTACCTTCCTAACAAAATTTTAAGTCACAATGCCATACTGTTAACTACCGGCACAGTGTTGTACAGTAGCTCCCTAGGACTTCCTCATCTTGCATAACTGAATCTATGTTGTTGAAAAGCAACCTCTCATGTCTCCCTCCCTCTAGCCTATGGCAACCACCATTGTACTCTCTGTCCCTGTGAGTTTGACTGTTTAGGTACCTCATATATGGAGACTTATGTAGAACTTCCTCTGTGCCTGGCTTATTTCACTTAGCATATGCCCTCCAGTTTCATCCATCCTGTTGCGTATGGCATTAGATTTTCTAAAGAACTGTCTCTAGCCATCTCCTAGAGGATGTTGGTTAGTAGGAATCAGGGCACCAGTGGTCAGATGCTTGCTATCTTGCCATTCTGGCAAAGATCCTGCTTATCAGTTTCCCTCAAGTGTAAAATAGAGGCTGCTGTTGTCAGATGCCTGGTCCAGGATCCAACAGAGGTACAGAAATTGCCATCAGAGACTCTGGGCATGAAGAGAGAAGGATGAACAGAGCCCTTATGGTAGAGAGAGAGCCTCATGTTTAGGCTAAAGCAGAAATCTTACTGGTCAGAAGCACTTCAAATGCAGATCTGTGTCTGTAGTTTCATGAAATATTTTAACCCATTAGCATTAATGTAAAGAAAATTTAATAAATAATTCAAAGTATATAAAAGGAGGCCTTGTCTTATTTGTATGGATTAGAAAGAAAACAGCAAAATAGTCTAACTTGGATTAAAATATAGTTGAAAATCTTTCAAGCAAATGATATTCATCTTTTGGGGGAAATTTTAGAATTGCTTTGTCAGAATGGATACTTAGGGCATCAAAGTTTTTGCCAAAAACTCTCTTGTTATCAGGTTGTGATGAATCAGCTGTTTTACTATGACTAGCAGTGATCCAAGTTTAGAAGAATCAATATATAAAAACTCCAGACTTTGTCATTTTAAAGCAAATATTTATGTTGAACTCTGTGTCAGCAGAAGTCAGGATGTAGCAGGCATTGTAGAAGAATGTGCCTACAGATTCTAGGTCTACAAAAGGAAAATGATGAAAAAACTGGTAAAAGTAAAGTGTAATTTCATATCATAAGTGAGCATTTAAATCATCAACCCTAAAGTATCTCTTGGTGACAGGAAATAATGACTCTGCATTTGGGATGAGTGAAGAATTCAAATAAATAGCTATATCCAACTTTCTGTATGAATAATAAACTAGAAATGCATATGAATGGGTGAGTTAATTTCAATTAAAAAAGTTTGAGGGAGCCTAATGAAAAAGAAAAATACCCATATTTGACTCTTAATACCATAAGATGTAAGTCTAATTTCTTATTAGCTCTATGCTTTAAAATGAGACCTTGTCTGATTTGTGTCATTTTGGAAGAAAACAGAAAAAAATATTCTAACCTGGAGTAAAATAGATCTGAAAATAATCTTTTAAATGATATTCATGTTTTTTGAGGAGAATTTTTAGAAACTCCTCCATAATTTTTGTCAAAGTCTCCTGCAAAGTTCTACTGTGAAGCAGGGGCTTGGGAGAGGACCAAAAAGGATTTAATGTTGCTTTTTTTTTAATGTACTTATAGTTATTGTAAAGTTTCATCATTTTCTGACTTTGGAGTTGCAAAAGGGGTGGCTTCTGTGTAGTTATTTTTTGTTTGTTTTTGGAAGAGTTGTTATTAAACGTGAAAACAAGTAGCCACATTGTCTTCAGCTGTGTGGGACATTCCCTCTTCATTTCATTTTATTGTTAATTATTTTTAGGAGGCAGGACATCTTTAGATTTTTCTATGTTGGCCATGTCTAGCAACTTAGTTTATAAACAAATAAAACTAGTTTTTATACTGTTTATGTCTTAATAATAGTGTATGTAGTTAGAAAGTGTGACTACTTGGTTTCTGTCCTTACAGATTCACTTATGGTTTGATGCAAAGCCATATACTTCAATTTATAAAGAGTTGATAGCTTCTTCACGGCACAGTTATGCATAAACAACCACACATTGTTAAGTATAAATTTATTGAATGTATATATAATAATTAAAGTTATGAAATTCAGTTATTTTTCTACATGAAAGTCATTTATTGTATAGCCTATTGGGAACTGTCCCAAAATTAGGAAGTCAAGGAAATCATTTAATCTTCATTTGTGAAAAATATACTCTGAGTCTAAGTAACCAAGGTATCATTGAGCCAACAAAATACAAGTGAACAAAACATAAATTCTCTTATGAATGAAGTGTTTGCCATAGTTTTCCACTTAAACTATCTTTCTTATGTAAAGATAGTTCTCACATGAAATACAGAACCTAAGCAGTAGTAATCAATATTATGTAGCTTCCTTGGGCAATGTAAACCTAAAATCAAATGAACAAAGATAAAAGCCATTATAGTTTTGCTTCAGAAGGAAAAACAACAAAAAAACAATGCCCCTTTTATACCCACAGAATATTGACACAAAAATTGCACAAGCTTGCTATATGTTGAATGAGGTATTTTACCTCATAACAAATTGAAAAGATATGCTCCTTCTGCTTATATTTTTATGCACTGCTTTTTAGTTCACTGAATTTTCACTGAAAAGTTACACTGAATTTTAAACTTTCACTGGATAATCTTATATGAATTGCATAATATCCTTTCTAGGATATTGTTTTGTTTCTAGAATATTGATCCACCTTTTGTGAAACTCATTTTTTCTTAAATATTTAACATTTCACTGTCTTAATTATATTCCCTCAGACTTATACTGCAATTATGATATCACACAACTGATTTTTTTAAAAATTCAAACTTTTCATTCAGAACACAAAGCATACATAAATAAAAACATTATGGCGCTCACTGTTAAAAGTTAGTTTAAACATAACATTGTTTAATGAAATTAATAGATATTTGTGTTATTCTTGGTGATACTTAGGATTTTTGTCATTTCTACTTTTATTATGTATTCTAATGTTTTAATCTTACAATGTTTGCAGCTAATTTATCAGATCTAAAAGTAAAAGACTATTAGTTCACTGAAATTCACAGTATAGTAATTTTCAACTGATTGCTTCTTAAAATAATTACAGGTTTGACCCTTTATGTTAAAGCAATTTAAACCTAAACCATTGAACTCAGGCTTAGCTTTCCTTTGATAGATAAACTTCACATCACTGAAAGTAACACACCTCACCACCACCACCATGTCATCATCTAGTCTCAGTTATCCGGTCTTAGAAACCTGTATGAGAATGTGGCTCTGTGACCAAGAGGGATAGAAAATAGGTTTGCTGAATACATGGCAGTCTATACCCACTATTCTTTCCAAGTTTCTGCCTATTTTGTATGCTTCCTGAGAGGGACCCATTACCAACTCCAAATAACAGATTTTTCAAAGTCTTGTAATCCTTTCAGTATTTCCTGTATTGTATAAGGGACATTCCCCAAAAATGCTCATTGTCGTGACTAGCCCTTAACTGGCTCTTAGATGATGAACTCTGAGCCTTGGAATACTCTCCCTGATAAAGAGGACTTTTGTATGCCTTAAACTTTGGTTCATGCTGTACCCTTTGACCAGGTAAGTTTGGCTAACAATGTAATCTGTGATGAGTGCTTGTTTTTTTTTTTTATTCCTGAGGACATGGGCCATGGTGTACAAGTTTGATTGTATAGTTTATGTTAACAATTTAATTTACAGTTAACACCTGTTTTCACTCTGCAGTGGCTGGAGTCTGAGTGAGGCCAGTCATTCAAGTGCTGCATGGCTGCATGACTGACCCCATTAAAAACCCTGGAGATGAGGAACTTCTTTGGTTGGCAACACTTAACGTGAGTTGTTACATACCATTGCTGGGAGAATTAAGTGTGTCCATCATGAGACTCCACTGGGAGAGGACACCTGGAAGCTTGTGCCTCATCTCTCCTGGGCTTCACCCAGATGTCTTTCCCTATGCTGATTTGAGTCTGTATTATTTTCCTGTAATGCAACTTTGTCTTGTGAATCCTTCTTGTGAGTCACTGAGCCTAAGAGACTCTGGTGCAGGACCTTAATGATGAATAGACAGAAAGACAGAATGTCGTGCTCAGTTGTGTCCTACTCTTTGCAAACCCATGCAGCCTGCAGAAGGTGGGCCCCATGCAGGCTCCTTCATCCATGGGATTTTTAGGCAAGAATACTGGAGTGGGTGGCATTTCCTTCTCCCGGGCATCTTCCCGACCCAGGGATCAAGCCCGGGTCTCCTGCATTGCAGGAGGATTCTTTACCAACTGAGTCACCAGCAAAGCCCTCCTTTGATGATGAATATTATTATATTTTAAAAAAAGACATCTTCAGTCCTTATCTTGATTTAATTTTCAGTTTATACATTTTTATTCTATTTATAGATCTTCTTGCTATATGGCTCAACCCTCCATCAGGGTGTCTTGTTGTTGTTCAGTCACTAAGTCGTGTCTGACTTTTGTGACACCACGGACTATAGCATACCAGGCTTCCCTGTCCTTCACTATCTCCCAGAGTTTGCTCAAACTCCTTGTCCATTGATTCAGTGATGCTATCCAGCCATCTCATCCTCTGTCCCCTCTTCTCCTCCCGCCCTCAGTTTTTCCCAGAATCAGGGTCTTTTCCAATGAGTTTGCTCTTTGCACCAAACAAAGTATTGAAGCTTCAGTTTCAGCATTAGTCCTTTGAATGAATAGTCAGGGTTGATTTCTTTGAGGATTGACTGGTTTGATCTCCTTGCAGTCCAAGTGAGTCTCAACAGTCTTTTCCACCACCACAGTTTGAAAGCATCAATTCTTTAATACTCAGCCTTCTTTATGGTCCAACTCTCACATCTGTACATGACTACTACATACTGTACATAACAGCTTTGACTAGACAGACCTTTGTTGGCAAAGTTATGTACTGTTTTTTACTATGCTATCTACGTTTGTCATAGCTTTTCTTCCAAGGAGCAAGCATCTTTTAATTTCATGGCTGCAGTCATTATCCACAGATTTTGGAGCCTAAGAGTATAAAATCTGCCAATGTTTTCACTTTTCCCCCATTTATTTCCCATGAAGTCATGCAACCAGATGCCAAGATTTTAGTTTTTTGAATACTGAGTTTTAAGCCAGCTTTTTCGCTCTCTTTCATGTTCATCAAGAGGCTTTTTAGTTCCTCTTTGCTTTTTGCCAATAGGATGGTATTATCTGCATATCTGAAGTTGTTGATATTTCTCCCAGAAATCTTGATTCCAGCTTATGATTCCTCCAGCCCTGCATTTCTCATGATGCACTCTGCATATAAGTTAAATAAACAGGGTGACAATGTACAGCCTTGACGTACTCCTTTCCCAATTTTGAACCAGTCCATTGTTCCATGACCAGTTCAAACTGTTGCTTCTTGACCTGCATACAGGTTTCTCAGGAAACTAACGGAGAAGGCAATGGCACCTCACTCCAGTACTCTTGCCTGGGGAATCCCATGGATGGAGGAACCTGGTAGGCTGCAGTCCATGGGGTCGCTAAGAGTCAGACACGACTGAGCAACCTCACTTTCACTTTTCACTTTCATGCATTGGAGGAGGAAATGGCAACCCACTCCAGTTTTCTTGCCTGGAGAATCCCAGGGATGGGGGAACCTGGTGGGCTGCCATCTATGGGGTCGCACCGAGACAGACACGACTGAAGCAACTTAGCAGCAGTAGCAGCAGCAGCAGGAGACTAAGGTGGTCTGGTATTGCCATCTCTTTAAGAATTTTCCACAGTTTGTTGTGATCCACACAGTCAAAGGCTTTAGCATAGTCAATGAAACATAAGTAGATGCTTTTCTGGAATCTCTTTGCTTTTTCTATGATCCAGTGGGTGTTGGGAATTTGATCTCTGGTTCCTTTGCCTTTTCTAAATCCTACTTGTACATCTGGAAGTTCTTGTTTAACATATTGTTGAAGCCTAGCTTGAAGGATTTTAAGCATTACCTTGTTAGCATGTGAAAAGAGCTCAATTGTCTGACAGTTTAGTTTTCTTTGACATTGCCTTTCTTTGGGATTAGAATGAAAACTGACCTTTTCCAGTCCTATGGCCACTACTGAGTTTTCCAAGTGTGCTCGCATATTGAATGCAGCACTTTAACTGCATCATCTTTCAGGATTTGAAATAGCTCAGCTGGAATTCCATCACCTCCACTAGCTTTGTAGTCATGCCTCCTAAAGCCCACTTGACTTCATATTCCAGGATGTTTGGCTGTAGATGAGTGACCACACCATCATGATTTTCCTGGTCATTACGACCTTTGTTGTATAGTTCTATGTATTCTTGCCATCTCTTGTTAATCTCTTCAGCTTCTCTTAGGTCCTTGTCATTTCTGTCATTTATTTTGCCCATCTTTGCATGAAATGTTTTCTTGGTATCTCCAATTTTCTTCAAGAGATCTCTCTAGTCTTTCCCATTCTATTGTTTTTCTCTATTTCTTTGCACTATTCACTTAAGAAGACTTTCTTTTTTCTCCTTGCCATTGTCTATGATGTAATAATAGCTATTAATTTCTTTTTTCTAATCACCATGCTTACCTTCTACTCTTCATCCTCAGCACACACCAGATGTACTCATCCAAACACTCATTTTTTTAAAAATTTGGACCCAATAAATTTGGAATTAAGTTTCCCCTTCAAACCTTCCAAAAGGAAAGAAAATCCCCACATATCTTTGTAAGCAAAGAAATGTTATATTCCTGACACTTCCATCATTTGTTTCCCACCAGAAGTGTGACTTTTTTAATTTAAAAATCATTCACTTATCAGAAAAATATTTGCTGAGCCTGTTGCTATATGATTGCTTTGATTGATACCTCATGCTAAGTACATCAAGTGTAAGTTTTAACTTCTGGAAGTTTAAAATGTAGTAAAAGTTTTAATGGTATGAAATGAATAATAAGAGCTGTAAGAAAGGTGCAAAAGGATATCAGTGGGATACTTAAAGACACTACTTTCATCAATGCCAACTCTGGGTTTTGTTGATTTTTAATGTTTGTTTACTCAAAAAGTTGGCTTAAAGCTCAGCATTCAGAAAACTAAGATCATAGGATCCAGTCCCATCACTTCATGGCAAGTAGATGGGGAAACAGTGGCTGACTTTATTTTTTGGGGCTCCAAAATCACTGCAGATGGTGATTGCATCCATGAAATTAAATGACACTTACTCCTTGGAAAGAAAGTTATGACCAACCTAGACAGCATATTAAAAAGCATAGACATTACTTTGTCAACAAAGGTCCGTCTAGTCAAGGCTATGGTTTTTCCTGTGGTCATGTATGGATGTGAGAGCTGGACTATAAAGAAAGCTGAGTGCTGAAGAATTGATGCTTTTGAACTCTGGTGTTGGAGAAGACTCTTGAGAGTCCCTTGGACTGCAAGGAGATCCAACCAGTCCATTCTAAAGGAGATCAGTCCTGAGTGTTCATTGGAAGGACTGATGTTGAAGCTGAAACTCCAACACTTTGGCCACCTGATGTGAAGAGCTGACTCATTTGAAAAGACCCTGATGCTAGGAAAGATTGAGGGCAGGAGGAGAAGGGGATGACAGAGAATGAGATGGTTGGATGGCTTCACCGACTCAATGGACATGAGCTTGGTTGAACTCCAGGAGTTGGGGATGGACAGGGAGGATTGGCGTGCTGTGTTTCACGGGGTCGCAAAGAGTCAGACATAACTGAGCAACTGAACTGAACTGAACATTGGTATTTCCAGCTTTAATTTCAAATTCTTCAATAGCACAGTCATTCCTGCTCTTGTGAATGGCATCACGCTTAGTACAGTACATTATAGAAATAGATAATGAATGTGAAGTTGCTCAGTTGTGTCCAACTCTTTGCGACCCCATGGACTGTAGCCTACCACGCTCCTCCATCCATGGGATTTTCCAGGCAAGAGTACTGGAGTGGATTGCCATTTCCTTATCCAGAGGATCTTCTCAACCCAGGGATTGAACCTGGATCTCCTGCATTGTTAGCAGAAGCTTAACCATCTGAGCCACCAGGGAAATCCTAGATAATGAATAGTTTAAGAAAAATAGTTGTTTTTAGGTGTTTAAAATGGAGTTATTTTACAGGAATATTTTTAAAAATGAATGTTAATTTAGAAAACTCAACATTACTGGGTAACGTTATTCAAAGACTACTCATGCTTTTAACATTAGCTTCAAGGGATTGTGTCAATTTTTAACATTACTTTTATGTCTGAATTATTAATTATAATATTAGCAAAAATACTAGTAACTATTATAAATTTATTCTGTAGATAAGAAGTAAACCTTTATGATAGTCAGAAAATATATTTATTTCATAAAGTGGTAAAGAAGCAGTTAAGTTTATTGACTGGAGAACATTAACATTCAACACCTTGATTCAGCTATCCCTATTTGCCCACTTATATTTCTAGTTATTCAAAATCATGTTAGAGTTTGTCATGCTCTAGCTAGTGCCCGAGGTTTATATCATTCAGTTAAAATGTGAAGTATTTACAGCTTACTTTTTTGTTGTTTTTATTAGTCACTCAGTTATGTCCAATCTTTGTGACCCGTTGAATTCTAACCCACCAAGCTCCTCTGTCCATGGAATTCTCCAGGCAAGAATACTGGGAGTGGGTAGCCATTCTCTTCTCCAGGGGATCTTCCTGACCCAGGGATTGAACCTGGGTCTCTCACATTACAGACAGATACTTTTAACCTCTGAGCCATCAGGGAAGCCCATATCTTACTTTGGTTGTCTACTATTCCTAATTGATTGTACCTTGTGAGTAATATGTTCCATTCTAAACTGTTTTTTAAAAATTGTATGTACTATTTGAGAATCCAGTTGCATCTTACGGAAACTTGAAAATTCATATGTCTATGTACAGATCACACTTCAGGTAATTTGTGATATAAATGAGGAATAGAAAACAACACTACTGTATTTCAACTTGCTGACTAAATTAAGTAGATCAAAAATCTAATGTTTGCATGTATTATATCTAATGGATATGCTATCACTAATATCCACAGTAACAAGGTAAAGATAGAGTATACCATAATCAACAAAAATGTCTGTGGCATACTTAGGAAAATTATTGCTTATCTTGAATTCTCCATCCTCTGTTTCAAATATCAGTGCAAGATATTAATGAATTGATCTGAAGAACTCTAATTTGTAAACTATAAGTTGTAGGAAATTAAAAAATAGACTTTTGTTTTACCAGAGGTGCTAGATTTGTTTATATTAGAGTAATATTACAGATGGAGACCGCAATGGCACCCCACTCCAGGACTCTTGCCTGGAAAATCCATGGACAGAGGAGCCTGGTAGGCTGCAGTCCATGGGGTCGCTAAGAGTAGGGCACGACTGAGTGACTTCACTTTTAATTTTCACTTTCATGCATTGGAGAAGGAAATGGCAACCCACTCCAGTGTTCTTGCCTGGAGAATCCCAGGGACGGGGAAGCCTGGTGGGCTGCCATCTATGGGGTCGCACAGAGTCGGACACGACTGAAGCGACTTAGCAGCAGCAACATTACGGAAATTCATTAACTGTTTTATTAATTTTCTACTATGTGTGAAGTTTAATACTAAGTTTTAAGGGATGCACAAACTATGAAAAAAAATTGTTTGCATTGAAGAAGTCACAGTCTCGGGGGAAACAAATACATGTTTTTATTATTCAAACTAAATATGAGAGAACAAAATATCAAATTCATTAATACAGATTTTTTCCTTCTTTTGATAATAAAAAGATCCGCTGGTCCAATTTACAAAAGAATTGGAAATTAACTTGATTCAAGGGTTGACCTCACCCAAAGCATCCTCTACTCTATGGTGCAAAGTGTTCAGAAATGTATAGGGAATTTTAAGTCATATAAGGGTTTTATTCAGTCTAATATATAGTCTGAGAAAAATATAACCCACAGAACATGGAAAACAAAGGCTAAATGAACCTGATAAAGATAACTACAGTGTATTGGTCTAGCCAGTTACAGGGCAGATTCCACTGCTGGGTGTGAAAGTAAGAGAACTAGCATCATTTATGGACAGAAAAGACTTCTGGGACCATTTCAAACATGACCCAAATCCTTGGGAGAAGTGAAAGGTTAAACAAAGTACAATACAAAATTCAATCACAAAGAGCCTCAAAAAAAAAAAAAAAAAAAGGTAGATAATCAAAGAAAGCTGCCATCGAAAAGGTGCCTAGACTCCATTCCAGGTAGAGTAAGTTTTGAATCAGAGCTCTCCTCTGTTCATGGAATTCTCCAGGCAAGAATACTGGAGAGGGTAGCTGTTCCCTTCTCCAAGGGGTCTTCCCAGCCCAGGGATCAAACCCAGATCTCCCCCACTGAAGGCAGATTCTTTACCATCTACAATACCAGAGAAGCTCAAGATGTTTATATAGTAATATAATTTTCCTCTACCCTGCCACCCACTGTAAAGCAGTACTAACTAAAAGTAGGGAAGTTAAGAGCAAGTAATTATAGTTCATCACTTGTGTCCAAATGGAAATGCTGTCATTTCAATTTAGTAGTTAACTGACTGTTACTGTCCTTTTAACACTATCAAACACAAAAGGTGTATCCTGATAAATTCAGAAAAAAATTCAGTTGCCTTTTCCCTATTTGAGTATTTTTCCCATTTAGACTTGCCTAGAGTTGTTTTGCTAATATATGCCTAACTTCAAGAAAAATTACTTTTACTTGGAGTAATTTGAATTTCTTTTTTTTTCATTGCTGTCTCAGAACTGAAACATTTTAAACGATGTGCTTCAGTTATTAGTTTTAAAGCTAGATATATACATTTATGGATGCTATTACAATAAAATCCATTCAGAATAACTAAACCTTTGGCACTGACTATTTCTTTCCATTACTTACCCTATTTGAGACTCTTTCCATAAAAGCAATAAAAAGTTAAACCAAATTGATTCTTAATGGTGACAAATGACATTTGAAAAAAAAATTTAGTACTCAGATTTGAAAGGAAGGGACATGTGAAAGATGAATGTGTGATACATTTCTTTTGAATGTAGGAGGAATGTACTGTTATTTCCTGTACTAATTTAGATCAGCATCTTTATATCTTTTACTATTTCTACACCTAAATGATATCCAAGGATATATGGGTATTGTAAATGCATTTAACATACCCAAGTATATACATATATTTGATTATTGCAAGCATCTTGAGATCCAGATTTGCACCCAGAAGTGCTACTATACTATGGCAAGACAAAATTTGCCTCCACATCGTGAGACACAATTTATTTTGGGTCAGATTGTTTTCTCTGGGTGTATATTGATTTGTATATCCATTTCATTGATTTCCTGCTACAACTCTAATGCAGTGCTGATACTAAATTTTGTGACTATAAAAGTAACTAGCTAAAAGCTGTATTAATTCCATTGTTAACCCCTTGACTTATATTTTTATTTAGATTATATAATTAAATGTTCATTTATTAATTCAGCAAGAATTGTTTAATTTTTCATTTTAGTTGTTTAATTGAAGTATAGCTTATGTACAATATTATGTTAACTTCAAGTATTCAGCTTAGTGATTCAACATTTAAATACATTACAAAACGATCACCCTGATAAGTCTAGTAAATATCTGTTCCTGTACAAAGTTGTTGCATTATTATTGACCATATTCCTTATACTGGGCTTCCATGGTGGCTCAGATGATAACCTGCCTGCCGTGTGGGAGACCTGGGTTCAATCCCTGGGTCAAGAAGATCCCCTGGAGGAAGGCGTGGGAACCCACTCCAGCATTCTTGCCTAGAGAATCCCCATGGACAGAGGAACCTGGCAGGCTACAGTCCATGGGGTCGCAAAGAGTTGGACACGACTGAGTGACTAAGCACACACATATTCCTTATACTATACAATATATCTTTGTGATTGATTTATCTTACAACTGGAAGTTCATACTTCTTAATCCCATTTAGCTATTTCACCCAACCTCTTATGCAACTCCTTTCTGACATCCAACAATTTCTCTGTGTGTATGAATCTACTTCTGAGTGCATTTATCTTTTCAAATTAGAATGATTGTTTTCTTCACTTAAATACTGGGAAATGGAGTTGTTAAATCATATGACAGTTCTGTTTCTAATTATTTGAGGAATGTCCAATAATGTTTCTGTGGTAACTGTACAAATTTACATTTTCACCACAGTATATGAAGGTTCCCTTTTCTCTACACCATTACCTATGTCTGTTTATTTGCTTTCTTTTTGATGATAGCCATTCTGACAGGTGTGAGATGATATGTCATTGTAGTTTTCATTTGTGTTTCCCTGATGATTAGGGATGTTGAGTAGTTTTTTGTGTGTCTGTTGGCCATGTTTACATCTCACTTGGAAAAATACGTTTTATTCTTCAGGTTCTTTTCCCATTTTTAATAATTTTTGTTATGGCATTATATAAGTTCTTTATACATATATATATATATATATATATATATATATATATATATGATATTAACCCCCTACAAGATGAATCATTTTGAAGTATCAAAACTTTTTAGTTTGATGTAGTCCCATTTGTTTGTTTTTATTTGTGTGTACATTACCAGAGGAGACATACCAGAAAAATACTGTGTAGAGTTATACCAGAACACATACTGGCTATGTTTTCTTCTAGGAGTTTTATGATTTGGGGTCTTAAATTTAAGTCTTTAATCCATTTTGAGTTTATTTTTGTATATGGTGTAAGAAAGTGGCTCAGTTTCATTCTTTTTCACATTGCTCTCCAGTTTCTCAACATCACTTACTGAAGAGGCTGCCTTTCCCCTATTATATATTCTTGCACTTTTTGTTATAGATCAATTGCCCATATAAGTATGAGTTCTTGTTGAGATTATCTCTTCTGTTCTGTGGCTTTCCAGGTGGCACTAGTGGTAAAGAACCCACCTGCCAGTGCAGGAGACATGAGACGTGGATTTGATCCCAGGGTCAAGTAGATCCCCTGGAGGAGGGCATGGCAACCCATTCCAGTATTCTTGCCTGGAGAATCCCCACAGACAGAGGAGCTTGGAGGATTACAGTCCATCGGTGTGCACAGAGCCAGACACAACTGAAGTGACTTAGCATGCGTGCACCCATTCTGTTCTGTTGTTCAGGATGTCTGTTTCATGCCAGCACCATATTGTTTTGATTACTCTAGCTTTGTAGGATACTTTTAAATGATGGCATGTGATACCTTCAGTTTTGTTCTTCTTTCTAAAGATAGCTTTGGCTATTTGGGGTCTTTGGTGGTTCTGGTTCAAAACAAATTTTAGGATTATATGTTTTCAGTCTTTGAAAACTACGATTTGTATTATGATAGCAATAGCATTGAATCTGTAGATTGATTTGGGTAGTATGGATATTTTAACAATATTAATTCTTCCAGCCCATAAGCATATTATATCTTTCCATTTATTTGTGTCTTTAATTTCTTTTACCAGGTTATATATTTTTCAGAGTCTGCATCTTTCACCTCCTTGCTTAAATTTATTGCTTAGTACTATATTAGATACAATTGTAAATATATTATTTCCTTAATTTCTCTTCCTGTTAATCCATTGCTAGTGTGTAGAAATACAATATTTCTGCTTACTACTTTTGCATCCTGCAACTTTACTGGACTTATTTATTAGTTCTTTTTTTTTTTTTTTTGTAGAATCTTTAGAGTGTTCTATAGATAGTATCATGCCATCTGCAAACTGTGACACTTTTATTTATCCTTTTCCAGTGTGGATGCATTTTATTTCTTTTTCTTTTCTCATTGTTATGGTTGGGACTTTCATCAATGTATTGAATAAAAGAGGCAATATAGGTTATCTTGGTCTAGTTCCTGACCTTACCAGAAATGCTTTCAGGTTTTCACCACTGAGTATGTTGTTAGCTGTGAGTTTGTCATATATGACCTTTTTTATATTAAGGTATGTTCCCTCTATATCCACTTTGTTGAAAGTTTTTATCATAAATAGATGTTGAATTTTGTCAAGAGTTTTCTTTTTCTTCATCTATTGAGATGATTATATGATTTTTATTCTTTGTTTTGTTAATGTGGTTTTTCATATTTATCAATTTGCTGATACTGATCCATTCTTACATTCCTGGATCCATCCCAGTTGACCATGGTCTGTGATATTTTTAATGTATTGTTGAATTCATTTTGCTAATATGTTGCTGAGGATTTTTGCATCTAGGTCAATGAATAATTACCTCTAATTTTCCTACTTATGTTTTTGTCTGATTTTGGTATCAAGGTAATGCTGGCCTCATAGAATAAATTTGGAAGCAGTCTTAAAAGAGAATATATTATGTATAGAATTTTAAAATGTGTTATTAATTTCTACTGCTATGTATTTATATATTTGTTACATGAAACATTTAAATTATTTGTCCTAAGATAAATCTATCAAAATGCAAATAACATTACAAATTAAAAAAGAAGTAGTCCAAATTATCTTCAAATTTTTTATGATATTCAATATAGCAACTCAGATATTAAGATTTAAGAAAAAAAAGGAAAGAAAAGATTAAAAGCCAAATGCAGAAGTTTTTCAGGAGCATTGCACATTGATTAATAAATACTATTATTGTACATGGCAATTGCATATAGATTTATGTTTATTATTGTTGTTGTTCAATCACTAAGCTGTGTCCAACTCTTTGGGACACCACAGAGGACAGCACACAAAGTTCCTCTGTCCTTCACTATCTCCCTGAGTTTGCTCAAACTCATGTCCGTTGAGTCGATGATGCCATTCAACCATCTCATCCTCTGCTGCCCCCTTCTCCTCTTGCCCTCAATCTTTCCTAACATCAGGGTCTTTTCCAATGAGTTGCCTCTTCACATCAGGTAGCCAAAATACTAGGGCTTCAGCTTCAGCATCAGTCCTTCCAATGAATATTCAGGACTGATTTCCTTTAGGATGGACTGGTTTGATCTCCTTGCTGTCCTAGGGACTCTCAAGAGTCTTCTCCAACACCACAGTTCAAAAGCATCAATTCTTTGATGCTCAGCATTCTTTATGGTCCCACTCTCACATCTGTATATGACTACTGAAAAAATGGTAGCTTTGAACATATGTACTTTTGTTGGCAAAGTGGTATCTCTGCTTTTTAATATGCTGTCCAGGCTTGTCATAGCCTTTCTTCCAAAGAGTAAGCATCTTTTAATTTCTTGGCTTCAGTTACCTTCTGAAGTGATTTTGGAGCCCAAGAAAATAAAATTTGCCACTGTTTCCATTGTTTCCCCATCTATTTGCCATGAAGTGATGGGACCAGATGCCTTGATCTTACGTTTTTGAATGATGAGTTTTAAGCCAGCTTTTTCACTCTCCTCTTTCACCATCATCAAGAGGGTCTTTATTTCTGCTTAGCTTTCTGCCACTAGAGTGGTACCTTCTGCATATCTGAGGTTGTTGATATTTCTCCCATCAATCTTGATTCCAGCTTGTGATTCATCAACTTCAGTCATTAGCCCTAATATAGAGCCTGTAATCCTACCATAGAGCTACCACGTGGGTGACCCACAAACTGGAGAGCAATTATACCAAAAAAGTTCTTGCACTGTTGCAAAGATTCTAGGACCCACATCTGACTTCCCAACCTGGGTATCTAGCAAAGGGACTAGGAATCCTCAGGTAATCTAACTTTTGAATGTCAGTGGGATTTGATTACAGAACTTCTACAGGACTGGGGGAAACAGACATTTGGAAGGCACAAACAAAACCTTGTGTGAAAGGAGCAGTGACTCTGCAGGAGACTGGGTCATACCTGCCTATGAGTGTTTGAGGGTCTTCTATGAAGCATGGGTTGACATTGGTCTGCCATGGGGACGGGGGCACTGGCAGCAGTCCTGGGTGACGCATGATAGCATAAGTCCCTTGGAAGGTCACCTTTAGCACTACCATAGAGCCTGTAGACTCCAGGACTGGGCCATCTTAGGCCAAGCAACTAATAGGAAGGGAGCACAACCCCTCTCATCAGCAGAAAATTGGATTAAAGATTTACTGACCCTGTCCACCAAAGCAAGACCCAGTTTCCCCCACAACCAGCCTCTCCCATCAGGAAGCTTGCAGAAGCCTCTGCAAGCAGAAGCAGAAAAAACCACAATCCTAGAGTCTTCATAACAAAAATCACAATCACAGAAAACTAACCAAAATGATCACATGGATAAGAGCCTTGTGTAACTCAATGAAGGTATGAGCCATGCCATGCAGGGCCACCCAAGATGGACAAGTCATGGTGGAGAGAGTTCTGACAAAACATGGTCCACTGGAGTAGGGAATGGCAAACCACTTCAGTATTCTTGCCTTGAGAACCCCCGTATGAAAAGGCAAAAAGATAGGACACCGAAAGATGAGCCCCCCAGGTTGGTAGGTGTCCAATATACTACTGGGAAAGAGCGAAGAAATAGCTCCAGAAAGAATGGAGAGGCTGGGCCAAAGTGGAAACAGTGTCCAGGTGTGTATGTATCTGGTGGTGAAAGTAAGTTTGATGCTGTAAAGAACAATATTACATATGAACCTGGAACATTAGGTGCATGAATCAAAGTAAATTGGATGTGGTCAAGCAAGAGATGCCAAGAGTGAACATCAATATTTTAGGAATCAGTAAACTAAAATGAATGAGAATCAGTTCAGTTCAGTCACTGAGTTGTGTCTGACTCTTTGCGACTCCAAGGACTGCAAAATGCCAGGATTCCCTGTCCATCACCAACTCCCGAAGCTTGGTCAAACTCTTGTCCATCGACTCGGTGATGCCATCCAACCATCTTGTTCTCTGTCATCCCCTTCTCCTCCTGCTTTCAGTCTTTCCCAGCATCAGGGTCTTTTCCAATGAGTCAGTTCTTTGCATCAGGTGGCCAAAGGATCGGAGTTTCAGCTTCAGCATCAGCCCTTCCAATGAATATTCAGGACTGATTTCCTTTAGGATTGTTTGGTTTGATCTCCTTGAGTTCAAGGGACTCTCAAGAGTCTTTTCCAATACCACAGCTCAAAAGCATCAATTCTTCAGTGCTCAGCTTTCTTTACAGTCCAACTCTCACATCTATACATGACTACTAGAAAAACCAAAGCTTTGACTGTACACACCTTTGTTGGCAAATTAATGTCTCTGCTTTTTAATATGCTGTCTAGGTGTGTCATAGCTGAATAGGAATGGGTGAACTTAATTCAAATGACTTAATTCAGATGATATCTACTACTGTGGGCAAGAATCCCTTAGAAGAAATGGAGCAGCCCTTATAGTCAACAGAAGAGTCCAAAATGCAGTAGTACTTGGGTGCAATCTCAGAAAAAACAGAATGATCTTGGTTCATTTTCAAGGCAACCCATTCATTGTGTGTGTGTGTGTGTGTATGTATGTATGTGTGTATATATATATATATATATATATATATATATATATATCCTTCTAAAATTTAACTTCCGTAAGAGAAATATAGAATTCTCTAAATGACTTTCTGGGTAACCCAGTGAACCATGTATTTGCTTTCCACTTGGTCAGAAAATTTAAGTTGGTAATACAGATCATCCTCAAATTATAAGCGGATGACATCCTGGTAAGCCCATTGTAAGTTGAAAATATTATTAAGTAGAAAATGCATTTAATACATCCAGCCTAGTAAACACCGTAGCTTAGTGCAGCTTACCTTAAATATTCTCAGAATAATTATATTAGCCTACAGTTGGACAAAATCATCTATCAAAAGGCCTATTTTATAATAAAGTATTGAATATCTTGTTTAACTCATTGGATACTGTACAGAAAGTGATAAACAGAATGGCAGTATGGGTGTATATAGTGGTTGTATGAGTTGTTTGTTTACCCTTGTGATCTTATGGCTGACTAGGAGCTGTGGCTTGAAGCTGCCTTGTATCACAAGAGAGAATTGTACTGCATATTTCCATCCCAGGAAAAGATCAGAATTCAAACACTGAATAAATCTTTGTGTTGTAAAATCAAAACATTGAACACCAGGGGTTGTCTGTATGTAGAAAGTGCTATATTAGGCTGTGCATGTATAGCAATGGATGACTTTAATGTAGGTAGGATGAAAAAGCATTTTTAAAACAGAATGTGTTGAATTTGATCAATGGATACTGTGGGAGCATAAAAGATAATGATGTGGTTCAGCTTTGGGAGTGTGAAAGGGTCAGTAAAATATCAAACTTGAGGGAAGAGAAAAAGATGGGTCTTAGGCCTAAGCAGAGGTTACAATAGAATATTCATTGGAGGGACTGATGCTGAAGCTCCAATACTTTGACCACCTGATGCGAAGAGCCAACTCAATGGAAAAGACCCTGATGCTGGGAAAGATTGAACGCTCGAGGAGAAGGGGAGACAGTGAAGGACAGGGAAGCCTGGTGTACTACAGCCCGTGGGGTCACAAAGAATCGGACACAACTGAGGGACTGAACAACAGAAAAGAGGAAACAGAAGTTGGGAAGGAGCGGGCTTGATGCATGTAAGCACAGCTAGAAGCTTGGCATTACTGGAACTTGGGTATGATACTTAGAGGTAAGATGAGAGGGAGTAAGCCAGAGAAGGAGGCAGTGGCATGATCTTGATGAGCTTTCGTTTAAGTTTAAATTAGAATTTTTAGTAAAGATGTGGCCTCCTGAAATTATTTTAAGTGAAAATGAGAAAGGCTATGTTTTTCTGGAATGGCTATACCAGAAGCTATGTGGAAATGTATTCGATGTGAGGGGATTTATATCACCTTTTATCCTTTGCTGTCATCATGCTATTTTCTTCCTAGTTATTTTGTTCTCACCAAAATCTTTACCTACTAAGTCATAATGCATAACTCTGTCCCACATCCTTTGCTGGCATGGAAGTGTTCTCACTTTGCATATTTGTCTGAGGAGAATGACTCCTACTAGTAAGGTCTTTGCATACCCCTCCCTTCTCCTTTGTCCTATTGTCTCATTTTTTCCTGCAATATCAAATAGAGTGGTAGACTAAATATGCCTCTCTTTGTATCTATTTTTAACATGATTATTCAATTAAATATTGCTTGTTCTTCTATGGACAGTGTTCTCATTTCACTTTTGAGACTAAATCATTTGAAGAAACAGCACATGTGTGACAGTGCTTATGCTCTGCTTTTTGTATTGGTGTTAATGAGAAACTGGTATCATTAGATGCTTTAAAATGTGAGAGTGGGCTAACGTTTTAGTTATATGTTTAAAAATCCTACATGGTTTTCCTGCTGGCTTGTGCCAGGACTCTGTATAAAGAATAAGAGACAAAGAGAATTCTAGGTTCTTGCTAAATAAATACATTGGAGTTGAAAGAACACTTTACCAAGTTGATATGTGCAAAAAAAAAAAAAAAAAAACAATTGAAATAGTCAAAAGCTCAGTTGACAAAATGTGAAGGGTAGAGGAATAGGTTGAGAACAATTGAAGGAGAAAAGATCTATACATGACCTAGAAGAGCTGGCCAATCTATAACTCATCTAGGACTATAACCTATCTATCCTATCTCCAATATTAGAAGTAGAGGGTCAGAACTTCCAAATCAATAGGTTAGACACTGCCATGGAAGAGTCAGAAGGTTCCGACTGAAATACAACCCATCTCCTTGATGACAAGGAGCCCAGCAACAGTATGTTGGAATTGGTCCAAAGTATCCATCACTGTGTGATCATATCACTGCCTCTTCCATCAAAAGGTCCTTACACTTGCATAGTTCTTACTACCTACAAAAAATAGCTTATCCTTGCAGCAAAGAAGCAGAAGTGTATACTGTTTGAAGTTGCTTCAACACCGCTCTGAAACTGAACTTCTTTTTCAGTCTAACCCATTGGATAAATATGTACATGAACCCCTTTCTTGGAGTAAATGTCTCCTTGTCTTCTCTCTTTCAGATCCAAGGACTATCTGACAAAAGTCTTATATTTTTTCCCAGTGTTTTCTGTTTCACAAGCTTTACTTCTATTAACAGTTTTCTGAATTTCAATTCTGGTCTAATTATAAAGCTCTCTGAATAGGAACCCTAGAGCCCCTCCTTTTTAGCATGCTATCAGATTTCAGTATATGTGTTAGTAATGTTAAATAAGAACTCCAGCTAAGCATTCCAAAGCCTCTTAACCTGAAATTAGGTACAACAATTAATAAAATCTAAGCTAGTTTTGAAGACTGTTCTATATGAATTGAAATCTAACAAAAACATGCAAATAAATACTGACAGAGCCATCACTGAAGTTATCATGAATTGATCATTTCCACTGTTTAACTGTATGCAGTATGCACACAAAAATGGACTCTGTCTTGTGTTTTGTATAATGTGAGCAATAGAAATTCTCAAAGAAGCTGAACACACATACACACACACACACACGTGCATGCACACACGTGCACGCAGATTAATAATGAAGGCTCGTAAGTTTGAACTAAACCTGTGAACAGCTTTACTCCAATCAAGTCCCTTTGAAAATTTGGTTCATACTTGAAGATTGGTTCCAGGTTAAATGTTGTGAAACACAATTTCAGAAAAAAAAAATGGTAACATTATTTCTTTTCTTAAACCTTGGTTTTCTTTTCTGTGGTCATACCCCTTTGAGCCATGTGATCATTTCTCTTTTATTTTTCTTATTTTTTCTCCCCTTTTTGAGTAAAGACATATAAATAGACATACCTCCTCAACCTCACTCTAATACAAAGGATAGCTAAGCTTCTGATTTTACTTCTTGCATGTCAAGTCAATATTTTGGGCCCTGATCATTTTACATATTCTCCAGTGAATTACTCCCCCTTTCTCTTTATCTCGTATGTGTGTGGGTATGCATGTGCTCAGTGAGGCTTAGAATTAAAGACTCTATTCTGCACAATGCATCCACTCTATCAAGAGCCAAATTTTTATCTTGCTTTGAACCCTCAGGGATCATTGACTTCAAAAGAATATATTATGTTCCAAAGTGGCTCCATACAGCTGTAGAGGAAGGCATAAAATTGGTCCCGAGAGACTAGTTTCTCAATTCAGTGTGATGTTATTCCGCTGCATACATAAGCAGCTCTGTCTTTCTCTCTGGTGCATGAATGTTTACGTATGTTTTTGATCAGGCACACTTGCATAAGACAGAATTCTGGTATTCTTTCTGTAATTATTCTCAGGCAGTAGTAGAGAAGGTATTATCAAAATAAAAACATTAATATTTTAAACAGAAGGCTGTTCTGTGACTTATGCTCCCTTTGAAGTACAAATAAGCAGTAAGTCAGATAAAAAAACATATCCACAGTGAATAAACCACCAATTCTCTAGGTGCCCTCCAAACAAAAAGGTTTCTAGAATATCAGTTTACTTGTTTAATTGTGGTAATTATATGGAGGTCTCAGATGTAAAGATTACATTATAGAAAACAAAAAGAAAGTATATGATCATTGTGTCATTGTGTATGAATACCTGATCTGCTTATATATATTCACAGGTAGTAGATACATAACATTCAGCCTAATGTCAAAGAAATATGAATTCCTAGGTACTGATGCAACTCTTTTAGCCTTTCCCCTGCACAGTCTTAACTATACAAATTAATTTGGGGTTCACATTTTTCTGTATCCATTTTTTACAAAAGGTGTTTTATGGTAAAAAAGGGTACTAAGCAAAAAGATAAAACAAAGTTTGAAGGTCAAATGTATTGGGAAATTGGGAGATAAAAAATGTCAATCAAATTTATTTTGTTAGTAATAAAGAACCTTAGAGCCTTCATTATGCCATATTGTCCTGCAAAAGTTGAATATAGAATAATTATCATCCCCAAAGTATATTTGACACCAAAGCAAAGCCATTCTGCTATTCCATCCCTGCCTCAATATCAAGTTCACTTTTTGCAGGATTTTTTATGCAGTACATATTTATATTTAGTGCAGAGCATTTCATTTTTTCCTCTACATCTCCCCTTAATCTCCCCTTACACAGTTTTTAATCTTTTTGTTAATTTCTCAAAAATGAGCACCACTCTTTACACTCAAATGCACTAACAATTTTACAATATTTGACAGTTTGAATTTGTACTGGTGCATGAATTTGGTGTTTTAACCAGTGGTTAAGGTAGAAGGTTTTCTAGCTCTAGACATTCAAATTTTTTTGGAATATTATCTGTAGGCATAGCTACTGAGGCTAAAAGGTAGCAGTCTTTAATAGTAAATGTTAATATAAGAGCAATATTCCATGACATATTGAAAGATATTGATGTTTTCATTTCAGTTCAGTTCAGTCGCTCAGGCATGTCCGACTCTTTGCAACCCCATGGACTGAAGCACACCAGGGCTCCCTGTCCATCACCAACTCCTGGAGTTTACTTAAACTCATGTCCATTGAGTCAGTGATGCCATCCAACCATCTCATCCTCTGTCGTCCCCTTCTCCTCCCACCTTCAGTTTTTCCCAGCATCAGGGTCTTTTCCGATGAGTCAGTTCTTTGCATCAGGTGGCCAAAGTATTGGAATTTAGCTTCAGCATCAGTCCTTCCAATAAATATTCAGGACTGATTTCCTTTGGGATCGACTGGTTGGATCTCCTTGCAGTCCAAGGGACTCTCAAGAGTCTTCTCCAACGCCACAGTTCAAAAGCGGATGATCCAGCGGATGTTGGCAGTTTGATCTCTGGTTCCTCTGCCTTTTCTAAAACTAGCTTGAACATCTGGAATTTCACAGTTCATGTACAACTGAAGCCTGGCTTGGAGAATTTTGCACGTTACTTTACTAGCATATAAGATTAAGGCAATTGTGCAGTAGTTTGAGCATTCTTTGCCATTGCCTTTCTTTGGGATTGGAATGAAAACTGATCTTTTCCAGTCCTGTGGCCACTGTTTCACTTTCCAGATTTGCTGGCATATTGAGTGCAGCACCTTCACAGCATCATCTTTTAGGATTTTAAATAGCTCAGCTGGAACTCCATCACCTCCACTAGCTTTGTGCATAGTGATGCTTCCTAAGGTCCACTTGACTTCACATTCCATGATGTCTGTCTCTAGTTGAAAGATCACACCATTGTGATTATCTGGGTCATGAAGATCTTTTTTATATCATTCTTCTGTGTATTCTTGCCACCTCTTCTTAATATCCTCTGCTTCTATTAGGTCCATACTATTTCTGTCCTTTATTGTGCCTATCTTTTCATGAAATGTTCCCTTGGTTTTCATTTATACCCTTATAATTACATGTTAATGATCATTACCCATTTTTTTTTCTGTTGACAATATGTACTAGTATCCCATTAAATATTGGTGATTGGAGAATTATAATCCTATTCTCTAATCATGCTGGAAATTTGCAGTACATAAAACAATCATATTTTGACACACAGTGGATTGATATATAGAAAAAAACACATTGCACTAAGACAAAGATAATCTTTAACCCCAAGTTTCTTCAGCCTCATGAAGTAGGCATTAGTCATATCATTGTTGCTTTTTATCTGTGTTTTTATAAAGAACCCAAAATAATAGGATAACAGAACAAAGTTCTTTTAGTGAGTCAAATCTACTCATAATTAAGAGATTTCAGCCTCTCGTTTCTGAATGTATGCTGCATAATTTTCTGGACTCACACAATGTAAGCAGGGAAGCAGTTTTATGTTTCTTTCTGGAAAAATTATCCAGTATAAAACATGATATGAAAATAACTTGTATATTATTTTTCCTATCTTCTGATTCATAAGAAAAGTTACATAAGCATTATTAATACTTGATGGAAAGAATAGAATCCTATTTATTATAAAATTATAAAACTAGGTAGGAAAAGTTAAAAAAAAAGTCACAATCCTGAATCTAGGATTTTTGTGAATGGTGTGGGTAGAAATTTTACTCATGTCTGATCAAATATTTATCTACATTTACTAAATTATATTTTATGACTACAGTGTTTCAGGTCTGAAGCTATTAAATTATTTAGGTTATCACTTGAAAGAGGACTCACTAGTTTCATCAGGAAAGTAAAATAGGATAAAAACAAGTCTAATTTTATTTGCCCCCTTATATACTTGTCTATTGCTGCAAATACATAATTCCACAATGGATATAATTTCAGTCAATACAATAATAATAAGTTATGTTAACAGGTACCCAGATACCATAAACCAAACAGGTACCCAGAAATCCATAAACCAGATAAAGATAAAAATTGGATGTTGTGGTGGCCTACAGATACAACATAAGAGTAGGAGAAATGGCTTCCAAATATATGATGTTTTTCAAAATGTCTTTTTTGCTAATTTCTAAGTGTATTTCTTTTTAGAGATGAGCATATGCTTGGATTTTGCATTTCTGTTTCACATTTTCATCAGGAGAATAATAGTGATACATTAAAGTATACTTTAAAATTTGTTGAAAGAAACTTAGAGATTACAGTCAAATTACCTGAATTAGAAATTGGTGAAATTAAATTGGAAAAAACTCTTAGCAGAGCATATCATATAAATGCTGATGTGCTTCTATGACTGTCTGTTTATATCATTTGAAGACTAAGATGAATATTTTCTGCTGATGTCTGCAGCTTGAAACTTTCTGCAAGATAATTTTATTATTGTTACTATCATAGTAATTCAGTAGGAATTAGTGGTCGTGGTAGTGGTAACAGTGGCAGTGACAGAAGACATTTAATATCAGCATCATTCCCTTTATTTTCTATAAAACTTCTGTGAGAACTCCTTTGAAGATTGGAGGCTGTCTTTCAATATTAGGACCCATACATCCAAATTAAGAAACATTTAAAATGACCATATTTGGAATCTAGTTAGTTTATGACTTCCCTGGTGGCTCAGATGGTAAAGCGTCTGTCTAAAATGTGAGAGACCTGGGTTCAATCCCTGGGTTGGGAAGATTCCTGGGAGAAGGAAATGGCAACCCACTCCAGTACTCTTGCCTTGAAAATCTCATGGACAGAGGAGCTTGGTGCAGGCTACTATCCATGGGGTCGCAAAGAGTCAGGCACGACTGAGTGACTTCACTTTCACTTTAGTTTATGATTTAGTTTTGTGTATGATCTCACAGTTTAAGATCTCTTTCAGCCATACCATCTATCATGGCTGCAAAAGTCTACTATTATAAAACGAATTAGGCAAGAAATAGTTCAAAATGTAGCAGGGTCTTCTCGTTAAATACCTTCCACCAGAAGGTATCATGAACCTACCTGAATAAGTTGTTTTTTCTTGTATGGTTGCTTAATAGAGGAATTCAATAATACCACAACTGATTCTATGTAAATTATCTTGTAGTTAATTTCCATTTTAAGAACTAGGGTTTTTCCTTTGAAGATCTTTGCACCTCATGGGATATGTCAATAGCTATTTTCAGTATTTTGTCTTGATCTGCAAATATATATTTAAGCTCTCATTAATTTGCATAAACTCAGAGATTAAAAACAGGATTTTGTCTTAGAAATATATAACTGTCATGGTTTCCTTAAAGAAGGTAACTGCAGTCTGTAGAGAATACAAAGTGTGCTATTTTCTCAAATTTCTCAATAATATGATAAAAATAAGAAGGAACACTCTTGAGGAAAATACATATTTTCACAAAACTACCATCAAGAGGATAACTCTTAAAGTTTACAATAATTCTTTTCTAATGAGAGAAATTTTCTTCAGTTGATTACTGTTAACAACAAACAAAATAGAGAATTTGAAATATAACTACATTAATAAAATGTTAATTTATAAAAATCATCACAATACCTAATGTATTAATAGACATTTTTTTTAGGGGGTGGCAAATGATTATTTGACCTGATTCACATTGTTAAAAAAAAACCTGAAAGAAAATATAAATGATTAGTAAGAAATTATTATATGTTTCTTATAAAACCAAATGAGTTGGAAAAAGATATTTTTAAGAAAAGCTAACTGATTCTCAGACCTAGAAACAACTTCATCTACTCAGTATCATATGTTACATGAGTATAACCCGCTATGAAAAAAATATATATGTAAAAGCAAAAAGAATGGGACTCGATTTGAGCAGCAACTCTCAGCCAAATGAGAAACTTATTGTTGACATGTTATGCCTTGTCATAAAGTTAACATGAAGAAAATAATGTGGAAGCCCATTCTGCAACCTATAATATTATCTTCTTCACTGAGCTGTAACCTCAGTGCAATCTCACAAAATAAAGTACATATTGTTACTGAACAAATGGACTTTTGTTTCATGCTTCCTGTATGTTCATACACTTCCCCCATCCAGTTCTGGGGTCTGTTTTTCCCTACTTGTGATGTAACTTGATTGATTAATAGAATGGATGTGAGAGACATCCTGGTACTTCTGATATTTCATTATTAGAAACCTTGAATCTTTCACCTGGGCTTCCCAGGTGGCATTAGTGGTGAAGAACCCACCTGACAATGCAGGAGACATAAGAGATGAGACTTCAATCCCAGAGTCGGGAAGATCCCCTGGGGAAGGGCATGGCAACCCACTCCAGTATTCTTGCTTGGAAAATATCATGAGCAGAGGAGCCTGGCTGGCTGTAGTCTATTGGGTTGCAAAGAGTTGGATATGACTGAAACAACAACACACACACACACACTCTCTCTCTCTCTCTCTCTCTCTCTCTCTCTCTCTCTCTCTCTCATCTGGGCTTTCCAGGTAGCCAGTGGTAAAGAATCTGTCTACCAATGCAGGAGACACAGGAGATGCAGGTTTGATCCCTGAGTCAGGACAATACCCTGGAGTAGGAAATGGCAACTCACTCCAGTATTTGTGCCTGGAGAATTCCAGGGACAGAGGAGCCTGGTGGGCACGATCTATTGGTTTGCAGAGAATTGACACGACTTAGCAACCGAGCATGCATGTATCTTTCAGCTAGACTTATTGCAGCACTCACTCTGGAGAAAGCAAACCAATGGGTAAGAGGGCCACCTATCCTGAGACCACCGTATGGTGAGAAGCACAGCCATATGGATAGACCCAGGATATGCTTTGTGGAGAAAACAAGAGACCAAGGAAAACTGGGGCACCAGACATCTGAATGATGAGGTCATTATGGAATTGTGTTCTCCAGCCCCAGATAGCCAGCTGTCAGTGCCCAGGATCAGAGACAAACCACCCAATCAGAGTATTCCTGAATTCCCACCCACAAATCGTAAGCAAATAAAATAATTATTTTGAGTCTTAAATTATTTGAGTCTTGAGGTAGTGTGTTACCCAGAAATAGTTAAATGGGACAATTTCCAGTATCATTTCTAGGTGGTAGAGAAAGCAGTTCTGTGAGCTTTTAATACAGAAGAGAAGGGAGATTTGTTTCAGGTGAAATTATGCCGTGTGTGCTAACTAGACTGGGATTTTTGACACAGATTTAACTGAAACTTTTCTGGTTCAAAGGGTAAACTACAAAGAAACATGACTGAAATATTTTGACTGTTGGGTCAGAGAGTACATCAGGGAATCAGATACTGCTTTGACATATATTTTTATCTTGTTGCTTTGTTTTCCTGCATCATTTAGGTATAATAATCATAAAAGAAACCCAACGCCCTGCTCTGACTCTGCTAATGTTTTATTTATCATGTGAAGGTCTCTCTTTGCCTTTTAGCTGGGCTCTGCAGGGATATTTCAATGAATTCTTAATCTTCATTTTAACCCTCCTTTAAAGCCGAGCTACAAGTGTGTCTCACAGAAGGCTATGCTGAGCAACCAGGTATTTGTCAGGCTGCCACATGAGTCATTTTTTTTTTTGCAATGACAAAGCAGGTGGCTTCCCTGGAGGAGAACATAAAAGAAATCTCAGTAATCATGTCCTACTTGAGTTGCCTACACACGGCTGACTCAACAGCTGGCTCTAGTGAGAAGACGAGGCAGGAGATACAATATAAACTAAAAACAAACAAACAAAAAGAATAAATGTAGTAAAACTACTGGTGAAACAATAAGCATTTTTTCTTTTGAAGAAGGATGATTTCTTGTCAGGCATGGTTTAAATGAAAATGCACAAAACAAATTATAAACAGAAAATCTTTATACTTTATAGGACATTGGATATGGTGTTTCTTCAGCAAAATATGATAGGAAAATTACAATCACAAGATTCTCAATTCCTTTCTTGTTAGCAAAATGAAATATCTAAGCCCAGAGGAACTCTTAGTTCAGTTCAGTTCAGTTCAGTCACTCAGTCGTGTCCGACTCTTTGCGACCCCAAGAATCGCAGCACGCCAGGCTTCCCTGTCCATCACCAACTCCTGGAGTTCACTCAGACTCACGTCCATCGAGTCAGTGATGCCATCTAGCCATCTCATCCTCTGTCGTCTCCTTCTCCTCCTGCCCCCAATCCCTCCCAGCATCAGAGTCTTTTCCAATGAGTCAACTCTTCACATGAGGTGGCCAAAGTACTGGAGTTTCAGCTTTAGCATCATTCCTTCCAGAGAAATCCCAGGGCTGATCTCCTTCAGAATGGACTGGTTGGATCTCCTTGCAGTCCAAGGGACTCGCAAGAGTCTTCTCCAACACCACAGTTCAAAAGCATCAATTCTTCTGTGCTCAGGTTTCTTCACAGTCAAGCTCTCACATACATACATGACCACTGGAAAAACCATAGCCTTAACTAGACGGACCTTTGTTGGCAAAGTAATGTCTCTGCTTTTGAATATGCTATCTAGGTTGTTCATAACTTTCCTTCCAAGGAGTAAGCATCTTTTAATTTCGTGGCTGCAGTCACCATCTGCAGTGATTTTGGAGCCCCAAAAAATAAAGTCTGACACTGTTTCCCCATCTATTTCCCATGAAGTGATGGGACCGGATGCCATGATCTTCGTTTTCTGAATGTTGAGCTTTAAGCCAACTTTTCACTCTCCACTTTCACTTTCATCAAGAGGCTTTTTAGTTCCTCTTCACTGAAGTCCTAAATATGATCCCAGGCCAGGAATTGAGTCAGAAATTTCCAGGTCACGTTACCACATGATTTGCTGCCAGCATCATTGCATAACAGTAGGAGATGTAATTTCTGAAAATACCTGAGAATACATACTGAGTGGAGGCATGTCATTCTCTTTTTTAATCCTGTGGTGAATCAGCAGAGTCCCTCTAGTGGCATGGGAGTCTTTTAAACAATCACAAGGGCCTGTGAACATGTAAGTAGGCTTCTTAGACATGACAGTAAGTCGAGACCTACATTCTTCTTTTAAAAAGGTGTGAAATTGCGTGAAAATAAAGGAATTTCTGGATAGATAATAAAAGAGAATACAGAGAGGATCAGAAAACCACAGTCCCCTCTATCACCTTACAGTAGAGGAAAAAGAACCATTTGTGTTGGTGGAGGCCATTGATAGGATTATGTCCCCACCTGAGACTAGGAATGTGCCTAAGTCTGTGCTGAAGATCTTTGAGGTGGGAGTGAGGATAGATAAGCAAAGGGAGCACAGGTAAATCGGTATGGAAGAGCAGCAGGACCATGAGTAAAAGGGAGAATGGGTCAAAAATTTTCTACCACTGATGGTCTAAAAGCAAAATGACAGAGGATGTTCCCGAAATAATTGTTTTAATGTTTCCATGTTATAGATACCATTTCCTGACAAAACAATTTTGAAGATCTGATCAGGAACTTTTAATCTTCAAATTATTCCATTTTTAAAACTGTATAGATTTAAGATTTGATATGCATCACAATGTAGTCACTACTATCAAGGTGATTAACATGTACAGCATTTCACATGGTTAATTTCTGCCCCCTCCCTGGCCCTACCCACTGCTGCTGAGAACACTTAGGATCTATTCTTTTAGCAAATTTCAAATATAAGTACAGTATGATTACCTGTAGTCACCATGTTATACGTTAGATCTTCCTAACCTATTCATCTTGCACAACTGAAATTTTGTATGTTTTGACTTTCATCTTCCTATTTCCTCCTTCCCCAGGCTCTGACAGGGGCTTCCCAGGTGGTTCTAGTGGTAAAGAACCTGCCTGCAAATGTAGGAGACTTAAGAGACACCGGTTTGATCCCTGGGTCGGGAAGATCCCCCTGGAGGAAGTCCTGGCAATCCCCTATTCTTGCCTGGAGAATCCCATGGACAGAGGACCCTGACAGGTGTCCACAGGGTCACACAGAGTGGGATATGACTGAAGGAACTTACCGCGCACACATGCACAGCCTCTGAAAATAACCTTTCTACTCTCTGCTTCTGTCAGTTTGATAGTTTTTCATCACTTCTAAAACAAAATCAACCCATACTGCTGAGATAAAACCTTTGGTGACTGTTTCCTGACTTTCTTTACCCTGCCTTCTTCTATTTTTCCTCCAAACCAGCCATACTGGCCACCCACCAGCAGCTGATTTTCTCTCTTTCTGCTCAATGTCTATATATACATTTACTATTCATTCCACCTAGAATACCTATCCAGTGCCCCACCACTGCTTCCTATTGTAGGTGCCCAATATATACAATGTTATCTGTGTAACTTATTTTCTTTTCCATTTCAAAGCATCAGGTATAGTCATTCTCTGGAGGAAAGCTTCACCAACCCTCTCAGAATAGGTTAGTAACCTCCTTCTCCCAACACTCATGGTATGCTACTTTTTCTTATGATGTGTAATAATCAATTTAATTTCTATTTCATCCTGCTAGATTATAACTCCCATGAGGGTAGGGCTTATATCTGCCATCCTAATTATTGTATCCAAAAGCTGGAATAATAACTTAATAAATGAAGTCTGGAATAATAACTTAATAAATATTGGTTAAATAGTGAATGATGAAAGTGCACATCTTAAAATATGTTTCCAAGACAATAGAAAAAGATAAAAGAAGCCACTAAAGAAATATGTTGCATCTCTATAACCAATCTTAATTGTTTATAGCTGTAAAAATACATTTTTCTTTCTTCCTAATTAATTATGGTCATATGAATTGTACTTTTTGTCAAATGTTAAGGACAGCCCAGTAGAACTTCTGCCATAATATAAATAGTCTATGTTTTCACTATTGAACATTTGAAATGTAACTAATGAGACCAAAAACTTTGCTTTTAAATTGCATTACTATTTAAATTCATCATAGTCACATAAGGGTGGTGGGTATAGTATTGGACAGCATAGCTAAACAATACAGAAATGTGTCTAATAAGTGCCACTTATCAGTTGCCTCTCTGAAGAGTGGAGGACAGAATTTAGAATGTTTGGAAACCATAGCAAGGAAGACCAGGAAAGTGGAAAGGGTTCCCTCTCACTCTGAGAAAAACCTTTGAATTTTACAGTGGAAATAGTTGTATGGCCCCTTCACTGGGGCTCGTTGCTCTCCATCTATAATATCTTTAAAAGGTTCAGTTCAGTTCAGTTCAGTCGCTCAGTCATGTCTGACTCTTTGCGACCCCATGGACTGCAGCACACCAGGCCTCCCTGTCCATCACCAACTCCTGGAATCTACTCATACACATGTCCATTGAGTCGGTGATGCCATCCAGCCATCTCATCCTCTGTCGTCCCCTTCTCCTCCTTCTCCTCCTGCCTTCAATCTTTTCCAGCATCAGGTCTTTTCAAATGAGTCATTTCTTCACATCAGGTGGACAAACTATTGGTGTTTCAACTTCAGCATCAGTCCTTCTAGTGAATATTCAGGACTGGTTTCCTTTAGGATGGACTGGTTAGATCTCCTTGCTGTCCAAGGGACTCTCAAGAGTAGGGTGTATAAATAGGGCTTCCCTGGTGGCTCAGCAGTAAAGAATCCACCTGCAGTGTGGGAGACTTGCAGGAGACACAGGTTCGATCCCTAGGTCAGGAAGATCCTCTGGAGGAGGAAATGGCAAGCCACTCCAGTTTTCTTGCCTGGAACATCCTATGGCTAAAGGAGCATGGTGGGCTACAGTCCATGGGATCCCAAAGAGTCAAGACACTCATGTTACTATAATAGGCATTAGAATTTGGTAGAAATTCATCAGAGTTTCTGCATATAATTACTAGTAATTTCATTTATGTGTATATTGGGCTATTTAAATGTGTGTATTTCAATTCTTGGCCGTTCATTACTTTTCTCTTGTGTGGCCAGCTCCCTCTTATGTACTGTATGACTTGAGTCCTTCATCTGGGGGGCAAATGTCTGAACATAGCACTCTGTGCATCTGTGTGTATTTTTAAACTTTGTCAACATACCATTGACTAGGGACAATTGTAGCTCTGCATTAGGGCACATTAAAATTCAATACAGCACATGTTTGCTCATGTAAAAATGTAGAAGTAATATCCATCTACCGAACCTGAATGCTATGCTCAATTAAATGCCAAGCACATTCTCCGTGCATCTGCTCAATGCGTGCTCTGGTCACAGCCTAATAGTCAATTGTGCAATGACAAATAAATGCATGACATATCATGTTAAGATAATTCTGTGTTCTTAGGAAGTCTTAGCAGTTTTGAATTTTGAGCCTTTGTGCTTGAATCTTTATCGTGGAAAGTAAGCAGTTCCTTTGGTATCATTAGTGATCTAACTTTAAAATGTCTTATTCTTTCAAAATGCTTTATCAGTCTAATTGAAGAGTGCAAACAAGAGATTAAAAATGCAAATTCTTAGCCTTGTGAGTCAGAATTTTCTCCATGGTTTACAAACCCAAAAAGGTTAATCAATTATATTACTTTTTCCATCATCTGAAGTCCAGATGTACATGTTTATGTATAGCTAAAGAATCTAATTCCTCTTAGCAAACTCTTTAGTGTGTAAATGTTGTGCCTTTCAATTTACAAACGCAATTTATTCCAGTTCAGTTCAGTTCAATTCAGTCTCTCAGGCATGTCCGACTCTGCAACCGCATGAACCGCAGCACGCCAAGCCTCCCTGTCCATCACCAACTCCCGGAATTTACACAAACTCATGTCAATTGAGTCAGTGATTCCATCCAACCATCTCATCCTCTGTTGTCCCCTTCTCCTCCCACCCTCAGTCTTTCCCAGCATCAGGGTCTTTTCAAATGAGTCAGCTCTTCTCATCAGGTGGCCAAAGTATTGGAGTTTCAACTTCAACATCAGTCCTTCCAAAGAACACCCAGGACTGATCTCCTTTAGGATGGACTGGTTGGATTGCCTTGCAGTCCAAGGGACTCTCAAGAGTCTTCTCCAACACCAGAGTTCAAAAGCATCAATTCTTCAGCACTCATCTTTCTTTATAGTTCAACTCTCACATCTATACATGACTACTGGAAAAAACATAGCTTTGACTAGGTGGACCTTTGTTGGCAAAGTAAGGTCTCTGCTTTTGAATATGCTGTCTATGTTGGTCATAACTTTCCTTCCAAGGAGTAAGTGTCTTTTAATTTCATGGCTGCAATCACCATCTCCAGTTATTTTGGAGGCCAAAAATATAAAGGCAGCCACTGTTTCCACTCTTTCCCATCTATTTGCCATGAAGTGATGGGACCAGATGCCATGATCTTAGTTTTCTGAATGTTGAGCTTTATGCCAACTTTTTCACTCTCCTTTTTTATTTTCATCAAGAGGCTCTTTAGTTCTTCTTAACTTTCTGCCATAAGGGTGGTGTCATCTGCATACCTGAGGTTGTTGATATTTCTCCCAGTAAATATAACTTTACATGTATAAAGTGTACTTACCGCAACAAAACATCACTCTTATATTTAGTAATTCCTATTTGTAGTGGGTATGAATAAACTTTCTCCTCCAACCTGGGGCAGAAAAATAGCAACCTATCTAGAAAATATTTGCAAATTATATATATATATGATAAAGGATGTGTAACCAAAATATACAGAGAAATCCTTAAGCTCAGGAAGAAGATGACAAGCAAGCCAATTAAAAAATTGGGCAAATTATTTTCTTACTCATTTGATCAGATATCCACTGTTATCATTAAAAAGTTACAAAAAAGAAAAAAACCTGATGATACCAAGTGTTGGCAATCGTGTAGAGAAAATTGAACCTTTATATAATGCTGGTAGGAATGTAAACTAGTACAGCTGCTTTGGAAAAGACTGTGATAGTTTCTTAAAAAGTTAAATATGCATGTAATTCCATTCTTAAGTCCATGAGAATTCCAAACATTTGTTTACACAAAGATGACTATGCAAATGCTCATAGCAGCATTATTCAGCATTATTCAGAATAGCTGTAAACCGAAAACAATCTGAAAATCTATCAACTAGCGACTAGATTAAAAAAATTAAATTTCATAATAAAAAGAACAAATTATTGATAAATGTTACAACATGAATGAACCACAAAAACTTTATGCTCGATGAAATAAGCCAGGCATAAAAGACTATGTATTCTATGGTTCCATTTATATAAAATATCCAGAAAAGTTGATTCCATAGAAATACAAAGGATATCTTTGAGTGATGGAGTGCTCTGGAACTATATTGAAGCAAAGGTTGGACCTACTAATTTCCTTACAATATATCGAATCATGCACTTGAAATGGATGTATAAAATAGTATATGAGTTATAGTTTAAAAAATCTGAGTAAAAGAGACCTAACATCCTCTTCTCAGTTGTTCTTTAGAAAAACAATGCTTGAGTCTTTTAACAAGATTGTTAGAATTTTCTAACTTTCTAATTTCATGTTGTTATATTTATGTGAACTTGCTTGTGCTATTTTTTAAAAACTTTGAAATCAAAATTAGTTATAACATCTTTCTCAGTCTACATACTCCTCTGTATTCAAGAGATGTGTTTTTGAAAAGTAGAAATATTGTTGTTCTTGAAAAATTAACTAAATCATTAGGAAAACCATCAAAAAAAGGATTTTCTATGTCTGTTGTGTAACTGACAGTTAAAATTAATTTTTGTTGTTTGTTTTTAATGGGTTAAATCATCCAAACTACCCGTTTTCTTCAACTCATAAAAAGTCAAAAATTTCAACATAAAATATAAGTGTATTTTTTAAATAAAATTAATACAACTATTATTGCCCTAAAATTCTCCAAGTTGAGAGTATATGAATTAGTCCGGATTGTCTAACTGCAGGCACATCAGGTCACTAGCTCTCCCCTCCAGGATTCTGGTGGCAATGAGATCATCTCACTTGTACTTATGATGTCCTCTTACGTATTTGAAACTTCCGCCCCTGTGTCTTCCTATGATGGCTACACAGATCTTTGGTCATGATGTAGCATAACCTGCTTTTCTTACTTAAGCACCTTGACTTGGCTTGACTTGGAGCTATGCTGTTGTTTTACACAATCTCTAAAATTCACCTTGAACTACTGTTATGATGCCAAAAATATTCTGATGATCTATTGTCCATCCATGACTATGCTGAATTAAGGGAGCTACAATACATTTCTTTTACCCAGTTCTTACTAGGTCACAGGACTTCCCAGGTGGTGCAGTGGTGAGGAATCTGCCTGCCAGGAGATGCAGGAGACGTGGGTTCGATCCTAGGTTGGGAAGATCCACTGGAGGAGGAAGTGGCAACCCACCCCAATATCCTTGCCTGGGAAGTCTCATGGATAGAGGAGCCTGGTGGGCTGCAGTCCATGGGGTCGTAAAGAGTCAGACACAACTGAGCTAGGTCACAAAGTAGTCTTACCTTCCTTTTTTGTTGTTTTATAAGATGTTCAGTATTAGAATACTAAAGCTAGCAGGCCATACAAACAGCCCACAGCATGTTGTTCTCAATATCATACCTTACTTTATTAGTCATTTTTTTTTCTGAATAACAAATTACCCATACACTCAGAGACTTAGAATTGATATATATATATTCATCTTGCTCATAGGACCAGTAGGTCAGATGGAGTGACTTTGCTTCAAGCTTTCAATGTTTGTTCAGGTCTGCTTTGTGTCTTTTTGATACTGGGTCAGTGGTTACTGCGGAACATGCTTTTAATTGATAATCATAAGAGAGCAGAAGGGAAAACCCCACCAGGAAAGCATTCTTAAAATCTCTCCCTGTATCTTATAAACTGCACAAACCCAATTAAATAAAGTGAACATATATTTTTATCCAGATGAGATAATATGTATTTCTAGGACTGAAAAGTCTGTGTGTAACATCGAAGTGATAATTAGAACAGCAATCCAGTCTATTCATTCTATGAGAATCTATTCATTCAAAGCCAAGTGTGTGTATTTTGACCTTCTTCCTACTCCTTTTTCTTAGAAGTCTATAGCTATGAAAATATTCCTCTTTCAGGCCCATTCCATCAATCAGCTTTTTCTGCTTCATGTTCTAGGCATAGTCACAAAAATCTGAGTACCATGCAATAGTAAACATGTGTTTATAGCTCACATGTTTACAGTTGGCTGGGACAGCAAGGCTATCTGTCTGTGATATTTAATTCTTGAGTCAAGGGGGAGAGAAGTATCTATCTTCATTGTATTTTTCTCAAGGCAAAAGCAGGTACACAAAAAAGCAGCCAAACTGCATAGGCAATACATCTCTGCCCATAGTACAGCTGCTAACATCTCATTGGTAAAGCATCACATAGCCAAACCTGGAGTAAAAGGGAGGAGAAGTACTCTCTATGCCCTATGAGACCACGGTTGGCCATCTTAGTCACTATGAGTCATTTCCCTCCCACATATTTTAAAGCTATGTCACCTACCTTTGATTTAATGAGCTATCTCTTTATTTTAAAACATTGCTATTTTTAGACTCTTTATTCCCTCTGCATTCCCCTTAAATTGGCCAAATAATGTTATACCTATCAAGGCAGCTAGTTCACACTTTTAAATCTTTGCATCAAAGCTTTCTTGCCCAGGGTGGCAAGTTCGTTAAGGTACATTGTCTGATGTGTACTTTTACCAGATGTTGTATGACTACAGAATATAGTTTATGGTTCTTGCAGCCTCTGATAAAAGTTTTCTTGCCAAAATCCAATGCACATATTTTAAGGGTTTGTTTTAACACAACCTTTATCCTCATATTAAAATCATTATCAGACAAGGTTTGTTCAGGAAAATAGAAACCACTGTGTATGTGGTAGTTTAGTCACCAAGTTGTGTCTGACTCTTGTGACCCCACAGACCATTGTCTGCCAGGCTCCTCTGTCCATGGGATTTTCCAGGCAAGAGTACTGGAGTGGGTTGCCATTCCCTTCTCCAGGGGATCTTCCTGACCCAGGGATCAAATCTGGGTCTCCTGCACTGCAAGCAGATTCTTTTACCAACTGAGCTACCAGAGAAGCCCCAAAGCAAAACTTACTACAGAATTAAGCAAAAAAAATGATTCCCTGGTGGCTTAGATGATAAAAAATCTGCCTGCAATGCAGGAAACCTGGGTTCGATCCCTGGGTCAGGAAGACATGTTGGAGAAGGGAATGGCAACCCACTCCAGTATTCTTGCCTGGAGAATTCCATAGACAGAGGAGCCTGGAGGGCTACAGTCCGTAGAGTCCCAAAGAGTTGTACATGACTAACACTTTCACTTTGCTTCCCTTGTGGCTCAGCTGGTAAAGAATCCACCTACAATGCGGGAGACCTGGGTTTGATCCCTGGGTTGGGAAGATCCCCTAGAGAAGGGAAAGGCTACCCACTCCAGTATTCTGGCCTGGGAGAATTCCATGGCTGTATATTCCATGGGGTTGCAAAGAGTTGGACACAACTGAGCAACTTTCACTTTCACTTTCAAGCAGAAAGAGCCAGAGATCAGAGCGGCTGCATTGTGGATCAGAGGATTTGGCTCTGGAATAGTTGAGAGGTGGTTCTCATGAGCTTGCTAGGCAGTGGCTGTAAATCTTTGTCTACCTACAAGTCAAACTATAGCCCCTTCCCAAGACCAATAGTTTCTCCTTTTCATTTACCTTCCTAATCTTACACGAACTTTTCTTTTGGGCAAAGAAACTAATAAAATGAAGAGGATTCTGGGAAAGATAATTATCAGCTTTCAAATATGGTGGAACTGGGTTAGCAACAGAAAATCCAGAATGGTTGTCTTTTCACAAATGGGTTAGTTGAGGTTTAACAATGCATCCCTGAATCTGAGATCCCTATGCATCTTGAATTAAATCAAAATGCTTTTAAATGTATATCAAGGATTAGAACATTAGCGTGGAAGGAAATGGAGTTTAGAAGAAGTTGTGAAACACATAACAGACACATTTTAGAGAGACTAGTGTCTCTCTAAAGAAAAATTTAACTGAAACCATTTCATAAATTGCCTAAAATGCACATATGATCCCAGTCTTTCAATACAAGTGAAAAAATCAAATATATCACCACAAATGTACCAAAAATATTTTGAATGGGTATTCTTTCCTGTTCTGTCTCTATCTCATTTTTCTTTTCATTTTGTTCTACTTCCATGTGCTATGTTTCTTTACCTATATGATAGATACACACAGATAATATTTAAAGTGAAGAGCTGTGTAAAAGCATCTATTATTTGGAACTAGTATAGCATTAATCAGCATAAAGCATATTGACTTGTATAAAGCTGAAGATAATTCCTAATGAGAAAAATTTGATGATTACATTCATATAGGAAGGTGTACTTCCACAGAGTTAGTAAAAATAGTTTTGAAAATCATAAGTTGTAGGTTGGGATACAAGATTAAAAAATGGAAAGTTAAGGACTTAATGAGTATCCTCTATATTTCATGCTTCTTGTGGTTTAGTCGCTAAGTTGTGTCCCACTCTGTGACTCTATGAACTACAGCACGCCAGGCTTCTCTGTCCTTCACCATCTCCCATAGTTTGCTCAAACTCAGTCTGTTGAGTCTGTGATGCCATCCAACCATCTCATCCTCTGTCATCTCCTTCCCCTTCTGTCTTCAATCTTTTCCAGCAGCAGAGTCTTTTCCAATGAGTTAGTTCTTCGCATCAGGTGACCAAAGTATTGGAGCTTCAGCTTCAGCATCAGTCCTTCCAGTGAATATTCAGGACTGATTTCCTTTAGGATTGACTGATTTGATCTGCAGCAACAAATGTCAAAATAAAGGCAAAGAGAGATTATTTGCATATAGAAAATAAGGTTACAAATATAATGTAACCACTGTATGTTCTGTAAAGAATCCTTAATCATTGAAGTCAAACCCCCTTAAGAATTATCTCTGTGTCCCCCTATAGTAAGAAATATAAAAATTCATGTTCTTAAGGGAACAAAGCTTCTAACTTAAATTGCTAGATTTGCTTCAGTAGTTTTCTTTATCTTTTGCCTTTGTGGAAGTCAGTTCTGGTGGCTCTGAAGTAATCACACACGGAAAAATCTCATCTGTTTGTAGTCAGCCACAATTCAAGGAGACACTTTGTATAATCTTATTTTAGGATGGCAGAGTTCCCACATAACATATTTCAGAAAATGTCCTAAAAGGCAGCTTAGCAATAGTCACCAGCAGCAAGTCAATACAACAGTCAGCAAAGAATGTACAAGCTGTCAGGAAGAATTCTTGTCAGATAGATTTGGAATCCTTTTTGTTTTGTTTCTCTAGAGTAAACTTTTTTACTTCGTTTTTGGTATTCAGGTGTCACTGGAAATGCCATATTAAACGTTCTCAAGTATCTTTTGAGATCAGAGAGTATAACTTCAGAGAATACATAATCAAATTATATTTAATTATTGCAAGAATAATTTTGTTTCAGTATGATTATATAATTCTAAATCAGCTATCAATATATGTGATTGTACAGTCTTGGCTTATTATACACTCTTAATATAAATTCAGGCTTCCCAGTTGGTGCTAGTGGTAAAGAACCTGCCTGCCAGTGCAGGAGACCATGAGACATGGATTCAATTCTTCTGTTGGGAAGATCCCCTGGAGGAGGGATAGGCAACCTGCTCCAATATTTTTGCCTGGAGAATCCCAGGAACAAAGGAGCCTGGCAGGCTACAGTCCACAGGATTGCACAGAATCAGACATGACTGAAGCGACTTAGCATTCAAGCAGTGTAAATTGATCAAATAGAAACATTGACTAAAAATAGTAACTCAGATAAAGAAGTCCGACAAGTAATTGGGCTCTTCAATAAACTTGAGTTCCTAACATTTGGACAAAAAAAAAAATACCTTCTAAATAAATTATTTTATTTTAATTTCCTTGCATATAATTATCTACATAATAATTGTCCTATTTATGATAGTATACTTACTATGTCACTTTTATTTTATAAAACACATTGAAAGCATCTTTTAATTGAGATAAAGTTCTAGTTGATATTTAATATACTCTGTGAATAAATTTAGAAAATGGAATGGAACTGTTTTATAATACTTGGTAATGGATAGCACTTACAGTCAGTTCAGTTCAGTTCCGTCGCTCAGTCCTGTCCGACTCTTTGCGACCCCATGGACCGCAGCACGCCAGGCTTCCCTGTCCATCACCAACTCCTGGGGCCTACTCAAACTCATGTCCATCACATTGGTGATGCCATCCAACCATCTCATCCTCTGTGGTCCCCTTCTCCTCCCGCCTTCAATCTTTCCCACCTCAGGGTCTTTTCCAATGAGTCAGTGGCCAAAGTATTGCAGTTTCAGCTTCAGCATCAGTCCTTCCAATAAATATTCAAGACTGATTTCTTTTAGGAAGGACTGGTTTGGTCTCCTTGCAGCCCAAGGGACTCTCAAGGGTCTTCTCCAACACCACAGTTCAAAACCATCTATTCTTTGGTGCTCAGCTTCCTTTATAGTCCAACCCTCACATCCATACATGACTACTGGAAAAACCATAGCTTTGACCAAATGGACCTTTGTTGGTAAAGTAATGTCTCTGCTTTTTTAATATGCTGTCTAGGTTACATTAAAGGATAATAATTTTAATTATTTTATTTATAATAATATATATTCTTTCCTTATGTAATTTTCTGCTTTTAGAATTTCTGATTGCACCATGATATGTTGTACTAGTCATAAAGTTTATGATGAGCTTCTACTCTATTTCGCATCCTAGGGTAAAATATTTTATCCATAATGAATAACTAAATATTTAAATGCTATTCAAATGTCAATAGGTTTTATGCACAGCTCTGTAGTGTTGCTGTGGTTCAAGTCATGCATCATTGCCTATTCTCTCACTGCACAGAGTGCCCTAAGATGTTAGGCTTTCGATTAATTTCATAATTTTACTGATCTCAAACAGAAATTTCATTTGTTAATTTCCCTGCTTAGGGTAATTGAGAAGAGTATTTGTATTAAAGTTAAAATTGTTTAACTACTCTGTTCTCATTATTTATTAAGAAAAAATTTTGGAACAGTTGACATTTGTGTTTCTATCTTAAGATGATATGGCTCCAAGGAAGAGTGGAATCAGTAGTGTGGGTGTTGGATGGATGGGAGGGAGAATGATCAATCAGCAATAGCATTGAAAATGATACAAGTGTCCAATTTAAGAATGCATCAGATATAGTTATCCAGTTTGGAGTACAGAAAAATAATCACTTGCATCTTCATTTGAATGTCAGTGATTTTCCAATGAATACATTAATAGATGTTAAGCACATCTCAGGATTCTGGTGCCTTAAATTAATGAAGCAATGACATTTTCTCAAGGTGCAGCTGTGTTCCATTGAATAACACAGACATACTAGATTGTGACACTTTCAGAGAAATCTGCTGCATTGGTAGTTTTATGTTTTTTAATACCTCAATCATTAATTCAAAGTAGCATTTTAATTGTACTATACAACATGTGTGTGTGCTCAGTCGTTCAGTCCTGTCTGACTCTCTTGCGACCACATGGACTGTGGCCTGCAAGTCTCCTCTGTCCATGGGATTCTTCAGGCAAGAAGAGTGGAGCTGGTTGCCATTTCCTTCTCCAGGGGATTTTCTGGACCCAGGGATCGAACCTAGGGCTCCTGCATTGATAGGCAGATTCTTTACCACTGAGCCACCTGGGAAGCCCACTATACAACTTGAGAACATAAAGATGTATATATGAAGTGTTTATGATGTATATTAAGAGAAAGAGAGATGGGAAGTAGCAATGTGAAAACCATATAAAGCATGAAATACTTAGGGGATACTTGAGAGTTTTGTATGATATGATGAGTAGCCACTTAGACAAGCTTGGAAGGTATCACCATGCATACTTACATTTAAATACTAATGAAATCCTGTCAATTTAAATTCACTCTGGGATTGCAAATGTGGAAAAAAAATCCCTATGTGCAGTTTAGAAAATTACTGAAATGGATTTTGAAAGAATTCCATCTTGTGGTTTTTAAGGAATGCCATCTTGTGGTTTTTAAGGAATCATAAAATATTCTTAGTTCTCTCCTGGTTTTGATGTAATTTGTCCCATATAAATCTCTATAGACCATGAATCATTCATAGGCGTAAAAGGCCACACACTCTCATCAGTGATTCAGTTGTTATTGTTTTTCAGTTGCTCAGTCATGTCTGACTCTTTGCGACCCCATGGACTGCAGTATGCCAGGCTACCCTGTCCTTGACCATCTCTGGGAGTTTACTCAAACTCATGTCAATTGAATCTGTGATGCCATCCAACCATCTCATCCTCTGTTGCCCCCTTTTCCTCATTCCCTCAGATCTTTTGTAACATCAAGGTCTTTTCCAGTGAGTTGGCTATTCTCATCAGGTGGCCAAAGTATTGGAGCTTCAGCTTCAGCATCAGTCATTCCAATGAATATTCAGGATTAATTTCCTTTAGGATTGACTGGTTTGATCTCTTTTCAGTTCAAGAGTCTTCTCCAGCACCACAGTTCAAAAGCATCAATTCTTTGGTGCTCAGCCTTCCTTCTGGTCCAACTCTCACATCTGTACAGGACTGCTGGAAAAAACCATAGCTTTGACTATACAGAATTTTGTTGGCAAAGTGATGTCTCTGATTTTTAATATTCTGTCTAAGTTTGTCTAGATTCAGTGGTTTGTTTAAAATGAAGTTTCACTCTCTGAATACCACAATCTTAGCACTTCCCTCTCCCCATCACTCCATGAATATTCAGCCAAAGGCAGCAAGGTAAAACACAAGAGTTATTTCACAATCAAAAAATGGGGAAAATTATATTCTTCAAATTGTGAAATTTTAAAAGCTTAGGAGAGAAAAAGGGATTATGTAAGCATATGGGGCACAAAGAAAGTTTCTAAAACAGACTACTTCTATTGCCACTGTTTTCAGCAAATAAATTATTACATTAAAATGGTGTTTGTAAAAATCTGTATATGGTATACTATTTGATGTTTTACAGATGCTTTTTCCTGGTAAGGATATTCTTTTATGAATTAAAAACAAACTTCCTAAAATGTAAAAACTTTTATATGGAAAATTGTATACAAATGTAGTGAGTAAAACAAAATAATCTCCCATGTAACCGTCTCCAAGGTAAACAATTATTGTGCAATGGACAGTCCTATTGCATTGACGCCCTACTCAGTAAAACCTTTGGAACATTGGAAATAAAAGACTGTTATCATTTAAATTTAATCTTAAATGCTTCAGTGTTTATCTCTAAAAGACACAGATTCTTTGTTCTTAACTAATACCAAATTCCTCAGAAAGTAAGAATAATCCCTTAACATTGTTAAATATTCAGTTAGCGTTGGCAGATCCCCCGTTGTCCTAAAGAGTTTTTTGTCCTGCTTTATTGTTGGATTTTAGTGTCTTGACTTATATAAGGCTTATATATTGTTATGTCTAACATTTTTAACATTTAGGTTCCCTCTCTCCCATTTGAGAGTAAGTTAAAACATGATGCTCCATTTCCACTTCTTAGTTCCACTTATTAGTATCCTCTAAGTGTATACTTCCTTAGAGCTAAACAGTGTAATTAAAAAAAAGAAAGAAAGAAAATCAATATTGAGAGAATACTATGATGTAATGTATCCAAACTCAATTATCAGTAACATCTTTTCTTTATATGAATACCAAAATTTGGTCCAGAATCAAATCCAGCAGAACATACTGCATCTAGTTGTCATAGCCTTTATTCTCTTTTAATTTGGAGTATTCTTTCTTTGTCCATGATGCATTTGTAACTTGGAAAAGGACAGACTAGGTTTAACTTTTTTTTTTGGTAAAAAATTACTCAGTTTTGGTTAGTGTGATGTTTCCTACTGAATAGAAAAAAGTTCATTCTTAGTAGAAATACAGAGTTGATGGTTTATGCTTTCTTAGTGCATCATTTTGGAAAACAAGATTTTTGAATTGTTTCCTGACTTAGCATATCTTTGATCATTCGGTTAACATGGTGTCTTACATTCTTTCCGTTACAGCATTACCGTTTTTCACTTTTCAATTAAAGCCTTCAAGAAAAGGTACTTGAGACTATGCAAGATGTTTCAGATCAAACATACCTCTCTAGATTTATCATGATTAGTGATTCTTGTGTGAATCAGCTATTATTGTGTTGGTTTAAAAATGGTGTTTTTCTTATTTTTCACTTCTTTTTTCACTTCTTCACAAAGAGTGAAGTTTGTTGTCCTTCAGTCGCTCAGTCGTATCTAACTCTGTGACCCCATGGATTGCAGCATGCTGGGCTTCCCTGCCCTTCACCATCTCCTGGAGCTTACTCAGACTCATGTCCATCAAATAGGTGATGCCGTCCAATCGTCTCATCCTCTGTCATCCCCTTCTCCTCCTGCCTTCTATCTTTCCCAGCAGTGAAGTTCTCTTTCTGACCCCATGGACTATACAGTCCATGGAATTCTCCAGGCCAGAATACCAGAGTGGGTAGCCTTTCCCTTCTCCGGAGAATCTTCCCAACCCAGGGATCAAACCCAGGTCTCCAGCATTGCAGGCGGATTATTTCCCAGCTAAGCCACAGGGGAAGACCTAGTGAATTAAGGATACTGATCATCAGTATCTTTGACATTTGATATTTTATTACAAATAAGAACTTATATTCCACCTCCCTGAGTAATTTACAATTTTTAGTTTTTTTGAATTTCCCTTTTGTTTATACTGAAATAAACATCTCAATATACTTAATTATTAGTAACCTTAAATACAGAGAAACTATCTCAAACCTGCTAGCCAACGTGACTCAGAATCAAAAACAAAACCAACCTACTGTTCAGAGTTCAATATTTGTTTATTTAATGTTTTCCTTTTCTCTTTGGTCCAGAGGTGATTTGCAGTCAAAATATGTTGTTCACAAGTAATTTGGGTTTCTGAAGTCTATCATTTTTCACCTTCTTGAGGACTTTGCTCTTGCAGTTATACTTTTGTATTTGTGTTTATCCATTTTACCTTGTCCATTTCCATCAGCATACAAGGTCACTTTATTTCTCTCTAATCTTAAAAATGAAAAATAGCAACAATTTTATTTCTTCCCTTCCAATTTAGATGTCTTTGTTTCTTATCACTATGGCTCATAGTCTATTCAATACTATGTTAAATAAAAGTTGAGAGAGTAGGCATAATTTTCTTGTTCCTGATTTTAGCAGGAAAGCTTTCAGCTCTTCAGCATTGAGTGTGATATTAGCTATGGATTTGTCATATATGGTTTTTATTGTGTTGAGATATACTCCTTCCATAAGAACTTTTATGGGAGTTTTTACTATAAGTGGATGCTGAATTTTATCAAATGATTTTTCTGTGTTTATTGAGATGATCATGTGATTTTTATCTTCCCTTTTGTTAGTATGATATATCACATTAATTTGTGGATGTACACTCCAGTGTTCTTGCCTGGAGAATCCCAGGGACGGGGGAGCCTGATGGGCTGCTGTCCATGGGGTCGCTATGAGTCGGGCATGACTGAAGCGACTTGGCAGCAGCAGCAGCAGCAACCATCCTTGAATCCCTGGAATAAATCCCACTTGACCATGATGTATGATCCTTTTTATCTGGTGTTGAATTTTCTTTGCTAATATTTGTTGACGATTTTTACATTTATATTAATCAGAGCTATTGGCTTTTAATTATGTAGTGTCTTTGTCTGATTTTGGTATCAGACTAATGATGGACTCATAGAATTAATTTGAGAGTATTCCTTGATTCTTCTTTTTTACCACATCATTATGACAGTTAAACATTACTGTATCTAAATATTTCAGTGCTCACCTGAAAACCTTTCATGTAATTTTTTTTTCCTGTTTATGTGCCAATCAGCTTCTTATTTTAGTGAACTATAGTCTTTGATGCTTTCTTTATGAATGATATAGGACATTATTCAAGTAAATTCTTAGGAATGAAATATTTGAAATGTATGTGTGACCACTGTTCCTCCAAATTAATGAAGTCAGTTGGGTTGGGTTTGCAAGAAATTCCTCCACATCTTCCAGTACTTTATTACTCTCTTAGGAAGGCAAAAAGTATATGGATTCTTGATGTCTGTCACCATTTTTTTTCAGTCTGTACAGTGTTTAGCCAATATTTTTCTCAGTCATGGTCAGCACTATTTCTATATTTTATTTATTTTATTTTATATTTATTTTATTTATTATACTTATTTCTATATTTTATTTATTTTATTTTATATTTATTTTATTTCAACATTAATTGAGGCCAGTCAGTGATCCCATCTGAAATTCTGCTTTAGTCATTTTAGTCAGTTTCTAATTGTTGAGTTGGAAGCATACTTAATTCTACTTTATTTTCCAGAGCTCTACCTGTAAGTTGTTGTTGTTGGTGGTGTTGTTTTAATCTTAAGTTTAAATTGGAACTGTATTTGGAGGTCTGTATTATGGTTATTTTACTTCCCATAAGCCTGCAAACAATTGATATAAAATAGGCTGTATACACACATACCAAATTGACCATTTAATTGAAATGAACACATTTAAAAACAAAAGAAGAAGAAAAACAATTCTTGTTAGAAAAAAAAAAATCAGTCAAATATATGTATTTTTTGCTTCTTCAAAAAAGTCACTTTGCAGCCTACCAGGGTTTTAATCTCAATGTAACTGAAATGATTAGTCTATATTGTGAATGGGCTTGTCTTATTTCTTTATATCCTTGTAGTTTTATGTTTTGATTTTCTTTATAGTCTTATTTGTTCTAGGTCCATTATGAAGTTGTTTTACTTTGTTTCACCATTATGGAGAAATGCAACTACTCATCTCTGCAGTTAGCTCTTTTTTTTGTTTGTTTTTCCAGTCTGCCAGCACATAGGTTTATATTCTTCAGGAAACATTGTTAGAAGCAGATGTATAATTATAAAAGAAATGCCAACAAGCTCATAAATGTGTGAAGTTCCTAGATGTCCAGGAACACAAAGGTCAAAGGAATGGCCTCCAAGAAGATTCATTTGCAAATATTGACAGGTGTCCTTTCAAAGCTGATTTTTAAATTCATTCATAGAGATGAAAATAGGTGATATTCATGAGTTAGACAACAGTATCAGTATCCAAACCATTACATCCTAGAAAAGAAAGAAATTTTCCTGGGATATGGGTAGGCAAATAAAAATAGAAGGTACAGAATCTGTGTCAAAAAATATTTGAACTCTGTAAGCCTCTTTTTTTGTAATTAATGCATAGGTCAAAAATGAGATAATGTGAAACTGTTAAACAGATACACATTAGAACAGCTGATAGAATGCAGTCAACAAGCAAATATTTTCATTTAATTTTTATTTTTTATTATATATATTTTTTTAATTTTATTTTATTTTTAAACTTTACATAATTGTATTAGTTTTGCCAAATATCAAAATGAATCCGCCACAGGTATACACACATCAAGCCTGGACTCAGGCACTATTTTGAACATTTCAGATTTGTATATATTATAGATGTTTGATAAAAATCTAGATGATAGGATACAATGATCTATAATATTAATTTTAGATAATCTTAAATTTCTCCAACTAATATTCAGTTTAGTTCAGTCACTCAGTCGTGTCCGACTCTTCGCGACCCCATGAATCGCAGGACACCAGGCCTCCCTGTCCATCATCAACTCCCGGAGTTCACCCAGACCCACGTCCATCGAGTCAGTGATGCCATCCAGCCATCTCATCCTCTGTCGTCCCCTTCTCCTCCTGCCCCCAATCCCTTCCAGCATCAGAGTCTTTTCCAATGAGTCAACTCTTAGCATGAGGTGGCCAAAGTACTGGAGTTTCAGCTTCAACATCATTCCCTCCAAAGAAATCCCAGGGCTGATCTCCTTCAGAATGGACTAGAGGATCTAATTTTGAGAATTTTGAAGAAAGACAGAAAAAATACTTTCAAAAATGCAATAATTTTACATTCCTGAAGAAATGTTATGGAAAAATCTTCATTTTAATGGAACTCAGTTGCTTTTAATATTTGAAATCATTTGTTTGATGCTTCCATAAGCCATTTACTAAACATTTAAGCAAATTTGACCTTAGAAAGAAGTGATGTAAGATTGGAAATGAGTGAACAGTTTCAAAGACATCAACAATATATTAGAAAGATTTTATTAAAATCCAATTTTAAACATTTAAATATCTGTATCCCAAACACCTGAATACACACATTGCTTTTAACACTTAGATATTGGAGATAGTAGCTACACATTTATTTAAAATAATTCAAAGGTAAATATATGGCTGAATGAATGTCAGCCTGTAACTTGAATGCTGCTGGACATGGAACATCTAATTCTAACAAAATGATTATTCAGGGAGAGAGTTGAGTATTGTAGAAACAGGGTCATCAGTTTGTAGAAACATGGACATCTTTGATGTTTGCAATATGATATAGCATCGATTAATAAATCATCATGTCAGGCTACAGGAGGGGAAAAGAGAGCTTCTGACTCAAGTCCAGGACAAATGCATATTTAAATGAAGCACCTAGGAGTCTGAGCTGAGAATTAATTTTAATCCAAAATGAAACAAACTTAGAAAATGCCACTGTGTTTTTATGGTTTTCTTTGCCAGGCATGTGAATTAGAGGAATTGTTGTTTAAGTATCGTTGTCTGTCCCCAACTATCTCAAAGAATGATGCTTCAGGTTCCTGGTCCAACTGGAGGTCTTGTCCTCCAATGTCTCCTGAGGTTTATAAACCATGCAACTAGCTCTCATGAGATGCACTTGTGAGTCCTGCAAGTGATGCGGGAAGGGGATTAAGTCTGGGCCAGGGTTTCCCTGATGGCTCAGTGGGTAAAGTGCAAGAGACATAGGAGACCTAAGTTCTATCCCTGGATAAAAAGATTCCTTGGAGGATGAAATAGCCACCGACTCCAGTATTCTTGCCTGAAAAAAAACAACCCATGATCATAGGGATCTGGCAGGCTGCAGTCCATGAGGTTGCAAAGAGTTGGACACAACTGAGTGACTAAACATGCAACACAGTAACCTAGAAAGGTGGCCAAGCTTTGTATGCTGGGTGGGGCTGGGGTGTGGTTGCAGGATGGATATGCACATTTGACATGATGGCCTGGGGAAGACAATGACAGCATAAACAATAATGCACATTGTACATAAGTCATTAGAATACCTTAAATCTAGGAAAGTTGGCAGACTACTCAACCCCCTCAGACACTGGCTGCTCTACTCTGGCCTTTGACAATGTTTTTATTATTGTTTTTATTATTATATTACATAAAGTAAAATCTGGAAACTTAAATTCTAGATTTTACTTTATGTTAAATTTCTAAATTTTCCATTACAACAATAAAATAAGATAAACCCAGCACACCCATGTAAACACATTTATGTATTACTCAATAGAAACTCAAAGTACACTTTTCTTGTAAAGCTCAAAAGCTTTATCAGCTTTGTTTTTTAGAAAGGAACTTAAGGTTTCCAGACTGTTAGAATAGTTTGAGAGCATCCTAAACATCACCTTGGAGATTTTAACACCATGTCATAGCAAGAAATGAAAAGTAGAGTGCTTAGTGAAGAGGCATATGTCCTGTCAACTCAGAAAGTGCTTCTCCTGAAACACCAGGCTTCAAGGAAGCATTTCCAAATGGGTTTGAGGAAAAAAATCTTCCTGGGAATGTACTTTGGTAAATAAGCAACGGCTATTTCAGTCAAAATCTTCTCTGAGAAATGTTCCTTTTTCCCCTCTCTCAAAGAGTTTTTTTTTTTTTTTTTTAATGCACCTTCCCTGTTTGCATTTTTAGATACAAGAAAGAAAATAGGAGTAAATTGACATTCCTAGTTTGAAAAGAAATTGCAAACACATCGTGACATCTCAAGTTAGATTTTGAAGAAGAAAAATGCAGGTTTAATTGTTTACCATGGTCTTCCAAATTAGGTGCTTTTATTTTAATTTGGAGAGTTCCAGAATGAATTTTATAGTCTTTTATCAAATGAAATTCCTATGTGTAAAAATATGAAATACATTTGTCCTAGTCAATGATTAGCTTTCTTAATCTTTTTAAGTTATGGCTCATAAAGTATAGCTTTTTGTCGATGAAACTGTGCTATAATCCCTGTGTTAATATTTTCATAAGGCAACTTGTCTACCTGTCTCCCAATTCCAACATCTTTTGGAGACTGTAGACAATAAAATTACAAACAAATTAATATGAAATATTATACCAGGCAAAAGTGTGTGCTGTAAATAGAATACAACAGGATAAAGGCTGAGAGAGGGTTGGGCTGGGGGTGTGAATGTGCTTCATTAGTTAAGGTGTCAGAGAAGACTTTTATGATTTTGGTGGCTGCTAGAGACTGAATGTGGGAGTCCCCTCAAAATTCATTAAAATCTAACCCCCAGTGTCATAGGATAGGAGGTGGGGTCTTTCAGGGGTGATTAGGTCATGAAGATCGAGCTTTCATAAGTAGGATTAGGACCCTTAGGGGGCAATTAGGTCATGAAGATGGAGCTCTCATAAATAGGATTGGTACCCTTAGAAAGGGGCTTCAGTGGTAAAGAATCCACCTGCAATTGCAGGAGACCCAAGAGATGAAGGTTGGATCTCTGGGGCAGGAAGATCCCCTGGAGAAAGAAATGGCAGTTTACTCCAGTATTCTTGCCTGGAAATCCCATGGACAGAGGAGCCTGGTGAACAGTCCATTGTGTTGTAAAGAGTCGGACACTTTTTAGCAACTGAGCAGAACACCCTTAAAAAAGTGATCCCAGTGAGCTCCTTCTTCACTTCCGTCATATGAAGACATAGTGAAAAGACTACTAAATGAACCAGGAAGCAAATTCTCACCAGACTCCAGACCTGCTGTTGCCTTGATCTTAGGCTTCAAAAAGTCTCCAGAACTGTGAGAAATAAGTTTCTGTTGTGTATTGGTCACGTACTCTGTGGTAATTTTGTTACAGCAATCCAAATGAACTAAGACAGTGATATTTTTTTATACGTTACAAATATTTTCTCCCACTCTGTTTTTTTTTTCTTTCACTTTATCAAGAACTTTTATATAAATATACATTATCATTTTGATATTACTTAAAAATCTGTATCAGCTTTTATAGATTTGTTGTAAAGAATTTCTATGCCTCAAAGTTGTTTTGAAAAATGTAAACCATACATATATTCTACTCTTTATATTTATTTATTTTGTGAATGGTAAAAAGAGATGAAACTTTTTTGTTTAATTAATCATTTTTTTCCAACTTACTTTTTAATTAGTCCACATTTCCCCACATATTTTAAATTTTAACTTAGCCATATTAAATTCCTATTTGCACATCCATCTGTAATATGTTTATTTTTTCACACTGAGAATGAGGAATGATGGGAAGATACTGACTATGAAAAGCAGCCCAAAGTTTTCTGGACTCTGTTGTTGTTTGAGGCCATACACTGTCATCAAAACTCTTTATTAAGTAGGGCCTTTCTTAGGGTGTACCCATGAGACTTATAAATAATGGAAAAAAAATGTTTTCTATTACTTAAATATGAGGCAATTTGACCATTAGAGCAAAGTATTTGTCTATAGTTTACTTTGTAATTATAAAATAAGATATTCACATTTTTATTCTATTTTATTAGTATGTGGGAGTTAGTCTGATTATGTAGTGTAAATCATTGCTAGTAATTACTCCCCTCAGCCCTACCTTCCACAAAAACAACCAGAATGATATTTCTGTACAACTAATAATATCTGTTCACTTAATTCAGTAGTAAACACCACTCTATATATAAAGGAGTTGAGTATCATAATGTCTCTTTTAAAATTAAGATTTAGGAAAAATGACATTTGTAGAGACAATATGTTCCTTTTAAAAAATATCTTCCTAGTTGACAATGTAAATTTTGTAATTAACATATACTTTTTGTCCTTTGCACCCAAGAAAGCACTGAACCAAATGAGTAGTCTAATTTTAAAAACTGTATTTGATTCATAACTGGATATCCCCTTAATTCACACTCATAATCTCCATGATAATAAATTCCTTTGCTCTGGTTTTTTTGCTCTATTGCATGTATTCTAAGGAAACGGCCTCAAATATTCTGTGAAATGAATCTGAGTAAAGTTATATTTATGATATATGTAGACAGCTTAAACACAAACAGCACAATAGAAATAACTATGAATTATATTACAGTGAAGTATATTAATGGTACAGAGAAGGCAATGGCACCCCACTCCAGTACTCTTGCCTGGAAAATCCCATGGATGGAGGAGCCTGGTAGGCTGTAGTCCATGGGGTTGCTAAGAGTCGGACACGACTGAGAAAATTCCCTTTCACTTTTCACTTTCATGCATTGGAGAAGGAAATGGCAACCCACTCCAGTGTTCTTGCCTGGAGAATCCCATGGACAGGGGAGCCTGGTGGGCTGCCGTCTGTGGGGTCGCACAGAGTCAGATATGACTGAAGCGACCTAGCAGCAGCAGCAGCAGCAGCATATTAATGGTAAAAGAAATAAAATGAAGCCAAGGATAAAATACATGCCATAAGGTTCTACACACTTTTTAGAATGGGATCACAAATTTGCTCTGAACTTTCTGAGAATCACTAACAAGGGAAAAATCTTCTCAGTTACATTTCTCAGAATGCCCACAGTTAAGATGAAGTTTGGAAAGTCTATCCCCATTTCTAAGACCTCAGTAAATCTTATCCCAGGAATCCTCATAAGGGCCATACACTGTGATGTATAGAATACTTATCAATAATATGTCCACAATAAACAATTCTAATTTCTCCTCTTTGGAAAATAACCACAGAGCAGAGATTTGACATTGCTAATTCAGGAAATTCTGTATGTTAAAGAGTAAGCTAATTGTATATTAAACAGTAAGTAAACATGCATACTAAGTCACTTCAGTCATGTCCAACTCTTTGCAACCCTATGGATGATAGCCTGTCAGGCTCCTCTGTCCATGAGATTCTCCAGGAAACAATACTGAAGTGGGTTGCCATGCCCTCCTCCAGAAATAGTGGATGAGGTTAATTCCCTATTGTAAAGGCTGAAGAGTAAAATGACTTATGCCTGAATGACAGGCAGCTCTACCTATGTGTGATTAAAAGTGGATGACATAAATATACATACAGATGGATACTAATTAATTCAGGTCTTAGGAATAAGCACAGCATTCTCTTCAGAGAGGTTTTAGTGAGTTTACATGTGCATTGCCTTGCACAGTGGGAGCACATGCAATATATTATCACTTCACATACAGTAGAGCAAGATGTTTTATAATAAGGTTTAGCTATGATTTGAAATGAACAAGACACTTAAATTTCTCTAAAAGAAAAATGGAATTGATAGCACTGAACCTGCAGGGATACTATAAAAAATAAGTGCAGTGGGTACGTTAGACACTGTATATGTAACTTTGGTACACTACAGAAACTGTAAATTCTCTGCAGTGCATGTATTCTGTATATAGCGATAATATTGACAAATTATTATAAGATTGCAAAGTCCTGCTTAATTTCTCAGTTTCTGTATTACAATGCATATTTATTATGCTTTAAAACTGCAACTTGGGCTGTAATGTCTTTTAACCAGGCATTGTGAGATATATAATAAAACTACAAAAATGCAATCATTCACAGAATTCACATATCAATATAACACCATTTAAGAAGCAAATATGCCTTACTGTCCCCTTGCCTGAGTAGGCATTCATATGAGTGTATACTTTGCACGATAAATATTTGAAAATTTTCTCCAAAGTATAACTAGCTTTGGCCATAATATAGGGAATGAAATTATGTGAATGAAGAGGCACCTATATATAAGATCTCTGAACTATGACCTGCCTTAAAGTACCCTGCACCCAAGGACAGGGGCAGTAGCCGAGAGGGGTTACCCCGCATCCGAAGTAAGGAGCAGTGACTGAGCTTTGCTGGAGCAGCCATGAAGATAGACCACACATCCAAGGTAAGTGAAACCCAGGTAAGACAGTAGGCACTGAGAGGGCATCAGAGGGCAGACAGACTGAAACTACAATCACAGACAACTAGCCAATCTGATCAACATGGACCACAGCCTTGTCTAACTCAATGAAACTAAGCCACGCCTAATGGGGCCACCCAAGACAGTCGGGTCATGGTGGAGAGGTCTGACAGAATGTGGTCCACTGGAGAAGGGAATGGCAAACCACTTCAGTATTCTTGCCTTGAGAACCCCATGTACAGTATGAAAAGGCAGAAAGATAGGACACTGAAATATGAACTCCCCAGGTCAGTAGGTGCCCAGTATGCTACTGGAGATCAGCGGAGAAATAACTCCAGAAAGAATGAAGGGATGGAGCCAAAGCAAAAACAACACCCAGTTGTGAATGGGACTAGTGATAGAAGCAAGGTTTGATGCTGTAAAGACCAATATTGCATAGGAAGCTGGAATGTTAGGTCCATGAATCAAGGAAAATTGGAAGTGGACAAACAGGAGATGACAAGAGTGAACATAGACATTCTAGGAATCAGTGAGCTAAGATGGACTGGAATGGGTGAATTTAACTCAGATGACCATTACATCTACTACTGTGGACAGGAATCCCTTAGAAGAAATGGAGTAGCCATCATAGTCAACAAGAGTCCGAAATGCAGTACTTGGATGCAATCTCAAAAACGACAGAATGATCTCTGTTCATCTCCAAGGCAAACCATTCAGTATCACGGAAATCCTAGTCTATGCCCTGATCGGTAATGCTGAAGAAGCTGAAGTGGAAAAGTTATATGAAGACTTACAAGACTTTCTATAACTAACACCCAAAAAAGATGTCCTTTTCATTATAGGGGATTGGAATTCAAAAGTAGGAAATCAAGAAACAGGCAAATTTGGCATTGGACAGAATGAAGCAGGGCAAAGTCTAATAGAGTTCTGCCAAGAGAACACACTTGTCATAGCAAACACCCTCTTCCAACAAAAAAAGAGAAGACTCTACACATGGACATCACCAGATGGTCAACCCCAAAATCAGATTGATTATATTCTTTGCAGCCAAAGATGGAGAAGCTCTATACAGTCAGCAAAAACAAGACTGGGAGCTGACTGTGGCTCAGATCATGAACTCCTTATTGCCAAATTCAGACTGAAATTGAAGAAAGTGGAGAAAACCATGAGACCATTCAGGTAAGACCTAAATCAACTCCCTTATGACTATACAGTGGAAGTGAGAAATAGATTTAAGGGACTATATCTGATAGACAAACTGCCTGATGAACTATGGTTGGAGGTTCGTGACATTGTATAGGAGACAGGAATCAAGACCATCCCCAAGAAAAAGAAATGCAAAAAAGCAAAATGGCTGTGTGAGGAGGCCTTAGATATAGCTGTGAAATGAAGGGAAGTGGAAAGCAAAGGAGAAAAGGAAAGATATACCCATTTGAATGCAGAATTCCAAAGAATAGCAGGGAGAGCCAAGAAAGCCTTCCTCGGTGATCAATGCAAAGAAATAGAGGAATACAATTGAATGAGAACAACTAGCCATCTCTTCAAGAAAATGAGAGATATGAGAGATACCAAGGGAACATTTAATGCAAACATGGGCTCAATAAAGGACAGAAATGCTAGGGACCTAACAGAAACAGACGATATTAAGAAGAGGTGGCAAGAACACACAGAAGAACTGTACAAAAAAGATCTTCATGACCCAGATAATCATGATGGTGTGATTACTCACCTAGAGCCAACATCCTGAAATGTAAAGTCAAGTGGGCCTTAGGAAGCATCACTTAGAACAAAGCTTGTGGAGGTGATGGAATTGCAGTTGAGCTTTTCAAATCCTGAAAGAGGATGCTGTCAAAGTGCTGCACTCAATATGCCAGCAAATTTGGAAAACTCAGCAGTGCCCACAGGACTGCAAAAGGTCAGTTTTCATTCCAGTCCCAAAGAAAGGCAATGCCAAAGAATGCTCAAACTACCACAGAATTGCACTCATCTCACATGCTAGTAAAGTAATGCTCAAAATTCTCCAAGCCAGGCTTCAGCAATATGTGAACTGTGAACTTCCAGATATCCAAGCTAGTTTTAGAAAAGGCAGAGGAACCAGAGTTCAGATTGCCAACATCCGCTGGATCATTGAAAAGGCAAGAAAGTTCCAGAAAGACATCTATTTCTGCTTTATTGACTATGCCAAAGCCTTTGACTGTGTGGATCACAATAAACTGTGGGAAATTCTGAAAGAGATGGGAATACCAGACTACCTGCCTGCCTCTTGAGAAACCTATATGCAGGTCAGGAAGCAACAGTTAGAACTGGACATGGAACAACAGACTGGTTCCAAATAGGAAAAGGAGTATATCAAGACTGTATATTATCACCCTGCTTATTTGACTTCTATGCAGAGTACATCATGAGAAACTCTGGGCTGGATGAAACACAAGCTGAAATCAAGATTGCCGGGAGAAATATCAATAACCTCAGATATGCAGATGACACCACCCTTATGGCAGAAAGTGAAAATGAACTAAAAATCCTCTTGATGAAAGTGAAAGAGGAGAGTGAACAAGTTGGCTTAAAGCTCAACATTCAGAAAACTAAGATAATGGAATCCAGTCCCATCACTTCATGGCAAATAGATGGGGAAACGGTGGAAACAGTGGCTGACTATTTTTTTGGGCTCCAAAATCACTGCAGATGGCGACTGCAGCCATGAAATTAAAAGATGCTTACTCCTTGGAAGGAAAGTTATGACCAAACTAGACAGCATATTAAAAAGCAGAGACATTAATTTGCCAACAAAGGTCCATCTAGTCAAGGTTATGGTTTTTCCTGTGGTCATGTATGGATGTGAGAGTTGGACTGTGAGGAAAGCTGAACACCGAAGAATTGATGTTTTTGAACTGTAGTGTTGGAGAAGACTCTTGAGAGTCCCGTGGATTGCAAGGAGATCCAACCAGTCTATCCTAAAGGAGATCAGTCCTGGGTGTTCATTGGAAGGACTGATGTTGAAGCTGAAACTCCAATACTTTGGCCACCTGATGCAAAGAGCTGACAGATTGGAAAAGACCCTGATGCTGGGAAAGATTGAGGGCAGGAGGAGATGGGGACGACAGAGGATGAGATGATTGGATGGCATCACGGACTCAATGGACATAAGTTTGGCTGAATTCCAGGAGTTGGTGATGGACAAGGAGGCCTGGTGTGCTGTGGTTCATGGGGTCACAAAGAGTCAGATACGACTGAACGACTGAACTGAACTGAACTGTAATTGTATCACCAGTAACCCAGCATACATGAATTTTGTTATGTTTTCATAGAATATGTTTTTTTTTTAAGAGTTCAAGTTACTTACAGTTTATTTATTAAATTTTTCAGGGAGTATAGTTGATACACAGTGCTGTATTCATGTCAGGTGTACAGCAAAGAGAATCCATTATATATACATATATATATATATATATATATATATGTGTGTGTGTGTGTGTGTGTATGTATATCACTCTTTTTTTTAATTTTATTTTATTTTTAAACTTTACAAAATTGTATTAGTTTTGCCAAATATCAAAATGAATCTGCCACAGGTATACATGTGTTCCCCATCCTGAACCCTCTTCCCTCCTCCCTCCCCATACCATCCCTCTGGGTCGTCCCAGTGCACCAGCCCCAAGCATCCAGTATCGTGCATCGAACCTGGTCTGGCAACTCGTTTCATACATGATATTTTACATGTTTCAATGCCATTCTCCCAAATCATCCCACCCTCTCCCTCTCCCACAGAGTCCATAAGACTGTTCTATACATCAGTGTCTCTTTTGCTATCTTGTACACAGGGCTATTGTTGCCATCTTTCTAAATTCCATATATATGTGTTAGTATACTGTATTGGTGTTTTTCTTTCTGGCTTACTTCACTCTGTATAATAGGCTCCAGTTTCATCCACCTCATTAGAACTGATTCAAATGTATTCTTTTTAATGTCTGAGTAATACTCCATTGTGTGTATGTGCCATAGCTTTCTTATCCATTCATCTGATGATGGACATCTGGGTTGCTTCCATGTCCTGGCTATTGTAAACAGTGCTGCGATGAACATTGGGGTACACGTGTCTCTTTCCCTTCTGGTTTCCTCAGTGTGTATGCCCAGCAGTGGGATTGCTGGATCATAAGGCAGTGCTATTTCCAGTTTTTTTAAGGAATCTCCACACTGTTCTCCATAGTGGCTGTACTAGTTTGCATTCCCACCAACAGTGTAACAGGGTTCCCTTTTCTCCACACCCTCTCCAGCATTTATTACTTGTAGACTTTTGGATCGCAGCCATTCTGACTGGTGTGAAATGGTACCTCATAGTGGTTTTGATTTGCTTTTCTCTGATAATAAGTGATGTTGAGCATCTTTTCATGTGTTTGTTAGCCATCTGGATGTCTTCTTTGGAGAAATGTCTATTTAGTTCTTTGGCCCATTTTTTAAGTGGGTCATTTATTTTTCTGGAGTTGAGATGCAGGAGTTGCTTGTATATTCTCGAGATTAGTTGTTTTTCAGTTGCTTCATTTGCTATTATTTTCTCTCATTCTGAAGGCTGCCTTTTCACCTTGCTAATAGTTTCCTTTGATGTGCAGAAGCTTTGAAATTTAATTAGGTCCCATTTGTTTATTTTTGCTTTTACTTCCAATATTCTGGGAGGTGGGTCATAGAGGATCCTGCTGTGATGTATGTCAGAGAGTGTTTTGCCTATGTTCTCCTCTAGGAGTTTTATAGTTTCTGGTCTTACATTTAGATCTGTAATCCATTTTGAGTTTATTTTTGTGTATGGTGTTAGAAAGTGTTCTAGTTTCATTCTTTTACAAGAGGTTGACCAGTTTTCCCAGCACCACTTGTTAAAGAGATTGTCTTTAATCCATTGTCTATTCTTGCCTCCTTTGTCAAAGATAAGGTGTCCATATGTGCGTGGATTTATCTCTGGGCTTTCTATTTTGTTCCATTGATCTATATTTCTGTCTTTGTGCCAGTACCGTACTGTCTTGATGACTGTGGCTTTGTAGTAGAGCCTGAAGTCAGGCAGGTTGATTCCTTCAGTTCCATTCTTCTTTCTCAAGATCGCTTTGGCTATTCGAGGTGTTTTGTATTTACATACAAATTGTGAAATTATTTGTTCTAGCGCTGTGATGAGTACCATTGGTAGCTTGATAGGGATTGCATTGAATCTATAAATTGCTTTGGGTAGTATACTCATTTTCACTATATTGATTCTTCCAATCCATGAACATGGTATATTTCTCCATCTGTTAGTGTCCTCTTTGATTTCTTTCACCAGTGTTTTATAGTTTTCTATATATAGGTCTTTAGTTTTTTTAGGTAGATATATTCCTAAGTATTTTATTCTTTCCGTTGCAATGGTGAATTGAATTGTTTCCTTAATTTCTCTTTCTGTTTTCTCATTATTAGTGTATAGGAATGCAAGGGATTTCTGGGTGTTGATTTTATGTCCTGCAACTTTACTATAGTCATTGATTAGTTCTAGTAATTTTCTGGTGGAGTCTTGAGGGTTTTCTATGTAGAGGACCATGTCATCTGCAAACAGTGAGAGTTTTACTTCTTCTTTTCCAATTTGGATTCCTTTTATTTCTTTTTCTGCTCTGATTGCTGTGGCCAAAACTTCCAAAACTATGTTGAATAGTAATGGTGAAAGTGGGCACCTTTGTCTTGTTCCTGACTTTAGAGGAAATGCTTTCAATTTTTCACCATTGAGGATAATTTTGCTGTGGGTTTGTCATATATAGCTTTTATTATGTTGAGGTATGTTCCTTCTATTCCTGCTTTCTGGAGAGTTTTTATCATAAATGGATGTTGAATTTTGTCAAAGGTTTTCTCTGCATCTATTGAGATAATCATATGGTTTTTATTTTTCAATTTGTTAATGTGGTGTATTACATTGATTGATTTGCGGATATTGAAGAATCCTTGCATCCCTGGGATAAAGCCCACTTGGTCATGGTGTATGATCTTTTTAATGTGTTGTTGGATTCTGATGGCTAGAATTTTGTTAAGGATTTTTGCATCTATGTTCATCAGTGATATTGGCCTGTAGTTAAAAAAAAAAAAAAATGGAAATCATTCCAAGCATCTTTTCTGACCACAATGCAGTAAGATTAGATCTCAATTACAGGAGAAAAACTATTAAAAATTCCAACATATTGAGGCTGAACAACACGCTGCTGAATAACCAACAAATCACAGAAGAAATAAAAAAAGAAATCAAAATTTGCATAGAAATGAAGGAAAGTGAAAGCACAACAACCCAAAACCTATGGGACACTGTAAAAGCAGTCCTAAGGGGAAAGTTCATAGCAATACAGGCATACCTCAAGAAACAAGAAAAAAGTCAAATAAATAACCTAACTCTATACCTAAAGCAACTAGAAAAGGAAGAAATGAAGAACCCCAGGATTAGTAGAAGGAAAGAAATCTTAAAAATTAGAGCAGAAATAAATGAAAAAGAAACAAAAGTGGCCATAGCAAAAATCAACAAAGCCAAAAGCTGGTTCTTTGAAAGGATAAATAAAATTGACAAACCATTAGCCAGACTCATCAAGAAACAAAGGGAGAAAAATCAAATCAATAAAATTAGAAATGAAAATGGAGAGATCACAACAGACAACACAGAAATACAAAGGATCATAAGAGACTACTATCAACAAATATATGCCAATAAAATGGACAACGTGGAAGAAATGGACAAATTCTTAGAAAAGTACAACTTTCCAAAACTGGACCAGGAAGAAATAGAAAATCTTAACAGACCCATCACAAGCATGGAAATTGAAACTGTAATCAAAAATCTTCCAGCAAACAAAAGCCCAGGTCCAGACAGCTTCACAGCTGAATTCTACCAAAAATTTAGAGAAGAGCTAACACCTATCCTGCTCAAACTCTTCCAGAAAATTGCAGAGGAAGGTAAACTTCCAAACTCATTCTATGTATATCACTCTTTTTTAGACTCTTTTCCCATATTGGCCATTACAGAGTACTGAGTAGAGTTCCCTGTGCTATACAGTACATCCTTGTGTTTTGACCCAAACACTTCTTTCTCGTGACTAATGGAACATATTGGCAAAATCTCTAAGTTTGAATATGCACTCTGTGACCAAGGAAACAGGAATTAAAATGGCATCAAATGAGATAGTTTATACTACTACCTTAGTTTGATTAAAAGTGTATTCTAATCAACTTAGTCAGGAGAAGGATAAATATAACTTAAGTAGAGCTCTACCACAAAAAAAAAAAATACTACTACATTTATTTTTACAGGAATTATGTAATTTACCATAATTTGCATTAGAAGAATCTGTATCACTTAATACTCAACAATATCCAAAGTTCAGTAAACATTATATTTAAGTCTATTCAGTGTGAACTTAATGACAAAATTAATTCAAAAGAAATTCAATATTATTTTTCTGATATAGAAATTTTCTGCTCTATTCCTACATATATAAGTTCTATGTCATTTCTAATTTTATTTCAAATGCGAGTTTTTTATGAAAGGAGTTCTCTAGAATCATTTTTGATACAGTTGAAGAATCCTTAGGTTTTTATGTAATGCAATTTATCAGGAAAGTAAAAGATATTTGAAATTTTCAATTTGGAAGAAAAATAGCACCCAGCTTTTTTTCAGAATACATTTTTTTTTAATTTTTCTTCTTTTACATCTTAATAAACTCAATTTTAAAACAACTTACACAGTTTGCCCTTTGATTTCAGGGGTTCTGCATCTGTGGATTCAACCAACAATGTATCAAAAATATTAGAAAAATTTACAAAAAGTTCCAAAAAGCAGAATTTGCCTCATACTAGCAACTGTTTACATAGCATTTGCTCTGTATTTACAACTATTTACATGGCATTTCCACTGTGTTCAGAATTATAATTAATCTACAGATGATTTAAAGTATATAGGAGGATGTGCACAGGCTATATGCAAATACTGTGCCATTTTATATAAGGGACTTAAGTATCCATGGGTTTATTATCTGCTGAGGGTCAAAGGAACAACTGTATTTATCTCTTCCACAATAAACATATTTAATCTGGTTTTGATCTTCTATAGATATGAGGAACTCTACTAGCAAAGCCAGTAATCCTTACTCAGAACATAAATGGATAAAGATATTTGTTTAAAGCTTAGAAAATTTCCAATTATTTCAGTGTGGTTTTGATGTTAACTTTTTTTTTTTCCCAAGAAAGATAAATACCAACTGAAATTGTGCGGAGGATTATCAACATTCTGTTGTCCAAGTCTGAAATGATCACAGAGAATTTGTGAATAAGGCATTGGAAAAAAAGAAAAATGAATCCTGATAGTCTCACATTGGTCACTAGGAGAGTCTCAGGAAGGAAGATTTTGTCTCAGCTTGAGTTGATTAGAAACAAGTATTGTTCTAATAAAGTATGAAAGTGTTAGTTGCTCAGTTGTGTCTGATGTTTTGTATCCCCATGGACTATGTCCCACCAGGTTCCTCTGTCCATGGAATTCTCCAGGCCAGGATAATGGAGTTGGTTGCCATTCCCTTCTCTGGGGGATCTTTCTGACTCAGTGATTAAACCCAGGGTCTCCTGCATTGCAAGTGGATTCCTTACTGTCTGAGCCACTTTTTACTGTGTTTCAATAGTGTGTGTGTATATATATATATATATATATATATTTTTTTTTTTTTAAGTAGTACTTAGTTTACCTTTTTCTCAGCTAAAATCAACTCTGTAATCCACTGTCAAACCAAATTCTGATGTATTGCTTTCAGCCTGCCGGGCCCTTAGACAAAAATGTGCAATGTCTCCCAAATAAGCATTTTAACAGGTTGAACTGATATTTATATCATAGTTTTATTAGGTGAGGCTCCTCACTGTCCACTAACAAACTTCTATTTAAGTAATATTTACTGAGTGAATAATGTGCTCCAGGAATAGAAAATGGAGCAGGTCTTATAAAGTTATATTAATATATTAAAGAATATGTATACTATCCTAAATGCACTAAGAATCTGTTGATTTTTTTTTGAGGGAAGTAATAAAATTTGCATTTTAGAATGATCTTTCTGATTGAACAGGAAAAATGCTTTGAAGAGGGATGAATCCAGTGAAAATTGGTTTTTATCGAATCATTCATTATTCATCTCATCTCATCTACAGTGTCCAATTTTCTGTTAAATCTATTCCTGGGGTTTCTAATTTAATATATGATAACTTGAGGGTATCTATGCAGTTCTTTTTTTATAGATTCCAATTCTGTATAGAATATCTTCATCTTCATACTTATTTGAGCCATTTTCCTTATTTTATTTACTATATTAATGCACTTATTTTGCAATCTTTGTATGAAAATCCTACATCTGGATTATGTGTGTCTCCTTTTGTTTTTCTTTTGATTATGAGTCAAATTTTCTTGCCTCTTTGTAAGTTTAATATTTTTTTGGACACTCAGTTCAGTCGCTCAGTCATGTCCAACTCTTTGCGACCCCATGAATTGCAGCACACCAGGCCTCCCTGTCCATCACCAACTCCTGGAGTTCACTCAGACTCACGTCTAGCGAGTCAGTGATGCCATCCAGCCATCTTATCCTCTGTCGTCCCCTTCTCCTCCTGCCCCCAATCCCTCCCAGCATCTGAGTCTTTTCCAGTGAGTCAACTCTTCGCATGAGGTGGCCAAAGGACTGGAGTTTCAGCTTCAGCATCATTCCCTCCAAAGAACACCCAGGGCTGATCTCCTTCAGAATGGAGTGGTTGGATCTCCTTGCAGTCCAAGGGACTCTCAAGAGTCTTCTTCAACACCACAGTTCAAAAGCATCAATTCTTCAGTGCTCAGGGTTCTTTATAGTCCAACTCTCACATTCATACAGGTCTACTGGAAAAAAGCATAGCTTTGACTAGATGGACCTTTGTTGGCAAAGTAATGTCTCTGCTTTTGAATATGCTATCTAGGTTGGTCATAACTTTCCTTCCAAGGAGTAACCGTCTTTTCATTTCATGGCTGCAGTCACCATCTGCAGTGATTTTGGAGCCCAAAAAATAAAGTCTGACACTGTTTTCACTGTTTCCCCATCTATTTACCATGAAGTGATGGGACCAGATGCCATGATCTTCGTTTTCTGAAAGCTGAGCTTTAAGCCAACTTTTTCACTCTCCACTTTCACTTTCATCATGAGGCTTTTTAGTTCCTCTTCACTTTCTGCCATAAGGGTGGTGTCATCTGCATATCTGAGGTTATTGATATTTCTACCGGCAATCTTGATTCCAGCTTGTGTTTCTTCCAGTCCAGCGTTTCTCATAATGTACTCTGCATGTAAGTTAAATAAGCAGGGTGATAATATACAGCCTTGATGTACTCCTTTTCCTATTTGGAACCAGTCTGTTGTTCCATGTCCAGTTCTAACTGTTGCTTCCTGACCTGCATACAGGTTTCTCAAGAGGCAGATTAGGTGGTCTGGTATTTCCATCTCTTTCAGAATTTCCCACAGTTTATTGTGATCCACACAGTCAAAGGCTTTGGCATAGTCAATAGAACAGAAATAGATATTTTTCTGGAACTCTCTTGCTTTTTCCATGATCCAGCGGATGTTGGCAATTTGATCTCTGGTTCCTATGCCTTTTCTAAAACCAGCTTGAACATCAGAAAGTTCACATGGTTCACATATTGCTGAAGCCTGGCTTGGAGAATTTTGAGCATTACTTTACTAGCATGTGAGATGAGTGCAATTGTGTGGTAGTTTGAGCATTCTTTGGCATTGCCTTTCTTTGGGATTGGAATGAAAACTGACCTTTTCCAGTCCTGTGGCCATTGCTGAGTTTTCCAAATTTGCTGACAGATTGAGTGCAGCACTTTAACAGCATCATCTTTCAGGATTTGAAATAGCTCAACTGGAATTGCATCTCCTCCACTAGCTTTGTTCATAGTGATGCTTCCTGAAGCCCACTTGACTTCACTTTCCAGGATGTCTGGCTCTAGATGAGTGATCACACCATCGTGATTATCTGGGTCATGAAGATCTTTTTTGTACAGTTCTTCTGTGTATTCTTGCCACCTCTTCTTAATATCTTCTGCTTCTGTTAGGTCCATACCATTTCTGTCTTTTATCGAGCCAAAGGGCCATAAGACCATATGATTCTATCTTCTTACAAATCAGATAGTCTCTTTCCTCTGTTTCACAAATTAAACTGTGTCAGGTGTGTACTGCAATTAACAAGTTCACATTTTACCTATATTCATCCCTTTTCTCTGAATATAGTCCTTTTAGAATTTTGAGTGTGTATCTGGTTAGGATCTTATTTGTAGCCTTAAAACATTGTAGCACTTTTTTTTTTTTTCCCTGAAGTTTCCCAGCCTAGATGTCCAGCCTCCTATTCAGTGTACTGGGAATCACTGGTGGCTCAGTGGTAAAAAAATCTGCCTGCCAATGCAGGAGACCACCTGCAATGCGGGAAAAATGGGTTCTGTCCTTGGGTTGGGAAGATCCCTTAGAGAAGGAAATTATAAACAGCTCCAGCATTATTTCCTGGGAAATTCCATTGACAGACTTAGCCTGGAAGTTCTATGTCCATGAGGTCACTAAGTCAGACACAACTTAGTGACTAAACCCCACCACCATCCAGTGTAGCTTCAGAACATAGCTTGTACCTTAACTGGATAACTGGCCATGTGCTTGAAGTCCAGCCCTTTCTCCCAACAGGTCTTTTTACTCGAATACCATGAGAAATGGTACTCAAATACCGTCAGAAATGGTAATTGTCCAGATTTCACTTCCAAATCTCTGCCTTTAAAGATTTTAATGTAACTCAATGGTCTATACAACTTCAGGACCCAGAAAATATATATATATATATATATATATTCCAAAAAACTATTAAACTTATAAAGAGGCAAGAAAATTTGATAATCAAAAGAAAAAGGAGACATGCATAATCCAGATGTAAGAATTTTTATACAAAGATTGCAAAATAAGTGCATTAATATAGTAAATAAAATAAGGAAAATGGCTCAAATATATATATTTAGCTTTCCTGGTGACTCAGACAGTGAAGAATCTGCCTGCCAAGCAAAAGACCTGAGTTTGATCCCTGGGTCTGGAAGATCCCTTAGAAAACAGAATGGCTACCCACTCCAGTATTCTTGTCTGGAGAATTCCGTGGACAGAGGAGCCTGGCAGGCTCTAGTTCATGGGTCACAAAGAGTCAGATATAACAAAGGAAATAACATTTCACACTTTAAGCATACCAGCCATATATTTGATGATTCTCAGTTTCCAATGCTCTTCACCTCATTTTCTCTCTTTCACGAAGAAGTTTAGGATTTTCTCTTTACCCCAGCAGAGGCTTTCTATTTAGGCCAAGCCAGATTGTTAGTCCATGTGTGTGTGTGTTCATTTGACTCACTCTGCAACCCCATGGATTGTAGCCTGCCATACCAACAATTAACATGCACCCCCGAGAAGGGAAGTCTTGGATGGCGATTGTCAGCATTATCATTTCACCTCAGAAAGTCTTGTCCAGCAAAAGAAAATGCAAACATAAATCATTCTTCTCATTTGGAGGATAAGATACTAGAAGTCACAGCATGTGGAATATCATGATTGCCTACATTATCAGCAGTGATAATATAAGATGAAGTATAGATGAAGAAAAAGATACTGGGTGATCAAGAAGTATTGATACTTAGTTGCTATGGTGAAAATGGTGCGTACAAAGATAGTGGCAGGTAGTGGTCACTTTTGATAGCACTGGAAAATCTATTTTGGGAAAAGAAAAATCAAAGCCTAGAATTCCTATCTAATATCTTAGTGGGACAGAAGGCAGTTTTCATTTCATAGTTGAAGAAGTGTATATCTCTTTAAGCTTCAGGTCAGATAGGGCTTAGGATTGAGGCTAAAATATAATTCTACACAGATTTAAAATAAAATACAAATGTTTTATGAACTGCTATGGGGTGGCTTACAAAATGCCAAAATGTGTTTTTTTTTTATAGAATAAGAAAGCCATGATAAAATACATGGCTACATGTGTATTTGTATTGAGTACATATAATATTCCATCATTTGCTTGAGTAAGACTAAGATTGCATATATATTTTCTTATTTTTGTAAAAACAATAAATAATGTACCAAAAACTACTCAAATTGTATGTATGATGGATAAAACTGATATGAAATGAATAGGGCAGGAAGTTGGAGAAGGAAATGGCAACCCACTCCAGTGTCTTGCCTGGAGAATCCCAGGGATGGACGAGCCTGGTGGGCTGCTGTCTATGGGGTCGCACAGAGTCAGACACGACTGAAGCGACTTAGCAGCAGCAGCAGGGCAGGAAGTATGGCTTCTCTGCCTATACCTTTTATTTTGCGTATTCAAATAATAAACTTAATTCAATGAGGATTAAAAATAAGTATTTAGATGTGACTACCCCAATGCAGTTTGGAGACGGAAATGGCAACCCTCTCCAGTGTTCTTGACTGGAGAATCCCAGGGACGGCGGGGCCTGGTGGGCTGCTGTCTATGGGGTCGCACTGAGTCAGACACGACTGAAGCGACTTAGCAGCAGCAGCAGCATCCCAGTGCAGTACAGCTGAGAAGAGAATGAGTGGTAGCAGGGGAAAAAATTATTTAATGGGCAGAAAGCAGACAATATTCCCAATAAGGAAACATGGAGACCAACAAAAGAAAGTCAGAAAGGAATAGGACATTAGCAGAGTTCTATGAGAGAAATCAAGAGGGACGAGATGTTTTCCATTCAGTTCTACAGGGAGGAACAATAATAAACACTAGGATGATCCATTGGATTTGACAATTAAGGGAAAGGATTAGACAAAAGCTGGAAAGGAATTGGGATGGGGAAAAAGGAAAAGAAAAAACTTTAAATCAAATAAGGAGCTCAAGATGTCCCTCAAAGACAGATATTTCATGATCATTTTGCCCAGGGCTCACTCCAGGGTTAACATATTTGATGAACGGGTTTAATTCAGTTCTTCATTGTCAATACAGATAAAGGAGGCAAATGTAAAACAAAATAAAGCAAAACAGGAAAGAAAGCAAACAAGAAATCCCCAGATGATTGTTTAAATTAGTCTCATAACAACAGGGTTTGTTTTAGTTTTTCTTTGTTCCTCTGTGTTCAAATCTGAGTCTTTTTCAGGAAAGCATGTATCGGGCTAGAGCAATTCTCCGAAGGCTCCCGACACTGGAAATCCTTTCAGGATGTTTTAGTCATTTTCCCATGCATGGCGTGCTTTGCCTCTGAGCCCATTGTTTGAAATGCCTGTTGCTCTTCAGGTCACAGAGGAGGGAAATTGTTCAAAATGACCATGCTGGCTTAGCCTGTGGAGAGGGAAGTCAACATACAAGAAGTTCAATTACTGAATTTAAAACAGAAAAATGTCTTTCTGAAGTCACAGTTATGTTCAACTAGAATGTATCCACAACTCAAAAATGGCATTTTTCTGCTTTAAATTTACAATCATTGCTATCCTGTTGCTCTCCCAGGGCCTGAGCCGGTGCTGCCAGTTGCATTGCTCTGCTGCAACAGAATGGTCATGGTGACTCCACATGGGCTTGCCCGAAGTAGAGCCAGATCTGTTAGAAGAAAAAGCTCTTTATATATGAACCCCCAAGTAAAGTGCCGATGAGGACATGGAAATAGATGACAGATAAAAAGATGGATTAGTCAGTTCAGTCACCCAGTCATGTCTGACTCTGCAACCCCATGAATCACAGCACGCCAGGCCTCCCTGTCCATCACCAACTCCCGGAGTCTACTCAAACCCACGTCCATTGAGTCGTTGATGCCATCCAGCCATCTCATCCTCTGTCGTCCCCTTCTCCTCCTGCCCCCAATCCCTCCCAGCATCAGAGTCTTTTCCAATGAGTCAACTCTTCCCATGAGGTGGCCAAAGTACTGGAGCTTCAGCTTTAGCATTATTCCCTCCAAAGAACACCCAGGGCTGATCTCCTTCAGAATGGACTGGTTGGGTCTCCTTGAAGTCCAAGGGACTCTCAAGAGTCTTCTCCAACACCACAGTTCAAAAGCATCAATTCTTCAGTGCTCAGCTTTCTTCACGGTCCAACTCTCACATCCATACATGACCACTGGAAAAATCATAGCCTTGACTAGATGGACCTTTGTTGGCAAAGGAATGTCTCTGCTTTTCAATATGCTGTCTAGGTTGGTCAAAACTTTCCTTCCAAGGAGTAAGCATCTTTTAATTTCCTGGCTGCAGTCACCATCTGCAGTGATTTTGGAGCCCAGAAAAATAAAGTCTGACACTGTTTTCACTGTTTCCCCATCTATTTCCCATGAAGTGATGGGACCCGATGCCATGATCTTTGTTTTCTGAACGTTGAGCTTTAAGCCAACTTTTTCACTCTCCACTTTCACTTTCATCAAGAGGCTTTTTAGTTCCTCTTCACTTTCCCCCATAAGGGTGATGTCATCTGCATATCTGAGGTTATTGATATTTCTCCCAGCAATCTTGATTCCAGCTTGTGCTTCTTCCAGCCCAGCATTTCTCATGATGTACTCTGCATAGAAGTTAAATAAGCAAGGTAACAATATACAGCCTTGATGTACTCCTTTTCCTATTTGGAACCAGTCTGTTGTTCCATGTCCAGTTCTAACTGTTGCTTCCTGACCTGCATACAGGTTTCTCAAGAGGCAGGTCAGGTGGTCTGGTATTCCCATCTCTTTCAGAATTTTCCACAATTTATTGTGATCCACACAGTCAAAGGCTTTGGCATAGTCAATAAAGCAGAAATAGATGTTTTTCTGGAACTCACTTGCTTTTTCGATAATCCAGCGGATGTTGGCAATTTGATCTCTGGTTCCTCTGCCTTTTCTAAAACCAGCTTGAACATCTGGAAGTTCACGGTTCAGGTATTGCTGAAGCCTGGCTTGGAGAATTTTGAGCATGACTTTACTAGCGTGTGAGATGAGTGCAATTGTATGGTAGATTGAGCATTCTTTGGCATTGCCTTTCTTTGGGACTGGAATGAAAACTGACCTTTTGCAGTCCTGTGGGCACTGCTGAGTTTTCCAAATTTGCTGGCATATTGAAAAGATGGATACACATACACATGTAGATGATCAGACAGAATGGAGAGGAAATTAATGCTATTTGAAACTGTCATAGGAGTGGAAATTATGTTTTTGTTCACCACAGAATCAGGAGTATCTCTTAGTAGAGGGAGCAAAATCTAACCCTGAAAGCAAAAAGTCATATTCCTGTTAGAGCTTGAGTATGGACCCCACACTCATGACATTTTGAAAAGCAAAGAAATTTTTAGTTCCTAATGTCACTACGTCAAACAGTTTTATTGTTCCAGGTCTAATCCTTTTTAGCATTGCCAAAGATCTTACCAGAGTCTCTGCTGCTGCTGCTGCTGCTGCTAAGTCGCTTCAGTTGTGTCCGACTCTGTGCGACCCCATAGACAGCAGCCCACCAGGCTCCCCCGTCCCTGAGATTCTCCAGTCAAGAACACTGAAGTGGGTTGCCATTTCCTTCTCCAATGCATAAAAGTGAAAAGTGAAAGTGAAGTCGCTCAGTCGTGTCCGACTCTTAGCGACCCCACGGACGGCAGCCCACCAGGCTCCTCTGTCCGTGGGGTTTTCCAGGCAAGAGTACTGGAGTGGGCTGCCATTGCCTTCTCCGACCAGAGTCTCAGTTATGTGCAAACAAACAAACAAACAAAAAAAGGAATATAAGTACAAAAAAGAGATTTTGGTTCAATCTGGCCTAAATATTAGTCCTTCTGTACTAGTTTTATGTGGTTTGAGGCTCATGTAACTTTTCTCATAAATTGAGCCACTTTTAAGGAAGGATAAACTGGAGGCAACACATGCTAAAATGTTGATTTTCTCTGTGTTTTTCTTTTGAAAGTGCCAATTTTATTTCTATTTAATTTATCTTTCAAGTCTACAAAAATATTGAGTCTTCTTGCTATTGGGTTTCTATCTGCTAAATTAAGAGGTATATCTCAATAGTTTCCTGGCTCCCCACTCCTAAGGATGAGTCTAAGATATTATCTCTTTTCCTCTTTCAGTTGTGTTCTGGCCTCTGCCATTGTATAAGTCAGGACCACCATAGTAAATACTTATCAGACTCCAGTTAGGGTAATTAGTAATTAACAAAGGACTGCCTACAATAATTTGGGCACAAACTGCAAGGAACAGTGAAGTACCCAGGACTGGTAATATTGACTGTTACCAATAACTTAAATCTAAATGGAGGAGGAGACAGACTGATAAATAGTATCTAAAAAGGCTTAACGTGGTGTTGTTAACACTCCAAAATTTGAATAGATGAAGACAGGAGCAGTTACCTAAACCTAGCAGAATCATATAGAGAAGGCCAACTTGAGAGGAGACTTGACCTTCATTGAAAGGATGTAGCCAACCTATGGAGAGCAAAAGAGAAAATATCATGATAGTATGCATCCCAGGATCACTCAGTAATGATTCTGCTTCCCTCTAATCTCCTCATAGGACTTACCATTGGCTGAATCTAAACAAACCAGAAAACATGGGAGCCTTTTTGTATAATCCATATGAGTGAGTTCTCTTAAGACACAGAGCAGGACCCCTACTCCTGCTCTCTGTGGAGAGAGACTCTGAGAGATAAATGGAAGATAATTGCAATAGTCTATGGCTTCTACCCTTCAGCAGCCACTCTGTTCTTTGTGTAGTGGAGCATTTGTGTCTTAGACACAGAAGACCCGCAAATTACCATCAAGATATGATATCATCTCAGGGCGGTAGAAAATGTATTATACTCCAAAATTGAAATCTACAGCTTTAGTCACACATAGCATTTTATTTATTTTTTTTGACAGCATATTTTAATTTATTTATTTTTTTTTTACTTTACAATATTGTATTGGTTTTGCCATGCATCAACATGCATCTGCCACGGGTGTACACGTGTTCCCTATCCTGAAACCCCCTCCCACCTCCCTCCTCATACCATCCCTCTGGGTTATCCCAGGGCACCATCCCCAAGCTTCCTGTATCCTGCATTGAACCTGGACTGGCGATTCATTTCTTATATGATATTATACATGTTTTAATGCCATTCTCCCAAATCATCCCCCGCCTCTCCCACAGAGTCCAAAAAACTGTTCTATACATCTGTATTTCTTTTGCTCTCTTCCATACAGGGTTGTCGTTACCATCTTTCTAAATTCCATATATATGCGTTAGTGTACTGTATTGGTGTTTTTCTTTCTGGCTTACTTCACTCTGTATAATAGGCTCCATTTTCTTCTATTAAAAAAATCATGTCCTCTGGTTGAAGACAGTATTATAAGAGATGCCATGCTGTGCATAAAGCATTCAGCAAGTTAAAAAAATAATAGTACAGACAAAACCACTACAAAAGGGGAAGGCAAATCCATACCTGGAATATATATGTGTTCTAGTAATAAAAAAGAGCTGTGTGCTGTGAAAGGAAGGGTCCAAAGTGGTGAACCAATCACTGGGAAGCCTACTGACTTCCCCAGAGAATGGAGATGTACTAGAAATCAGCATCTGCCTCTGTGATTGGCAGGTTGGGTACTCAAGCCATCTCTTCTTTAACATTAGGTGACCAAACAGATTTACCACCAAAGATGCGCCATCTGAGAAAATTTCCCTTCAAAGTGAAAGGATAAGGTCACTGCTAAGTGAGGCAGTGGTGTGAAAACCATCAACCTCAGAATACCCTGAAGGTTTGCCTATAAATTAGGCTATTGCTTTTTTTCTCTTAAGTTAATTGGCCATGGTTTGTGATAGAAGTAGTGAATTTGTTAACTCTAGGAGAGTCTGTACTCAGATTCTTCTTTGGGATTTTCCAGCATCTCCTACAGTAAAATTCTCTGCCTTAGAACATACAATATGACTCTCTGTGGAGCCATATGATCTGAATAGTAGGGTATCTTGTAAGCTACAACCTGGATCTGCTGCAGAAATGTGTGCTCCAAGTCTCAATAATGGTTGTATTCCATAGAAATTAGCTTTAATACAAAATGGACAGACAGGAGCAATCAAGTGTAGAATATGCCACTCTAAAATCTGAGGGGTCTTACAGAGCACTGTGCCTCCTGCTCTTCGTGGGTGGTGTGAAGTGAAGCAAGGTTGTTCTTATTTTAATAGGACTATCCCTAAATGCTCCATTCCACTGCATCCTTAGCAACTGCACCAGTAGGGTAGGCCTTAAGTTGAGGGTTTATGTACCACATTTCTGGAAGCATATCTAATAGTAAGGCTTCTGGTATTCTTACTGCTGATTAGATCCAGTGTGAGTGAAAAATCCCCCAGATTTTCAGTGTAATGGATCAGCAAGATTATGAGGGATATCAAGATGACCGTGGCAACAGAGAGAAAAAGCAGAGCAGTAAAGGTCGACTATTGCCCTCACTACATAGTTACAAACCGCTTCTGATCTTGCTCACTTATGGGAATGTAACCAATAGCATTTGGCAGGCCTGTCGCTGTATACCAGGTGCCAGAAGTAAGATTATTTTCCCCAGAAAAATACTCTGTCCAGTATGGTGGCAACAGCAATTGGCATTACCATCTCATTAAATTTATGGAAACCTCCTATCACCTTCCCAAGCACATTACATGTTGTATAGGCCAAGCAGGTGATATAAATTGAGAATGTGTCAGGATTTACCATCCTTGCATCTTTGATGGCAGTTCTGTGCCCTGTAAGCAATCCCTAATCCTCAGATGGTAAAGAAGCTGAAATGCAGGAGACCCAGGTTTGATCCCTGGAAGATCAAAGAAGATCCCCTGGAGAAGGGAATGGCAACCCACTGTAGTATTCTTGCCTGGAAAATTCCATGGACAGAGGAGCCAGGCGGGCTACAGTCCATGGAGTCGCAAAGAGTTGGACATGATTGAGTGACTAACACTGTACTCTATATTGGCCCTAATGAAGCTAGATGGTTCTTGATTCACTACTTTTATAGGAGTTGGTGGCATTTCCAGGACTTTTAGTTTTTCCTTCCTATTATAATGGATCTCACTTCACAAACTAGGAAACAATACAAGGAATCTATTCGTTAGTATCTATTTCCCCATTCAGTTCAAAATAGCTACAGGTTGGGTAGAGAAAGACACTGTCTCCTCTTAAAGTTAGACCTTTTTTCTTTCCAGATAGGAACTGTGGTGAATACAGCACAAAGTGACCAACAGAGAGCCATGCCCTTATTCCCTCCCTTCGAATAGTGGTGGACTTTGCAACTTGCTTCCAACCAATTGAATATGGCAAGGGTGATAGGCTACCACTATTACTGTTATCTATTGCTTTATGGCAAAGGAGAAGGGATTTTACATGTAATTAAGGTCCCTAATGATTTATTGACTTACGTTACCCTAAAGATGGAGAAGCTGTATATAATCAGCAAAAACAAGACCAGGAGCTGACTGTGACTCAGATCATGAGCTCCTTATTCCCAAATTCAGACTTAAATTGAAGAAAGTAGGGAAAACCACTAGACCATTCAGGTATGACCTAAATCAAATCCCTTATGATTATACAGTGGAAGTGAGAAATAGATTTAAGGGACTAGATCTGATAGATAGAGTGCCTGATGAACTATGGACGGAGGTTTGTGAAATTGTACAGGAGACAGGGATCAAGACCATCCCCGTGGAAAAGAAATGCAAAAAAGCAAAATGGCTGTCTGCGGAGGCCTTACAAATAGCTGTGAAAAGAAGAGAAGCGAAAAGCAAAGGAGAAAAACAAAGATATAAGCATCTGAATGCAGAGTTCCAAAGAATAGCAAGAAGAGATAAGAAAGTCTTCCTCAGCAATCAATGCAAAGAAATAGAGGAAAACAATAGAATGGGGAAGACTAGACATGTCTTCAAGAAAATTAGAGATACCAAGGGAACATTTCATGCAAATATGGGCTCGATAAAGGACAGAAATGGTATGGATCTAACAGAAGCAGACGATATTAAGAAAAGGTGGCAAGAATACACAGAACTGTACAAAAAAGATCTTCACGACCAAGATAAGCATGATAGTATGATCACTGACCTAGAGCCAAACATCCTGGAATGTGAAGTCAAGTGGGCCTTAGAAAGCATTACTACGAACAAAGCTAGTGGAGGTGATGGAATTCCAGTTGAGCTATTTCAAATCCTGAAAGATGATGCTGTGAAAGTGCTGCACTCAATATGCCAGCAAATTTGGAAAACTCAGCAGTGCCCACAGGACTGGAAAAGATCAGTTTTCATTATGATCCCAAAGTAAGGCAATGCCAAAGAATGCTCAAACTACCACACAATTGCACTCATCTCACATGCTAGTAAAGTAATGCTCAAAATTCTCCAAGCCAGGCTTCAGTAATACGTGAACCGTGAACTTTCTGATGTTCAAGCTGGTTTTAGAAAAGGCAGAGGAACCAGAGATCAAATTGCCAACATCTGCTGGATCATCGAAAAAGCAAGAGAGTTCCGGAAAGACATCTATTTCTGCTTTATTGACTATGCCAAAGCCTTTGACTGTGTGGATCACAATAAATTGTGGAAAATTCTGAAAGAGATGGGAATACCAGACCACCTGACCTGACTCTTGAGAAATTTGTATGCAGGTCAGGAAGCAACAGTTAGAACTGGACATGGAACAGCAGACTGGTTCCAAATAGGAAAAGGAGTCCATCAAGGCTGTATATTGTCACCCTGCTTATTTAACTTCTATGCAGAGTACATCATGAGAAATGCTGGGCTGGAAGAAGCACAAGCTGGAATCAAGATTGCTGAGAGAAATGTCAATAACCTCAGATATGCAAATGACACCACCCTTATGGCAGAAAGTTAAGAGGAACTAAATAGCCTATTGATGAAAGTGAAAGAGGAGAGTGAAAAAGTTGGCTTAAAGCTCAACTTTCAGAAAACTCAGATCATGGCATCTGGTCGCATCACTTCATGGGAAATAGATGGGGAAACAGTGGAAACAGTGTGAGACTTTATTTATTTATTTTTTGCTCCAAAATCACTACAGATGGTGACTGCAGTCATGAAATTAAAAGACACTTACTCCTTGGAAGAAAAGTTTTGACCAACCTAGATAGCATATTGAAAAGCAGAGACATTACTTTACCAACCAAGGTCTGTCTAGTCAAGGCTATGGTTTTTCTAGTGGTCATGTATGGATGTGACAGTTGGACTGTGAAGAAGGCTAAGCGCTGAAGAATTGATGCTTTTGAACTGTGGTGTTGGAGAAGACTCCTGAGAGTCCCTCGGACTGTAAGGAGATCCAACAGTCCATTCTAAAGGAGATCAGCCCTGGGTGTTCTTTGGAGGGAATGATACTAAAGCTGAAGCTCCAGTACTTTGGCCACCTCATGGGAAGAGTTGACTCATTGGAAAAGACTCTGATGCTGGGAGGGATTGGGGGCAGGAGGAGAAGGGGACGACAGAGGATGAGATGGCTGGATGGTATTACCGACTCGATGGACGTGAGTTTGAGTGAACTCCAGAAGTTGGTGATGGACAGGGAGGCCTGGAGTGCTGCAATTCATGGGATTTCAAAGAGTCAGACACGACTGAGCGACTGAACTGAACTGAACTGAACCCTGAAGAAAAATTATCTATAATGGGTTTATACTAACTGGGTGAACACTTTACAAAAGAGCACACCCCTTCTTGAAAAAAGATTGTGTGTTGTTATCATTTGTCTCTCTCCAATTTGGCCATGGATTCTGCAGACACCATAAAATGAATTCTGCCAACAACCTAAGGGAGATTGGAAGTCAATCCGTCTCTAGTTGAGCACTCTCACGAGAATGCAACCAAACCGGAAACTTGATTTCAACCTTGTGAAACACTGAGTACAGAGCTGAGAACTCAGCCAATCCTCATCCAGATGTCTAACCTATAGAAGATGTGAGTTCATAAACAGGTATTTTTTTTTTAAGCCTCTGTTAGTGGTCATTTGTTTCACAGCATGGACAACATATATAAAAACTCTTACTATGGTCCTAAGAGCAGGATTTCTTAACTTAAACACTGAAATATTGGGCCAAGATAATTCTTTCTTGTAAGGGATTGTCCATGTAGGGTGTTTAGAAGCACCTCTGGCCAGTACTCATAGATGCCAGTGGCACAACCTTCCCAGTTGTGACAATCAAAAATGTCTCTAGACACTGTCAGATGTCCCCTGGTGGGGGGACCAACATCACCCAGAGTCAGAACTCCTGCCATGGAGGCAACAAGGAGTGGCAGGGATTGGTCCCTAATAGAATCAGCATGTTTTTGTGAGGATGTGAAACACTCATCAAAAGTACTATTAAAAGGATTTTTTTGTTAGATGAGAGAATGGGTTTCCCCCATAACAAACAAGTGTCAGAGAAATTTACAATTTTAAAAATGTTCATATCACTCTTATCTTTTCCACAGGTCTCTATCCTTGAGAACCTACTCTCTCTCCAACAATACTCTTAAGTCAGGCTTAGAAGACTTCTGGTCTTCCTAACCTGTCAGACTTTATAGAGAATTTGGGGAAATTAAAAACAGTAGTGCCACAATCGACATCTTTCTTGAATTTTTTAATACAAATTTCATATCAAATTTCACTCAATTCTGAAAACTCAGATTGACACTAATCAATCAGAAATAACTGTTTTTCCTACTTCCAAACTGTAACAAAACATCACAAACACTTTACATTTTAACATGTTGCCCTGAGAAGTGGATTATCTGGGAATGACCCAAGAGTTACACTATATGTAACCTGAAAAATGAGTCACCTCTCACCAGGGGTCCACTTCTCCATGTGTGTACCCAAACTCTCTTCTGCAGTCTAGTGCCTTCCTTCTCCTTGCAGGAGGTACTGTTCCTGAGCCCAACTTCCTATCAGTCCCAAAATACTCCAGGTAATGGGCAGACATCTTTCCTAGACATCAGCTCAACAGCTGGAACTACAATTCAGACTACTTGATACCCAGTCAGCTGCTTATCCACTGCTGAAAAAGTTATCTTCTAAGAAGGTGAGGGTTGTAAAATATTCTGTTTTACTATTTAAAATGAAATATGTCACTGCATATCCAGCAATTTCCATGATTCTGCTTGTTTCTCCATGAGATTAAAGAAAGGATGGGGAGTGAAAAAAAAAAAAAAAATGTACCTTCTCTTCTTATTTAACACCTGCCCTGCCCTGTACATTCCCCTGATAAAATCCTTTTGTTAGTTCATGCCTTGTGTTGTGGAATTGGCCTGATGTGGAACTGCACTGACAGGTAGTGACCACAAAGGGATCTACTTTATTTAGATATATGTCCAAAATAATTCCCAGTACTTTTTAACCAGATAGAAGCAAATAAACTCCTCTTTATTCAGATTGGAAAATATGACTTCAGTTCGACAGATTCTCAATATATATATTCAGTGATCAAACTTCAAGCAAATTCTTATGACTTTTATTCAGTTGCAAGCTCTCCAATGATAATGTATAAAGTATTTACAAAGAAAAGAACATATTATATTATACTAATGTATACTACATAGATTATATGTGTATATGTACTACATTATATAATACATTTTACTCAGAAGATACTTTATGTAGAAACCTTAAAAGACTAAGCTGTGGAGACATCTTAATTTTGCTGGCATATTATTTACAAATGAGAAATATAATTGCCTTTTTACAGTTTCTAACCTTAAGCAACTTAAAAATAAATTGTTCTTTATTCAGTGATGGAAAACAAGCACTAATAAATGAATTGCACAGGTATTACACATTGAAAAAAAGCAAATATGGTTCTTGCAATGTCCACTCTATTCTGTGCCTTTGTATAAATAGCCAGAGGCAGGGCTGAATAGCTTACTTGCATTTGAAATCAACCAGAAATTTCAGATGTTATTCCTTCCCTGCTAACACTACATTTATATATATATATATATAAATTTAAACTTTGTATCTTTAACCTAGTAGGAAAGGCAAAGTTCTCATGAACCATAGCAGTGTTTCACAATTTAATGTATGATTATCTCCTTTAAAGTGTGACTTATAAACAGAAAAAAGTAAAGAGGTAAATCAGAACTACACTACAAAGCAATTTTGTAATTCCTATCATAGACCTAAACCTTAGGTTCCTGAAAATTCCACTACTAAATTACTATTATTTCTTTCTCAATATATACCAAGTATTTACCCTGTATACCTACATGGAAGTCTCATTATACAGTTTGTATACAGCTATTATTTCATATGTTCCATGAATTAAGGAATGAATGAACATTGATGACAATATGTTTATGTTTGTAAAAGTATTTTGGGTATCTGCTACATTTTTGTCTTTTCCACCTCTTTTCTCTGGGCACTGGTCTTCCTGAATGAGTACTCATACTAGACAGTAGACAGTGGCACCCCACTCCAGTACTCTTGCCTGGAAAATCCCATGGACCGAGGAGCCTGGTGGGCTGCAGTCCATGGGGTCGCTAGGAGTCAGACACGACTGAGCGACTTCACTTTCACTTTTCACTTTCATGCATTGGAGAAGGAAATGGCAACCCACTCCAGTGTTCTTGCCTGGAGAATCCCAGGAACGGGGCGAGCCTGGTGGGCTGCCGTCTCTGGGGTCGCACAGAGTTGGACACGACTGAAGCGACTTAGCAGCAGTAGCAGACACTAGACAGTAAGATCGGAGAAGGCAATGGCACCCCACTCCAGTACTTTTGCCTAGAAAGTCCTATGGACGGAGGAGCCTGGTAGGCTGCAGTCCATGGGGTCGCTAGAGTCGGACACGACTGAGCGACTTCACTTTCACTTTTCACTTTCATGCATTAGAGAAGGAAATGGCAACCCACTCCAGTGTTCTTGCCTGGAGAATCCCAGGGACGGGGGAGCCTGGTGGGCTGCCGTCTATGGGGATGCACAGAGGCGGACACGACTGAAGTGACTTAGCAGCAGCAGCAAACAATAAGAGGACAATATCCTCCTGGACCAAAGTTTTGGTGTATGTGGTGTGCATGAATCGGGAATCTTTTGAGGCAATTGATGGAAGAGATGGGAAATAATGTCTCTACCCTTTTGAGAAGGCAAACTGTAATGGTCATGTAAAGCCTGAATGGCTGAAGAATTATTTGTGGCCATGGGCAGAGATCTCACGAGGGACTGAAGCCAAATAACTGAAAGCTGAGGAAAATATAAATAAGAAACAAGTAACACCATTTCATAACTGAAGGAGTCAATAATTTTTGTTTTATTGTGGTTTTAAAAGTCATTTTGAGTTGTGAAATTTGGAACTGAAAGATTTCTGATTAATAATAACTGCTCTGTATAATTTAGCATAAATTTCATCCCTACAGATCATAATTACATTTTGGCCTAGTTCATTTTTTTAAGAGATAAAGAGTACAATAGTTAGGTTCCTAATAGGAAATACATTTGGCATTCCCAATGGATAAATTGATAGGAATTATGGAAGAGACTACTCATAGAGGTGTGGCAGGGTCAGTGAAACCAGTAAAATGTGACAAAGCTGAATAATATAGTTCATAATATTCTAATAGTTAACATATTCTTCATTTATATGCAAAATATTTGTATTTTAGATATTACCTCTCATTAGTGGAAATTCTATAGAAAAAATACATAATGATAAGGTTATATGGATATATGCTTAGAAATGAGAAAAAACACAATTACATTATATATGTTTTCTAAACATAGAATATATTAAATTCACATTTTAATCTCTTTAAAAGCACTACTTTTGCATTATTAGAATAACTTGACTGGCTTCCTTTGCTTCATTCCCTCAATTTTCTTGATGTAATAGTAACAAAAACTAATGAATATGCAAAAATTTAGTTCAGTGTATTGGACCATTGCTGTCTTATAGCTGCTGTTGTGTTAATGTCAAAGTGGACTCTTACTGCAGCTGTGTGTACAGTTAGTCCTGAGTTCTGTGTCAAATTAGAACTGGATAATATTAGAGTTAAGTGAACACTGGGAGACTGTCTTATTTTAATATTTATTAATGTGAAGTTCAGATAGCTTAAGAAACCTGTTTAAGAGGATATAGCTCCAGGAGTAAATCCAGGACCATACACCAGATGTGAATTAGGAGTGTGTTTTTGAATGCTTTTTGGAGACTTTACAAAAAAATACATAGTGCAAACTCACTGGTTCCTATTGTTAGCAATAGGCTAAGAATCATCTGGTTATTGTTGTTTCTCTTGCACATTTTATCACTTGTATTAGCCTCAGCATGCCAGTTTTAAGAATGTGCCGTGCATAATGCAAATCCAGGATTCCCCTAATACTTATGATAGTGGCTTGTACTTCATAAATATTGAATAAGAAGGTATACTTTGCATCAATATAAGCCTTCCCCAAGTTCAGAAGTCTTGACTGTAAATGTTGGTTCCATTTTTACCATAAGTCTCTATCACTAAGTCACAGCTATTAAACCTTAAAGTTGATTCTCCCCAGTCAACTACCCAATGGTCTTTTCCCTAAACGAGGATACTTTCACATGTTGGTAATAATTTCTCTTGTTGGGACATTGATTACTTACTACTTTAAACCATGTTTTCCTAACTGATAGTAGAGAGTATATATTTTTAATGACAAGGGAAATATAGCTATGTTTATAAGACAGATTTCATTCATAGTAGTTATAAAATGAGATTGTCTATTTCAAAATGATAGCTAAAAATTCTGGTCAAGTCAGTGTGGAATTCAGATTGCTGAAAATTCTGAAATGATAGCTAGAACAAAACTTCACCTTCCTATTAAAAAAAAACACTTTGGAAGTTGGGGAACTAAAATTCCCCATTAACACAGTCATATTTATGTAGTAGGAAATTGGGTTGAATTAAACTTTCTTCTTCCATGAAAGGAGAATAGAAATTCAATTAGACTTGTAAAATAGAGATCTGTTTCCTAGTTTTGCTAGATTCTGGGGAACAGAGGATCCCCTAGAGAAGATTCATTATGAAAATATTTTTGGAAAAAACTTCTCAGTCATGATGAGGAAATTGTTGAATTATCATCTAAACTGCATAAGATAAAGATGGAAAAGCAAAACAGATATTATAGCACACAAAAATAGTTTAGTGAGTGTTGGGGCATCAGGAAATGTTTCAAGCAAAGATAAGCCTTGAAGCTGTTATAATTTGAACTTGGTTTGATTTAAGATATCTTGGATGCAAAAATATTTATTGATATTCCTTTAAGTGTCCTTAGAACAAACATGCAATTTATAGTTATCTGGTTTTTTTTAATTTGAGGATTATTTAGCCATTATCAGTGGAAAATAAATTAAGCAACACTTATTTAAACAATGGGCTTTCCTTGTGGCTCAGCTGGTAAAGAATCCGCCTGTAATGCGGGAAACCTGGGTTTCATTCCTGGGTTGGGAAGATACCCTGGAGAAGGGAAAGGCTACCCACCCCAGTATTATGGCCTAGAGAATTTCATGGACTATATATTCCATGGACTGTATAGTTCATGGGGTCACAAAGAGTTGGACTCAACTGAGTGACTTTCATTTTCACTTTATTTAAGAATAAACAGCTAAGTATATACACACACACACACACACACATATATATATATATAACTAAAGATAGCTTGAAGGATTTTGACCCAAAGCACTTCCTAAGTCCTGAAAGTGGTAATATGAAAGAATAGCTTCTGGACTAGTTGTATTTAATGAACTGATTCCAGCAGGTATCATATTTTGGCTCTTAGATTAAAATCAGAATAATTTTATGCCACTAGGCTAGAATAAGATTTTAAAAGCCCATGGAACATGCTGAAGGACATTACTGTGTTATCTATTTCTGTCAAGTGAGGAAATCCACCTAATTGGTTTATATTGCAGCATATTAAAAAAAAAAACAACGAGCAAATGACTAAACTAGCTGGCTTCTGTGAAGAGAAGCTAATGTAAGTCTCTTAATAAGGAATATCTTTGCTTAGAGGATTGAAACCTTGTTTATCTCTCATGGCAACACTCAGCTAAGAATTAACGATGCTTTCCAGCTCCATTTTAGGAGGTGGATAGAGTTGTGACTGATGCATTTGATTCTCTCCATAATGTTTCTAATAAATATGACATGTTCAAAAGCAACTGAGCTTGAGCCTGACACTGAAGCTAGGGAACAAAGCATGTGATTCCATCATTCTTAAAAGGCATGGTAACTTTTGTAAAACTGTAGAGCCCTCAACAGGGTTTCATTTCATATTCTTTTCTGTTTGTACTGTTCTCAGCTTGAAGCAGTTCCAAAAAAACATTAGAACTGTGAGATTTAGGAAACCTTTGGATCCAATAATTACCATTTCCTTCATTATATATTAATTCAGGATTGTTTCCCTTTTGTTTCTTAAGCATAAATGGTTCTGTATTTTTTTCTGAAACAGTTGGAATATGCTTTTATTCAGGCTGATCTGCAGCTGCTTCAGCAAACAATTCATTTTTTTTCCTTGAATAAATGCTGAAGGACATTATTTGGGAGTGAGAAGACAAATAGGGGTGGGTAATTTCCAAATAATCTTCTGTTCAAGAATGTCATGTATTATTTAAACATATTTCTAGAAAATAGGTATGCAGTACTCCACTTTTCACATAATGTTTCCCAGAAGGTCAAAATAATATAATAAAACATGTGTACATATACACACACTGTTCATGAGGACAATAGAACAACATCCTGCATAATTGCAGGTCATATTTTATCATGGTAATTTTTCACCAAAAATACAATTTCTAATTTAAGATTTAAGCAGTCAACTGACATGCCTGATTGTATAGTATAACCTGTTGTTGTGCTCTGTGTGAAGTAATTAGGAAAGGATATAAAGCAGAAAGACACAATGCTTGCTCTTGAGCAGGAAACAATGCAGTGTGTGAGAAGGATAAGCAGACACCATCATAACACAATGAAGCGAACGCTGTAGTGGAGGCTCAGGGCAGAGTGAAGCTGGCATTCCAAGAGACAAGTGGATCGTGGTTAAACTCAACCTTGAAGAACGGGTAAGGATTCCTTTATCCAACAAGAAGAGGTATTTTAGATAAAACTACCAGAACATGCGAAGTTCCATAGACTTGAGAGAAATGAGCATGCAAGTAACAGAAGGACAGTCCTTAAAAAAAAAAAAAACCCAAATACTATTGTGAATAGACCACACAAGATAGTAATGATGAGAGAACCGCAGGAAGGTGAATAAGATCAGATGGCCCCCAAAGGTTCAGGATCTGTGTGCCAGGAGATTGTATCATGGATGATAAGCATATTTTAAGGAATATTCTGTGTCCTGAATTTTTTATAATTGTGTCACCTATTGTATTTAATTATTAGGATCAACTTATACAAAGTTGGAATATTACCTATTGAATTTGCGTGTTAAACAATTGTGGGCACCTATAATCTGACAAGTCATAAGTATAGCATACGTACTAGTTAACAGTCATATATCTTCATATATGTAAACTTAGTTTTAATAAAGTGGGTGTCCCTATGTAATCAGCATCCATGTTTTAAAAAGAATATTGCTGACACCCCAAAAAGTCCACCTCTGTTCCCTTCCAGGCACTATTCCTACCTAAAAAACAACTATTATCCTAACCTGTTTTTAGGATAACTTGAAAGATTAGGGTTGTCTGTTTCTGAATCATAGAGTACAACTTTTTTGTATCTGACTTATTTGCTTAATTAAATATTAATATAATTTATCCCTGTTATCAAATATAGCAGTGGTTTATTCATGTTCATTTTTATATTGAATTCCATAGTATAAGTAAATATTTAAAGTATATTAATCTTCACTGTTTTCAATTTGAAGCTGGATGAAAGCTCTGCTATGAATATTCTTGCTTGTGAATGTTAGTGAATATAACTAACACTTCCCTTGGGTATAACTATAGCTAGCAGTGGAATTGCTGGGTTATAAAACAATTACATATCATACTGATCGTATTCTCAGATTTAAAAATTCACTTCTGGATGACACACATCACTTTATGGACACACTGAAGCAATGTTGATTAGCTTGACTGCAGTGATCATTTCATAGTGTATACGTATATCAAAATATCAAGTTGTATAGGCTAAATTTATCTAATTTTTCTATGCCAATGATTATTGCTCAATGAAACTGTTTTGAAAAAGAAAAAAAAAAGTCTCATCAAATCCTAACATTTTCCTTGAAGCAGATGAATGGCTAAATTGTCTAAGTCAGAGAGTTGTCATTCTCTGCTTAATGAGTTCCAGGTATGGCTCCTCTCAAGCTCTCTCAGTAGAACTTCCAGGCTTTTATTTCTCTTATCTTCTCATATGGTTTTCCTAACATTTCACCTAATTGATTCTGACTATTGACTCATTGGAAAAGACTCTGAGGCTGGGAGGGATTGGGGGCAAGAGGAGAAGGGGACGACAGAGGATGAGATGGCTGGATGGCATCACTGACTCGATGGACGTGAGTCTGAGTGAACTCCGGGAGTTGGGGATGGACAGGAAGGCCTGGCGTGCTGCGATTCATGGGGTCACAAAGAGTCAGACACCACTGAGCGACTGAACTGATCTGATCTGATCTGATAGTGTGAAATTTCATAGCTGTAATTATATTTGCATAAAATGTCTTCTTTTATTTGTAACCACCAATTAAGTCAGCCCATTGTATTTTAAATGTTTTCTTTCCTTTATTCTAGATAGGTCTACATACTGTGATCTTTTCTCACAATATGTGAATTCCATTCACTTGGTCATTTTACTTTTTAGTGTTTGGGAGTCATCATTATCTTTTCTGAATTAACTACAATATTTTTATTTATTTCTATAACCCGTTGGTTTTCTCTAGAACTTTAAAAAACTCTGTTACACCAAGAGTTTAAAAAGTGCAATTCTAATAAAAAGAATATTTTTTTGTTATTGTTCAGTATTAATACTGAACAATCCCTCTGTCATTCCCCATAATGTGACTTAGGTTTTGTCATCTTCAGTGTTCAGCTAGGCTCTCAACATTCATTCTTTTCATTTTCAGTAGAGGTCAAACTTTAACTCATCTAAATTTAATTTAACTCTTCAAAATTATTAATTTTGTCAAGTGAAGTGTATATCTGAGTACCAATGCTTTATTTTCAAGTTTGATGACTTTGAAAAAAAAATACTAAAAATGATTATGCAAGGGTCAGGAGTCAAAATGCTGTGTGTGGTCTGAAATGATTCTCACTCATCAAGTCTTACACTCTTTACCAATGTTAAATTCAATCAATCAGTCAATAAAGTTCCAAGTATTCTCTGTTCCTGGATTCAAGACACAGTTCAAGGAGCTCTAGACAAGTTTCCCATACCCAGGTCTCTAGATATTTAGGCCAATGCCTTCCATCTTGACAATCTTCATACCCCACATCAAAAACCTTATACCTGCTACCTCCTCCTCACTTAAGCTCAGCTTCACAGCAACCAAAAATGCCTGTGATACTAAGGACTGTTGTTACAGGAACTCTATCTCTGAACACCCCAACACGACAAGAATTCCCACTATTTGACCCTCATTCTGGAGAAGGAAATGGCAACCCACTCCAGTGTTCTTGCCTGGGGAATCCCAGGGACAGGGGAGCCTGGTGGGCTGCTGTCTATGGGGTCGCACCGAGTCAGACACGACTGAAGCGACTTAGCAGCAGCAGCAGCAGCTCTAAATTTAGTCTATATAAGTCTGTGTTGGGAGTGAGCAAATAACCTTTACATCATACCCTACCATAATTCCCTCCTTTATTTCTATAAATAGCACTATCACCATGATATGTTTTTACATGTTTTATTTAATTGTTTTTCTCCCTTCACTTGAATGTAAGCTCTAAAAGGGCAGATATTTTTGTCTGTTTTATTCACTGATATGTCCCAATTACCATGGTGCCAGACACTTTGTAGGTAAATGTACGTTAAATGAATATATAAATATAAGTTAGTTAATAATAATCATTTAAATATGTACAAATACATAAAAGACTCATAAGGTTGAGTTATTTATATTGTCCATGCACATTATATATTAACAAATAATCAGGTCTATTGATTTCCTTGTATTACTTTGTTATACAGCAATACCAGTACAGCTATGATGTCCTTAAGAACTAAATTATTGCATGTATCATCCAAAAAAAAAAAAAGTGAATATATGTATGCCCAAAATATCAAAGTAGTTCTTTGCCTAAAGGCAAATATATCACAATATATTAATAGTAATTTTTTTCCATAGAACAAGCTGTTTCACCTCATATTAGGATCATTAAGCCTCCTGTTAACATTGCTTGCATTTTACTTCTTGGTTACAAAAAAAAAAACCCAACTTTATCACAGTCAAGAGTTCTGCCTTTTTTCTGGGAATCGTTTTCATTTTAAAATGCCTGTATAGCCAAAGCGATCTTGAGAAAGAAGAATGGAACTGGAGGAATCAACCTACCTGACTTCAGGCTCTACTACAAAGCCACAGTTATCAAGACAGTATGGTACTGGCACAAAGACAGAAATATAGATCAATGGAACAAAATAGAAAGCCCAGAGATAAATCCACGCACATATGGACACCTTATCTTTGACAAAGGAGGCAAGAATATACAATGGATTAAAGACAATCTCTTTAACAAGTGGTGCTGGGAAATCTGGTCAACCACTTGTAAAAGAATGAAACTAGAACACTTTCTAACACCATACACAAAAATAAACTCAAAATGGATTAAAGATCTAAATGTAAGACCAGAAACTATAAAACTCCTAGAGGAGAACATAGGCAAAACACTCTCTGACATACATCACAGCAGGATCCTCTATGACCCACCTCCCAGAATATTGGAAATAAAAGCAAAAATAAACAAATGGGACCTAATTAACCTTAAAAGCTTCTGCACATCAAAGGAAACTATTAGCAAGGTGAAAAGACAGCCTTCAGAATGGGAGAAAATAATAGCAAATGAAGCAACTGACAAACAACTAATCTCAAGAATATACAAGCAACTCCTACATCTCAACTCCAGAAAAATAAATGACCCAATCAAAAAATGGGCCAAAGAACTAAATAGACATTTCTCCAAAGAAGACATACAGATGGCTAACAAACACATGAAAAGATGCTCAACATCACTCATTATCAGAGAAATGCAAATCAAAACCACTATGAGGTACCATTTCACACCAGTCAGAATGGCTGCAATCCAAAAGTCTACAAGTAATAAATGCTGGAGAGGGTGTGGAGAAAAGAGAACCCTCTTACACTGTTGGTGGGAATGCAAACTAGTACAGCCACTATGGAGAACAGTGTGGAGATTCCTTAAAAAACTGGAAATAGCACTGCCTTATGATCCAGCAATCCCACTGCTGGGCATACACACTGAGGAAACCAGAAGGGAAAGAGACACGTGTTTCCCAATGTTCATCGCAGCACTGTTTATAATAGCCAGGACATGGAAGCAACCTAGATGTCCATCAGCAGATGAATGGCTAAGAAAGCTGTGGTACATATACACAATGGAGTACTACTCAGCCATTAAAAAGAATACATTTGAAGCAGTTCTAATGAGGTGGATGAAACTGGAGCCTATTATACAGAGTGAAGTAAGCCAGAAAGAAAAACACCAATACAGTATACTAATGCATATACATGGAATTTAGAAAGATGGTAACAATAACCCTGTGTACGAGACAGCAAAAGAGACACTGATGTATAGAAGGGTCTTATGGACTCTGTGAGAGAGGGAGAGGGTGGGAAGATTTGGGAGAATGGAATTGGAACATGTGAAATATCATGTATGAAATGAGTTGCCAGTCCAGGTTCGATGCACGATACTGGATGCTTGGGGCTGGTGCACTGTGACGACCCAGAGGGATGGAATGGGGAGGGAGGAGGGAGGAGGGTTCAGAATGGGGAACACATGTATACCTGTGGCGGATTCATTTTGATATTTGGCAAAATTAATACAATTATGTAAAGTTTAAGAATAAAATAAAATTAAAAAAAATAAAATAAAATGCCTGTATAAATGGGAATATTTCTGCTTGAGCAATGCTAGTTGATGGAACCATCTCAGACTTGTTGTCTTAGATCCTCATATTGAAAGAAAAAGAGGAGTAGGAGAAGATGAGATGGAGAGGGACAGAAGGAAGGAGAGAAGAGGAGAGAAAAGAGGAGAAGGAAAAGGAGGAGGAGGGGGGAATACAAGGGAGGAGGGGGAATAAGGAAAGGGCTTTGGTTGGATGATTGGAGCCAGATTATAGGAGACCTGAAAAGTAAAGTAAATAAACATTAAAGAATAAGATAATAACATAAAAGAATAAACATTAAAGAATGATAGATGATATCTGGCAGTCTTCACTGAAATAAATAGTGCACTCTGTTTATCAGAAGAACACAAAGAGAAGCCTGGATTTACTGGAGACCTAGGAGGTGAAGGAGATGGTAGAAGAAAATGGATGAAAGAGAACAGAAATGAGTAGATAGAAGGTGGAAGAAATGTGGAATGTAAAGCTGACTAGACAACATATGTAGAGAACCACACATTTCACATTAAGGCTTTTTGAAACTACTGAATGGTGTGAAGTGAAGTCGCTCAGTTGTATCTGACTCTTTGTGATCCCATGGACTGTAGCCTACCAGGCTTCGTCCATGGGGTTTTTCAGGCAAGAGTACTGGAGTGGGTTGCCATTTCTTTCTCCAGGGGATCTTCCTGACCCAGGGATCAAACCCAGGTCTCTCACATTGTAGGCAGATGCTTTACCATCTGAGCCACCAGGGAAGTCCACTAAATGGTGTAGTGAAAATGTAAAACAATCTGATGTGTGTTTTCTTAAGACTATCTGACAGCAGGGAGATGATGGATAGGACAATGAAAATGTATACTAGGAGACTAGTTTTGAGATTCTGGAAGTAAGAAGCCTTATATGACCATAATAAAACAATCTCAAAAATAACAGTCTTATCCTGCTGTATTGTGATTTAGTCACATTGTCATGGTTTTATCATTGCTTTCATATGCTAAAACTCAAGAATAAACTGATCCTAAGTTACTATATTGTAAACGTTTGTATTTTTTAAGTTTGTTGCCCGCTTTCCAACACCAGGGTATAAAAATGCCAATTCCCAATTGCCAAACAAATCTCGTTGGCAGAGTGAAAGCATAGTACCTATGCTAGAAATTCAATTGTTCTCCCATTATTTTTGCAAGAGGGCAGTAAAAAATATCAGTATGAATATCCTTGGAATTATTATTCATTGTCTTCATTCAGGTGAGTAGTACACCATTTTTAAAGGACACGATACATATTTTTATGATAGCATTTTATAAGCTTTCACAGGGCAAAACTGTTTTATTATTTATTAGTTTTATCCACCCCTTCACAAATTCTGGATAGCATTTTTCTCTACCTTTTTAAGCACTACCCTTTTCCTATTTCCCTCATGTATCAAGAAAACAGAACAAGAAAAACAAACTTGCATTCAATCCAATGATCATTTATGCAACTGATCTCATGTGCAAGGTGATGTGATAAATTAGAAGCCCTTTATTTATTCCTGGCTGAATGACATACAGGCAAAATGCCAGTGTGTAAGTTTGGGGTCAGAATGTGACAAGAGTTGGATTATGATGTAAAATGCTTTGAGATTACTTAAAGAAGAAAAGTATTATGTTTATTGTGAGGAATGTGATAAAACTTCCTGGAAGAGAGGGCATTTCCATTTATCTTAAAAACCGCATCAACTTGGGAAAGCCTGATTACTACATCATGAAAACAAACTGTTTCCTCTCTAAATGGAGAGGACAATAAAAAATAAGAACAAAGGCAAAAATAAGGAAATGTTAAGCATGGAGAGAATACTGAAAGCAGCTCCATGGGGGCTAGAAAAAGAAAACCTATGGGTTGTCACACTACAATGATTTGGAATATGATATTCCCAAATATTTTAAAAACTAGATTTTGCAGTATCTTCAAACTGAGGTCAGTATAATTTCTAGGAAAATTTCCAAGTTCATTTTAGTTTTATAAAATCATCAAAACAAAAAAAGTACAAATGTGAGTAAAACCAAGGAAAGTGAAGTTGCCCTATTTATATAGAGGTAGAAGAAATATTAATAGAATTGCTAGAACTACATCTGTGATTAGATGTAGTAGTGGGGATACAGGAGAAAGGTATAGATGGAACGAGTTTTAAGTTTTGAACCAAGTTGTAAACTGCAATTTGGAAAGGCTGACTTTGTATTCATGATGTGTATGTGAAAATAATGAATTTAACTTCAGTTGTGTTGTGTTTGAAGTTCCTAAGGCCAGGGAGGGAGGAAGTCTGTCTCAGGAAGGAACAATATCTCAGGAGAGATATTTTGGGGAGAGTTATGTAAAGAAGTACTTACTGTAAGCTAGCACTTGATATTGTTTTATTTATTGTAGCCTTTCTACTAGACATGTAGTGGTATCTGTTATCTCCTTTGATTTCAATTTCAGTTTTCTTATTGAATAATTAGGTTGGACATCTTTCCTGAACATATTTGTCATCTGCATATCTTCTTTGATGAAGTTAACAATTCAGATTTTTACCCATTTTTAAAATTGAATGGTTTGTTTCCTTATTGTTAGACTAAAGAAAAGTTCAGTCTTTCTTTAGTGGATTTTGCATTTGCACACATAGATGAGAACTTTTTGTATAACCCAAGGTCGTTGAGGTTCGTTTGCTCCTATGTTCTATTTAAATGTTTAATAATTTTATATTACATCTTTGGATATGCAATTCATTTTGTTTTGGAAAGGTGTGAAGAACAGATCAAGATTTCAAGTGTATATCCAGTTGTTCAAACATCATTCACTTAACACTATTCATTCTCCATTGACTTTCCTTTACCACTTTTCAAAAATCAACTGGTGATGTTTGTGTGGTTCTATTTCTAGACTGAATTTTTTCTCACTAATCTTTGTTATAATACCACAAAGTCGTTGTTATTATAACTATAAAATAGTCTTTAAAATCATATAGCACAAGCCCTCTCAATTTTGTTTTTCATTGTCAAAATAGTTTTGACTGTTATTTTCATTCTCATATATTTTATAGCAGCTTCTTCATATTCATAAAAAAGGACTGCTGAAGTGATTTTGAGGGGATTATTTATTATTTATTTGGTAGTATGGTAATGTATTTTAATAACATAAATTTAGTTGCTTTCCATATGTCGTTTTTTTTTTTTTTTTTCCTTCCTCAGTTCTTGTCTTGTTGTAGCAAAGAATTGAAATGACAGACCAGTTACAGCACAAGCAAGCAGGATTTATTAAGCAGCAGTCCATAAACCCTGGAGATGTGAAAGGGGACCAGCTCCTATAGGAGTGGTCCCAACCTGTCTTGGTTTCCTTTTCTATACTTTTTGTCTCTTCCCATTGGTGGTTCCTGGGTCTGGTTTGGCTATTCCCCATGCAGAATAGGGCTTGCACAAGAGACCAATCAGGAAAAGAAATGTGTTTCCAATCAGTGAAAGGAGTGTGTTAAGTGTGTTTCCCTACCGAAGGTTCTCATTCCAGGCCATGGTTTCCTTTTTCCTGGGCTTTTTCCTTTCCTTTGTCCTCAGCAAAGTTCTAATCATTGCTTCCTCCGACCACGATCTTGGAGCCTGTTTCACTGTTCTAACTATGTAACACATACATTTCTATTTTATGAAAATATTGTGTAAGATGACAATTATCTGTTCCTTAAAATTTTTAGTAAGCCATTTGCCTTTAAGTCTTGCCCTGGAGGAAATGTTTTGGTTGCATCTCTGCCTTCTTTTAATTGCATTAAATCTGCACATAAATTTAGAGGATTTTCATCAGAATTAGGTAGGTCTTCCAATCCATGAGATTGGTAATATCTTCTTTGATAGTAAACATTTGATTCTTTTTATCTGCATTCTGTGTCTTTAGCATAAAGATATTCATATGTTGTATTAGTTTTATGCATTAGTATTGCAATATTTTATAGATATGCATTTTCTACTTTTTGTCTTAACTAGTATATGCTGCACATTTAATTTTACTTATATGTATTTCTCTGCCCTACCATTAGAATATAAGCATTTGAAAGCATGAATTCTATATGAATTTTATTTTTTCAAAACCATTTTGTGTACTGTATTTATATCCTAATATTTGGCAAAGACTTGGTGGTTCAAATATTTCTGAGAGAAGGGAAAAAAGAAAGAAAAAAGAAAGCAAGAAAATTTGTGTTTCAATGACAGTTAATCTTTAGTCAGCTATGTGATTATTATTCTGCTCTCTAAATTACATGCAAATATTACCTACTAAAAGCCAAGTTCAAGTTCAGTCAGTTTAAGCAATTAATTAAAATTATGGTATCTAATAACATAACAATATTTGCATATCACAGATAGCCATATTCTAAGACATCAGAAAAAAATCTTAGGAAAAATCTCATACACATTTTTGAGAACAATACTCAATGTAGTAAGAATGCAAAATGAGAATCATAATCTTTATTTTCTCAATTAGAATAAAAATATGGCAGAATGAATTTAGTTGTTAATAAAATATAATGCATTATTAATTCCTCAATGAAGGGTTATTTAACATTATTGTAAAAAAAATCTATGTCACATCAACTGATTCACATGAACATTATACACATATATTACATGTATAGTGTTTGTGAATGTAACTATGAAATTCCAACTATATACATGTTGATTATTAATCATTAGTGATTAGTTATTGTAAACATATTATTTTTGTAAATTTATCTTATTAATATAGGTTCATACTACCACTCCCTCTATTTCATGATTACTTAAAATTGAAATTGGAAATATTCTGACAATGAAAAACTATTCCCCATCTTACATGATAATCATATGTACCTTGCATCCAGTTTCATATGATCTCCATTCCTGCCTGATTAGCCTTTATCATAAAAGATAAAACCTACTGTCTATTATTAAAGAACAGTCTTTCCTTAATGCAGAGTCACCATAGTCACCATAATTAAGAATCATCATTATTCTTACCACCAGAAGCACGATAATCACCTTGACGCATGAACACAAATGACATTTAGTTAAATTATTTTGTGGATTTGTAGGATTGAATCAACCTAAAGTTTTTTAAAACCTTGAATGTTGGATCTGTATAAGTAGAAATTTTGTATATTTGGGAACAGCACAGCTAGAATCTTATCTCTTTGGTTATAAGCTCTATCTTTCTGTTGGTGAAAACACTCAGTAAAAAGAAAAATCATTGAATGTTTTCGAACATTTATACAACAGAATAGTGTATAAAACCTCCACCTGAAGGAAATAGGATCAAAATGAAGGAGGAAACAGAACAGGCTCTATCTTGAAAGCAGGACTCTATCTTGGGCTGGACTGTGGACTTTGAGCTAAATGCTCAGTATCTATGGAAAGGACATACCAACTGGAAAACCAGGCCCCTGGAAGGAAGAGCCCCAGGGCTCTCCATCACCTAAAAGAACCCCTAATTATCTATGTAACCGAATAGAATCATACATTCTATTATGCTTATTGAGGAATGACCACAAGCCTATTGATAATTGTCCACTATTAACTACCTAGGTTTAAGGCATATTAATCATGGGTTGACTTTGATTGTATGTTTCTTTTTCCTTTGTTCAGACTAGTTTCAGGGAATTTGGGGAGGTGGGTTTGGGCATGTTCGCTTGGGGTATATAAAGTTTTCACAAAAACTGGTCAGGGTCCTTGGCTAAGAGGAGACTCTGCCTTGGGCCCACCGGTGTAATAAACTGCATTCCACTATCTGCATTGTCCTTCTGAGTGAGCTTGTTTCCCGGAACGCGTGGCTACAACAAAAATTGGAAAGGAGCAGAGAATTACTGCTGTAAAATGAGTCTGGAACTTTTTAACTTTTTCTATGTTAAAATCTGATCTCATCTAGATGGCAGGTAGCACAAATGTTTATAATTGGGAAAAAACTGGAATTGACCATCACTAGAATTTTAGGGGAATTCCTTTGTGAAGTGTTAAAAGTCACATTTAAGAATCCTTTCATTGCAATTTTTAGATGAAAAGTTCTGGGTGACTTTGCTTTTTCCTCTTGGGTCCAGATGGAATAGTATGCACTTTTTAAAACCATCTGTCATGCAGCACCTTAATCTTCTTATATCAACTACAGGAGAATAAGAACATCTGACTTTGTAGAGATAAAGTTAACATGACAGGATGTCAGCCAGACTCTTTCATATGGTGCTTCCAACATTTTGTCGAGTCACTTTGAGATCTTTTCACTTGGCTGTCTTATGGGCTCAAAAGCAGAGAACATAATGCCTATTTTAGAAGCTGGTAAATGTCATTGCTTTCTTGCCAATATATATATTTTTTCATTCATCAAATTCTCCAGAAGATCATCCTGAGTAGAATTTTCCCTCCTTGCAAGTGACATTGCATAAATTTTGTTTATTTAAGCATCACCAGCTATAAAGCTTACCACAAATAATGTACTGATATTAAGTACGGATGTTTTCTTTGAAAAGAAACATAGGCAAGACTAAGTATTGAAGAGGTAGATTATAGTTATTTATTCATCCTTTATTTAAAGGATGTGTAATTTAGGGTCTGCAAAGAAAAAAAGGCAGTACAATAGAGTAATTGAGGGTGTTTTGATGAAGGGACAAATTTATTTACAAAGACTAGAGTAGAATTTTGTCCTTTATTGAGCCCATCTTTGCATCAAATGTTCCCTTGGTATCTCTAATTTTCCTGAAGAGATCTCTAGTCTTTCCCATTCTATTGTTTTCCTCAATTTCTTTGCATTGATCACTCAGGAAGGCTTTCTTATCTCTTCTTGCTATTCTTTAGAACTCTGCATTCAGATGGGTCTATTTTTCCTTTTCTCCTCTGCTTTTTGCTTCCCTTCTTTTCACAGTTATTGTAAGGTCTCCTTGGATAGCCACTTTTCTTTTTCTTGGGGAATATCTTGATCCCTGTCTCCCGTACAATGTCACGAACCTCCATCCATAGTTCATCGGGAACTCTGTCTATCAAATCTAGTCCCTTAAATCTATTTCTCACTTCCACTGTATAGTCATAAAGTATTTGATTCAGGTCATACCTGAATGGTCTATTGGTTTTCTCCACTTTCTTCAATTTCAGTCTGAATTTGCAATAAGGAGTTCATGATCTGAGCCACAGTCAGCTCCTGGTCTTGTTTTTGCTGACTGTATAGAGCTTCTCCATCTTTGGCTGCAAAGAATATAATCAATCTGATTTTGGGGTTGACCATCTGGTGATGTCCACGTGTAGAGTCTTCTCATGTATTGTTGGAAGAGGGTTTTTTCTATGACCAGTGTGTTCTCTTGTCAAAACTCTATTAGCCTTTGCCCTGCTTCATTCTGTACTCCAAGGCCAAATGTGCCTGTTACTCCAGGTGTTTCTTGACTTCCTACTTTTGCATTCCAGTCCCCTATAATGAAAAGGACTCTTGAGAGTCCCTTGGGCTGCAAGGAGATCCAACCAGTCCATCCTAAAGGAGATCAGTCCTGGGTGTTCATTGAAGCTGAAACTCCAATACTTTGGCCACCTGATGCAAAGAGCTGACTCATTTGAAAAGACCCTGATGCTGGGAAAGATTGAGGGCAGGAAGAGAAGGGGACGACAGAGGATGAGATGGTTGGATGGCATCACCGACTCAATGGACATGGGTTTGGGTAGAGTCCAGGAGTTGGTGATAGATAGAGAGGCCTGGCATGCTGCGGTTCATGGGGTCACAAAGAGTAGGACATGACTGAGCGACTGAACTGAGAGTAGAATTTATGAGGAATTGTCAGAGGAAACAATGCAAAGGTAGCAAGAGCTGAGAAGGTCCACCACTCTAGTCCCACTTATACTAAGAGAGAGATAGGCATCTAGAATGCAGGGAAAAGTAGAGCTGAATTAAATGGGCTATTTGGCTCTAAAAGGGATCTGTGGCCTTGGGATAGAAAAACAGCTATTTTCAGTTTAAACCTATCAGGAGAGGAACTAAGGGCAAATATGCTCTTGACCTGCCCTTTCCTCCATTTCTTATGGATAAAACAACACAGAACCTATAGGACATGAAGCCTAATTGATGCAATATGAGTTAAGTCAGCTTCTTGAAGCATATTAAATTATAAGAAATAATGAGTGGATTTCAGTGAGAATTAGAAAATATATAGCACAATTTATTTTAGGTGTTGACTAAAACATTATTAGAAGGGAATGGCACCCCAGACCAGTATTCTTGCCTGGAGAATTCCATGGACAGAGGAGCCTGGTGGGTTACAATCCATGGGATCACAAAGAGTTGGGCATGACTGAGTAACTAAAAAACAACAACAACAACAAAAAATTCAGTCTGAAAGTAGAGAGTTATGTTTTATTTGCCAGTAACTTTTAGGATTTCAAGCCTGGGAGGCAGCATTTCAATTAACCCTGAGAGAACTGCTCCAAGTGGGTAATGGGGGAAGTCAGGTTATATAGAAGGTTGCCCCAAAGGGCAAGTATTCTGAATGTCAAGATACTATTTTTAATTAAAGAAAATCAGATATTCCAAATTAAGGAATTTAGCACTTTTCTATATATGGGAAGAAACAAGAGTTGATATGCACCTCAGATGTGCGTATCTGGTCTGGGGCCAGTATCCTGTGTTTTCACATCCTGAGTTTTCACAGGGCTCACTGTAGGGAGTGGCTGCAGTCTGGTGGCTGTTAGATGGCAAGTATTCTTTTCTTCATGAGTTCTTCTGGGCACATCTGCTCACGTTGGAGGGCTGCAAGCATTGATTATTGTGACATCCTTTGTTTACAGATATGAAAGGCAGTATTTCATTTGTCATAGGCATTGTATTCTCTTTTTTATCATCTTTACACTCACCAAAATATTGAGGACAGATTGTGAGGATTTATACAATCAGTTAACAACTGAAATACAGAAAAGCTTTAATCTTATGGAAATTTGCCAAGAACAGTTGTCAAAATCTCATTTGAGGATACTGCTACTGAAATTTTTAAATGAAACATATGTGTTCATTAGGTTTATCCTGTAACACAAATATGCCATACATTTTGATGATACAGGAGATATAAGACATAATACCTATCCTTAAGAAGCTTATTATCAGATTCAAGGAAAAGAACAAACATACATCTAAAGTAACTAAGGATACAAAAACAAATACAGAACAGTATTTTTCTGTATACCCTAGACTTTATTATAAATATGAAGAAGAGAATACTATAGCAGTAGAAAAAACTTGCTGTAACATCTATGTCTCTAACTGAACTTAGACCATGTAGAAAAGACAAGACACTCCAGAAAAAAAAAAAAAAGAAGAAGTAAGCATTAAATATATTATTAAAGAAAGTAAAACTGTTAGTCTTGTAACTGTGTCTGACTCTTTGCAACCCCAAGGATTGTGGCCCACCAGGCTCCTCTGTTTGTGGAATTCTCCAGGCAAGCGTACTGGAGTGGGTAGCCATTCCCTTCTCCAGGGGATCTTCCCAACCCAGAGATTGAACCCAAGTCTCCTGCATTACAGGCATATTCTTTACCATTTGAGCCACCAGAGGATTAGAAATTGGTGTAGACTGAATCAAATCCGTGAGGAATTTTGGAAAAATAGCATTTGTGTAAGTTTTTTGGGGTCATATATCAGGGGAAAGAGGCAGATTTATATTTTCTATTGCTACTTACCTAGAAATATTTATCTCTTGATGGCACATATAAAAAGCCTAATAAATATTAATGAAGAAGGAAGCCAAAAGAAAATTTGTCAAAGAAGAGAAAAATACTATTTCCCTGACCATGGAAGTTCTACAAGAAAACAAATACATCACCAAACTAATGCAAACATTATTTTTTATAAGTTTACTTCATTCCCAGGAGATCTATATCTGAGCCTATGTCAACTATTCAAAGAATCCTTCAGGAAAATCTAAGTTAAGCAATGAAAATCCATTTGACTACCTCACTCGACTGTCTATCATCAAGTCTCTCTTCTTGATAAAGTAGTGAATCAGTCATGCTGTGTCAGATAGTGATTCTACATAAATGAGAATTATTTTCTTACATCCAGACTGACCCTGCAGCTATGGAAGTACCCATTTATGTATTAACCAAAATTTCCATTAAAGGAATCCAGAAATCTCTAATCCCCAAATCTTAAATATAAGTCTGCTTCATGATTTAATTTTAATCTTCAGTGAGGTTTTTTTGTTATTCAGTTACTCAGTCCTATCTGACTCTTTATGACGCCATGGACTGCAGCACGCCAGGCTTCCCTGTCCTTCACCATCTCCCGGAGCTTGCTCAAACTTATGTCCATTGAGTCGGTGATACCATCCAACCATCTCATCCTCTGTCATCCCCTTCTCCTCCTGGCCTCAATCTTTCCCAGCATCAGGGTCTTTTCTAATGAGTCAGCTGTTCACATCAGGTAGCCAAAGTATTGGAATTTCAGCTTCAGCATCAGTCCTTCTAATGAATGTTCAGGATTGATTTCCTTTAGGATAGACTGGTATGATGTCCTTGCTGTCCAAGGGGCTCTCAAGAGTCTTCTCCAACACCACAGTACAAAAGCATCAATTCTTCAGTGTTCCTCCTCCTTTCTGGTCCAACTCTCACATGTTAAGCATTTACTGGGTCTGGTAAGCAATGTCATTCAAGAGTCTACGTGCTCCATTGCTACACTATGTCAGTTGCAACAAAGATTACAGATAAGCCTTAGAGGATTGCATTATCCATGTGCAACTTAGAGCATCTAAACTAACCTTAATCTCTAATATGTTAGAAATTAAAATCATATTAAGATGGCAAGGTGCCCCATCAATAGAAACATACAGATGGATGGATTATAATGAAGACATGCACATTCCCATTAAAAAGAACTGCCAGGATCTCTCCCCACCATTAAACCTTTATTTTCCTTTGATTTTAGTGAGTTTTAATACTGACATAAACCTCTGTGAAAGACCCACAAGAAATGAAGCTCCAATCTAGAAAGTAACTGTCAGGAGAAGCTATTCTTTTGTACTTTATGTAATAGCTGTTTATATTAGCCTTTATTATCTTCTACTGCTTTAATGGAAGCATTTCTGATGAATCAGACACTTGTGTTTGTATATTTGTCTTGATTACACAATCTATGCATTCAACTGAAAGCAGAGATCATCCCACAAATTCTTAGAAGTAAAATAGCAGTCTTAAAATATTCAGAAGAAACAGAGAGATTTCATCCTGAGCATACGCAAAAATTGTACAGAATGTAGAGCTGTATTTAAATTCTTATATCTAATTTTGTTAGGTATAATTATTTTATAATAATCAACAATAATTTACACCTTTTCTTCTGGGAAAGTAATATTCAAGATCAACTGGTTATATAGTTCTGAAATACTAACTCAAATTATGAGTTTCAAATAAGCTGATAAAACACATTTTAAAAAGTAAGAAAAAACTGTTTCAGTCCTTAAATTGACAGGCACAGGGTAACTGATTAATACCAATATTTACAGAGGCCACCAATTACTCCACATTCCAGTTCTTCAGTGAAATGTATGAAGCCTGGAAGACTTTTCAAGAAGGTCTGCTTTTCTTGTATTATCTTTTTCTCCCATGTCTTTGGAGAAAAATACGTGCAAGAGGGATAATGAATAAAAATTAATGCAGAAACTCCTGGGAAAATAAGTCACAGGAGAGATCCCACAGGGTACATTCAAATATAATTAGGCTTCTAGCTTTAGTTTTGTGGTAGGATTTTATGCATTATCTGAAATTCTATTCTTGAGCAAGTTGATAAAGGCTTTGATTGGAATAGTTTGGTAAATTCCAGTATAACTGTATTTTCCTTCCAGTTATTTCTCTTTTGTCTGTCATGATAATGACACATTTGTTCCTCATTGTAAATAACTTAAAAAAAAATAAAAGTTAAAAACATTTCTGAACCTAAGGAGACTTTCCTAGTGGAATGTTTCATTGAGGAAAATAATCATTTAATTATATAAATATTGATTGTATTTTGTTTTACTATTTTTAGGTCTTGTAAGAAAAATTCTCTGATACAAGACACAAAAGAAAGCCTTGAATAAAACAAATACACATAAACCCCTCCAAATTACAACCAGAAAAACAGTATTAGCAGTGTTGACTTCAGAAGAATCTAATCAATGATTCATTTTACTATCAGCAAAGAGCTCTACTTATATAGCATGTGTCTAATGATTTTAAGCTCATCTCTTGTTTAGTTTCACTGCATAATTATGTAGCAAAGTCAGAAGTGCTATGAGGCACTGAACTCTGCTTACTACTATTGGTCTGAAATACATTGTACACTTAGCCCCCTGTTTCTGGTTCTTTCACATACAGTGAAAATCATATCTTTTTAGAAATCATAAGATAAAAGATCTTCTCTAACATCCAATAATCCAATAATAATAAGACAGAAACAACAACATGAAACAGATATTTTACTGATGAATCATTGTGCAGTGAAAGAGGGAGAGAATTAACACTCAACCTGTTCCATTGCTAAACATTCATGATGACGATTTAACATCTGGACTAAGGAAACCAGGTGGTTACAGTGAGAAAATTAGGCAACTTAAAGTCTTCAGAAAACTAAGAACCCCCCCAGTAGGGGGAAAATAATCAAGGTTGATTAAGCTTGTTGTTCAGTCACCAAGTTGTGTCTGACTCTTTGTGAACCCATGGACTGCAGCACACCAGGCTCCCCTGTTCTTTCCTATCTCCCAGAGTTTGCTCAAATTCATGTCCATTGAATGGTGAAGCTGTATAACCATCTCATCCTCTGCTCCTTCTCCTTATGCCTTCAGTCTTTCCCAGTGTCAGAGTCTTTGCCAATGAGTTGGCTCTTCGCATCAGGTGGCCAGAGTATTAGAACTACAGCTTCAGCATCAGTCCTTTCAATGAATATTCAGGATTGACTGGTTTCATCTGCTTGCAGTCCAAGGGACTCTCAAGAGCCTTTTCCAACACCACAGTACAAAAGCAGCAAGTGTTTTCTCCAGCACCACAGTTTGAAGGCATCGATTCTACAGTGCTCGGCTTTATGGTCCAACTCTCATACATATACATGACCACTGGAAAAACTGTAGCTTTGTAATAAATTCACCTAAAACTATAAAGAGTCACAGTTTTCTTTTATAGGGACAACTAGCATTGTGGGTGACATCAAGAGGCATATGAATCACATTATATGGAGAGAGTTGGGCCATTTTATTTTCTGTATTAATGGCAGATTACCAAACTGTAAACTCCATAAGGTTTGCCACCTTCTAACCCTCAACTAACAGAGTATATCCCACAAAGCCACTTTTAAGTACATATTTGATCAATGCAAGAATGAATGAATACATTGATAGAAATACTTGCATTTGCAGATTTTTAAGAGTACATATTATTCTCACAATCACTATGTTCATGTTATAAGCAGAGAAGTCAATGGCACCCCACTCCAGTACTCTTGTCTGGAAAATCCCATGGATGGAGGAGCCTGATAGGCTGCAGTCCATGGGGTCACACAGAGTCAGACAGACTGAAGTGACTTAGCAGTAGCAGCAGCAGCATCGTGTTACAAGAGAAGCAAACTATTAATCATCTTCCCTTTGTCAAAAGTATAGAAAAATTTTCTCACTTCATATTTCTATAGAAACTTTATTTCTTCAGTTCTTCTATACATTTATCTTCTTTTCAAAATCTATACATGTTCAAAAAATGTTCTGTAATTCTCAAGTTGTTCAAAGTATTCATCCCTCAGGTTGCTTAATGCCAGTCTTCAGAAGTAAAAAGTGAGAACCTGCATTAATATCAGTGAAATATTGTTCAGTGTAGAGCAAAGTGTAGAAATAGAGGCATAGACACACCCCTGCCATGCTGAAATTCTTAAAGGAGGAGGAGAATTCCCAGGATCTTGCTGCATGCAGCCTCATTACCAAATACTTAAACAAATATTTAACTTCATCACAACGTGGCTACCTAATGAGATCTTCTTTAAAAAGCAAATTATTTTGTATGTAAAAAGCCTTTCCTCCATAATTTTAAATGGAGAATCCCATAATAATGTATTTATAGTAATGCTTGGACCAACAGTATGATGATAAAGACCACTGTTGAGTTTAGCAATCAATCCTAGGGGAAATATGTAAGTGATCTGTTTGACTTTATTGGAAGATTAAAAGGATTTTGCTTTGTTTTCCTCAATTGTTTCTTTATTCAGGACCCTCAGCAGATATCCAGTTGTCAGAAATGTGTGCATAAATTATTTGACCCCAAGAAATATTTTCATATTATCCTCAGTTGTTATAAATCATATAATTTAATTTCACTTATTTTTAACATTTCTTAAAAATGCATAAAAAATCCTGTTATTTGCTTGCTAATAAGGGAGCAAGAGTCTTTGAAATGTCAAGAGTAGTAGTAAACCATGGTGATTCTAGCATAACTTAGACTATTAACATTTGTATACCGGAGTGCCCATGGTATGTCTTTGAAAAAGTTTGTAAATAAAGTAGTAAAATTCATGCCTGGCTGGTATTCGACCTCTGTTATGACTTATATTGAGCACTGGCTAATATGTGTCTTTCGAAGTCTTACCTCAGATCTGGTTTAAGTGAGTAGAATGTACCTTGAACAATGTAAAGAAAATCATTAAAAAAAAAAAAAACAGATATGGCTTGCCTAATAATTACATTTTATGGGCTACCTTTCAATAACTACCTTAATAATAGCAATTCTTTCCACACATATGAGACTGTTTTTCAATCATTTCAGAGCCCCAAACTACATAATAATAGACATGACTCACCTTTCTAATATAAACATTCCATTAAGGTGTCTGATATTGCTGATCCTATCACTATCATAGGGTCAAACCTGGGTTTCCCAAATTGCAGGCAGATCCTTTACTATCTGAGCCACCAGAGAATCCCTGTAATATATATACCAATGTCTTAATCTTGCAATAACAGGTATTCAGCTAGAATGCATAGCTGTGGTTATTAAAACTAGTTTTATAATATTACATATAATGATAATTTTTTGGTAATGGTTCTTTTATTAGTTTTCTAGAGCTATCATCGGAGAAGGCAATGGCACCCCACTCAGGTACTTTGCCTGGAAAATCCCATGGGCAGAGGAGCCTGGTGGGGTGCAGTCCACGGGGTCACAAAGAGTCGGACATAGCTGAGCCAGTGTGCAGGCACACATTTGATCAGGACATTAGTCATATCTGATTAGGATCTACCATAGTAACTTCACTTTAACTTGATTACCCCCATAAAGATCCTACCTTTAAATAAGGCCACACTCTAAAATACTGGGAAATAGGACTTCAACATAAGGATTTTGGGTGGACACATTTAACCCAAAACAATGCTTCATATGAAAAAGACAGTAATTTAGCATTAAATGTTTAGGTAACTGATTAAGAACAAAGCCTTGATTCAGATTTTATGGGTATAAATCCTGGCCCTTCTGCTTTCCACTTTCTTTGTGTGTATAAGCTATTTGTGCCTCTGATTCCTTATCTGTAAAATAGAGATAATGTTGATACCTAGTCTATTCGGTTGTTCGTAGAACTATGATTGTTCTATATATTATCACTTTTTTATTTGCCAAGAATACATACACATGTGTGTATCTGTTGTTAATACCTAAGTATTTTTTTTATACTTTTATGATGTGCTTTATGATTTCCAAGGTATACACACACACTCATATGCATGAGTATTTCTGACATAGAGAAGTGATTTAAAAGTGTTTGCTGTTAATATTTGCAAATAAATTAAGATCAAATGCTATGTTTTAAGCTTTGTCATACTCTTGATACCTTTGTTGCATATTAAAGAAATAGTACCAATTTATTATTATTGCAAGGTATACACTTTTTTTTCTTAATATGCCCTAAAGAAATAAAATAGGTTACAATGTTCAAGGTAGCTATCCAGGAGGATAAGATATTCAAATTCAATCATTTAAACTGTTTAAACAAAACTCATGTATTTTCAATTACTGGTAGAGTACATAAAAGAAGACTGATCTAGATACAAGCTGAAGAAGGCAATATAACTTACTAGTTTGAGAACATGAGCTCTGAGTAAAACAAATGTTTTCTCCACTCTCTTCTATTTGATCTTAGGCCAGTTACTTAACCTTTGAAGTCTCAGCTTTCTCAGGCATAAAGTTAAGTGAATAAAACTAATTAAATGATTAAATGATGAGCATTAAATGAGAGAGCATCTAAGGCATCTAGCATATTATGCCCCATTGTGAATTCTGAGTAAGTTGCTGTTACTTATATAAACTTGGATAAAATGCTGAATTTCTGGCCTGGAAATTCCTAATGTGTAAAACTGGCATCCAACATCTTAGGTTTTCATTACACTAAAAGTTTATAATTTTTTAAATTTATGAAGCAATCTTAGGCAGTATAAAACAGTGAAAATTGCAAATTTTTTCTCTTTCAAACTATATCTTTAAATTCTTACTTTAAAAATACACTATTTATCTTTTGGTGATTAACATTTCACTTAGTGTAATGTCCTCAGGGTTCATCCATATACAGAATTTTCTTCCTTTTATATACATACTGTAAATAATATTTCACAGTATGTATATAACACATTTTGATTATTCATCCATCCATCAGTGGACACTTGGGTTGCTTCTATCTCTTGAATATTGTGAATAATACTGCTGTAACCATAGGTATACAGAGCTCTTTGAGGTTCTGTCAGATTATTAAGTTGGTAAATTTTATGTGTTTTTTCCACAATTCAAAATAAAAAAGATATATAGCCTGCATTAAACTGTATTCTCTAACTCTGTGTAAGATTTATTCAAAATAGTGAAAAATCTGTTCATCAAAAAATAAGTTTGTGAACATAAAGAACTCACCAATGAATTTTTCTACATACTTAAAAATATTTTAAAAAATTAAAATTTCAGAAATATTATTTTATACTTGTTCTTAATATTTAATTCCAGGAACTCAATATTCTAGGATGATTCCTTACATTTAAAATATCAGTCAAAATCTGCTTTAAAATATAATGTGATAATCAAACATCATTGTAGCTCTCTCTTGATCGGCTCTATGACATGTTGGAGATAAGGGCTTGAGAGAAATATTGCTAGTTTCTTGTTTTAGTTTAGATATTTATAGGTACACAACTTTTGAATGATGGAAGTATCTAAAATTAAATAATTCTGCTCTCCAAAGTGTTATTTAAAAAAGTGAAATACCCACAGGTCGATGTAAGGTGTTAGTTTCTTTTTTAAAGTTCTTTATTGAAGAATTTTTTTCTTGATTCCATAGTAAGGTAGAATGTATATCTGAGAATTAAGTTCAATTATCAATATATATAAAACAGCAAAACCTGTAGGACATTACAGAAATTTTAATAAAAAGATCTTATCCTCTATCGTCCCCTTCTCCTCCTGCCTTCAATCTTTTCTAGCATCAGGGTCTTTTCAAATGAGTCAGCTCTTCGCATCAGGTGCGAAAGTATTGGAGTTTCAGCTTCAGCATCAGTCCTTCCAAAGAACACCCAGGACTGATCTCCTTTAGGATGGACTGGTTGGATCTCCTTGCAGTCCAAGGGGCTCTCAAGAGTCTTGTCCAACACCACAGTTCAAAAGCATCAATTCTTCAGCTCTCAGATTTCATTATAGCCCAACTCTCACATCCATACATGACTACTGGAAAAACCATAGCCTTGACTAGACGAACTTTGTTGGCAAAGTAATGTCTCTGCTTTTTAATATGCTGTCTAGGTTGGTCATAACTTTCCTTCCAAGGAGTAAGTGTCTTTTAATTTCATGGCTGCAGTCACCATCCACAATTATTTTGGAGCCTAAACAAATAGTCTGCCACTGTTTCCACATCTATTTACCATGAAGTGATGCTTATTAAAATATATTGTGATAGACAACAAATCACATATAGCCCTGAGCTTCAGTTTCACCTTTTGTTGTGTTATTTCACCAAAAGGATTGATAATCAGAATAAGAAATTGAAAAGGATTTTGAAACTTAAAATGTTAGAAATTGTGAGGGAAAATGAAACACATATGATGTCTTATTTCATGATTCATTTGATTATATTTTCATTGTTGAGTAAGATATTCCATTAAGTAATGAGTCACTAAACTATTTAAGAGGGTGGTGAATTAATTTTTCAAAATGTCTTATGATTCTGGTACTTCTACGGATAAGTTGGTCATTAGCAAATTCTAAATTAGTCAAAGGCATAAACCAGAACTACTGTAATTTACTGTAATTAGAATAATGCTTGCACATTGTGGACCCTCTATAAGTGTTTGCTGGACCAATATTAATTAGAAATATGAAGCACTTTTACAGTTTGCAAATAACTGTCTTTGTGAGAAAATAATTATACAGCTGTTTTGCTTTAGTAGACATAGCAGTGATGTAAAATAGTGTTCTGGAGAAAGCACAGGATTCAATGTTTTACAGACCTATTTGACTGTATTACTTCCCTAGACCTGTGAGAGGAACAGATGATTTACTTCTAAATTCTCTATTACTGATCCACTAAAAGGTATACTAAATTATATATAAAAATAGAAAGGGTTGTAGATGTAGTGTTATCAAAGTTACATATTGAAACCTGGCATAAGTTTTTTACAGCAATTGAAGAAAAATATTATGAAGATAAAGAGGCAATGGATATGTTAATTTGAATTATATCAGTGGACAGGATGTTTTCCACAAAAAATTTTTGATAATACTGATAATCTGAGATTCTCATGTATTAGAAATGAAATTTAATGTGAATGCCAAATATGTTTCAGGTAAATTTTAGCCTGCTAAAAAGTCCAAAACTAGAATAGATCTTTTTTCCTATTTTAAAAATAACTTTTTTGGAACCACAAAAGACCCCCAATAGACAAAGCAAATCTTGCAAAAGAACAAACTAGAAACTTCATGGTCTTTCATTTTAAACTATATTGCAAAGTTATAGTAATAAAAAGAGTACAATATTGGTATTGAAAACAGACTCATGAAAATGGAAGCCATTCATATGTAGGAGTCTTACTGTCCCTGATAATAGGTGATCGATCGCTGAACTTTGTAAATCTTGCATTTGAGTGATAGATTTTGTTGTATTCCCCTAAATACTGTTGGATTTTGCTTGGAATGCAGTTGAGTTTTTCAGATCAATTGAATCTGTTAAGGCTTGCTTTACAATTTGTTAGTATGAATACAGATCAGCTGTTACTGTGGACATAATTAAGCCCATTATTAATTTAATAATTTTCTCAAGTCTTGTATGATCTGTGGGTTAGAAGGTCTTTCTGTTCTGCTGATGGAAAGATAAATTCTCTCAGCCCTGTGTGAGCTCCAGGAATTGATAATCCTACAACTTCAAGTAATTTTCTATCTGCCCTTGTGTAATTTGTTTTTATATATAGCCATACCAATACTCAGCTAAAACTTGAAGAGCTCCCTTTGAATATCTATCCAGTTCAGTTCACTCATGCATGTCTGACTCTTTGCAACCCCATGAACTGCAGCATGCCAGGCCTCCCTGTCCATCATCAACTCCCGGAGTTCACTCAAACTCATGTCCATAGAGTCAGTGATGCCATCTACTATCTCATCCTCTGTCGTCCCCTTCTCCTCCTGCCCCCAATCCCTCCCAGCATCAGAGTCTTTTCCAATGAGTCAACTCTTCACATGAGGTGGCCAAAGTATTGGAGTATCAGCTTTAACATCATTCCTTTCAAAGAACACCCAAGAATGATCTCCTTTAAAATGGACTCATTGGATCTCCTTGCAGTCCAAGGGACTTGCAAGAGCCTTCGCCAACATTACAGTTCAAAAGCATCAATTCTTCAGTGCTCAGCTTTCTTCGCAGTCCAACTCTCACATCCATATATGACCACAGGAAAAACCATAGCCGTGACTAGATGGACCTTTGTTGGCAAAAGAATGTCTCTGCTTTTGAATATGCTATCTAGGTTGGTCATAACTTTCCTTCCAAGGAGTAACCGTCTTTTAATTTCATGGCTGCAATCACCATCTGCAGTGATTTTGGAGCCCCCAAAAATGAAGTCCAACACTGTTTCCATTGTTTCCCCATCTATTTCCCATGAAGTGATGGGACCGGATGCCATGATCTTCATTTTCTGAATGTTGAGCTTTAGCCAACTTTTTCACTCTCCTCTTTCACTTTCATCAAGAGGCTTTTTAGTTCCCCTTCACTTTTTGCCATAAGGGTGGTGTCATCTGCATATCTGAGGTTATTGATATTTCTCCTGGCAATCTTGATTCCAGCTTGTGCTTCATCCAGCCCAGCGTTTCTCATGATGTACTCTGCATATAAGTGAAATAAGCAGGGTGACAATATACAGCCTTGACGTACTCCTTTTCCTATTTGGAACCAGTCTGTTGTTCCATGTCCAGTTCCAACTGTTGCTTCCTGACCTGCATAGAGATTTCTCAAGAGGCAGGTCAGGTGGTCTGGTATTCCCATCTCTTTCAGGATTTTCCACAGTTGATTGTGATCCACACAGTCAAAGGCTTTGGCATAGGCAATAAAGCAGAAATAGATGCTTTTCTGGAGCTCTCTTGCTTTTTCGATGATCCAACAGATGTTGGCAATTTGATCTCTGGTTCCTCTGCCTTTTCTAAAACCAGCTTGAACATCTGGAAGTTCACGGTTCATGTATTGCTGAAGCCTGGCTTGGAGAATTTTGAGCATGACTTTACTAGCATGTGAGATGAGTGCAATTCTGTGGTAGTTTGAGCATTCTTTGGCATTGCCTTCCTTTGGGATTGGAATGAAAACTGACCTTTTGCAGTCCTGTGGTCACTGCTGAGTTTTCCAAATTTGCTGGCATATTGAGTGCAGCACTTTCACAGCATCATCTCTCAGGATTTGAAATAGCTCCACTGGAATTCCATCACCTCCACTAGCTTTGTTCATAGTGATGCTTCCTAAGGCCCACTTGACTTCACATTCCAGGATGTCTGGCTCTAGGTGAGTGATCACACCATCGTGATTATCTGGGTCATGAAGATCTTTTTTGTACAGTTCTTCTGTGTATTCTTGCCACCCCTTCTTAATATCACCTGCTTCTGTTAGATCCATACTATTTCTGTCCTTTATTAATCCCATCTTTGCATAAAATGTTCCCTTGGTATCTCTAATTTTCTTGAAGAGATCTCTAGTCTTTCCCATTCTGTTCTTTTCCTCTATTTCATTGCATTGATTGCCGAGGAAGGCTTTCTCATCTCTCCTTGCTATTCTTTGGACCTCTGCATTCAGATGCATATATCTTTCCTTTTCTCCTTTGCCTTTGGCTTCTTTTCTTTTCACAGCTATTTGTGAGGGCTTCCCAGACAGCCATTTTGCTTTTTTGCATTTCTTTTCCATGGGGATGGTCTTGATCCCTGTCTCCTGTACAATGTCACGAACCTCCATCCATAGTTCATTAAGCACTCTATCTATCAGGTCTAGTCTCTTAAATCTATTTCTCACTTCCACTGTATAATCATAAGGGATTTGATTTAGGTCATACCTGAATGGTCTAGTGGTTTTCCTTACTTTCTTCAATTTAAGTCTGAATTTGGCAATAAGGAGTTCATGATCCGAGCCACAGTCAGCGCCCGGTCTTGTTTTTGCTGACTGTATAGAGCTTCTCCATCTTTGGCTGCAAATAATGTAATCAATCTGATTTCGGTGTTGACCTCTGGTGATGTCCATGTGTAGAGTTCTCTTATGTTGTTGGATGAGGGTGTTTGCTATGACTAGTGCATTCTCTTGACAAAACTCTATTAGCCTTTGCCCTGTTTCATTCCGTATTCCAAGGCCAAATGTGCCTGTTACTCCAGGTGTTTCTTGACTTCCTACTTTTGCATTCCAGTCCCCTATAATGAAAAGGATATCTTTTTGGGGGGTTAGTTCTAAAAGGTCTTGTAGGTCTTCATAGAACCGTTCAACTTCAGCTTCTTCAGTGTTACTGGTTGGGGCATAGACTTGGATTACTGTGATATTGAATGGTTTGCCTTGAAACGAACAGAGATCATTCTGTCATTTTTGAGATTGCATTCAGGTACTGCATTTTGGACTCTTTTGTTGACCATGATGGCTATTCCTTCTCTTCTAAGGGATTCCTGCCCAAAGTGGTAGATATAATGGTCATCTGAGTTAAATTCACCATTTCCAGTCCATTTTAGTTCGTTTATTCCTAGAATGTCGACATTCATCCAATTTGTCTTGATTCATGGACCTAACATTCCAGGTTCCTATGCAATATTGCTTGAATATCTATTAACTTCTTTTTTTCTAATATTATGTCCCCTCAACTCTATCTGTATTAGCCTACCCCTGAATTATGATTTTGATCCCTTCAACAGATTAAGATCTCTGGATTCTATTTGCATTTCCCTCCCTGCACAACACTCACCTCCTTTGTTTCTCTTTATTCACCTATCACAGACCTGCCTTACCTATTGTCACACATATGAAAGTCATTATTTCTTACCTTCTGTTCAGTGTTATAGTGTTTGAAATCATCGGGGACAAGTCCGTCTTTGGTAATCCATCATGGTTGGAAGCAAAAGTCCTAGCACTAAATCTGTCATGCATTTCCACTTCTGTTTTTGTATATAAATATTTATTATTGTAGGTAATCAGTTCTTTGTGATGATTCCTGTGCTACCAAGCCTATTTACTCCAGGTAACTATAAATAGATACAGTCCTGATACCTTTTTTTGTTTATGGTAAACTTCTGAAATAGAAAGCGGAGCCATTTACTGTCAAGTGAAACATTTCCTATGACTGTCTATTTATTTATATAATTGACTGTCACAAACTGACATAAGCCAATTTTTCATTTTGTAAATGGCAGGTCCTTTTGGTAAATATCTGGAGGCTTTGAGATTGGAGGCAGGTGGGATCTGAATGTACTTAAATGTGAATGCTGCCACTAGGTTGTGCATCACAATGAAAGCAAGTGTATAGCTTGCAGTTCTGCCAAGAGATCAGGCAAACACAGTCTTGCATTTTGTCTGTAGTTCAAGGTGATCTCTCTTCATTTGACTTCAAAATCACAGACTAATACCTTGAACAATATGACCATGTTTTTATATTAGGAACAACACTATCGTTGAACTATTAATAGATGACAAATCCTTGTGTGAAGTGGAGGCATTATAGACTAATGTGGTCTAGATCCCAGGTGCTAACATAATAGAAGCCTGAGTTTACCCACCACAATACACCAATCTCAGATCCCCTCAAACCCCACATGTGGCAGGGTCTGGAGACTAGAGGCCACTTTCTTGTTCAGTCATTAAGTTATGACTGGCACTTGCTACCCTATGGACTGCGGCTCTCCAAGCTCCCCTGTCCTTCACGATCTCCCAGAGTTTGTTCAAATTTATGTCCGCTGAATTGGTGATGCTATCTAACCATTTCATCCGCTGCCACCCCCTTCTCCTTTTGCCTTCAGTCTTTCCCAATATCAGTATTTTTTCCAGTGAGTCAGCTCTTCACATTAGGTAGCCAAAGTATCGGAGCTTCAGCTTCAGCATCAGTCCTTCCAATGACTATCCAGGGTTGATTTCTTTTAGGATTGATTGGTGGCTTTCATGGTGGCTCAGATGGTAAAGAATCCACCTGCAATGTGGGAGACCTGGGTTTAATCCCTGGGTTGGAAAGATCCCCTGAAGGGAGGGCATGGTAATCCACTCCAGTATGCTTACCTGGAGAATCTCCATGGACAGAGGAGCCTAGAGGGCTACAGTCCATGGGGTCACAAAGAGTTGGACACAACTGAGCACCTAAGCACAACACAGGATTGATTGTTTTGATCTCCTCACACTTTAAGGGACCCTCACAAGTCTTCTCCAGCACCACAATTTGAAATCATCAGTTCTTTGATGCTCAGCTTTCTTTATGTTCCAACTCTCACATCCATACATTGACTGAAAAAACCATAGTTTTGACTGTACAGACCTTTATTGGTAAAATGATGTCTCTGCTTTTTAATATGCAGATTGTCATAGCTTTTCTTCCAGGGAGCAAGTGTCCTTTAATTTCATGGCTGCAGTCACCATCCTCAGTGATTTTTGAACCCCAAAAAATAAAATATGCCACTGCTTCCACTTTTCCCTCTTCCATTTGCCATGAAGTGATGGGACCAGATGCCATGATCACAGTTTCTCTAATGTTGAGTTTTAAGCCAGCTTTTCACTTTCCTCTTATACCCTCATCAAGACACTCTTTAGGTCCTCTTCACTTTCTGCCATTAGGGTAGTGTCATCTTCATATCTGAGGTTGTTGGTGTTTCTCCCTGAAGTCTTGATTCCAGCTTATGCTTCATCCAGGCTGGCATTTCACATGATGTACTCTACATAGAAGTTATATAAGTAGGGTGACAATATGCAGCCTTGACATAATCCTTTCCCAATTCTGAACAAGTTCATTGTTTCATGTCTGGTTCTAACTGTGGCTTCTTGATTTGCATACAGATTTCTCAGGAGACAGGTAAGGTGGTCTGGTATTCCCATCTCTTTAAGAATTTTCCACAGTTTGTTGTGATCCACCCAGTGAAAGGTTTTAGCACAGTCAATAAAGCATAAGTAGATGTTTTTCTAGAATTCCCTTGCTTTTTCTGTGATCCAAAAGATGTTGGCAATTTGGTCTCTGGTTCCTCTGCCTCTTCTTAATGCAATTTTTATATTTGAAAGTTCTTGGTTCCTATGTTGCCAAAGGCTAGCTTGAAGGATTTTGATCATAACCTTACTAGCATGTGAAATTAGTGCAATTGTATTAATCTTTGACATTGCCCTTCTTTGGGATTGGAATGAAAATTGACCTTTTTGAGTCCTGTGGGCACTGCTGAGTTTTCCAAATTTTCTTGCATATTGAGTGCAGCACTTTAACAGCAATTTCTTTAGGATTTTTAAATAGCTCAGCTGGAATTCCATCACCTACAGTAGTTTTGTACACAGTAATGCTTCCTAAGGCCCACTTGACTTCAAGCTCTAGGATGTCTAACTCTAGGTGATTAACTGCATCACTGTGGTTATCTGAGTCATTAAGACTTTTTTTTTTTTTTTTTTTTGTATAGTTCTTCTGTGTATTCTTGCCACTTTCTATTAGTCTCTTCTGCTTCTGTTAGGTCTTTACCATTTTGATCCTTTATTGTGCCCATTCTCACATGAAATGTTCCCTTGATATCTTTAATTTTCTTGAAGAGATTTTTATTCTTTGTCCTTCTATTGATTTTCTATATTTCTTTGCTTTGTTCACTTAAGAATGCTTTCTTATTTCTTCTTGCTATTCTTTGAAACTCTGCATTCAGTTGGGTATATCTTTTCCCCTTTTCCTTGCCTTTTGCTTCTCTTCTCTCAGCCTTTAGTATAACCACCTCAGACAACCACTTTGCCTTCTTACATTTCTTTCTTTGGTCATCACCTTCTGTACAGTGTTACAGACCTCTGTCCAAAGTTCTGCAGAAAGATGTCCCTTTCATCATAGGGGATTAGAATTAAAAAGTAGGAAGTCAAGAGATACCTGGAGTAACTGGTAAATTTGGCCTTGGAATATAAAATGAAAGAGGGCAAAATCTAACAATTTTGTCAAGAGACTACAAGGTCATAGCAAACACCCTCTTCCAACAACACAAGTGATGACTGTACACATAAGCATCATCAGATAATCAATACCGAAATCAGATTGGTTATATTCTTTGCAGCCAAAGATGGCTCTATACAGTCAGCAAAAACAAGACCGGGACCTGACTATGGCTCAGAGTATGAGCTTTTTATTGCAAAATTCAGGGTTAAATTAAAGAAAGTAGGGAAAACCACTAGGCCATCCAAGTATGATCTACATCAAACACTGTATCATTATATGGAAGCCACTAGGATATCCATATTCCACCACGGGGTGCATTCTTTCTGAGTCACTAGTATCTCCCATATTCCACCATGGAGTACATTCTTTCCAACACTGAGAGAATTACAGGAACCTGAGATTTTGTTTAGTTTCCTTGACACCCAGAAGCAGTGTGGGTCTTAGGGACCATCAGGATCACTCCTGAGTGCAGAAGGCCCGTCTGCATCCCTGAAGCAGGAACCAAGCTCTCCTGGCCCTCTACCCTTACACTACCCCTTGTGACAGATCTAGACCTTGTAAGGCTGTAGGACAGTGGGAAAAGGGGACTTGGTAGTTTTCCAAGGAATCTGTTCTTATTGAGAGCTGGGAGTGAGACAGCAGGAGCCCCGGCCATCCCAATTCAACCCCTGGTTGAGAAATGGTGTGGTCCCTTCCTTGTGTGTGGACTAGGCCTCTGTACAGAAGCCTCTGTTCCTGGAGGGACTGTTTCTGGGAGGATGAGTGGGAGCCTGATAGCCAGCGACCCCGGTTAATAGCTGCCTGTCTGCAGCGGGGATAGTACCAACAGAGCCTGAACTATCCCCTGGGAAAGATGCAGCATTCCAGGCTACAGCCTGTATTGCAGTTCCCAGAAACCCCCTATTTTGCTCCTGTGACACCCACCTACTGACTCCCCTGGCTCCTAAAAGTTAGGGCACTATAGCAGCCTCTGGAGACTTAAGCCCCAGCTGCTTCACTCAGCGACAGGGTCACTGATACACACCAGGCCACCCCTACCAACTTCTACTCTGAGAACTGCTAACTTCCCAGATACCAAGAAGATAAGCAAGTATTTAAATATAGCCTAAAATGGAGATGTAGCCTAAAATCAGAAAAAGGTTATGAGGCATACATTTAGCTCCATTAACAAAAGTATGCCCCACAAAATACCCTCTTTGCCCATCATCAAGGAACTGCACTGTTTTCATCATGTGCTCTACTGCTTCAAGTCTCTCTCAGTTCTTTCACGGAAGGAAAATCATACTTTAACAACTCAGTAAATTAAAATGATTATTTTAACTAATTAGATAAGGATTCCAAACATGTCTCCAGATACCACCAAACACCCCTGGAACTGGGGACAAATGACCCCTAATTGGGGCTTCCCTTGTGGCTCAGTGGTAAAGAATCCACCTATAATGCAGGAGCTGCAGGAGATGTGGATTTGATCCCTGTTTTGGGAAGGCCCCCTGGAGGAAGGCATGGCAACCCACTCCAGTGTTCTTGCATGAAGAATCCCATGGCCAGAGGAGCCTTGGCAGGCTACGGTCCTTAGAGTCACCAAGAGTTCACATGACTGAAGCAACTTAGCACAATCCCTAACTGAAAGCCACTGAAATAGAGCTACATATTAATTTTATTTTTGATAAAAGACGATAACCCAGGATAGTCACACCAATCTTGAAAAATAAAAACAGAATTGGAAGACTTACCCTTCCTGATTTCAAAACTGACTGCAAAGCCTCATTAATTGAATAAAACAGTGTGGTGCTGGCATAAGACACAAACCAATGGAATAGACTGAGAATCCAGAAATAAACCCTCACAGTAATAGTCAATTACTCTCTGACTAGAGCACCAGGATAATTCAGTGGAGAAGGAATAGTCTCTTCAACAGATGTGTCTGGAAAAGCTGGATTAATCACATGCAAAAGACTGAAGCTGGACCCCTACCTCCCACCACATACAAACAGTAACTAAGTACAGATTAATGACCTAAGTGTAACAGCAAGCCCTATAAAACCCTTGGAGGAAAACATAAGGGGAAATCACCATAACATTGGATTAGGTAGTAGGTTTTTTTTTTTTTTTCCTTTTTTTTAAAATTTAATTCCTCATTTTACTTTAGAAAATAAAGGTTCACTGGTAACAACTGCCTAGCCAGATTAACAGTACCTCTTTAGACTTAGGTTGTTTTGTACACCAAGACAAGCATTCCAGGTTCGTGTCCATACTTTTGAGACTGGAAACCACCTGAGATGCCTACTGCCAGTTTTTCATCCCCAGAAAGTAAAGAATGTTGAGGACCTGTGGCTGGAAGCAGGTGTCTCCCATGGTTTTGCCCTTTGATGCCAAGGTGCAAGTAGCCTTCAATTGTGCATATTGATGCTCCTGAAGCAAACATCAGAGGGCCGGGAAGTAAGTGTAAAGCCACATTGCTAGGAAAAAGCAAGACTTGGGCTGGTTTTCTCCATTGCAGTACGAAATCTTTACCTCCCAAGCAAGGAAAGATATGAAGTGGCACACATTCTGAGTGGCTGTTACTTACCTAATCTTACACTCAACAATAGCTTTTGAGTCCTGTGTTGTTTCCAGATACTGAGCGAGTAGAAGATGAAACATATCATCTCTGATAAATTCTGTGTAGGAAACTTTGCATTTCAAGATGAATCAAGGACACAAAAGAGCATCAGCAACGAAAACTCAAACTACCAGAGAGCCTTCTTTGATACGTATTTCCATTTTCAGATCACGTCTAATCACTATGTCAGAAGAAAATCATGAGAAATTCACTAACTGATCTTTGTTGTTATTTTGATTCTGCCCTTAGCAAAGATTCTAATTTTTCCAGCTGTATTGAGGTAGTTGACACATGAATGTATATATTTAAAGTGTGAAAGCCTGGAGTGCTGCAGTCACCAGGGTTGCACAGAGTCAGGCACAACTGAACAACTAAACAACAAAAAAGTGTGGACAAAAAACGTCCTGGTTCTTTGTCTCTCTCCTCTGCTTCTTGGTTTCCCATTTCATATGTTTATGTGCTTGAAGTTATTCCATGGGTTTAAAGTTCATCTTTCTTCATTCTTTTTTGTTTAACATTTCAAAACTGCCTCGGGCAGTAAGCTGAGGCAAAGATGAAAATATGAGACTTACCTTTCTTGCTCCCTTTTCCTTCAGAATTCACTGCCTGTTGCCCAATGACTGAAAACTGTCATTTCATCATTTCACACGTTGTCCTATTTTCTGTATATGGATAATGAGAGAATAATTCTCATGGCAGTTAGTACTTAGGTCCTTTTATTTTTTTACCATGTGAATATTATATGTTTTTATCCCTGTTTCTCTATTCCAAAACATGGTAGCTACATTATTTCACTCTGAGTAAAAAATTGGGAAACTTCTACATTTAAAACAAGTGCATAACAAAACAGTCACCAAAATAAGGATTTCATATGTAATTTAAGTGAATTTTTAACTTTCTTCTTTATGGAAAATTAAGGGTCTAAATATTATATAAAGGCAAAATATGGCAGCTGTGAAATGCTGATTTAAATTTCATTTCAGTTCTTCAAGTGAAAAACACATACAAAGAATAACATGTGCAAATGGGATGTTTTTCCTAATGATTTGTGATCCTGTGGCCTCATTGACTTTCCTGCTATCTGATGTTACCACTCTCTCACATAACTCACCTCCAATAATAATGTGAGTAATAATTATATCCCACTGGCTTCCTTTGCAATGCTTTCATGTGGCTAGTCTTTTATTGTTATTTCTTGCTGAGCTTTTTTTCCAGCATTTTAAATTCCCCACTGCCTTAATTTAAAGTTACTGAAGCATATAAGCAAAAATATCACTTTCTTTGAAAATAGCTTTTTTGAGGCTAGTAAAAACTCCAAATCTCTCACTCATTTTAGGGAAGAAAACCCAAACTAATTCAATAGTATTAGCATAAATCTTCCAGTAAAAGACTTCTTCATAGAATACACAGCAGTTTAGAGGACTACCCAGAGCTTTGGAAAACTAAGCTCTAGATAGGTATTACCTGATATTGTGGATAAAATATTACTGCATAGAGCAGCTAGAATGGCTTAAAATATTTACTCAGCAAAGAGAAAAAAAAAAATAGTGTAGATTTCACCACCATCCAATTTGAAATCCACCTTTGGGGATTTATATACTTACATTCTTCTTAAAACAAGCGAACAAAATACTGTCTGTAAGGACAAATTACAAGAGGCAATAAGTCCCCTTGAAGATATTCCTTTAAAAAAGACAGCTTACAAAGGAATTACACTCAAGATCCAGAGATTGTTTTCCTAAAGAGTTATTTGGTGATCATACTGGAAAACAAGCAGACATATGTAATAATTATACACATTTCTAAAATGTTACATTCAAGCAATAGTAATATTTAAGCATTATATCTTCATAATACCTTCATTGAGCTGTAACTCACATATCATAAAGCTCACTTTTTTAAAGTATGCAATTCATTATTTTTTATATAATCAGCAATTTGTACATCATTACTTCCATTTAAATTTAGAGTATTAACCCTGCTCCCCCCAAAAAAACACCATACCTATAAGCAGTCACACTCTACTTTCCCCTCACCCACAGCCTCTGGAAATGACTAATAATCTTTCTCTCCTTATGGATTTTCTTATTCTGGACATTTCATGTAAGTTGAATCAAACAGAATATGGCCTTCATATCTACTAATGCTTTCTGTCACAAAGTCTATGATATTAGTGAGGTCTGGTGTTAATATAGTCATGCCAACCCTCTTCTGTTTACTGAATATGTGGTTTATCCTTATCCATCTTTTATGAACAATCTTTGGATCTTTGAATCTAAAGTGTGTCTCTAGACAAGAGTATATAGTTGTATAATGGTTTTTAATTGTTCACCCGCTCTCCAGCTTTTACTTGAAGTGTTTACTCCATTTACATTTAATTACTGAAAAGACAGCATTTATCTTAACCATTTCCTATATGTTCTCTGTGTGCCTTACATCATTTTTTCTCTGTTCTTCCTTTACTGTTGTCGACTTAAAAAAATGCACAACGTGAGAATTCTGAGTTAAGTTTTATTTGAGGCAAAATGAGGACTGCAGCCTGGGAGACAGCACCTTAGATAATTCTGAGAAACTGCTCCAAAAAGGAAGGGGGAACGGACAGTATATGTGTTATTTTGGTAAAGGGGGAGGACATGCAGTCAAGCACACATTTTTTGTAGAAAATTTCTGCTGGTCTCATGAAGCTTCTACTAGTCATGAGAAACAATTGTCACCATGAAAGATTTTAGTGCTTGTCTAGATATGAGGAGATATAAGAATAAGGCTCATACAATCAGCTCCTGAGGTTATCTAACCATCTGAAGACCTGTTCTGCCAATTTTGCCCTGAGTACACAGTGCCTCTCTTCTGCTCTTGACCCTGAACTCCTTCAAGGGCTGTTGAAGGTCAGCAGCTGCAGCAGCCCATGATTCAATCCTTGAAGAGGTAGATGGCAAGCACCATGGCAAGTGCCAATTTGCAATTGACACTGTCCTCCTTTGAGTTAGGCTCAGAGATATTTTATAATACATCTGTATGAAAAAGAATTAATTTTACCAAAGAGAGGTCTGTCTCTCTGCCCTTAGTTCCTTGGATATAATATCTAAGCCCTGGGAATGACTGGCCTGATAAGAGTATATTTGTTTACGTGGAGAATTTGAGTTGCAGAAGACAGTAACAATGTGATTTATTGTGAGGATTTGGATCATGAAGTATCTGCTTGACTTCTGGAGGGACTGGAGGCAAAGATCGGCCACACATGTGGTCAGTCATATCTACATGGCAAAGCACTAATAAAAACTCTGGACACCTAGCCTCTGGTGATCATTTTTGGTTGGCATTGATCCATGCATATGGATCTGCCACATGTTGTTGCTAAGAGTCAACACTCTATGACTGCTGGGAGAGGAAAACTGGGAGCTCTATATTTGGAAAATTCCTGGACTCTTCCCCATGGGTCTCTTCCCTTAGTTACTTTTAATCTTTATCCTTGTAATAGACTGTGTTGTTGTTTTTCAGTTGCTAAGTTGTGCCTGACTCTTTGTGACCCCATGCACTGCAGCACACCAGGCTCCTCTGTCCTCCATTATCTCCCCGAGTTTGCTCAAATTCATGTCCACTGAGCCGGTGATGCTATCTAACCATCTCATCTTTTGCTGCCCCCTTCTCCTTTCCCCTTCAATCTTTCCCAGATACAGGATCTTTTCCAGTGAGTCAGTTCTTCACATCAGGTAGCCAAAATATTGGAGCTTCAGCTTCAGCATCAGTCCTTCCAGTGAATATTCAGGATTGATTTCCTTTAGAATTGACTGGCTTGATTGCCTTGCTGTCATAGGGACACTCAAGAGTCTTCTCCAACACCACTGTTCGAAAGCATCATGTCTTCAGTGTTCAACCTTCTTTATGACTAATAAACTGTAGCAGTGAGTATTACTGCTTTTGGTGAGTTCTTTGAGGGCTTATAGTGAATTATCAAGCTGAGAGTAGTCTTGTGGACCCCTGAATTTGCAACTTGTGTTAAAAGTAAATTAGTCTTATGGCCAATTTCCTATCTTTACAATGCCATTTTAATTTCCATGTTTCCTTTACTATACTGTTAAGTTACTTAAGTACCTATGTGTAATCTCTAAAGGAGATCAGTCCTGGGTGTTCATTGGAAAGACTGGTCCTGAAGTTGAAACTCCAATACTAGCCACCTCATGCAAAGAGTTGACTCATTGGAAAAGACTCTGATGCTGGGAGGGATTGGGGGCAGAAGGAGAAAGGGACAACAGAGGATGAGATGGCTGGATGGCATCACTGACTCGATGGACATGAGTCTGGGTAAACTCTGGGAGTTGGTGATGGACAGGGAAGCCTGGCATGTTGCAATTCATGGGGTCACAAAGAGTTGGACATGACTGAGTGACTTCACTTTCACTTTAGTTTCCATAGTATAAACAATGTTCCTCCAATATAGCTCTTCTTCCTTCTTTCATGCTATTATTGCCATATAAATTATGTCTTTATACATTTTTTGTTCGGTCTCTAAGTCATGTCCGACTCTTTGTGACCCGGTGAGCTACAGCATGCCAGGCTTTCTTGTCCTTCAGTATCTCCTGGAGTTTGCACAAACTTGTGCACTGAGTTGGTGATGCCATTCAACCATCTCATTCTCTGTTGCCCTCTTCTCCTTTATACACTATAAACCATTAATATTAATTTATATAGTCGTCTTTATAACAAAGAGGAGAATTATAAATATAATGTTCATACTTTTTTAATAGTTAACCCTGTAGTTATCTTTACCAGTGCTTTTTTAGTGTAGAGTTAAACCATGGTCTAGTGTTCTCCCCCCAACCCGCCCCCCCCCCTTTTTTTCTTTCTTAATTCAGGCTAAAGGACTTTCAATATTTATTATAGAAAATTTCTACTAGTGATGATTTCGCTCATTTTTTGCTGATCTGAAAATAATTTAACTTTGTTCATATATGAGAAATAGTTTTGCTATATATAGAATTCTTAGTTGACAATCTTATTTTTTCCTTTAGCAATTTGACTGCGCCCTGCTATGCTTCTGGTCATCATGATTTCTGAAAAGAATTCAACCATTCATCTCATTGAAAGTCCCTCATTTGATGGATCACTATTTCCTGTTACTTTCAAGATTCTGTTTTTACAGTTCAACTCTGATGCAACACAGTGTATAATTCTTTGAGACTAAGGTTTGTAAATGGGCAGATTAATTATATTCACTAAATTTGTGACTTTATTGGCCATAACTTCTTCAAATAAACTTTCTGCATCTTTCTCTTCTCTCTTTTGAGATTCCCATTGCAAATAGATTGGCATACTTGATTGTGTCTCTCAGGTCTCTCAAACTTTGTCTGTCTGTATCTTTTCTTATTTCTCTGTTCAGCTCAGTTCAATTCAGTTCAGTTCAGTCGCTCAGTTGTGTCCGACTCTTTGCAACCCAATGAATCGCAGCACACCAGGCCTCCCTGTCCATCACCAACTCCGGAGTTCACTCAGACTCACGTCCATCGAGTCAGTGATGCCATCCAGCTATCTCATCCTCTGTCGTCCCCTTCTCCTCCTGCCCCCAATCCCTCCCAGCATCAGAGATAACCTTAATAAATATATGTTCATGTTAGCTATTTCTTTCTTCTGTCAATTCAAGCCTGCTGTTAAATTTCTCTAGTGGTTTTTATTACAGTTATTGTACATTTCAACTCAATAATTTCTGTATTATTCTGTTTCATTTTTTATGTTTTCATTGCTATTCTCTATTTACTAAAGCATTATTATCATACTCCTTTAATTTTCTAGATATACTTCCTTTAGTTATTTGAACATTTTATTTTTATTTATTTTTTCATACATCAATATGCATCCACCACGGGTGTACACGTGTTCCCCATCCTGAACCCACCTCCCACTTCCCTCCCCATACCATCCCTCTGGGTCATCCCAGTGCACCAGCCCCATTTGAACATTTTATAATAGCTTATTAAACTCTTTCTAAGTTCTACATCTGAGATTCCTCAGAAACATCTTTCTGTGCTTTTTCCTCCCTTATATAAAGGCCACACTTTCTGTTTCTTTATGTGTTTCATGTTTTTTGTTGCTGTTGAACACTGGACATTTTAAATAATCAAATGGGGCATCCATAGAAATCGCATTTTACCTAATTTTTTTAAGTTTGTGATTTTTGTTGGCTCTTGTTGTCATTGTAATAGTGTGTTGATGATAATTACTTGTTTAACACGATTTCTGGACTAATTCTTTATCATCTCTATTATTTGTCAAGTGCAGCCACTGAAAGTGAAGTCGCTCAGTCATGTCCAACTCTTTGCGACCCCATGGATTGTAGCCCACCAGGCTCCTCCATCCATGGAATTTTCTAGGCAAGAGTACTGGAGTGGGTTGCCATTTCCTTCTCCAGGGGATCTTCCCAACCCAGGGATCAAACCAGGGTCTCCCGCATTGCAGGCAGACGCTTTACAGTCTATGCTTAATTGACTTAGTGGTCAGATAGTGATCAGACAAGGATATCTTTAAATACTTTGAACCAGTAAGGCTCCCAGTCTTCACCTAGGAGCTCTTCAGGCTGTGAGGAATGCTCTTAATGTTCCAGGAAGAAGTTTACAACTCCAACTCTTCTGTTTTCAAAAACCCTCAAGGTCAGACACAGGTGAAAATTTAGGCCCTTCTCAATGCTTTGCTGTACATTCACATAGGCTTGTACATATATGTGACCTTTGTGTCCTCAAGACTATATCATAGCTTTTACAAGCTACCTATGGAAATCTCATTTTAGACAAAGTGTCTTAGTTTAAAAAGGCTAAGACTGTTAGCCCCAGTGGGGAATATATCAGTGAACAGTGACGTTAAACCAGTGCTGCTGATTGTTTTCAGGAAGTTAATGACAGAAAAGTTAGTTCAAATAGAGATGAAACAAAGGTTATCTCTAAGTTAGATCAAGTAAAACAATAATCTGATAATGGAACTTCTTAAGGAATGCCAGCCATGTCAAATGATGACAATTCTCTCCAAACCTATCTTGCCATTAATGATGACTGCTAAGTTTCTGGTTTTCATAGTTACCTTACTTGCAAAACTGTTGATTTTCAAGGCTATCATTGAGCTGAGAAATATGGGAATAGAATAAATTAAAATCCTCCAATTTTTTTTTTTTTTTTTAAGTAAGGTTTAGTCATTCTCTGGATTGTTACAAGCTTTTGGTTAATTTTCATAATTCTAGAAAATGTTGGTTTTGACAATTGTTATCAGTGGTGTTGTTGTTTTTAATGGAGAAATGTACTTTGAGAGGTCCTGTCTCCATCTTTAACTAACTTTGCATATCAAATAATTTGAGCTAAATCTGAAACATGAGCTTTACATCAAACACCTTGGTACAGACTGGGAAAGATTAAAATAACAGCAAAAAAATAAGAGAAAAGTCAAATATTAAGGGCTTATTTTTGTTTTTATTGCCAACTTCAAAATGAATTAAATTTTAAAAACTGAGTTTTAAGTGTGAGGGAGAAAGTGGGGGCAAGAGAGAGAGAAAGAGAGGGAGAGAGAGAGAGAGAGAGAGTGTGTGTGTGTGTGTGTGTGTGTGTGTGTGTTTAATGCATCAGACATTGGACCTTGTAAAACAGGTCCTGAAGAAAAATAAAATTAATATTTTTTATTAGCTCATTATCCTGAACCTTTCAGAGGTTAATGTGATGTGTTTTAAAAGAATCTATTTTGTGTCATGCTTATATTGACCCATATAACATCTGCTGGTCTAATAGAAATACACAGTGGCTGATTCCCTGCAGTCTCCCAACTGTGAGCAGTGCAGTAGAATTTCAATTAGTCAAGTGACAGTCAGATGCAACCTCAGAGGAATAAGATCAAATAATGTATAGGACAATTTCCTTATGTTGGTCTGAAAAGCTTAATTATGAATACTAGTCATTTATTTTGTCCATGTATTAATAGTGTAGATGCTGCCTTATCAGTGAATTCTGGAAATTTTCTTTCCTCCCTCTGGATAGTTTAGTGATCTTGTATCTCAGAGTATGATTCAAACAGTTCAGGATTCTATTGGAAATGAGAGAGAAAGAGCAACAGGCAAACAGTATCATGCAAGCAGTCCTGAGACTCTTCAGCAGAAGGTATCTCCTTTCATTTTCTACATAATAACTGTGACTTTCTATTTATCTCATATAGTATTTAATTCATCTGGTGATTCCTGATGTAATCCAGTTGATGACTACACTATCAACTTATAAGGCAAGGTGAAAGAGTTTATGAGAAGAAAAAAAAAAAAAACCTTAGATGGCTCTTATTTATGAATGGTTAATTTGAGAAATCTCAGGGAAATTTTGGAGAAGGAAATGGCAACCCACTCCAGTGTCCTTGCCTGGAGAATCCCAGGGATGGGGGAGCCTCATGGGCTGCCGTCTATGGGGTCACACAGAGTCGGACACGACTGAAGAGACTTAGCAGCAGCAGGGAAACTTATTTTTCTTTTTCCTTAAGGATAAGTAGTATAGTTTATTATTGTGACTTTGACATTTTAAACATAATGTGTGCTTTGCTCATGTTTGATACTAAATGAAGATAAATGTTATATCTAATTATATTATATTATCTCTACTACACTCCATGTAATTTTGATGAATTTACAGTTATCATTATATTATCTTCAGATAGAAATGCATATGTGAAAATGTAGCCAAATAATTTTGATTTATAGAGATTGATTTGCAATGGCTCTGCTTCAAGAATTCTAATACTCCTTACATGCTTAATTTAAATCAGACTCATTTTTTGGATGCTGTGTATAACAGCAGCAGTGGTGATAAAAATCTTAAAGTGCAAATCCAAAAGTCTTTTATTCCAAAGTGGCTTCTTATAGCACACTAAATGTAAAATAACATGGTAACAAGTAGCACATGACATCTGCTAATAACCACACTTGGGAGCTTTACCTCTACCACTGTTACCATTTACCAGATTATTACCCATGGCCTCTTCCTATTTTTATTTGAACTCATGGTGTTGCTACAATGAACCTAAAAATATTGACCTAGCATAACAGATTTGAAGAATGGCTTGCATTATTAAATGAATTACTTAAATTAAGTGAGAAAATAATTTATTTCAACAAAAACCTGTAGTGGTACCTCAAGTCACTCTTAAGAATCCATTTAATGATATATCTTGTGATTTTTTTTTTAAACAAATACAAATTATGTGAGCTACTTTCTTACACTATCAGTAAAAGAAGTTTGGTTTTGAGTCAGCACAGTGTGTCCTTGCCTTAAGAGTACATACTGTAATCCTTGAATTTGAACTCTAAATAGAACAATAATTCCTTTTGTTTTACTCAGTACATTGCATATGCAGGGCATATATCTATGTTTATATTTGTTGTGTTCATGCATTAGATTTGGTGTTAGCTAAATAATTTCCCAGGCATTCTATGATGATTTTTATAGCTCTACTTTTTCTCTAGATTAGTTAGTAAATAAATTAGAAAAACATTTAATAAAATCTAAAACTGCTTACTTAAAATTACCTTATAATTGAAGAGTGATTTAACAAGAAATTATTTCATATTAGTTCCACCTATTACAATTATTTTTGATTTTACATATAAACACAGACATATATATATACTTTACATATATATATAATCTCCAAAGTCCACATTTCTTTAAATTATTCACAATTGAATTGTAAATATTTGCAGATTATCAATTGCTAATAAATTACTAAACTCTTTGAGAATAAGTTTTACCCATAGGAATTATGATCTGAAAAGAAAAAAATTACTTTAGATTATTTTTCTTTTTTTTTCAGCTAGAATTACTGCCTAAATCACTTCTCTAATACAACAATAATATAATTTTTAAATGTCCTTATTTGTTTCAGTAATAATGGGTACAGAAGACATCTCTAAACTTTTGTTGTAGGTCAAAATGTTTGTACTATTAAGCTACCTGATTAGGTCCTATATCATACAGAGTTCTCCAGAGAAACATAATCAATGAATGTCAATATGGGTGTCTATATATATACATATATATTTATTCATAATTTATATGTAATATATATCCATATCTATATAACATGTTTGTGTGTACATATAGATATATACACACACAATAATATCATATTTTTAAGTATATATAATTGTATACATATCCACTCATAAGATACAGATACGGAAATGGATATTGATATAAGTTTATTTTAACAGTCCGTGCAGAGTGGCAGCTGGCACATCTGAAAATTTTAGGTAGGCTAGCAGGCTAGATGGAGAAGGCAATGGCACCCCACTCCAGTACTCTTGCCTGGAAAATCCCATGGACAGAGGAGCCTGGTGGGCTGCAGTCCATGGGGTCGCTAAGAGTCAGACATGACTGAGTGACTTCACTTTCACTTTTCACTTTCATGCATTGGAGAATAAAATGGCAACCCACTCCAGTGTTCTTGCCTGGAGAATCCCAGGGACGGGGGGAGCCTGGTGGGCTGACATCTATGGGGTCGCACAGAGTCGGACACAACTGAAGCGACTTAGCAGCAGCAGCAGCAGGCTAGAAACTCATGAAGAAGTTGATGCTTCAGTCTTGTGACACGGTATTTTCTTCTCCTGGAATCTTCAGCTTTTCCTCATTAGGCCTTCAACTGATTGGAGAAGGACCGCTGACATTATCAAGGGTACTATTCTTCATTCAGAATCAACTGTTTTCGTTATCACACAACCACATGTTCACGCCATCAACAAACAGCTTTCACAGCAATGCCTAGATAACTGTTTCATTAAATCACTGGATATTTTAGTATAGCCAAGTTGACACATAAAACTAACTACCACATGTACATGTCTATGAATGTGGCAAATCAAGGTCTAATTACCTAAGACATATGTTTATGTTTCTAATCGTATTGAATTACATCCATTAGATGCTAAGCATTTTCTACTAAGACAGAAATTAAGTACATGGAAGAAAACTTTACACTAAAGATTAATGAGTGGGCAACTGATATTTCAGATATCAAAACATATGGCATATAAAGCATTATGTTCAAAAGCTTTGAATCAGATATGCATATGAAGGTCAAATCTGCCATACTACTAACATTGTAACTTCAAACAATTTGTGTAATCTCTCAGAACTCAGTATCTTCAACTGTAAAATAGAGATAACAATATGCCTGACACATGTGTCCTACATATCATAAGCACTCCTGAGACAATGTTTTATATGCAGCAGGAAAATATTTTGTTCTTTCAATTGTATTTAAAATCAGGAAGAAGATGTTTTTGTTATGTATAATTCATGATACTTCCACTTATCAGCCACTACGTCCCTACTCTGTCTTTTCTAAATCAGTAGGTTTTGATAGTTGGAACATCTGTTTTTTTTTTTTTCTTTTTTTCTAATCACAGATTCATGCTCATTGTAAAAAACTTTCACATTAGTTAAAGTTGCTCAGTCGTGCCAACTCTTTGTAAACCCATGGACTATACAGTCAATGGAATTCTCCAGGCCAGAATACTGGAGTAGGTAGCCTTTTCCTTCTCCAGGGGATCTTCCCAACCCAGGGATCGAACCCAGGTATCCTGCATTGCAGGGTGATTCTTTACCAGCTGCGCCACCAGGGAAGCCCTTCACATTCTTAGAGGATATAAATTCTTCTCTTTGAAAGGGTTGGGACAGAACTAAATAAATTTACAAACAAAATAAAAGACCAAGAGTAAAAAAAATTCAAGAAGCTGAAAGATGAAGCCCCAAGGCTGGAGGCCAGGGAAAGCTGACTGAGAAATCTAAAAGAGAGAAAACTAGAAGAGAGCAATTGGTAGAAGAAAAATGTTGACATCTATTTTTAACCCTTATCACCAATATCGCCTCTTGCTCTAAGACACATCCTCAGGCAATTCACACTTTTCACTTTCCTTCTGGAATATATATTTTAGAGGAATAAATACATCCATTGAATTCTGCTCCAGAGTTGAGCCAGGTAATTATAATGGCAATGAAATGACTGCTCTTAGAGAAGAGCCACACTAACAACACACAGTTCAGTTCAGTTCAGTTCAGTAGATCAGTCGTGTAGGACTCTTTGGGACCCCATGGACTGCAGCACATCAGGCTTCCCTGTCCATCACAAACTCCCAGAGTTTACTCAAACTCATGTCCATCGAGTCGGTGATGCGATCCAATAATCTCATCCTCTGTCGTCCCCACTCCTCCCGCCTTCAATCTTTCCCAGAATTAGGGTCTTTTCAAATGAGTCAGCTCTTTGCATCAGGTGGCCAAAGTAGAGTTTCAGCTTCAACATCAGTCCTTCCAATGAATATTCAGGACTAATTTCCTTTAGGATGGACTGGTTGGATCTCCTTGCAGTCCAAGGGACTCAAAGAGTCTTCTCCAACACAACAGTTCAATAGCATCAATTCTTCGGCACTCAGCTTTCTTTACAGCCAACTCTCAAAGCCATACATGACTACTGGAAAAACCACAGCCTTGACTAGAGGGACCTTTGTTGGCAAAGTAATGCTTTTGCTTTTTAATATGCTGTCTAGGTTGGTCATAACTTTCCTTCCAAGGAGTAAGCGTCTTTTACTTTCATGGATACAGGCACCATCTGCAGTGATTTTGGAGCCTCCAAAAATGAAGTCTGCCACTGTTTCCCCATTGATTTGCCATGAAGTGATGGTACTGGATACCATGATCTTAGTTTTCTGAATGTTGAGCTTTAAGCCAACATTTTAACTCTCCTTTTTCACTTTCATCAAGAGGCTCTTTAGTACTTCTTCACTTTCTGTCATAAGGGTGGTGAAATCAGCATATCTGAGGTTATTGATATTTCTCCAGGCAATCTTGATTCCAGCTTGTGCTTCATCCAGCCCAGCGTTTCTCATGATGTACTCTGCATATAAGTTAAATAAGCAGGGTGACAATATACAGCCTTGATGTACTTCTTTCCCTGTTTGGAACCAGTCTGTGGTTCAATTTTGAGTTCTCACTGTTGCTTCCTGACCTGCATACAGATTTCTCAGGAGGCAGGTCAGGTGGTCTGATAGTCCTATCTCTTTCAGAATTTTCCACAGTTTATTGTGATCCAAACAGTCAAAGGCTGTGGCAAAATCAATAGCAGAAATATATGTTTTTCTGGAACTCTCTTGCTTTTTCGGTGATCCAGCAGGTGCTAGCAATTTCATCTCTGGTTCCTCTGCCTTTTCTAAAACAAGCTTGAACATCTGGTAGTTCACGATTCATGTATTGTTGAAGCCTGGCTTGGAGAATTTTGAGCATTACTTTACTAGCGTGTGAGATGAGTGCAATTGTGCGGTAGTTTGAGCATTCTTTGGCATTGCCTTTCTTTGGGATTGGAATGAAAACTGACCTTTTCCAGTCCTGTGGCCACTGCTGAGTTTTCCAAACTTGCTGGCATATTGAGTGTAGCAATTTCCTAGCATCATCTTTTAGGATTTGAAATAGCTCAACTGGAATTCCATCACCTCCACTAGCTTTGTTCGTAGTGATGCTTCCTAAGGCCCACTTGACTTCACATTCCAGGATGTATAGCTCTAGGTGAATGATCACACTGTCATGATTATCTGGGTCTTTTTTGTATAGTTCTTCTGTGTGTTCTCACCACCTCTTCTTAATACCTTCTGCTTCTGTTAAAGTGACGTTGTCGCTCAGTCGTGTCCAACTCTTTGCAACCCCATGGACTGTAGCCTACCAGGTTCCATCCATGAGATTTTCCAGGCAAGAATACTGGAGTGAGTTGCCATTTCCTTCTCCAGAGGATCTCTTCCCGACCCAGGGATCAAACTCAGGTCTCCCGCATTGCAGGCAGACGCCTTACTTTCTGAGCCACCAGGGAAGCCAGGTCTATACCATTTCTGTCCTTTATTGAGCCCATCTTTGCATGAAATGTTCCCTTGGTATCTCTCATTTTCTTGAGGAGATCTCTAGTGTTTCCCATTCCATTGTTTTCCTCTATTTTTTGCACTGATCACTGAGGAAGGCTTCCTTATCTCTCCTTGCTATTCTTTGGAACTCTGCATTCAAATGGGTATATCTTGCCTTTTCCCCTTTGCTTTTTGCTTTTCTTCTTTTCACAGCTATTTGTAAGGCCGCCTCAGACAGCCATTTTTTTCTTTTTCGCATTTCTTTTTCTTGGGGAACATCTTGATCCCTGTCTCCTGTACAATGTCACAAACCTTCATCCATAGTTCATCATGCAATCTATCAGATCTAGTCTCTTAAATCTATTTCTCACGTCCACCATATAATCATAAGTGATTTGATTTAGGTCATACCTGAATTATCTAGTGGTTTTCCCTACTTTCTTCCATTTAAGTCTGGATTTGGCAATAAGGAGTTCATGGTCTGGGCCACAGTCAGCTCCCAGTCTTGTTTTTGCTGACTGTATAGACTTTCTCCATCTTTGACTGCAAAGAATGTAATCAATCTGATTTCAGTATTGACCATCTGGTGATGTTCATGTGTAGAGTCTTTTCTTGTGTTGTTGGAAGAGGGTGTTTGCTATGACCAGTGTGTTCTCTTGGCAAAACTCTATTTGCCTTTGTCCTGCTTCATTCTGTACTCCAAGGCCAAATTTGCCTGTTACTCCTGGTGTTTCTTGACTTCCTACTTTTGCATTCCAGTCCCCTGTCATGAAAAGGACATCTTTTTTGGATGTTAGTTCTAGAAGGTCTTTCAGATCTTCATGGAACTGTTCAACTTCAGCTTCTTCAACATTACTGGTCGGGCATAGACTTGACTTACTGTGATATTGAATGATTTGCCCTGGAAATGAACAGAGACCGTTCTGTCATTTTTGAGATTGCTTCCAAGTCCTGCATTTCAGGCTCCTTTGTTGACTATGATGTCTACTCCATTGCTTCTAAGGGATTTTTGCCCATAGTAGTAGATATAATGGTCATCTGAGTTAAATTCACCCATTCCAATCCATTTCAGTTCACTGATTCCTAAAATGTCGATGTTCACTCTTGCCATCTCCTGTTTGACCACTTCCAATTTGCCTTGATTCATGGACCTAACATTCCAGGTTCCTATGCAATATTGCTCTTTACAGCATCGGACGTGGCTTCCATCACCATTCACATCCACAACTTGGTATTGTTTTTGCTTTGGTTCCGTCTCTTCATTCTTTCTGGAGTTATTTCTCCACTGATCTCCAGTAGCATATTGGGTACCTACTGACCTGGGGAGTTCATTTTTCAGTGTCTATCTTTTTGCCTTTTCATACTGTTCATGGGGTTCTCAAGGCAGGAATACTGAAGTGGTTTGCCATTCCCTTCTCCAGTGGACCACATTTTATCAAAACTCTCTATCTTGACCCGTCCATCTTAGGTGGCCCTACATGGCATGGCTCATAGTTTCGTTGAGTTAGACAACACTGTGGACCATGTGATTAGATTAGTTAGTTTTCTGTCACTGCCATGTAATTAGATTGGTTAGCTTTCTGTGATTGTGGTTTTCAGTCTGTCTGCCCTCTGATGGAGAAGGATAAGAGGCTTATGGAAGCTAACCACACTAACATTTACAATGTGGGAGAGGGAGAGGGTGGGAAGATTTGGGAGAATGGCATTGAAACATGTAAAATATCATGTATGAAACGAATTGCCAGTCCAGGTTCGATGCACGATACTGGATGCTTGGGGCTGGTGCACTGGGACGACCCAGAGGGATGGTATGGGGAGGGAGGAGGGAGGAGGGTTCAGGATGGGGAACACATGTATACCTGTGGCGGATTCATTTTGATATTTGGCAAAACTAATGCAATTATGTAAAGTTTAAAAATAAAATTAAAAAAAAAATAATCACTTTATCCTGCAATGGGAAGACTAAGCAAAACCAGTAAAAGAACAGAGATAGAGTGTCTAGAAATAAACACAAATCTGCATATAAAAACTGTACATATGAAATGAGGAATTTCAAATAAGTGAGAAAAAACTGGGTTTGATCAGTAATGTCAGATGAAATGATAAAGTCTTTGGGGAAGTGAGAGGGCATTGTGCCAAGTAATTTCAAAATGGATTATGATTTTTACTATTTCCTAAAAACCATGGTGATATTAGGAAAAAATTCAAGCTTTGTAAAGGCATATATTGTTTTTTCTCTTTTCTGTCATGTTTACTAATGCACCCCTTATTCCTAGAGGAACATCACACACGTAGTTGGTAATTTAAAAATGCTTAACTAAATTAATTAATAAACACCATGATAAACATCTAAATACCTTTTATTTAATTTGTCAGATTATTTACTCTAAAATAGGATTGTCAAGACTAGCCAAAATTTCTCCTGCAACAGTTTTCTTCTACTAATTCTGAAAGTAAAGTAAGTGGTCTTTCACGGAAACCACTTCAGTAGAGTCTGCCTCTACCCATATTACCCAGAGGAAAAATGCTGCTCTAATTTCATGGTCAGTGTCTCTAAACAATCCTTAAAAATCTTTGGATCTTCAGTAAAACCTAAAGAAACTAAAATTTACAGAGTACAAGAGAAAATTTATGTTAACCCATTAAAACCTGTAAATTTAATTAATATAATACCCCATTACCAGGCAACTAGTCTAGCTTTTACTATCAACTTAATTAATGTGCTTAAAATAAAAAGATCATTTAGAATGGATGCAGCTTCCAAGATATATTTCAAGGATGTATTAATGTGAAGGTCTCAGGAAAATGGCACCGTCATTGGTGGAGAGAATAGAGCTCTCAGCCAGTGGCAATGAAATGAGAAATGAATAATTAAGACTCAGTTAAAATTAGAATTTTGAGCCATTGCTGGAGGCTTTGGTGGAGGAGTAATGTTGAGCTTTCAAGCCCTGACATCATTCACCAGAAGCCTCAGAGAACCCAAACAGCATACCAACGACAGCAGCGGCCCATGCCATTGTGAGATAGAAGTTTCAGAGTGCCCTGAATCAGGGTGACCTTAAGCTTTGTGAAGGTTTTGGTGAGGTGCTGAAAAACAAACAAACAAACAAACACAGATTTGCCAATGCATTAGCCTAATCAAGAAGTTCAAATTGAAGACACAGCAGGTCATCTCTCATGGCCAAGTTAATTTTTATAAAGATATAATTGATAGTGAAAGTTTAAAGCATAAAACAGTCAGTTAAACTTTTACTGTATTATTACTGGTTTCCTTGTTTCAGCATCACAGTGAAAGAGGGTACTGTTCCTGTATAGTTCAGTGAGTTGGTCTAGAGTTTGGGGGCTGGACAGATGTTTGTGTGGCCTCCTTAATCCAGCTTTTGTGACACTGTTGTTTGTGAATTGATTAGAATCAAGTGATTTTCTTCACACACATACACCAAAGAAAACAAAACAGAAACCCTAGTGAATTGGTATGCTTGTCTCCGTGTATCTATGTGGGGACTTCTTTTTAATTAGTTACATGAAGTACCTGCATCATCCATAAATGATTTATATGTATACTTTATAAATTATATATATATATATTCATAACAATATGTGATTGTGACTTAATTTATAGAAAATTTGAACCTTAAGATATTTTAAAACATTGACTAATACACCATGGATGATATGCAGGACCAAAAACAACAGAAGTCCTTAGATATTTTATGACAGTGCTGTGTACTGGTGCTACATTTCTCTCCACCACACCAGAACAAGAGAAATTGCTGGCATACTTCAAAAAATAATTGAATGATGTTGTCCATGTGACTTCATAAGAAATACACATATAACTATTTAAGATATTAATGTCACTATAGTATTTCTATTATTGTAATATAAAGTGCCATTTTAAAAATAAATAAAAGAATTATAAAAATATACTGAATTTCAATTTGCACAATTTTTTAGAGCCAGTAGAAAGGTTGTCCTATCTTCTTTTTAGTTTTCTCAGTTATATACACATATTTTTGACCGAATTTCTTTGACTACTCCTTCAAGCATCCATAATTAATCTTTCATGTTCTCTTGCTTCAGAAGAGTATCATCCTCTGTGAACTTATTTTTTTGTTTTTAATATCAGTTGGTTTTCTCTTATATTGATTAAACTGAACAGTGACTCCCAGAGAAGCATGCTTATTAGTGATTTTATGTTCACTTTTCATTAGCATATTAAATCTAATATTTCTAAGGAACTGAGGAAGTTTTCAAAACCAGATACTTTTCTCTTACTCCCAAGAAATTGTACAGGAATGATAGACGTTTTGCCAGGACCACATAAATTATAGTGGGTAGTTAGTTATTTAATTTTTTTTAATTAAGGAAAAGTTCACAAATGCAAAATAATTGATTATAAATAAATCAATTAGAATTAAAAATACTTAAAAAGACCCAAACACTCATTTTACCAAACAGGGAAATAGAACATCTCTCATATTTTAAAGGTTTAAGGAGTCACTCCAGGATACTATTAACCCTCTTAGAGATAAACAGTATCTCTGATTTTTAATTTATTGTCCCATTACTTATATATTTACCCACAATATAGTATCACATTTGTCTGTGTTTGAATTTTAAATGCATGAACCTTACTGAGCTTGGGTATGAGAGGGTATTAAATTAGTGCTTATCTAGCTACTTAACAAATTTGTTTTAATGGAAAACAACTCCTGAAACTTTAGCATTGATTTAAATTGGCATCAGTGTTTAGATAAAATGTGCTCAGTCATCCACACAAACATTTGCCAAAGTAGCCCTTTACACTTGGTGGCATGGGACAAACACTATTCCCAGTCTGTAGTCTAACGACATCTTAAGTCTTGCAGAATTAAATTATTTGGAGTTACACTTTAAAACCATAAGTAAAAAGTAAATTAATTTAGGTATAAATTGTAACCCATATTGGGGCTGAAGGAAAATAAAAGTTAGTGAGAAGTACTTGAGCCCTGTTAGAATGAATTTGATGGTGATTCTACATTTTCTGTAATATAAATGAATTTGGTAAAATGAGTTAAATTATGTGACAATTATCTATCCTAACCTGAAAGTTTTTATGATCATAACCTTTATTCCAGCATTAAATTTAATTTAAATTACTTATTAAGTATTTTAATATTTTTGAGTGCCCCTTACCTGCTAGGTCCTGTGCTATGCACTTGGCAATCAAAGAGGAGCCTGAGCCAAAAAAGAGAGCTTATCAAAGATCTTGCAGCATAGTATCAGAGAGAAATTAATCAAACAAATGTGTGAATAATTGTGAATAATTGTAAACATGCTGCTTCAGACAGTAAAGAATCTGCCTGCAATGCAGGAGACCTAGGTTTGATCCCTGGGTTGGAAGATCCCCTGGAGAAGGGAATGGCTACCTATTCCAGTAATCTTGCCTGGAAAATTCCGTGGACAGAGGAACCTGGTGGTCGACAGACCACATGGTCTCAAAGAGTCATACATGATTAAATGACTAACACACAAACCATGATTGATTCTAAATAAAATCTGATTTTTTGAGATAATGATGGAGACAAAATCATAATTTATCTCCCTTTACTGGTAACATGAAGTATAGAAAAGTACTAGTACTGTTAGCCTCTGATTCTATGTATCAGTTTTCTTTGTTACAGACACAAAATACCAAAACTCCAAAACCAAACCTCAAACTAGCTATACAGTTTCAGTTATTTATTAAGCTTCAAAAGTCCAATTATAAGAACATTCAGTAACTAGCTAAATAATCCTAAAAAAGAAAAAAAAAAAAAGAGAAAGAAAAAAACCCCAACAGCTCTTGCGTCCTGGTCAGACTATAAAAGGGAATTTTTAATTAATTTTTTGCAATTATTATATCACTCAATTATATTTGTATTCAGAACCTCACTATTAGTGAGATTCACTAATAGTTCAGTAATCAGATAGATAGTGAACTTACATCTAATAAATTTCTATTTATGTCTAAGCATTATATAGTGTGCAAAATCAAGTAGAAATCTGTAATTAGGAAATAATGATGATAATGAATAAATTCTATTTAGTAAGGCAATACTAATTGCAGACTTGCTAAGTACAGCAGTTTCAGTCAGTTCAGTTCAGTCGCTTATCCTGTCCGACTCTTTGCAACCCCATGAACTGCAAGCACGCCAGGCCTCCCTGTCCATCATCGACTCTGGGGTTTACCCACACTCATGTCCACTTAGTTGGTGATGCCTTCTAACCATTTCATCCTCTGTCGTCCCCTTCTTCTACCGCCCTCAATCTTTCCCAGCATTAGGGTCTTTTCAAATGAATCAGCTCTTCACATCAGGTGGCCAAAGTATTGGAGTTTCAGCTTCAACATCAGTCCTTCCAATGAACACCCAGGACTGATCTCCTTTAGGATTGACTAGTGGGATCTCCTTGCAGTCCAAGGGACTCTCAAGAGTCTTCTCCAACACCACAGTTCAAAAGCATCAATTCTTCAGCACTCAGCTTTCTTTATAGTTCAACTCTCACATCCATACACGACCACTGGAAAAACCATAGCCTTGACTAGACAGACCTTTGTTGACAAAGTAATGTCTCTGCTTTATAATATGCTGTCTAGGTTGGTCATAACTTTCCTTCCAAGGAGTAAGCGTCTTTTAATTTCATGGCTGCAACCACCATCTGCAGTGATTTTGGAGCCCAAAAAAGTAAAGTCAGTCACCGTTTCCACTGTTTCCCCATCTATTTGCCATGAAGTGATGGGATTGGATGCCATGATCTTAGTTTTCTGAATGTTGAGCTTTAAGCCAACTTTTTAACTCACCTCTTTCACTTTCATCAAGAGGCTTTTTAGTTCTTCTTCACTTTCTGCCATAAGACTGTTGTCATCTGCATATCTGAAGTTACTGATATTTCTCCCAGCAATCTGGATTCCAGCTTGTGCTTCTTCCAGCCCAGCGTTTCTCATGATGTACTCTGCATATAAGTTAAATAAGCGGGTGACAATATACAGCCTTGATGTACTCCTTTTCCTATTTGGAACCAGTCTGTTCCATGTCCATTTCTAACTGTTGCTTCCTGACCTGCATACAGGTTTCTCAAGAGGCAGGTTACGTGGTCTGGTAGTCCCATCTCTTTCAGAATTTTCCACAGTTTCTTGTGATCCACACAGTCACAGGCTTTGGCATAGTCAATAAAGCAGAAATAGATGTTTAGTTTATTAATATCAATTAAAAGCTGGACTATAATATTTACATAAATGGAAAGTATAGTTTATGGACTTCTCATTATATGATCGACATTCCTGACATTACCTTTTTTCTATTTTTCCCCTGTTGTTTAAGAAAATCCTGTAAAAATTCACCTACAAAGTCCACCAGTCTTTAAATTACTGCATAATGATTTATACATGTACTATTTCCTTTTTTATATTATAGTGATTACAAAATCACAATCAGATTGCCTTCCTACATATTCTAGTAATAATTGGTCAAATGGCTTGAGTATTAGATTACATATCATCTACTTTTGGAAGGATATATATATATAAAGCTCCATTTATTTTAGTATTCACTTATTTAGATTCATGGTCAGTTCTCAATTTTCTCTGTTCTATAGCAGCAGAAATTTTGCAAAATTAAAAATGAAGATAACCAGGATTCAAGATTCTAAGGATTTTTAAATGTATACTTCTGAATAGATTGAGCATTGATAAGATGATATGTCAATTCTAGGATACAAATGAACTATCTCATTACACTGATGGTAATCAGAAAAAGAAAGTCATCTATGTACTTAATCCTTGCCCTACAAATGAAAAAGAGAGTTTCTTCAAAGTCTATGAGTTTATTAATTCTAGACACTCCAGGAAAATAGTAATAATAATGGTAACCTGGAAAGGATAAGTTCAGTCAAATAAAATTTTCCAACACCTACAAGATTGTTCTCTGAGTGTTAAAAAGAAAAGTGCATTAAAAGGGTTGGCCTCATCTATAATAGATTGTAAATTAAAATAAATGGAATAGATGGCAATTAAACATACTAAAGGTAATACAGAACTATATTTTGAATTAACTTATGAAATACAAAAGTTACACAACATAGGAAAAACATAGGGAAAAAAATGTTTGGTGTAAATTGAATAACAAGGTCATTCTGGGAAATCTGCATTTTTCAAATAAGTATTTAGTTGACAAAAATATTTCTCAACCATCTACATGTGAAAAAGACTGAGCCATGAACATTGGAGTACATCTGTCTTTTTGAATTGTGATTTTCTAAGGGTATGTGCCCATAGTGATCTGTGCTGTTGTTTGGTGGAAACCAACACAACATTGTAAAGCAATTAATTTCCAATTAAAACATAAATAAAAAATAAGACAGAAAGATACTAAGCCATAGACTATAAAAAGAAAACCATAGCATTCAAGTGTTTTCCGCCAAGTAGCCTATAACCTTGACATATTTTACATGAATGGGGGCTTCCCTGATAGCTCAGTTGGTAAAGAATAGCCTGCAATACAGGAGACCCAGGTTGGATTCCTGGATCGGTAAGATCCCCGGAAGAAGAGATAGGCTACCCACTCCAGTATTCTTGGGCTTCCCTTGTGGCTTAGCTAGTAAAGAATCTGCCTGCAATGTGGGAAACCTGGGTTCGATCCCTGGGTTGGAAAGATCCCCTGAAGAAGGGAAAGGCTACCCACTCCTGGACTGGAGAATTCCATGGACTGTACAGTCCATGGGATCACAAAGAGTCAGACACAACTAAGTGACTTTCACTTTCACTTTCAAATGAAATTTCAATCTTTGGGTTAAATATGGACAGAAAAACTATATATATGAATAAAAATCTGTTGCCATTCAGGATTTTATTCTATGACATCAGATAAAGTTGTCATTATAATGCATTATATTTATTTTCTAAATTTTTCTTGTTTCATAAGCACCAACTCTAATTAGGAAAATAAAAGAAAAATGTTATAAACATAATTGTACCATTGAATAATAAAAAGCAAAAGCTTCAAAATAAAAACACTTATTTACTTCTATTATCCATTAATACAAATAATGCAGAGTTCTCCAACAGAAACTAAGTTTAAGAAAGAATGAGTATAAATAGTACAATGCATGTGTGAGAAACCATTCTATATATAAAAGATTGAGAAAAGATTATATAGGAAATGTAGGAAAAGATTAATAGCAAGACATATAATTAAACTGCTCACATTGGTTGTTCTGCATTTAACAAAATTATTCCCAAGAATAAACAAATCATGGAATGGGAAAAAATGGGAGGCAGATTGAAAATGCAGAGATAAGGGAATAAATAAATTTTGACAAGTCCTTAAAATGGTTGTTTTACATTAAGAACGTTATTTCAAGTTTCAGCTCTGACATGTAAGGAAATCAGAAGTCATCAACCTTATCCTTACAATAAAAGCCTGAATACACTGAAAATCATTGACTCTTCTTGGATCCATCAGTGCATCCTCAGTGCACTGAGGTCACAAGGCACACTACCATGCAAAAATCTGAAAAAATAGGTGCAACAGAGAGACACAGGATAGACTGGTTTACGTGGTGCAGACACTGCTAGAGCCATTTACTAGTAGGAACATAAGAATAGTCATTTTTATGAATTGCTGGAGATTGAGGATTATGATTAGTGAGAAACCCCTGGGGACCTGTAGACTAAGAGGAGTTCCCATATGGCATGGTTTTTTTCTTCCAGAAATTCCAGAAGTTTCCCACATTGAAAAACCTAGAAAAAATTCTTCATAGTTCTGATAGGAGCTGGAAGGGAATTTAAACTTTGAGAATAGGGCCCAGGGCTTCAGGGAAATCGATTGGGAATGTGAAACCAGAGAAGGGAGTAGGGGTGAGGGCAAAGGTATGCACTAAGGAAACACTTGTGAACGTTACAGCTTTGAGACACAGGCCCATTAAAAAATTGGACTCTTTAATTATAAAATTATTGAACATTTCACCCCATACCTGACTACCACATCAGCAAGGATTTAGTATAGTAATAATGGATTACAGCTAAAAGAGCTTACAAGACAACTGTCTCTGAAGAGTAGTATTTAGGGCCACAAACTCAAAAGGAAAGACAAAAATAAGGACACTAGGCACCCATAGCTAATAAAACATTAAGCCCAAGTCCTAGCCAGATTTAAATAGATCCTCACAACAATGGTCTGTTTACCTAAATTATTATTATCCAATAAAACATGTCTGGTTTTCAAAAAAAAAATTTTTTTTATAAAGCAGGCCAAAAGATAAGATAGCTTAAGAGACAAAGTAAGCATCAGGCTCAGATAGGACAGAAGTTTTAGAATAATCAGGAGAAAAATAAAATAACTATGATTAATATGTTAAGGACTCTAATAGAAACAAGTATACAGCATGGAAGAGCAGGTATATGATATGATCAGAGAGATGGAAACTCTGAGACAGACTCAAAAGAAAATGCTAGAAATCAAACACACTGTAACAGAAAGGAAAAATGTCTTTGATGCATCAATAGATTATGGCCATGGAAAGAATTGATGGCCTTGATGATAGGTCAATAGAAACTTCCCTATTTGAAATGCATAGAGAAAAAGAATGGAAAACAGAAACCAGAAAACCAAAGCCAAAGAGAAAATCATGGAAAACAGAAAAAAATAAAAAAATAGTCATGCTATTTTCATAATAAGTAGACTTTAAAACAAGGATATTTGTAAGGAATAGAGATAATTTAATAATTTCGACAATCTTAAATATGTATCAACAAAAGAGTGCTAAAATATATAAGGCAAAACCTGATAGAACAACAATGAAAAATAGACAAATCTGATTTTACGATTGAAGACTTCAACACCTTTCCATCAGTAACTGATAGATTGTAAAAGCAGACAATTTGTAAGGACATAGATGACCTGAACAGCACTGTCAATCATTTTAATCTAATTTATAGCAAAGCAGTACTCCATCTAACAGTAGAAGAATATCTATTCTTTTCAACCTCACAAGAAACATTTCCTAAGGTACACTACATTCTAGGCTATAAAGTAAATCTTAAAAAAATTTAAAATAATATGAATTATAATAAGTATCTTCTTAGGAACTATTGGAATTAACCTAGAAATCATTAGCAGAAAAGTAGTCTGAAAATACCCAAATATTTGAAAATTGACATCAATCAATGCAGAAAAACATTTCACAATACAACATCCACTCATGGAAAAACCTCAGCAAAATTAGAATAGATAAGAACCTCCTTAACTTGATATAAAAAAAAATCTACAAAAACCCTATTGCCAACATCATATTTAATGATGAGAAACTGGACATTTTCTTCTTAGATTTAGATTATTAATATATTTTGAAGGTAGAACGAACAAGGATATCTAGATGGACAGAATATAGAATATGTGATGAGTCAAATAATTCAGTATTTTTAATTTGGGCAAGTGAAAAGAGAAAGTTCCTGTGTATTAAGGGAAACATCTACCAATGAACCCATCACATGGCATAATTGGAGCTTTCTCTGCTTACTTGATGTCTCAATAGGCTCCTATCATCTGTGTGTGGCCATGCCTCTAGTTATTTTTCCTTTCTGTGATTTACCTCTTACTTTTGGGAATTCTTGGAGAAGGAAATGGCAACCCACTCCAGTATTCATGCCTGGAAAATCCCATCAACCGAGGAGCCAGGTGGGCTACAATCCATGGGGTCACAAAGAGTCAGACACGACTGAGCGACTTCTGTGTGTGTGTGTGTGTGTGTGTGTGTGTGTGTGTGTGTGTGTTTTGGGAATTCTGAGGAGATGCCAAATAAATATTTATGCTCACTTGCCATTTTGAACTAGATGTCCAGTAGTTTTTCTTTACAATGTAGTTGATGGTGTTGATAGATGCACAAGTATATAAATTTGTCAAAGTTCATAAAACTGAATACTTGAAGTGTATGCAAATATGTGTGTGTGTGTGTGTGTACACATAGTATGTAAGTTATGTTTCAATAAATTTATTAAAATAATCAAATAAAATAGATGAAAAGCTTAGTAGGACAGTTATTATTAGGCTCTAATGATGCTGTGAAAGTGCTACACTCAATATGCCAGCAAATTTTGGAAAACTCAGCAGTGGCCACAGGACTGGAAAAGGTCACTTTTCATTCCAATCCCAAAGAAAGGCAATGCCAAAAAATGCTCAAACTACCACACAATTGCACTTATCTCACACGCTAGTAAAGTCATGCTCAAAATTCTCCAAGCCAGGCTTCAGCAATACGTGAACCATGTGAACTTCCAGATGTTCAAGCTGGTTTTAGAAAAGGCAGAGGAACCAGAGATCAAATTGCCAACATCCACTGGATCATGGAAAAAGCAAGAGAGTTCCAGAAAAACACCTATTTCTGCTTTATTGACTATGCCAAAGCCTTTGACTGTGTGGATCACAATAAACTGTGGAAAATTCTGAAAGAGATGGGAATACCAGACCACCTGACCTGCCTCTTGAGTAACCTATATGCAAGAAGCAACAGTTAGAACTGGACATGAAACAACAGACTGGTTCCAAATAGGAAAAGGAGTACATCAAGGCTGTATATTGTCATCCTGCTTATTTCACTTATATGCAGAGTACATCATGAGAAATGCTGGGCTGGAAGAAGCACAAGCTGGAATCAAGATTGCCAGGAGAAATATCAATAACCTCAGATATGCAGATGACACCAGTCTTATGGCAGAAAGTGAAGAGGAACTAAAAAGCCTCTCGATGAAAGTGAAAGTGGAGAGTGAAAAAGTTGGCTTAAAGCTCAACATTCAGAAAACTAAGATCGTGGCATCTGGTCCCATCACTTCATGGGAAATAGATGGGGAAACAATGGAAATAGTGTCAGACTTTATTTTTTTGGGCTCCAAGATCACTGCAGATGATGATTGCAGCCATGAAATTAAAAGACACTTACTGCTTGGAAGGAAAGTTATGACCAACCTAGTTAGCATATTAAAAAGCAGAGACATCCTAGCCAACAAAGGTCCATCTAGTCAAAGCTATGGTTTTTCCAGTGGTCATGTATGGATGTGAGCATTGGACTGTGAAGAAAGCTGAGCACCTAAGACTGTTGGAGAAGACTCTTGAGAGTCCCTTGGACTGCAAGGAGATCCAACCAGTCCATTCTAAAGGAGATCAGTCCTGGGTGTTCTTTGAAAAGACTGGTGCTAAAGCTGAAACTCCAATACTTTGGCCACCTCATGCAAAGAGCTGAGTCATTGGAAATGACCCTGATGCTGGGAGGGATTGGGGGGAGGAGGAGAAGGGGATGACAGAGGATGAGATGGCTGGATGGCACCACCGACTCGATGGACATGAGTTTGGGTAAACTCCAGGAGTTGGTGATGGACAGGGAGGCCTGGCATGCTGCAATTCATGAGGCTGCAAAGAGTCGGACGCGACTGAGAGACTGAACTGAACTGAATGATAATCAATTCACCAATATGAATAAATTGATCGAATTAAAGTCGCTCAGTCGTGTCCAACTCTTTGCGACCCCATGGGCTGTAGCCTACCAGGCTCCTCTGTCCATGGGATTTTCCATGCAATAGTCCTGGAGTGGATTGCCATTTCCTTCTCCAGGGGATCTTCCCAACCCAGGGACAAACCCAGGTCTCCCACATTGTAGACAGACGCTTTACCATCTGAGCCACCAGGGAAGTCAATATGAATAAAGTGACTTGTAAATAAGTTTGATTATTTTTCTCTAGCTTCTCAAAAAGACCAGAGTGATAGGTAAAACAGAGTGTCTTCTCTCAGAATTCATAGTTTTCTCTTCGATATCTACAGAAGTGGTAACTGATGGTTTAGGTGACAAATGGTCACTCATCTATCACAGTGCTCGACTTTCAAGGCTCTGACAACATAACTCAGTAGGGAAACAGCAAAAGAAGTAAACCAGTTTGTTTTATTAAAGAAACATAATTCACATTTAATGCTCTAACTTCAAATAGGTAACTGAATTACTTGTAAAGAATTATATTATATGAAATTAAAATTTTCTACAGCACATCAATAGAAAAAAGTATTCATCCTTCAAAATGCATTATCTTTTCACAAAAATTATACAGTCTTCTCTGAGTTTATCATAGAAACCCCTTCCTGTTTCCCATCTGGGAACAGAACCTTTCTTTCTAATACATAACATGCTCAATATGGTTTGACTGGCACTGATACTCTTACTTACCAGGAAAGGGAGAGGATCAGACCCGGCCATTTACAATACGGCACCTGAATACCTGTCATTGTCACAGAGAAAAAGATGGAAAAGAGAAGAGTTTGTGATACCATTTGAACTCCTCAATTATTATATCAGTACCTGAAAGTTCCCAAAAGTTCCTGGTTAAATGATTTAATAAATCCTTACCTCTTTAATCTCTGTTGAGTTGGGTTTCTTCCAGTTAACAGCAAAATTTAGTGAACCATAGATTTCTATGGTTCATGTGTCAGACAATGTTGTGAAGGCTGTACATAACATAAATATTTGAAACATTCAGAAGGACACATTAGAAACTCTCATTTTGTGTTTTCCAAATATATTTGACAAAAAAAAAAAAAAAATTACCCTTCTTTCTTCCCCAAAAAAGACTATACTTGTATTTTACAAGGCTAGTTTTGACATCAAAATTAAATTAAATAAATTAGTAAATTAAATTCAAAGATGCTTGCTCCTTGGAAGGAAAGTTATGACCAACCTAGACAGTGTATTAAAAAAGAGAGACATTACTTTGCCGACAAAGGTCTGTCTAGTCAAAGCTATGGTTTTTACTAATAGTCATGTATGGATGTGAGAGTTGGAATATAAAGAAAGCTGAGCACCAAAGAACTGATGCTTTTGAACTGTGGTGTTGGAGAAGACTCTTGAGAGTCCCTTGGACTGCAAAGAGATCCAACCAGTCCATCCTAAAGGAAATCAATCCTGAGTGTTCATTGAAAGGACTGATGTCGAAGCTGAAACTCCAATACTTTGGCACCTGACACGAAGAGCTGACTCATTTGAAAAGACCATGATGCTGGGAAAGATTGAAGGTGGGAGGAGACAGGGATGACAGAGGATGAGATGCTTGGATAGCATCACCAATGTGATGGACGTGAGTTTGTGTAGGTTCCGAGAGTTGGTGATGGACAGGGAAGACTGGCATGCTGAAGTCCATGAGGTCACAAAGAGTTGGACACAACTGAGCAACTGAACTGAACTGAGTTTTCAACATGACATTCTATCATAAAATGACAGTTTTTAGTGGTGATTTTAAATGTAGTCAGTGCATGTGATGGGTCTGTTAAGATTTCTATTTCTTCCTCATTCAGTTTTGGAAGTTGTACTTTTCTAAGAATTTGTCCATTTCTTCCACGTTGTCCATTTTATTTGCATATAATTGCTGATAGTAGTCTCTTATAATCCTTTATATTTCTGTATTGTCTGTTGTGATCTCTCCATTTTCATTTCTAATTTTATTGATTTGATTTTTCTCCCTTTGTTTCTTGATGAGTCTGGCTAATGGTTTGTCAATTTTATTTATCTTCTCAAAGAACCAGCTTTTGGCTTTGTTGATTTTTGCTATGGTCTCTTTTGTTTCTTTTGCATTTATTTCTGCCCTAATTTTTAAGATTTCTTTCCTTCTACTAACCCTGGGGTTCTTCATTTCTTCCTTTTATAGTTGCTTTAGGTGTAGAGTTAGGTTATTTATTTGACTTTTTTCTTGTTTCTTGAGGTATGCCTGTATTGCTATGAACTTTCCCCTGAGGACTGCTTTTACTGTGTCCCACAGGTTTTGGGTTGTTGTGTTTTCATTTTCATTCGTTTCTATGCAAATTTTGATTTCTTTTTTGATTTCTTCTGTGATTTGTTGGTTATTCAGCAGCGTGTTGTTCAGCCTCCATATGTTGGAATTTTTAATAGTTTTTCTTCTGTAATTGAGCACTAATCTTACTGCATTGTGGTCAGAAAAGATGCTTGGAATGATTTCTATTTTTTTGAATTTACCAAGGCTAGATTTATGGCCCAGGATGTGATCTATCCTGGAGAAGGTTCCATGTGCACTTGAGAAAAAGGTGAAATTCATTGTTTTGGGATGAAATGTCCTATAGATATCAATTAGGTCTAACTGGTCTATTGTATCATCCAAAGAAGACATACAGATGGCTAACAAACACATGAAAAGATGCTCAACATCACTCATTATAGAGAAATGCAAATCAAAACCACTATGAGGTACCATTTCACGCTAGTCAGAAGGGCTGTGATCCAAAGGTCTACAAGTAATAAATGCTGGAGAGGGTGTGGAGAAAAGGGAGCCCTCTTACACTGTTGGTGGGAATGCAAACTAGTACAGCCACTATGGAGAACAGTGTGGCGATTCCTTAAAAAACTGGAAATAGAACTGCCATACGACCCAGCAATCCCACTGCTGGGCATACACACTGAGGAAACCAGAAGGGAAAGAGACACATGTACCCCAATGTTCATCACAGCACTGTTTATAATAGCCAGGACATGGAAGCAACCTAGATGCCCATCAGCAGATGAATGGACAAGAAAGCTGTGGTACATATACACAATGGAGTATTACTCAGACATTAAAAAGAATACATTTGAATCAGTTCTAATGAGGTGGATGAAACTGGAGCCTATTACAGAGTGAAGTAAGCAAGGAAGAAAAACACCAATACAGTATACTAATGCATATATATGGAATTTAGAAACATGGTAACGATAACCCTGTATGCGAGACAGCAAAAGAGACACTGATGTATAGAACAGTCTTTTGGACTCTGTGGGAGAGGGAGAGGGTGGGATGATTTGGGAGAATGGCATTCAAATATGTATAATATCATATATGAAAGGAGTCGCCAGTCCAGATTCAATGCATGATACTGGGTGCTTGGAGCTGGTGCACTGGGATGACCCAGAGGGAGGGTATGGGGAGGGAGGAGGGAGGAGGGTTCAGGATGGGGAACACATGTATGCCTGTGGTGGATTAATTTCGATATATGGCAGAACCAATACAATATTGTAAAGTTTAAAAATAAAATAAAATTAAAAAAAATAAATGTAGTCAGTGCAAAGAAAAAATTATGTAATGAATGTAAAAGAAAATATTACTTGGTTCTAATAGTTATTCATTGAGATAGGAGTGGAATGAAAAGTGAGGTGCTCTATCCCATATATAAAACCATGGAAATATTTATTCTTAGGTGGCCCCTCATAAAGCAAATTGATCATCTTTAGTAGTAATCCGAAAGGCTACTGATAAATGAGAGGCTGAAGAGATAGTGGACTATCAAGATCTCCATTTAAAACTTCTTGGGCAACCTTATGAATGTAGGACTATAATAGGATTGAATTCAATATTATACTGTATATGATTTTCTGTCCTGGAAAATTCAATGGTTAGAGAAGCCTGGCTTGAATGGCTACAGTCCATGGGGTCACAAAGAATCAGACAAAACTGAGCATGCACACACGCACATCCATATTCATGAAGGATATTGGTCTATAATTTTCTTTTCTTGTAATGTTTTAGTCTAGTTTTAATGATATCTTCATAATTTTTAAAAAAATATTCCCTCTCTGTTTTCTGAAACAGACTAGAGATTGTATTATTTCTTTAAATATTTTTAATTGTCCTGCTAAAATATGCTAGCACTTTAATTTTAGAAAGTTTTAAATTATGAATTTAATTTTTGTGATATGTATAAGATTATCCAGGTTTATTTCTGCCTGAGTAGGTTTTGGTAGTTTTCTCAAGGGATTGGTCCTTTCTGTCAAACTTTATGACAATTCTTTCTGTAGTATTTTTTTACTTGCTTTTTCATGTCTGTGTGGTTTGATGATATCTTTTTTCAATACTGCTGTTAGACATTTTTGTCTAATCCTGTTTTACCTGGATCATCTGTCTAAAAGTTTACCAGCATCCATGATCTATATCTAAATTTAATGTGCTTTTGTAGGTGGTGTATAGTAGGATCTTTATTTTTGCCACAGTCCTCCAACTTCTGCTGTTTAATTGCTACACAGAGCCTTTACATTTAAAGTTATTATTGGAGCAATTAAATTAAAAATGTAGCATTTTTCTAGCTACTTTCTATATGTTCCACTTGTTTTTTTTCTATTATCCTTTCTAACTTCTCTGAAGTTAATTTACTATTATGATCACACTTTATCTTCTATTTTATCTTCTATTCATTACTGCCAGATTTTTAAAAAATTAATATATATGCTAGGGTTATTGATAGACATCTTTAATCAAAGTATACCATCAAATACTATTATGTAGATTCACAGGTAGTGTGAGCTTCTCACTACATTTTCAATTCCTTCCTCCTGTCTTTTATGCGATTGTTGCTACACATTTTATTTTTCCATGCTGTAACACATAACAAACTACTGTTTTGTTTAGATAGGTTTTTTAGATCAAATATATAATACCTTAAATTGAAGAAAGTAGGGAAACTACTAGACCATTCATGTAGGACCTAAATCAAATCCCTAATGATTGTACAGTGAAAGTGACAAATCGATTCAAGGGATTATTCTGATAGAGTGCCTGAAGAACTGTGGACAGAGGTTCATGACATTGTACAGGAGGCAATGATCAAGACCACCCCCAGTAAAAAGAAATGAAAAAGGCAAAATGGTCATCTGAGGAGCCCTTACAAATAGCTGAGAAAAGACAAGACATGAAAGGTGAAGGAGAAAAGGAAAGATATAACCACTTGAATGCAGAATTCCAAATAATAGCAAGGAGAGATAAAAAAGCTTTCCTCAGTGATCAATGCAAAGAACTAGAGGAAAACAATAAAATGGGGAAGATTAGAGATCTCTTCAAGAAAATTAGAAATAACAAGGGACTATTTCATGCAAAGATGGACACAATAAAAGACAGAAAGGGTATGGACCTAATAGAAGCAGACGATATTAATAGGTGGCAAGAATACATGAAAACTATATAAAAATGATCTTCATGACCCAGATTATCACGATGGTGTGATCACCCACCTACAGTCAGACATCCTGAAATGTGAAGTCAAATGGGCCTTAGGAAGTATTACTATGAACAAAGCTAGTGGAGGTGATGGAATTCCAGTTGAGCTATTTCAAATCCTAAAAGATGATGCTGTGAAAGTGCTGCACTCAATATGCCAGCAAATTTGGAAAACTCAGCAGTGGCCACGGGACTGCAAAAGTTCAGTTCCCATTCCAATCCCAAAGAAAGGCAATGCCAAAGAATGCTCAAATGACCACACAATTGCACTCATCTCATGCGCTAGGAAAGTAATGCACAAAATTCTCCAAGCCAGGTTTCAATTCAACAGTACATGAAGCATGAACTTCCAGACGTTCAAGCTGGTTTTAGAAAAGTCAGAGGAACCAGAAATCATATTTCCAACATCCACTGGCTCATCACAAAAGCAAGAGACTTCCAGAAAAATGTCTACTTCTGCTTTATTGACTATGCCAAAGCGCTTGACTTTGTGGATTACAACAAACTGGAAAAGTCTTAAAGAAATGAGAATACCAGACCACCTGACCTGCATCCTAAGAAATCTGTATGCAGGTCAGGAAGCAACAGTTAGAACTGGACATGGAACAACAGACTGGTTCCAAATCAGGAAAGGAATACGTCAAGGCTGTATATTGTCACCCTACTTATTTAACATATTCAGAGCACATCATATAAAATGCTGGGCTGGATGAAGCACAGGCTGGAATCAAGATTGCCGGGAGAAATATCAATAACCTCAGATATGCAGATGATAGCACCCTTATGGCAGAAAGCAAAGAATAACTAAAGAATCTCTTCATGAAAGTGAAAGAGGAGAGTGAAAAAATTGGTTTAAAAGTCAACATTCAGAAAACTAAGATCATTGCATCCGGTCCCATCACTTCATGGCAAATAGATGGGGAAACAATGGAAACAGTGAGAGACTTTATTTTGGGGAGCTCCAAAATCACTGCAGATGTTGACTCCAGCCAAGTAATTAAAAGATGCTTGTTTCTTGAAAGAAAAGCTATGACCAACCTAGACAGCATATTAAAAAGCAGAGACATTACTTTGCCAACAAAAGTCCATCTAGTCAAGGCTATGGTTTTTCCAGCAGTCATGTATGGATGTGAGAGTTGGACTCTAAAGAAAGCTGAACACTGAAGAACTGATGCTTTTGAACTATGGTGTTGGAGAAAACTCTTGAGAGTCCATTTGACTGCAAAGAGATAAAACCTGTCAACTCTAAAGGAAATTAGTCCTGAATATTCATTGGAAGGACTGATGCTGAAGCTGAAACTCCAATACTTTGGCCACCTGATGTCAAGAACATATTTATTTGAAAAGACCCTGATGCTGGAAAAGATTGAAGGCGGGAGGAGAAAGGGACAACCGAGGATGAGATGGTTGGATGGCATCACTGACTCTATGGACATGAGTTTGAGTAAGCTCTGGTAATTGGCGCTGGACAGGGAAGCCTGGTGTGCTACAGTTCATGGGGTCGCAAAGAGTCAGGCACCACTAATCGACTGAACTGAACTGACCTGAAATAATAACATTTAATTTTATTTATTAAAATTTTTTTCATCTATGTGTATGTGTAGATTCTAGTTTCTGTATAGTAACATAATATTTGTTTTGGCAAAGGGAGAAAAACTTCCTTTAAAGAGTCTACTGGGAAATATCTTAATTTTTATTTCATTTAGAAAATTCTTTCAGCTTCTTTTTGAAATCATAGTTTTACTGGGTAAAGAATTCTGCATGGGCTGAATTTTAACTCCCATAAGCCCTTTTAACAGTTACTCCAGTGTCTTCTGGCTTGCATGTTTTCTGATAAAAAGTCATCTCTCTCACCATATTGGCTTTTGAGACTGTAACTTTGGTTGAGTCTGTAACAGGAAAGCCTGGGAGGATTTCCAAATTCTGCTGCCTCTTTGGCTTCTAGGTCTTCCTTATCTTGTACTAGTTCACAGGTGCCTCCCCTTATTTGTTAACCATTGTGACTGAATTCTCTCATTAGTGAGCAGCTATGGCTTCCTGGTTAAGTGGCCGCATTCTGCCTTTCCCTTCAGGTGAATCTCCTTATATTTTTGGCCAGTGGGCTGTGCTGTATCCTTTGCTATCAGGAAAAAAAAAAAAAAGAAATATATATATATATACATATATATATATATGTGTGTGTGTGTGTGTGTGTGTGTGTGTGTGTGTGTATGTGTGTTTTACAGTATGGGAAAATTTATAAACATATTGTGGGTTATCAAGCCATAAAACAGGTTACTAATAGCATTGACTGGGCTTCCCAGGTGGCTCAATGATAAAGAATTGGCCTGCAATGCAGGAGATGTGGATTCCATCCCTAGGTCAGGAAGATCCCCTGAATAAGGAAATGGCAACTCACTCCAGTATTTTTGCCTGGGGAATAGTATGTTCAGAGGCATTTGGCAGGCTATATTCCCTGGGGTCGCAGAGTCAGACGTGACTTAGTGACTGAGTAAACACACAATAGAATTCTCTAACCTCTTAATGCTGCTGCTGCTGCTAAGTCACGTCAGACGTGTCCAACTCTGTGCGACCCCATAGACGGCAGCCCAACAGGCTCCTCCGTCCCTGGGATTCTCCAGGCAAGAATACTAGAGTGGGTTGCCATTGCCTTCTCCGAACCTCTTAATAGGACTGCTAAATCATTGCAGTTTGTCACTGAGCAATCAGAGTTTTAGCAGACAAGTCATCAGTTTGATAGGCACCCTTGGAAGGATGAGGGAAGATGTTCTTTGCTATCCCAATATAAAAGTATGATTTTTGTTTTTCTGGGTTTTCTGTTGCTGTTATTGTGTGACTAAAAAATTTTGCTTTTTTCATTTTCCTACATTCTAACTGGAAGTTAAAGTCCAAATTCTTTTAAAAGAAGTACACAGAGGACTCAGGCCAGATGGTTGCCAACTGGGTCCTGAATTTACTTTTTCTGATTCCTTGAAAAGTGCTATTTTCCCCAATCAATACCACTGATGAATTTAAAATAAAATAAAGCTAAACAACTTCAGGAACCCCAGCCGCATTCACAACCAAACCAGCAATGTGATCAATTAGAGCTAAGCAAAGGTATCTCTGAGTGCTGTGTTTTTCAGAATTTTATTTCTTACCTGTGTACAGAGAATCTATCATATTAAAGGAGGACTCTAAACTGCCCTCAATTATCTACAAACTCATTGGCATGCTTACCTTGTTGTCACCTCAGCCTCACAATGAATAATGCTGTCAGTCAAAACAGACTGTTTTATAAATTGTCTCTTCAGACGTTGCTAATAAAAGGAGGAATTGTAGAAAACCAAGATCTAGATATCAGATATCTTTATTCTTTTCCTAAAGAAAGAAATCTTTGCAAATACCTGTCAAAAAGAGCATGTTGGTCTATCTTTGATATATAGCTCATCATATCTACTTGACAATTCAAGAAGGATGAACAAAATACTTGACAGAAATGAATTATTTCAGCATTTCTCAGCTGGAACACAGTTTAGAGTATGATATTACTGCTTCAGTTAATTGATCTTTCATTTTAAAGGACAAAATAAATGCACAACTGGTTAATACAGCATTAGTGTTCTTAATCAGAGAAGGCGATGGCACCCCACTCCAGTACTCTTGCCTGGAAAATCCCATGGACGGAGGAGCCTGGTAGGCTGCAGTCTGTGGGGTCGCTAGGAGTCGGACACTACTGAGCGACTTTATTTTGACTTTTCCCTTTCATGCACTGGAGAAGGAAATGGCAACCCACTCCAGTGTTCTTGCCTGGAGAATCCCAGGGACGGGGGAGCCTGGTGGGCTGCTGTCTATGGGGTCACACAGAGTCAGACACGACTGAAGCAACTTAGCAGCAGCAGCAGCACTGTTCTTAATAGTATTTAAACAATGGCTTTCATCCACTTAGTGAATTCACTAAGATAAAAGGGAGATATGTTCTATACCAAATGCACATAAAGAGAATTATATTTGATTGCAAGAGTGAAGTATAGTGTTTTAAATATATATCTCTTTGTTTCTTACATTCTCAAATTAAAGAATAATTATTTCTTTTTTTCTTTTTTTTTATTTTTTTTAATTTTATTTTATTTTTAAACTTTAGGTTAAATATGCTAGGGGTGAGGAATTGTAAGCAAAAAACTAGGTATTATTAGTAGTAGTAAGTAGTTTTTACTTATTCTAACTTTTTTTAAAGAAAAAATAATTGATCACCCTGGACAGTATTCTGAAGTTTATTGTTTTGGAAAAGAAATTAAGCAGTCAGGTTATGGGTAGAACTTAATGATTTTTTAAAATCATTTATTAGTTTTTACTATGTACTGGTCACTGATTGTAGGGTTTTATATTATTATATTTTTTATGTAAAAGACATGATGTCAGTTAATTACTTTGGAAAGTGAGTAATGTCCTGGTAAAGGAAAAAGTTGTTATGGCGATAGGGAAGTAGCATAGATAATAAGTAGGTTTGAAGACAGGTGTTGAGGAGGTCAGCATCAAAATGCTTTAAAATTGTGCTTTTTTATATAAAAAGGTAGATTGTTAGGGAAAATTGTCACCATATAAAAGGAAAGATGTTTTAAAAATAGTCACATAAAGATAAAATAATTTCTCAAACATTTTTGAAAAGAAAGTTGTATCTGGCCTTTTTATAAATAGTATTTACACATGTATACCTGTGGCGGATTCATTTTGATATTTGGCAAAACTAATACAATTATGTAAAGTTTAAAAATAAAATAAAATTAAAAAAAGAATTTGATTTCAAATCTATCATCTTTTTTTTAAGAAACAAATTACATGGAGAAAACATTATTTTGTGATATGGGGAGTTATCATTAAAGTATTCTAGCTCTTTGAAACAAATTAATCACTTATCACCTCTTTGAGAGAGATTTTGATGGGTTCTGACAGATTACAAAATAGTGGTCTCAAGACATTTGTGTTTCAATTGGGAGATCAGAGCTTAATATGATGAATTTATGAAATATCGTATAAGCTTCCCTGGTGGCTCAGATGGTATAGAGTCTGCCTTCAACGCAGGAGACCCGCGTTCAATCCCTGGCTCAGGAAGATCCCTTGGAGAGGGAATGGCAACCCACTTCAGTATTCTTGCCTGGAGAATTCCATGGACAGAGGAATGTGGCCATGGAGTCGCAAATAGTAAGACATGACTAAGTGACTTTTATCACTCACATAGCTACTCAAAATATCTCACAGGTGAGAATATAAGAAACTACTGAGTGCAAATATCTGAACAGAGAGTGCTATGGGTTCTGGACTAGCCAGCAAACACTTCATAGTATGAGGGAGTCCAAGTAAATTTTAAGTATAGGTATTAGAAGAAAGAAAGGAGATTTTTCTGTTGTAGGGAACCCAGCAAGGATATATAGCAATATGCTTTGTATTTCTCAAAGCTCTTGATTGTAGTAAACACAATTGAAAATCTATAAACTACTAAATTTATTTGAAAGTTAAACAGACTTATGTAAATTTACCATGGCTATCATTTGATTTTAAGTAAAGAAAATTTTTGTATATTCTCATTATTGTATCTGATGGATGGTTTCATAAAAAACAATTAGAGAACTCAATTTAGAATACCAGTTTTCTTGTATTAAAATAAATGTTATATTTATGTAGATATAGGTACAGAGTTTGACAGTAACCTTCACTCTTTAATAAGTGAAATAGTGTAGAAAGCCTCATCCACTACTTTTTTCCATGACTGAATTTGTAAGATTTTAAACTCTTTCTTATTTTTTGCTACCTTACATTGATGTTCTAGAACTGCATAAAGACCAAGGTTTGAAATAATATCTAAACTAAGACAGGAAAATTTATTTAGCTATGAAGTCTACATACTAGGAGAACGAAAGAACATATTCAGATTGAGTTATGGACACAGGTTTGAATTGTCTAATTAAAGGAAGAGTCTCTGCATTCACGTTTCTTCCCTTTCACAATCCCTTGGATATCAGTATGTAATCTATATAATACAGAATTGGTTTTCAGATCCTTTTTCCTTTTTTAAATTGGAAGTTGGTTGAGATTGAGAAAAATACCTGTATAAGTCATATCAGTAGGGAGAAAATGAATGAATAAAATGGCAGTTTTTTCAGCAGGACAAATTAAGTCATATTTTAATGCCAACCAAAGTTCCGATTACTAGATTAGCCAGTAAAATGATAAAAGTTTAAAAAGGTGATAATATGCATTCCAATTTTAATATCCCAGAGCTCTGAGCCAATACCATTATAATGGAAGAATGTTAGACTCAAAGTCATAACACTGAATTTTTACGATGACCTGGGTTTCTTTAGTCACTGAATGACTCTGAATTTGTTTTTTCATTTGCATAATTATGCACCTCATCATTTGATACATTCATACCAATTTCTTTGCATATATTAAATGAGATAATATGTGTAAAGTTAAAAGTTCCCAGACAGAAAGAAAGAAGCTTCTTTAAGACATTTGTGTAGAGAAGTGAACTACATCTCTTTTGAACGTCCCGATTATTAAAATTTGTTTTTCATTTCCAAAGTTGTTCTTATCTCAGGACTTCAGCATTGGAATGATAGTATTTCATTGTGTTTATCTTTTTCTATTATTTTGTATGACTTTTTTATTCATTACATTTCTTTCCTCGCAGAATATTTATAAACTGAGCTAGTGAAAAGTTCAGTATAAGTAATACATCTATAAAAATTTATTTTTATACTGCACTGATAGGAAGATGTGACTTCCACTTCCTTTATGAAAGATGATTATTTAGTACCTCACACTTCTTCCATATTAATTATGAATGCACTCAGCAAATGAAATAAAGGTAGAAGTAATTTTAAAAAGTTTTAATCTGGGAATAGGCCTGAGAATGGGAAGAAATGAAATGAACTTGTGGTGCTTTAAATTATGTTTTTCTGTGTTTTTATAAATATGTTTTCACCTGCAAGTATTACTTTGGCAAAAATGAAGTGTAGAAATAATATGAAAAATAAAAAAAATTATTTCCTATTTTAGAAAACTGCACTATTGATCAAGTTGCATAAACCGAGCACTTGAATTATTACGGTATGAATTGGGCAGTAATTACAGGACACTTGGCATGTTTGGAGAGGAGTGAAGACAATCTTGTTTATGGCATTTATTTACACAAGGACAAAAATTGTTGTGGAGCTTCACTTATCAGTCTTATCTGTTTTTATCCTTAATCTATTCAGAAATAGTTTAAGGTGGAAGGAAGTATAGAGATATTTAACTCACTTCAACAAATCATTTATTTATCACCTACTGTATGTGGTCTATTGTACTGTCCTGGGTATTAGAGATACAGAGATGAAAAGTCATGGTCCACAGCCCCTAGGAACCTAATAGAGAAAAATGCAAGGAACTGTGCAAGTTGCCATTTTGTCATCTATATTTCATGTTACCTTCAGAATCCCACAGAGAATCTGAACTGCTGTGTGATGGAAAGAGAAGGCCAAAGGGATAAGGCAATAGATAGATGGTTACTGAAATGGGAGAACTGGCATTAGGGGGATAAGTAATCCCTGGAAAATGAGAAATTGACAAGCTATGTGAAGACCCAAGAGAAGACTGAGAACAGAACAGTCATTAATTCCCCATTAATTAATACCTTTAAGATATCCAGGGAAAAAATGAAGATCAGCATAGCTCATGGAGAATAAACCTAGAGAGATACTAAAGGAAATCTGAGAGATAGGCAGGGTCCAGTCTCTTTAGGACCATGGAGGCCTTGACAAGGACTTTTGATACTATTCTAGGGGATATGAAAAGACAGTGGGGAAGAAAGGGTTAAGGTTTAGTGTTAATTCAAAAGATGACACTAACTGTCATAAGGGGTCTGACTGGTGAAGAAGAATTTCAGTTGAAGGCATATTGCCACTAGTCGGCTATACTGGTTAGGACTAGTAGGCTATACTGGGTAGGACAGTATAGCCAATCCCGTGATAACAAACACCGCCAATGCTTCTGTGCCTCCTGGCAACAAAGGTTTATTTTTCACTCACACAGCATTTCTATTGTGGGTTGTTGTGTACGAAGGTTTCTGTGTACAAAGACATCATCCTTGGGCTGGGGTCCAGGCTGATGAAGCATACATTCTCTGATACAATGTCAGTGACTGATTCAAAAAGGAAAAAGAAAGGGCAAAGCATCATTGTCTCTTAAAACTTTTACTAGAGAGTGGCAAGTCTCACCTCTGCTCACATTTCAGTTGCTCAAACAACCATATGATGGTGAAACCTGCCTTCAGTGGGGCCGGGTTGTATAATTCTCACCCAGGTTAGAGAAATGGATATTGATGAAAAGCAGTGTTGTTTCCTACACCAAACAAGACATGGTGGTGGCTTTGCTCAAGGTAATGACCATGTGATAGAAATAAATGAAAATATTCAAGATATATATTTGGAACTCGAGCTGAGAGGACCTGATGATGAATACGAGAGTAGAAGGAAAGAGCTGAGCCAAGAATGAATTTTTTGGCTTGAATATCTGTGAAGATAATAATAGGTCCATTAACTGTGGTGGTGAAAAGCCAAGATTAGAGAATGAAGGAAATATGGGTTAGATTCCATCATGTCTGAAAGACAGATAACTAAAAGATCATTTTCTATCTATCTGTCTATTTATTTCTTCAGTTCTAATCTCTTCTCTGGCTCCACATTTAATATCTTACTTCAGAATATCATTAGAATATGATATTTAAGGCCATGAGACAGAATGAGATCAGTAAAAAGGACAGTTCATATAGACAAGGAAAGAGGACTCAGGAAAAAGTACCTGAAGCATGCCCAATTTACAGAGCACAGGAAGAGCAACTAGAAAAGAAAATTGAATTGTAGCTATCAGCTTAAAAGGATGAAAGCCAAAAGAAAACCAGAGAACAGTGTTTCAAAAATAAAGGATAAGCCCAATGAGTGAAAATGCTACTGTAAGACCCAGAAAGATGAGAACAGAAAATAAGCCGCTGCGTTTAGCAACACAGAAGGTGTTGGCAACCGTGACAAAAGCATTTTCAGTGGTATGGAGGGAAGAGTTTGATCTAGATAATGTGGATACACAGGACATTAGAAGATATAAACAAACCCACAGGTGATATTTGCATCCTTGAGATTGGATTAACTCATCCATAAAAAATATTTAGAGAGTGAAGGCAAATGGAGCAGAGTTTAGAAAGCTAAATGAAATGAGTGAAAGTTGCTCAGTCATGTCCGACACTTTGCGACCCCGTGGACTATACAGTCCATGGAATTCTCCAGGTCAGAATACTGGAGTGGGTAGCCTATCCTTTCTCCAGCAGATCTTCCTGACCCGGGAATCAAACTGGGGTCTCCTGCATTGCAGGCAGATTCTTCACCAGCTGAGCTACTAGGGAAGCTCCAGAAAGAAAAGAGGCATTAATATTTAAGAGGAAGGAAGAGGAAGATAGGGAGACAACAGAATTAAGAACATTTAAATAATACGCTATCAGAAACCAAAAGAGTAGAAAGTTTCAGGAGAAAGAGAATAAATGAAAGTGTTGTAAGTGAATCACAATTAGATAATCAGTGGAACTGATTATCAGTTTATATCAACTTAGTGACAGTACTTGCAGGTGGATGAGGCAGAGCTCAACTTTGGCTGTGTTGGAGGGCAGAATTAGAGCCGACTCTCAGCACAGATAAACCTGGAAGAAGAATCCAGCAAAGACTATCTTAATATTACAGGGAGCTAGAATATAGGGTCAAGTGACGGTGGGACTAGCATCAAATACCAACATAAGTTTCTTAAGTAAAAAAAAAAAAAAAAAAAGGCTCTGATCTAGATAGCATTGTTAAAGACGTCAAACCGTGAGTCAGTTTTCGAAGGACAGATAAGTTTGCAGACAAGGTTAAGGTAAGTAAGCTGTCGGTTCAGAGTAACTTTTTATATACTGAATTTTTCTAAAATAGTTTTTGTCCTCCCATTGCTCTAAACTGACTCACCCCATGGTACTCCATCCCCTTCCTCCCTCTGCTCATCCTATAATGCATCTTTATCCTGCCTAAGATGAATTTTATACATCTGATAGTTCAGTGAATTCCATCTGGACTAGAGCATAGGATTACAGATGATTGGACTGTAATTGCAGATAGTAAATTGAGGCCATAGTACAAAAATCACTGAAGAAATAAACAGAAAAGTATTAATTTGAGGTACTGAGTATGTCATAGGTGAGTACGAGGAAGATGTATTTGGTATCTCAGCAGAGACTTAAAAGTAGAGATACAAGAGAAGGAATTAAATAAAAACTAGCTATAATGAGAGAGAGTTAAAAGGCATTGATATAAGTTAAACATTAAAATTGAATCAAATCTTCAATCAATTAATATTGAATGTAAATATTAAGGGATAGACCCTGAGACATATATATGTGAGATTATATGTAGAAAATATATGAAGAAAGGAGAGTATAAATATAGAAATCCAAGAATTATAATGAAAAATTATTATACACTATGGTATAGTTTATAACCAATAGAAAGTGTTTTAGAATTTAACAAGTAGAAAGATGAGAAAAGTAGCAGAAACCTTTAAGTCCCCCTCATTGGTTAAACCTCAGTGCAATCTATTTGCTTTATTCAAATTCACCAAATAGTTACTTAATGGGAAATGAGTATGTATGAATGTCCAATAAAATAAAATATAAATTTTTTTATCTTGTAATCAAAATTGAATCTTAAATTTCAGAGGACATATCCTTTACTGGCAAGGAGTATTTTTCTGATCATAAAATATACTTTAAACAATTCATCTGACAGTCCATTTTGTTACTCCTGTCCTCTCTGTGTTCTTTCTTGACCCCATGGACTATAGCCCACCAGGCTCTACTTACCCTGGAATTCTCCAATACATCTGACAGTCCATTTTGTTACTTCTGTCCCCTCTGTGTTCTTTCTTGACCCCATGGACTGTAGCTCACCAGACTCCACTCACCCTGGAATTCTCCAGTCAAAAATACTGGAATGGGTTTCCATTCCCTTCTCCAGGGGATCTTCCCAATCCAGGAATCGAACCTGGGTCTCCTGCATTGCAGGCAGATTTTTACCATCTGAGCCACCAGGGAAGCCCTGATGCCATCAATACAATTCAACTCAGTTCTGACACTGTTAACCATGAGATGGCATCAGATTGCACAGGTGAAGGGCTCTCTCCAACAAGACTTCCCTCCACTTCAGAGATCAGTTGGAAGCCCAGGTTGTCAGTCATGATTCTGACCATGAGGCTACAGATTGGAGTTTCTCATGAGCATCTGCCTGGGTTCAATTTGCCAAAGAGACTTATAGTACTCAGGGAAGCCATCTACTCAGTAGATTACTGATTTATTGCAAAGGTTAGTAGAGGATAAGAATCAGCAGCCAGATGAAGAGACACATAGAGTGAGATTGCTAAAATGAGCTTCTGTCCTTATAGAGTCTGCAACCCAGGACTATAGTATGTGAAGGGTTTTGGTTTCCCAACCTGAAAACTCTTCGAACCTGTCCTTTATTTATGGAGGCTTCATTCATTACATAGGGATGTTTGATTAACTCATGGGTCACTGGTGATTGATTCAACCTCTACTCCCCAACACCCCTACCCAGAAATCTGAGAGTAATTTTTTTGGCAACTAGCTCCTTCCTTAGGTGCTTTCCAAAGCACCTAACCATGTTAACTTAAACCCAGTTGCAGTGAAAGGGGCTTACTGTGAGTAACAAGACACCCGTTTTACCTCCATGGGTCTGAAGCATCAAGAGACCAATTATTATAGCTAAAATTTCTCCCATTGCTCTTATCAGTCAGAAAATTCAGGAACTTGGGGAGCTCTGAGCTAGAAACTGTGGATGAAGACCAAATATATATGAGATAATAATTTAAGTCATGTGAATGGCCAAAAGTTACAGTTCATATAAATTACAATATCACAGTTAGTAACTAGCTAATTACATTGAATTGAGTTTATTATAATAAATATATAATGTATGTAAATACAGATAATATATAATATATTTATAACACATTTTATTAGACTCAGAATTTAGATGAGATTCTTGTCAAAGCTAAACTATATACAAGTGCTATTCAGACCCTATTAAGTGCTTGATGAGAACGACTTGCATTGTACTAGTTTGGTATTGCCTGAAGTCTGTGCTCATCTGATGCAACTAGAAAAAAGAAAACAGGTCAGCTGTACATAAGGTGACTCCTGCCCATTTGTTTCAGCTCTTGTACTTTATCTGAAGTGGACTCTTAGCCCACATTGCTTTTACATACCTACAGTACGTAAATAGCTCAGAGGTATAAACCATGGCACCAGTAATTAAGCACATCTTGAAATATTACCTTAGTGAGGCCATGACTTGGGCAAATGGGTTCTAGTTTTCAAAGTGAATTTCAGTTCAGTTCAGTTGCTCAGTTGTGTCCGACTCTTTGCAACCCCATGGACTGTAGCCTGCCAGGCCTCCCTGTCCATCACCAACTCCTGGAACTTACTCAAACTCATGTCCATTGAGTCAGTGATGCCATCCAACCATCTCATCCTCTGTCATCCCCTTCTCCTCCCGCCTTCAATCTTTCCCAGCATCGGGTCTTTTCCAATGAGTCAGTTATTCACATCACGTGGCCAAAGTATTGGAGTTTCAGCTTCAGCATCAGTCCTTCCAATGAATATGCAGGACTGATTTCCTTTAGGATGAACTGGTTGTATCTCCTTGCAGTCCAAGGGACTCTCAGGAGTCTTCTCCAACACCACAGTTCAAAAGCATCAATTCTTCAGTGCTCAGCTTTCTTTTTTTTATTAAATTTATTTATTTTAATTAGAGGCTAATTACTTTACAATATTGTATTGGTTTTGCCATACATCAACATGAATCCTCCACGGGTGTATACGTGTTCCCAATCCTGAAGCCCCCTCCCACCTCCCTCCCTATACCATCCCTCTTAGTGACTTTATTTCCATGTAATAAAGTGAATTTATTTCCATATAATACACTGCTATCATTTTATCTTCCAATGTGTTGTCCAGTGTTTCAATTGCTGCTATTTCAATGAAAATAAGTGCATTATCTGCACAAAAATTCTCATTTTCAAAGCAAGCAAACCTCACCCATCTAAAACCAATCCCTTCATTTACCAGAAACTGCCAGAGAATAAAAATAAAAAAGTATGGAAAGGAGGATTTGATATTTTGACATCCTACTTTACTCAAGATTCAAGATGACTAAAGATTTGACAGGAAATAAAACAGTTTTGAGAAGTTGGATAAGGTGACAAAATTGAATCAGATGATAACATTTACAGAAAGTAGCAACTTCTGTGAATGACCATTTATCAAAGTGGATTGACTAAGTTTAGTGATCATGTCCAGAATATAAAACACTGAAATAGTAGCAAATGCACAGAAAAATTCTTACAAAGAAATATGAGATAATTTTTGGAAATATTTTTTAACACATTATTTCTTTCAGCATTTTGGGAAAGGGGTATCAGGAATAAACATCAGTGTTTTCACTACTTAAAAAACAGTGCTTATGTGTTGTTGTTGTTTTTTAATTAATCAGAATCTGCACATCTTAGAATATATATATATGTATATATGTCTATGGTTTTACATTTTATCTGCAACTGGTGGAAGGGTAGCCATCTATTTCAAGTTCATGAAAGTATGTCTTCTGTCAGTTTCTTGTTGTATATGTCCTGTGTGTCTGACACTGGAGAAACACACAGAAACACATGTACAAGCACATATACACACACGCAAATAGCAAAATATCAGTTAACTAGAATTTTTTATTTTTCTTCCTCAGTAAAAGATATCCAAGAAAAAATATTTTAAATTTTCTTTAGTAAATGAAATTTCTGTATCACAAAAGTGTGATTTCTCTATATACCAACTTTTACAATTCTAGGAATGTATATATGTAAATTGACTTGATTAAATGGAGCTGGTCACATTGTTTTACATCACCTCTTTTTTCTTACAAGTCAAAGGAAAAAAAAAAATACAATAAAATTTGCTATTTCCTATCCAAACCAAGTTAAGAATATCATGGCAGTTCTTCAAGAAATGTGTGCTTTACCCAGGTCAAAACATTAATAAAGCAAAACATGGACAACAGAAAAAGTATATAGAAGGGAAAATTGTTTCACAGAAAAACGTGGATTGCAAAGATTTCTTGGCTCTCCAAAACCTGCTGTGATAGCAGGTTTTCTTGATATGCTTCTCCTTTTAATCAATAGAACTTGGAATGTTCATATTTTATTCTGAAACCACTTTCAGTTGACCATGATATAATGAAAACAGAAGGTAAGACTCCTTCTGAGTGTGTCTGTGTTACATAAAAACACCTCTGAAAGATTGAAAAGCTTCTCAAACCATCACAATAAAACAACAACATTGATGTTGTGAAAGGATGTGGTAGCAATTCAGGTTCAGGGAGACCTGCCTATGATCTCTTCAAATCACACTCAGATTACATCTGCTGTTAGGTTGGACTCTGTTAGTAAGTAATCTTTATCAAGTTAGAAAGCATGCAGTGTAGTAGTTAAAGTCAAGGAGAACTTGGAAAATCATAAATCTGTTTGCAACATATAAGCAAAACTTAATAAAAAGAATATAAAGAATGTCAGGAGCTTCTTTACCTCAAAAAATCAAAATGTTGCCATCTTTGGGCATCTGAGATAGGGACATTCTGAGCTGCTCAGAGAGGAATAGCTCTGATCTCAGTCTGCAGTGCTGGAGAGTTTGACCTCAGGCAAAGAAAACACATGCTGCTTCTTGAGAGATTTTTGAGACACTGCATGAGACCTTCTGGGACTTTTAGAAGGATCTTGAAGAAATGTTTGAGTGTCCCTGAAAGACTACAGAGATTGAAAAATATCAAGGACTTTAACAAAAATCAACAGAAAGCAATTGAAACACCGACAATGGCAAAGAAAGATTTTTTTCAGTAATCCCATGAATGACACATTTCAAATCCCTCATTGGCACCAGAGACCAGTTTAGTGAAAAGCAGTTTTGCCACGAACTGGGGTTGGGGGAAAGGTTTCATGGTGTTTCAAATGCATTACATTTATTGTGCACTTTATTATTATTACATCAGCTTCACCGCAGGCCATCAGGCATTAGATCTCAGAGGCTGGGGACCCTGCATTAGAGGAACCTCTATGTTCAGACAGCCTACACATCCTTGATATCAATGGCAAGAGGCAGAGTCAACACAAAGCGTATATAGAAAGAAAACAAGCATATAAGTGACCTTCAGTTCCTAAGGTTCTGTTGACCTGAGTTTGAGCCCCAAATCATTTATTGTTCCAATCAGCAAGTCATGGAAAGACACTTGGCTCAGGGTTTACAAAAGACATGGTAAATAAGTTGATGACTTCTGTTGTCATGTTCTAAAGCTGATCAGCTTAGGGGCATAATTCATTATGAGGTTTTTTGTGGGTTTTTTTTTTTTTTTGCTTTGTTTTGGGGTTTTTTCCCCTAGCATTGAACTGTCTGTCCCAAGGTGAAGTCAGGATTCCAATTTTCATCCCTGTTTTGGCCAGGATGAAGTTAAGGAATTAAAGCAAAAAGAATGTGGCTTTACAACCCTGAGGATTATTGTAGAGCAGGAGACAAAGGACAATGGACAAGTTGTAGGACTTCATTGCGTGTAAAATACTGGCCAACAAGATAACAGAGGCTGTGTTCATGCATTTCAATATAGGAAGGAGAAGAGAATGAGGATCAGAAAAAGGAAGAGGAGGAGAGGGAGAGAGGAAGAAGAAAAGAAGCAGGTAAGATTTGATCTGTCAGAACAAAAGAGTTATAAGAACTGGTTATGTGGGGGAGGAAATATGATTTCTTTATGAAAGACAATGCCAACTGGGGAGCAGGGCAAAGGTTCTGGTCTCCATGCCATTAATAAATCTATCCACTATGATTTCCTGATTAGGAAGTGGTATAACAAGTAAACAGAAGAGTCATAGGATAACAGCTTCTCAGTGTTAATTGGGAACTTAGAGGTCAACAAGTTTAATCTCCTGTTAGATGCTGTGTACCTGTCAGAAAATAAGTATGAAGTTTAGTTATTGGAATGAAGAAAATTCTGTGATGTATTAATATCAACTTCTTAATGATTAAATTACCAAGTGATTCATTCAAATAAAGAAGATGCCTTCCTTATGAAAATCTCAATTTGCATAAATTAAAAATATCATGCTACATGTACCCCAATGTTCATCGTAGCACTGTTTATAATAGCCATGACATGGAAGCAACCTAGATGTCCATCAGCAGATGAATGGATAAGAAAGCTGTGGTACATATACACAATGGAGTATTACTCAGCCATTAAAAAGAATACATTTGAATCAGTTCTAATGAGGTGGATGAAACTGGAGCCTATTATACAGAGTGAAATAAGCCAGAAAGAAAAACCCCAATACAGTATACTAATGCATATATATGGAATCTAGAAAGATGGTAACAATAACCCTGTATATGAGACAGCAAAAGAGACACAGATGTATAGAACAGTCTTTTGGACTCTGGGAGAGGGAGAGGGTGGGATGATTTGGGAGAATGGCATTGAAATATGTATAATATCATATATGAAATGAGTCGCCAGCCCAGGTTTGATGCACGATACTGGATGCTTGGGGCTGGTGCACTGGGATGACCCAGAGGGATGGTATGGGGAGGGAGGAGGGAGGAGGGTTCAGGATGGGGAACACATGTATACCTGTGGCAGATTCATTTTGATATATGGCAAAACCAATACAATATTGTAAAGTTAAAAAATAAAAAAAAAGAAAGAAAAATAAATAAATAAATATTGAAAGGAAAATAAAATAAAATAAAAATATTGTGGTAAAGTGAGAAATATTTGACCAAGTTCTATGTCTGTCAAAATAATCAAGAACTCATCTGCTACTCATTAGGTCTACTTTTTTATGAATTATCTTTGTAGAAAATTCACATATCACAAATCCAACCTAACTAGTCATTCAGAGAAGCCCCTGCTCAACATAGCATATAAATAAAGCTGCTTTGGAAAGGATACATTTCCCACTCGACTGGAGATGTGATTCTGCAATGTAGACTAATTAAGGTAGAATACAGTGGCTGAACAATACATTCAGCAATGGCACAAAAGGTAAAATAGTCATTCTCGATATTAGAATATCATGGAAGGGAATTTAAGTTCTGCTGCTGCTGCTGCTGCTGCTAAGTTGCGTCAGTTGTATCCGACTCTGTGCGACCCCATAGACAGCAGCCCACCAGGCTCCCCTGTCCCTGGGATTCTCCAGGCAAGAACACTGGAGTGGGTTGCCATTTCCTTCTCCAATACATGAAAGTGAAAAGGGAAAGTGAAGTCACTCAGTCATGTCCGACTCTTCATGACCCCATGGACTGTAGCCCAGCTAAGTTCTGCTCTCAGAATTTAAACTTTACATAACACATTTGTGAACTTAATACCACTAAATATCTACTAAAATTTAGCTGAAAGAAACTAAGTTTGGGGAGAATCTTTTGAGTGCTACTTTATACAACCATTCTGCTGCTGTTGTTTAGTTGCTTGGTCGTGTCCAACTCTTTGCAACCCTCTGGACTGTAGCCCACCAGGCCCCTCTGTCCATGGGATTTCCCAGGTAAGAGTACTAGAGTGAGTAGCCACTTCCTTCCCCAGGGGACCTTCCTGGACTGGGGATTGAGCCCATGTCTCCTGCATTGGCAGGCAGATTCTTTACCTTTGAGCCACCAGGGAAGCCTGAACCATTCTGGTAGATTCTTACTTATGACCACTAGGTTGGCCAAACACACAAGGGCAGGGGCTGGATGTCAGCTTTGTTTTGATTAGCCCCAACTTGCCACACTGCATCCCCATTAGACTCTAGCTAAACACACACACACAATAACTCACATGATGTGTTACATACACTGAGTTGATTTTACCGATTGTGCTTTGGCATAAGGACATGGAAGACTATATTAAAAGTTAGAATCTTGCTGCTAGAATTACAGTGGAAAAGCTACTTTAGTTGAAAGTATTTTCTTTATGAAGATTCTTGGGAGAAGTTTCTTTACCATCTTAGTATCATCAACACTTATATCTTTTCCAGTTGATTCCAACTCTTCTCTCTTTTGAACACTACAGTATATATATATAACTGATTACCTTTGTCTTTTAGTACTGGATTAAAGAAAGTGTACAGTTTATTAAGGTTCCATTGCTTGCAACTAAAAAGTTGTCATGGTATCCATTTTGTATCAGCCTTCATTCTGATCCTGTGTGATATGTCAGCCTGTGTTTGTTCTCTGTGTCCTTTTCGTTTACCCCAAATGTTGGAAATTTTGCTTCATTTTATCTGTATTTTATTTACATTAAGCACTTTTGTCAATGTACTTTCATCAAGATTTTTCAGCTAAAATGAGAGATGGAAAGCCAGCAACTTTTCCAAAAGCAAATTTTTGATTTTTCAGGATGGAGGTTGGGCATAATGCATAATGCAACTTCCGGTATATAGCAATATCAATAGTATATATCAAGTATAAAATTCATTAGGAAAACATGCTCAATTGAGAGCTTTCCATTCTTTCATGAAAAAGTTAGATACTTAAAAAACTTTAGTCAACAAAGGACTTTGGAAACCTAATTTTTACTCAGTATAATTAAATTAGAAGTGAATCTGTAGCTTTCTACACCATACACAAAAATAAACACTAAATAAAAGACTTAAATATAAGACCTGGAACCAATAAACTTTGAGAAGAAAACACAAGCAGTATGCTCTTGGACACTGGACTTAGTGATAATTTTTTGGCTATATCTCCTTAAGCAAGGGAAACAAAAGTAAAAATAAGTAAATGAGGCTTCTAAAAAACTTTTGCACACTAAAAGAAACCATCAATAAAATGAGGAGAGCTACTGAATGGAGAAGATATTTGCAAATGCTGTTTCATAAGTTGTTTCCCAGGGGAGTAAGGGTTCACCATTCTAACACCATTCTGTATATTATATATGCCATTGAACAGTTAAATATAGGATGGCAGAGGGTGGAAGGCAAGTTTCTCACTACTGGAGTGGGAGGTTGCAGATCAGTTCAGTTCAGTCACTTAGTCATGGTCGACTCTTTGTGATCCTGTGGACTGCAGCATGCCAGGCCTCTCTGTCCATCACCAACTTCCGGAGCCTACTCAAACTCATGTCCATCACTTTGGTGATGCCATCCAACCATCTCATCCTCTGTCATCCCCTTCTCCTTCCACCTTCAATCTTTCCTAACATTAGGATCTTTTCCAATGAGTCAGTTCTTTGCATCAGGTGGCCAAAGTATTGGAGTTTCAGCTTCAGCATCAGTCCTTCCAATGAATATTCGGGACTGAGTTCCTTTAGGATGGACTGGTTGGATCTCCTTGTAGCCCAAGGGACTCTCAAGAGTCTTCTCCAACACCACAGTTCAAAAGCATCAATTCTTCAGTGCTCAGATTTCTTTATAGTCCAACTCTCACATCCATACATGACTACTGGAAAAACCATAACTTTGACTAGATGGACCTTTGTTGGTAAAGTAATGTCTCTGCTCCTTAATATTGCTGTCTAGGATGGTCATAACTTTTCTTCCAAGGAGCAAGCATCTTTTAATTATTGAACAGTTAAATATAAGATGGCAGAGGGTGGAAGGCAAGTTTCTCACTATTGGAGATTACAGGTAAAGGGAATGACCCATGTGATAATGAATTAGAGCTGGAAACATCAATATGAATTCAGGTTATGCTTAATAAAGATACATACATTACATAGAAAATTATATATATGTATATATATATATAAAATTGTATGCATATATATGTATTAATATATACCCAAATAGTTGCTACTCTTGTCAGCTGAAAGGGTCTGGAAGTAAAAATATCCCAGTAGCAGTGAACATACTTAGAATGTAGATTGTGGCTAATAGTGTTTCCAAGAAAAGGGGGATCAACATTTCTTGGAGAATCTTCAGGGCCAGAAAATGAGGAATTATTAAACAAAAAAAAATATAATGAGGAGACTATGTCAGAGGGACATAGGAACCAGCTGAAGGAGCTCCCAGTAGACAAAGATAGAACAATTTCAACAACAAAACAAAGCAGTGTTGAATTATAACCCGAATTATAAAATTAATATCTATGAGTTCATGCTGATATTAAAAAAAAAAAAAAGATTGAATAAGTCTATGGGGAGAAGAGACAACTCTAAGGAGAATTCCAGATAATTTATGTACATATTCTGACTTCAAGAATCATAACTCCCCACTTGTTAGTGTGGTTTGCACATGGAGACTTCCCTTCAAAGAGTGCATACATACTCTGTCACTCAGTCATGTCAAACTCTTTGCAACCCCATAGACTGCAGCCCACCAGGTTCCTCTGTCAATGGAATTCTTCAGGCAGGAATACTGAAGCTGGTTGCTGTTTCGTACTCCAGGAGATTTTCCCAATTCAGGGATTGAATCCATATCTCTTGTGTCTCCTGCATTGGCAGGCATACTCTTTACCACTGAGCCACCTGGGAAGCTCTACAACAGGGAAAGGGAAAACAAAGTAACTTTACAGTGAAGAAACATGACAACCACTGCTTCAGACAGATAACCAAAGTCAAGCTCAACAGTGGTGAGTCCTGTTGATGTACCTACTCTTGATATGATGTGATGAAAATGGCACTTTACTTCTGTAATCTTCCTCCCAAGAAAACATAACCTAAGTTTAATAATAAGTCCAACAAATCCCAATTAAGGAACTTTCTACAATGTACTTGACAGTACTCCTCAAAACTGCTAAGATCATCAAAAAAGGGAGAGTCTGAGAAATTGACTCACAGCTAAGAGAAGCCTAAGGACACATGGCAACTAAATGTCATATGGTATCCTGGATAGGCTCCTGGAATATAAAATAGTATTAGGTGAAAATTATTAGAAAATTTGACTATAGTATGGACTTTAATAATAATGAGTTAATATTGGTTTGTTAATTGTAACAATAATCTACCTGCCAGTGTAGGAGATCCAAGGTATGTGGATTTGATTCCTGGATTGGGAAGATCCCCTGGAGTAGGAAATGGCAACCCACTCCAGTATTCTTGCCTGAAAAATTCCATGGACAGAGAAGCATGTTGGACTACAGTCCATGGGGTCACGAGTCAGACATGACTTAGCAACTACACAACAATGTCCAATATTTGGGGGTAAAATAGATATGTCATATGTTGGGGGTAAATTCATTAAAGATACTCAAAGAACTGTGCAGCTCATGAGTTCACATGGATAAGAACTTATTAACCTGTTTTGTACTGGAAAGAGATCTGGCACCATGGAAATCCTTCAAATGATGGGTCCCCTCTGAGGAGGCTCTGCTAGTTATGCTTGCCAAGAAAAAAAACTTGCCGAGGCTTCATGGTGGTTGATGGTGTGAGAACAAGGATAGGCAGCCATGACAACATCCTCAGTACTCAGGATGCAACTCACATTTTCTGTCCACAAAATTATTTCTAAGAAAATGAGCAGGGTGAGTTTATATACCTGCTCAATTCTGACATTAGTAGGCAAATTTCTCTGAATCTCCACTCTTTACTCAGATCACCATAAAACCAGAATAGCTCATTTAGAATAAACAGCTTCTCGACCCTGCTTGCATATTAGAATCCACTCTGGAACTTCTAGATGACCATGCCTGGGGCCCACCTATCACCAGTCAGAATCTCTGGTGGGGATGGGGCAGGAGCACAAGGATCAACAGTTGTTTAAACCACCCAGGTGATTCTAAGTGCATGTAGGATTGAGAGCCCATGTGGTAGATAAAGTTTTAAACTTTTGTGAACCTTAATCTTCTGGAAGTGAAGCTGCTGTATGGGAAATGCATATAGGATTTTGCCTGATCCTAATATGCAACTTTTTAAGCTTTTGCAACTTTCAATTAAAAAAGGAAAAAAAGGAAAAAACAAAACAAAACACCCAGAAACATATAAGAGAACCAGGGAAAATGCTCTGGGATTATTCTCACATCTTATGGAAGAGTGAACTTAAAAAAAATACTTTATTTAAAATTATCTCCCTTTTGTTTCTTTTGTTTGTTTACTTGTTTTGCATTTCTGGCCATAATTAGGCAGAGACACATTTCTGACTTGTAAGAGTGAAAGACCAATCAGGGCTGGAGCTGCAGAGCCAGGACGAGAACCTGGGAAAGTAAGAGGGACAGTGTACCTAGTTCTTTAAATTCATTCCGGCCAGAGCTTATCCCTCAGGTACTCTGTGTGCTCAGTGACTCCCTTATCCCTGACATCAGTGTGTTCCAAATGTAAAAATTATAGGTCAGTTGACTCTTGAAAGTCCTTTTGGACTGCAAGGAGATCCAACCAGCCAATTCTAGAGGAAATCAGTCCTGAATATTCATTGGAAGGAGTGATGCTGAAGCGGAAACTCCAGTACTTTGGCCACCTGATACAAAGAACCGAGTCCTTGGAAAAGACCCTGACACTGGGAAAGATTGAAGGTGGGAGGAGAAGAGGTTGACAGAGGATGAGACGGTTTGATGGCATCACCAACTTGATGGACCTGAGTTTGAGTAAGTTCCGGGAGTTGATGATGGACACGGAAGCCTGGTGTGCTTCACTCCATGGGGTCTAAAAGAGTCAGACATGACTGAGCTTCTGAACTGACTATGAAGATAACAAAAAGTCCTCAGGCACAGGGTTCCAGGAATGACCAAGCAGTGCTGAGGTATTAGATTTAAGCAAATATAAAACCTTAACTCTCCAAGACAACTTACATTCAAGAAGAAAGAGAGATGATTTATGACTTTCAACTTTAAGCAGAATGAGAATTTAAAAAAATATTTTTAAAAACCTTTGAAAGTGTGACACCTTTGACTCTACACATTTTATTTCATTGTTTGAATCCAGAGATGGCTTGTTTTTGTGATATTTTCTTAGAAAACTGAGTATCATAAATAAGCAATCGGGTGAGACACTAAATGAAGCTATATCTTTAAAAGATTCATACAGGTGAGAATAGAGCTTATGAAAATGTACATCTTACTACAACACCTGCTTTTTAAGATAAATAGAATTAGGCCATCACAACTGGTATCTAAAAGTTATTAGCTTAATAATTTTCAGAAATCATTAAATAGAGTATGATATAGCAAAGGGAGTATTTCATCAAACCAGTGAAACTTCTAGTTCTGTGGGAGGTACACTGGGTCTTTAAATGCAACCTATGAGAGTGTGTTTGGCCAAGTAAAAGAAACACTAATTATCTGTAAACTCACAATGATCTTTAAACTTTCAAAGTAAATGGTTCTCAGGGGGGCATTTGCCCTTCTAGCTCCAGATGTTCTAAAAACTGTAACAAACTACAAGTCATCAGGTATCTCCTCTGAGAAGTTTGTTAAATTTGGGTTAATATCAGTTTAGGATAAATCTCGTTAGGAATGTCTTCATTCCTCTCTACTAGGTAGTGATTATATTGAATCAGTTATACAATATCTCAAAAAGTAAGACATTTTCTTTCTCCTCAATGCATTAGATTGATTTTCTTTTCTGCCCAATAATATAAAAACCCATTATCCACTACCCATCCAGTGTCCAGCTCTCAGTATTTTATGAATTAATCAAAGGCTGCAAAAATAAATATATTGCTAGCCCCAGCTCAAAATATCTTAATCCAATGAAGTGTCCAGTAATGAGTTATGAGATGTCTATGGTTTTGGGGTGACTTTGGGCAGCCTGTATCTTGGAGCTCAGGGCTGTGTTCCTTTGTTGCTGGAGAATTTGCTTGGTATGTCTTGCCCTGGAACTTGTTGGCCCTTGTGTGGTGCTTGGTTTCAGTGTAGGTATGGAGGCGTTTGATGAGCTCCTGTCAATTAATGTTCCTTGGAGTCAGGAGTTCCCTGGAGTCAGGGTTTGGACTTAAGCCTCCTGCTTCCAGTTATTGGTCTTATGTTTACAGTAGTTTCAAAACATCTCCTTCTATACAGCATCATTGATAAAACATCTACGTTAAAGATGGAAAGTTTCTCTACCGTGAGGGTCACCCAGAGAGGTTCACAGCGTTACATGGAGAAGAGAAGAGGGAGGAGGGAGTTAGAGGTGACCTGAATGAGATGAGGTGGAATCAATAGAGGAGAGAGTGGGCTAGTCAGTAATCACTTCCTTATGTGCACTCCACAACTGGACCGCTCAGAGATGTTCACGGAGTTATACAGAGAAGAGAAGAAGGAAGAAGGAGACAGAGGTGGCCAGGAGGATAAAAGGGGGGAATGAAAAGGAGGGAGACAGATCCAGCCAGTAATCAGTTCCCTAAGTGTTCTCCACCGTCTGGAACACACAGAAATTCACAGAGTTGGGTAGAGTAGAGAGGGGTTAGGGAGGAGACACAGGTGATCTGGTGGAGAAAAAGGACAGTCCAAAAGGAGAGAGAGCAGTCAAGCCAGTAATCTCGCTCCCTAGTGAAAAATGGGTCCTGAAGATTGGGTTCTTAAAGGTACAAAATTGGTAACAAATACATAAAAGCAAAAATTAAAAATCTAGAGTAGAGTCTGGAATTTCAAAAATACGATGTTAAAGAAAAGAAGAAGGAAAAGAAAGAGAGAAAAAACGAACAAACAAAAACAAACAAGGTCGCGAAAATGATAAAGAAAATGTAGGTATAAAATTGATAACTAATACCAAAAAGCAAAAGTTAAAAATCTAGAGTAGAATTTGGAATTTCAAAAATATAATGTTAAAAAAAAGAAGAAGAAAAAGAAAGAGAGAAAACAAACAAACAAACAAACAAAATAAACAAAGTCGCAAAAATTATAAAGAAAATACAGGTACAAAATTGATATCAAATACCAAAAAGCATAAATTAAAAATCTAGAGTAGAGCTTGAAATTTCAGATATACAATGTTATATAAAAGAAGAAGAGAAAGAAACAGAGAAAAAAAAATTCACAGAAATTATAAAAAAAAACTATAAGTACAAAATTGATAACCAATACCAAAAAGCTAAAATTAAAAATCTAGAGTAGAGTTTGGAATTTCAAAAATACAATATTAAAGAAAAGAAGAAAAAAAAGAAAAAAAAACCAAGGTTAAAAAATTATAAAAAATATATATATGAAGTTTGCTGTAAAAAAAAAAAAGGTCTTTTTTTTTGCAAAATAATAGATTATAAAAGTGAAAATTAAAGGAATAATAGAGGACTTAAATATTTTTTTAAAAAATTAAAAAAAAAAAAAGAAAGAAAGAAAAGGTTCAATGCACGATACTGAATGCTTGGGGCTGGTGCACTGGGACGACCCAGAGGGATGATATGGGGAGGGAGGAGGGAGGAGGGTTCAGGATGGGGAACACATGTATACCTGTGGCGGATCCATTTCGATATTTGGCAAAACTAATACAATATTGTAAAGTTTAAAAATAAAATAAAATTAAAAAAAATAAAAATAAAACAATCAGATGAATAAAAAAAAACTTAATCCAAATTCAGCAATTGAACAATAAAACAGTTACGAAGCATCTGCTACTTGCCAGCCACTGTGCTAGGTTCTAAGAACACAGAATTGAGTAAGAGTTAAGGGAATGACTGCCCACTCCAGTATTCTTGCCTGGAGAATTCCATAGTCAGAGGAGCCTGGCGGGCTACAGTCCATGGGGTCACAAAGAGTTGGACAAGACTGACCAACTAACTCTATACTTTATTAACCAATTTCAGAAAACAGACTGCTTTTCATAAGAAATTCATAATATTTCATAATGGCTAATAGCTGATTGCAAATGGATATTTCATATGCCTAAATTTCAATGGAAGCTCAATTTATTTCTACTTACCTGAGAAAAGGACAATTGAGAAAATATTAAAACTGCTCATAAGCAGTTTGATTAATCTATTGCCAATGCCAGCATAATGTGCTGATTAAAATGAAGCCTCTGAGGGAATTCCTTGATGGTCCAGTGGTTAAGACTCCTCACTTTCAGTGACCAAGGCTCAAGCTGGATCCCTGGTCAGGGAACTGAGATCCCACAAGCAACATGGTGACCCAGTCAAAAAAAAAAAAAAAAAAAAGGTAAACATCTGAGTTCCAATTCTGACTTCTTTGCTAGCTGTGTGGTTTTGGTATTTGTAAACTGCAATTTCCTAACTTGTAAGTTGGGGAAATACTGATAGTGTCTCTTAGAGTCATTGTGACAATGAAATTGGATCATCTAAATCTGAAACAGATTAAACACTTAGTAAAAGCTACTAATATCAGATTCAGTGGTGGGGCCAGCTTTATAGGACAAGATGGAGACTCAAAAGTGGTGATTTCTTTGCAGGTAGATAAAACCAGTTTGAGACTGTGTTTGCAGAGCAATTTATATAAGACTGAGGAAAGTGTCTTGGGTCTTTGTGTGTCTTAAAGAATGGGGAGAAAATGGATGTGTCTTGTGGGAATCTAAAGTGCCGCCAGACTTTTGATTGTTGCCACCATTAGTATTTATTACTTTTTGTTACCACTTCAGGAGGAGTAAGGAAAATATGTCACAGTAAACTCTGTTGTCACATTTTCCAGTTGCTTAATATTGTGGAAAGAGAACTGATGATTGAACATAAAAACGACTCCCTTCACACTGTGGATTTAAATGAAAATTTAAAATTTCATCTAAATTCTAGGCATATGAGAAGCTTCAGTAGGAAATCTCACTGCTAGCATTCATTCATTCATTCATTCACTTGCCCAAGTATTCATTTACATATGGTGAAAGTTGCTCAGTCCTGTCTGACTCTTTGTGACCTCATAGACTATATAGTCCATGGAATTCTCCAGCCAGAATAGTGGAGTGAGTAGCAGTTCTGTTCTCCAAGGGATCTTCCCAACCCAGGGATCAAACCCAGATCTCCCACATTGCAGGTGGATTCTTGACTAGCTCAACCACTAGGGAAGCCCCCATTTACATATAAAACAGTAATAATGTCCATGAGGAACTTTTTTGAGAAACACATATTTTTGTCTCACACTAGTGTTACTACAGTGGTCAAATTAAAACTGAATTTTGCAAAATGAGGTTTTAAAAAGGTTCTTTTTAAACCTCCTGCAGAGACAAGAGTCAGGTTGCTGAGTAAGTTATTTCCTGAAAAATAGAAAAAGATAGTGATAAGTCTATGTCAGTCAGCAGGTAATTCCATCAATGACCTTGTGTGATTACATGCAGTGGGGAGCAGTAACAGTATAGAATTTTAAATTAAACATAGAAAATCAACCTATGATTTTCCTGAGCATTTCTGGAATACTTCATAATTAAATTTAAATGATGAGGAGATGGGAAGGGCAAAACCCATGAGAAACCACAAATTGCAATTTAAAATTATTAACTGCATTGCAGGCTTAAATGTGGTCCGTGCTATGTGCCCTGTAGCATAGGGAAGTCTTTCATGAGGTCACATCACTGCAACAGTATCTCCTGTTTTCACTCTGTAATTGTTTAATCATTTTGCCAGTGTCTAAAATATATACATTTATTTAATTTTAATGTGTCAATGGTGCCTTGTCATTCATTTCTGAGCCCTGTTGACTTAAAAGGTACTCAGAAGCTAAAAGCTGAGAGTTATGCTTTAATCGGCAGAAATTTTTAGGACTTTAGGACTGGGAGGCAACATCTCAAGTAATCCTGAGAGAACTTCTCTGAGGAGGCAAGAGTGGGAACCAGGTTATACAGAAGTTTTGCAACAAAGAGAAGGTAGTCTGAATGTTTTTGGTAAATTTATAAAAAAAAAACAAAGCTGGTAAAGAATCTGCCTGCAGTGTGGGAGACCTGGGTTAGATCCCTGGGTTGGGAGGATCCCCTGGTGTGGGAGACCTGGGTTAGATCCCTGGGTTGGGAGGATCCCCTGGAGAAAGGAACAGCTACCCACTCCAGTGTTCTGGCCTGGAGAATTCCATGGACAGTATAGTCCATGGGGTTGCAAAGAGTCAGATATGACTGAGCGACTTTCACTTACTCAAATATCCCAAGTTAAGAAATTTAGGGTTTTTCTATGTATGAGAAGATGCAAGAGTCTGAGCTCTCAGAAATCATTCCTTTCATATGCATCTCAGCTCTCTGGCACCAATATCCTGTGTTTTCCAGGGCTCACCATAGAAGGTGGTTGTAGTCTGATGGCCTCTGGATGGCAGGTATTGTTCTCCTCCCTGAGTTCTCTTAGGGTCCACTGGCTCACAGTGGAGGGCTGCAATGGTTGAGGACTGTGACATCCTTGTTTCCAGATATGGCAGGAAATATTCCATTTCTCAGCTCTCTCTTAAGCAGTGAAATTACTAAGACTCGCCAGCTTAGCCACCATCACCAGCCACTAGTGTACCCTGTGTTTCCCAACCTTTCTAAACTTAGTGTACTCTTCTGGGAACCCATTTGCATTACGGGTCTCCGCTTTGAAATGACAAGATCTGAGCACAGCCAGAGCAGCATCTGTAAACCTCTGCATTCTCCTGTGACTGTTTTCCCCCACTGCCAGTGCATCTTGTTAGTACTACGCTTGAATCCCCCATTGCATCTTGTTAGTGCTGTGCTTGAATCCACACCATTAGAGCAGCAGCCCAGCTGCTGTCATTCTCAGTTATCTAGGGCTCCTGCTAAGACAGACCAACTCAGAGAAAATGTCTCTACCCCCCATTTTATCACCCAGAGACAAAACCTTGAAAACAGACAACCAATTATTTGAAGTCTCCCCAAGTCTCATAGGATAAAACAAATTGCCCTTCCAAACTCAGAAAAAGAGCTAAACTAAGGCAGATGAACAGGTCAGTACTAGATCAAAACCTACCTTCAGACTGGAAGGGCCAATTAAGATGACTGCCAGAAGGGAATGCAAGATACCAAAGAAGCAACTGTTTTCAATCTTTCTTTTTTTTTTCTTAATTTGAGAGAATAATAAGTAAAAAATTCCATGATAGTCCACAATTCAATAAGTTTTTTTAAACTAATTTTAAACGTATACCCCCTATATCATTTCAGGCAACAAGAGAGAGATTATGTTCAATGTGTGCACAATGAATTAAAGTGTGATAAAATTTTCTTTAAATTAGCAAATAAAAGATGAAAATATCTTTCATGGATTTGCATACACTTTTCATTATAAGAGTTTTCCACTAACTTTGAGGCTAGTTTCTCATGATAGATAAGTTTGGGGATTAAAGGTAATTCAAATGTTTAAAATTTGGATAGGAAAGGACTTCGACTTTTGACTCTAATTACCTAACTTGTCTGCACTTCAGAATCATTGGGGAACTTTAAAAATTATGTTATGGTGGTATGAGTCAAAACACGAACAATTAAATTATCACTGATCATATATTGTAAGATGAACCCCCATTCAGAGAGATTATACATGGAAAAATAGTGAGGTGTAGAACTGGTAATGACTGTAAAATTGGCTTTGCACGTTATCAGCCAGAGGTAATGATCTAATTCAACTTTCCCTAGCATCGGTGAAATAGGTAAGGGAATAGAGTTCATAAAGGCAAAATAATTGTAAAGAATTTTGTCTCTCAACTGTGAAGTCCTAAAGGAACACGCTGATGGCTAGCTAAATTTCAAGGGATTTTTATGACACTAATTGGAAAAATAACAATCGTATCAACAATATGATTGTGATTACTTCTCTGATTTTTCTTTTGAGAAGTTAATAAATGATAATATTTTCTTTTAAAAACAAACATGAATGATTTAAATTCTAAAGACTAATATATTCCTACATATTGTGGGGCAGTTTTTACAGCCACATAAAATATATGGGACCAGAATGTCAAGGATTTACATAATGTATTACATTATGATCCATTTCTGTTGGTATATATCCTTTTCTATCACCAATTCATCACATTTGTTGACATGGTATTTATTAATTAAAGAAAATATTTGTATTGTGTAGGAACAAGAAATCTGTCATGTGTAAACTTTCAAAATAAATATTTGCTTATGTATTAAGTATACACCCATATTCAATCCTTAAGTCCACTCTAAGAATTAAAATGTTGAAAGAAAGAAATGCAAAGTTTACTTTAAAATTTCTGTGAGCTCTGCTTCAGGTCTTTCATGAGTAGAGTATGAATTTATATGTTCATGCATCCCATACTTTACTATGCACCAGATACCCTAGCTTAGTAAGTGCTAGGTATTCAGCAATGAAGAAAACACTAATTCTGTATACTCAAGTTTTCTTGATCCTACGCCTCACATATTTAATCAAAGAGCATGTCTTTGTTTTTATCTATTAATAACAGAACACCCTACTCAAGCTGGTTAAACAGAAAGGAAATGAACTTGCTCACATGACTGGAGATTCTGAGGTATACAGGTGTCCTCCTTGCTATATCCTGTGGCTATAACTTGAGTTGTGTCTTGTCTCAGACCCCATTCCTTGTGAGGTTTTAGCAATTCCTAATGGAGAAGGCAATGGCACCCCACTCCAGTACTCTTGCCTGGAAAATCCCATGGAAGGAGGAGCCTGGTAGGCTGCAGTCCATGGGGTCGCTAAGAGTCGGACACAACTGAGCGACTTCACTTTCATGCATTGGAGAAGGAAATGGCGGCCCACTCCAGTGTTCTTGCCTGGAGAATCCCAGGGATGGGGGAGCCTGATGGGCTGCCGTCTCTGGGGTCGCACAGAGTCGGACACGACTGAAGCGACTTAGCAGCAGCAGCAGCAACCTCTTATTACTGACAGGAAAGTCCAAAGAAAAAGGAAAAGACAGAAAGTGGTTTCTGGAAGATCCCAGAGGATATCAAAGAACTTTCTCAGAAAATTGCTCTTAGCATCTCTGTGTGCTCAAACGGTTCAGTTCTCAGCCAATCACTAGAAAAGTGAACAGGATTACTTTCAGACCAATTATATGCACTCAAGCCATGAGTACAGTCGTGTTTACCCAAGTTAGGGGGTCTCAGAGGAGAGAAATGGATTTTTCAACATAATTATGATTATTTTAGGAAGATAGATGGAAGAATGGATGTTTGGTAGGCAAAGCAGTGTTCACTAGAAGGAACAATCAAGTTACCAGGGTTTGCAATAACTAAACACTGCAAACAACATACATGTTCATTAGAAGATGTTTAAAAAGTATCTTATATCCAATACAGATAACTCTTTGTATTGATAGAAGGTGACTATTAGCTCCTAAATAGAAAGCAGCATTATGTTTTATATAAAATATGTAAACAGATGTATATCTAAACTTAGAAAAATACTTATCAAAAACTTATCAAAACTTATCTAAATATATAAAACTAAACTTATCAAAATATAGTATGATATCTATAACATATACACAAATAGAGAATATTCAAATTTAGGGAAGTATCAACAAACATTATTTTTAAAATATAAGTATTCTAGACTCTTAGAGTGAAGAAATCTCCTAGGTAATTTATATATTAAAATGTTAAGATGATTTAGCTTATTCATATGTTTAATATTGAGAAAACAAAATGTTTCTTAATAATCTTAAAAGCTATTAATTTGTATAAAATTATTATTAAAAACTAAAATAATTAAACAGAGAAATAGATTGTTACTATGAATAATACAAAAGCACCTTTACTAGGTAACCTTAGAAAGAACACGATATTCCTATGAAGTCAATAAATCTATTTAAATTATTTAAACAACAATGCAATATTAAAAACAGGTATTAATATCATGATTCTACATAAATGTTAAATTATGAAATATACTAATTGTTACAAACTGTATTTAATACCTGAATATTAAATTCAATTTAAGATGGCCCCCAAATCATTAATAACAACAGTAATTATATGAAGAGTTTTAAGAAAAGAGAAAAGGCATTAGAAAAAATGAAATTAACCAGATTCTACTAAAATCTTTCACTTGTACTAACATCTGGTAAAACTGAGCTGATATTTTGTTTTGTATTAATAAATGTAAGATACAGGTACCACAGAATCATTCTTGGATAGAACAGTGCTGAGAAATTATTGTTCCAGCATTATAGTTTCAAACATTTAAATATATATAATTAAAAAATTGAGTAATACAATAATTGTTTTAAGTAAAATTTATTTCTTGTATTATAGAAATTTACTCTAAGTGATATTTGGCTTTGGGCTTGATTTTGACTAAATACTTATACTAATAATTGCCTATCTCCCATGGAACCCAATGGTACTTGGAGAGATGTCTGATATGTGTTTTTGCCTGTGTATGCATCACACAAATATACTACACATATGTAATTATATATGTTTACTTATATGTGTATATCTTTACACATATATGTTTGTATGTATATGTGTTTGTATGTGTGTAAGAGAGAGAAACAATTCTGGAAAGCTCTGTAAACTTTTAATGATGAATATTTCTGCAGAGTTTCATCATTGGAACTTTTATTTACAGCACATATATTTCTGTTTTGAGTGTTTTATTTTTAACATTGATTACATCTCTATTAAGGAAAATCAAATGAAGGGAAAGCACAGTAGACTTTGATTTTGGAAAATAAAGGCTAAGTTCTTAGGGAACTTATTAGAGTATATTCAAACTGGAGCAATCATCCAATTAAGACTGAGAGTAAAGTTAAATCCCATTAGGACAATTATTCAGTTAATTACTCTGGTGTGAGCATAGCCTTAGTTTAAGAAACATAGAACATGAGCCTGTCTCCAAAGGGGAAGGAGGTCAAGACCATTTCCCTAGAATACCAATTTAGAAGATTTAAGTGAGTTGTTCTGTAAGCCAAGAAAGAATCACTTTTTGAAAAATTACCATTTAAAAGGGGATCATGCTTAATTAGCACTGAACACAAATCCCAAACACAGACATACCACCAGAGAGAGATGCTGAAAGTGGAGGATTTTTCCAGTCAGATAACCATTGGAACAGGTTAGCATCTTTATCACGCCAAATATAAATTATATGTAAACTCATTTATTCATTTACTCTTTTTTTCACTATGTAATTATTTATTGAGTTTCTAATAATGTAGATAAAAAGTGTTTGCAGACTTTCTAGATGTGCTGGCCAGCCATGAGGGAAGGGTCAGAAAAGCTAAAAGGTGAAATGAGTAGTTTATGCAGCAATGAATTATATGGATCCAAAAGGCCATTTGGAATCCTGGATCCAAAATCAATCAACCTCACATGCTAGCAAAGTAATGCTCAAAATTCTCCAAGCCAGGCTTCAGCAATAATGTGAATTGTGAACTTTCAGATGTTCAAGCAGGTTTTAGAAAGGCAGAGGAACCAGAGATCAAATCACCAATATCCACTGGATCATCAAAAAAGCAAGAGTTCCAGAAAAACATCTATTTCTGCTTTATTGACTATGCCAAAGCCTTTGACTGTGTGGATCACCAAAAACTCTGTAAAATTCTGACCAGACCACCTGACCTGCTTCTTGAGAAATTTGTATGCAGGTCAGGAAGCAATAGTTAGAACTGGGCATAGAACAACAGATTGATTCCAAATAGGAAAAGGAGTACATCAGGCTGTATCTTGTCACCCTGCTTATTTAACTTACATGCAGAGTACATCATGAGAAATGCTGGGCTGGATGAAGCACAAGCTGGAATCAAGATTTCCAGGAGAAATATCAATAACCTCAGATATGCAGATGACACCACGCTTATGGCAAAAAGTGAAGAAGAACTAAAGAGCCTCTTGATACAAGTGAAAGAGGAGAGTGAAAAAGTTGGCTTAAAACTCAACATTCAGAAAACTAAGATCATAGCATCCAGCCCCATCACTTCATGACAAATAGATGGGGAAACTGTGGCAGACTTTATTTTTTTGGCCTCCAAAATCACTGTGGATGGTGATTGCAGACATGAAATTAAAAGATGCTTACTCCTTGGAAGGAAAGTTATGACCAACCTAGACAGCATATTAAAAAGCAGAGACATTACTTTGCCAGCAAAGGTCTGTCAAGTCAAGGCTGTTGTTTTTCCACTAGTCATGTATGGATGTGAGAGTTGGACTATAAAGAAAGCTGAGCACCGAAGAATTGATGCTTTTGAACTGTGGTGTTGGAGAAGACTCTTGAGAGTCCCTTGGACTGCAAGGAGATCCAACCAGTCCATTCTAAAGGAGATCAGTCCTGGGTGTTCATTGGTAGGACTGATGTTGAAGCTGAAACTCCAATACTTTGGCCACCTGATGAGCTGACACATCTGAAAAGACCCTGATGCTGGGAAAGATTGAAGGTGGGAGGAGAAGGGGATGACAGAGGATGGGATGGTTAGACGGCATCACTGACTCAATGGAGATGAGTTTGAGTAAACTCAGGGAGTTGGTGATGGACAGGGAGGCCTGGCATGCTGTGGTCCATAGGGTTGTGAAGAGTTGGATATGACTGAGCGACTGAACTGAACTGAATGACCCACGATAACTTCCTTTATTCCAAGGACTTTCATTTTAGTGTGTTTGTATCTTCTGACCTATTAAATGGCATCCTTGTGATGCCCACCTCTGGCCCATTAATAGACAAAAACCCATCCTTTGCTCAATTATAATACAAAAACCCAGATATGTGTTCTGATATACCACAGGTAGGATTACACAGCTATGCTCTAGTATTGCTTGACTTGTCTCTGTAATGACATTAAAATCCAAAACAAACCAAAGACACTAGCATTGCATTCTTTTCCCTTCTTCCCTTCCCCCAGCCCTACCTTGTTAGTCTGGCATTGGATTTGCAAAGATAAGCAACTGAGGTCTTTTTTTTTTTTTTTTTTTTATCTTTCTGTATCACTGAAAAGTTCATGGAATGAAATGGATCTGTTTCTCAAAAGGGGAAAATAAGAACCCTTTGTTTTCTTGCACTTGCAAAGCTTCTCAAGCATGAGGCCCTTCTTATTGACTGTACATGTTCCATTTAAAAAGAGTCTCTGTGTTTATTCTGGGTTCTTTTGATACAAAACAGGGGGAGAAAAATGCTGTCTATTAAATAACTATGTGGTTATGTATTTTTTTAGCCTACTGTAATCATGGTCCCTATAAATGAGATTGTTTATTTCCAAATTTATAACACTTATAAAAATACAGGTTTGTTAGAGAATTAATTACCCATATTAGCTATTAGATACTGTTTTACTGAAGTTTTAATATCAGTTCAGTTCAGTTACTCAGTCATGTTCAACTCTTTGCAACCCCATGGACAGCAGCATGCCAGGCCTCCCTCTCCATCACCAACTCCCAGTGCTTACTCAAACTCACGTCCATCAAGTCGATGATGTTGTCCAACCATCTCATCCTCTGTCATCTCCTACTCCTCCCACCTTCAATCTTTCGCAGCATCAGGGTTTTTTTCCAATGAGTCAGTTCTTCACAGAGGTGGCCAAAGTATTGAAGTTTCGGCTTCAACATCAGTCCTTCCAATGAATATTCAGGACTGAGTTCCTTTAGGATGGACTGGTTGGATCTCCTTGCAGCCCAAGGGACTCTCAAGAGTATTTCCAAAACCACACTTCAAAGGCATAAATTCTTTGGGCTTAGCTTTCTTTATAGTCCAACTCTCACATGCATACATGACTACTGGAAAAACCATAGCTTTGACTAGATGGACCTTTCTAGGCAAAGTAATGTCTCTTCTTTTAAATATGCTGTATAGGTTAGCTTTTCTTCCAAGGAGCAAGCATCTTTTAATTTCATGGCTGCAGTCACCATCTGCAGTGATTTTTGGAGCCCCAAAAACTAAAGTCTCTCATTGTTTCCATTGTTTACCCAGTGTTTGCCACGATCAGATTCCATGATCTTCGTTTTCTGAATGTTGAGCTTTAAGCCAACTTTTTTACTCTCCTCTTTCACTTTCATCAACAGGCTCTTTAGTTCCTCTTCACTTCCTGCCACAAGGGTGGTGTCATCTGCATATTTCAGGTTATTGATATTTCTCCTGGCAATCTTGATTCCAGCTTGTGCTTCCTCCAGCCCAGCGTTTCTCATGATGTACTCTGCATATAAGTTAAATAAGCAGGGTGACAATATACAGCCTTGACGTACTCCTTTTCCTAATGGAACTACTCTGTTGATCCATGTCCAATTCTAACTGTTGCTTCTTGACTTACATACAGATTTCTCAGGAGGCAAGTCAGATGGTCTGGTATTCCCATTTCTTTAAGAATTTTCCACAGTTGGTTGTGATACACACAGTCAAAGGCTTTGGCATGGCCAATACAGCATAAGTAGATGTTTTTCTGTAACTGTCTTGCTTTTTTTATGATCCAACGGATGTTGGCAATTTGATCTCTGGTTCCTCTGCCTTTTCTAAACTCGCCTTGAACATCTGGAATTTCACAGTTCACATACTGTTGAAGCCTGGCTTGGAGAATTTTGAGCATTATTTTGCTAGCATGTGAGATGAGTGCAATTGTGCGGTGGTTTGAACATTCTTTGGCATTGCCTTTATTTGGGATTGGAATGAAAACTGACCTTTTCCAGTCCTGTGGCCACTGCTGAGTTTTCCAAATTTGCTGGCATATTGAGTGCAGCACTTTCACAGCATCATCTTTTAGGATTTGGAATAGCTCAACTGGAATTCCATCACCTCCACTGGATTTGTTCAAAGTGATGCTTCCTAAGGCCCACTTGACTTCAAATTCCAGGATGTCTGGCTGTAGGTGAGTGATCACACCATCATGACTATCTGGGTCATGAAGATGTTTTTTGTACAGTTCTCCTGTGTATCCTTGCCACCTCTCCTTAATATCTTCTGCTTCTGTTAGGTCCATACCATTTCTGTCCTTTATTGAGCCCATCTTTGCATGCAATGTTCCCTTGGTATCTCTAAATTTTCTTTTAGAGATCTCTTGTCTTTCCTGTTCTATTGTTTCCCTCTATTTCTTTGTATTGATCACTGATGAAGGCCCTCTTATCTCTACTTACTATTCTTTGAAACTCTGCATTCAAATGGGTATATCTTTCCTTTTCTCCTTTGCCTTTCATGTCTTTTCTTTCTCAGCTATTTGTAAGGCCTCCTCGAATAACCATTTTGCCTTTTTGCATTTCTTTTTCTTGGGGATGGTCTTGATCACTGCCTCCTGTACAATTTCATGAACCTCCGTCCATAGTTCTTCAAGCACTCTATCAGATCTAGTCCCTTAAATCTATTTCTCATTTCCACTGTATAATCTGTAAGGGATTTGATTTAGGTCATACCTGTATGGTCTAGTGGTTTTCCCTACTTTCATCAATTTAAATCTGAATTTGGCAATAAGGAGTTCATGATTTGAGCCACAGTCAGCTCCTCATCTTATTTTTACTGACTGTATAGAGTTTCTCCATCTTTGGCTGCAAAGAATATAATCAGTCTTTTTTCTATATTGACCATCTGGTGATGTCCATGTGTAGAGTCTTCTCTTGTGTTGTTGGATTAGGGTGTTTGCTTTGACCAGTGAATTCTCTTGGCAAACTCTGTTAGCCTTTGACCTGCACATTTTTTATTCCAAGGCCAAATATGCCTGTTACTCCAAGTATCTCTTGACTTCCTACATTTGTATTCCTACTTTTGCTTTCCAGAGCACAAGCTGCAACCTGTGTTTGGCTGTAACCCAGGGGTAACATCAGAAACAGGGGAGAATGACCACCTTAACTCACCCCGCCTGCCATACTGAAGTAGGGAAGAATTCTGAAAAGAAGGTAGAAAGTGAGGAAGACACAAATCAAGACAGAAGTCAAGACAATGAGGACACTGGAGACTCTAAGGATATCTACCTCACCCTTATGGAAGAAGCATTGCTCCTGGGACTAAAAGATAAAGAGGTTTACATATTTTTCTGGAATGACTGCATATAATCTGGCCTGTGAGGTGGCATCAAGATAGAGCTGGCCATGCAAGGTCAAATCTATCTAGAACCCCACCATGTGTAAGAAACGACTACTAGACAGAAAGGTAGTGCTAAAGTCAGGCAACCCAACAGGTGATGTTTTAGTAGATGAAACTCTCAAACACATCAAAGCAATTGAACCCAAAGAAACTGTCCAAACATGGATAAAGCTCCTCACCACTGCTTCAACTGGTGGGAATTGGAACAGTGGCAGCCTTTCTTTAGCTGTATGTCAGCCATCAGAAGCTACAATCCATAACCAGAACACTGATCCTGAGATTTCAAAGACAGGGTCCTTATTCTCCACCCCAACTCCAGCAGGCTACACCAGAACTACAGATTTCTTTTCCCACAGCTACCCATCATGGGGCTGGGGGCTGAGTAGTCACTGTTGCACTGAAGGCTGAAATTGACTGAAATTGATACTGACCACAATTTGCCAACCTAGCTCCCCCTGCAACCTACAACTGTTTGTGGAGACTCAAAAGTTCCAAAAATAGTCGTTTTGGGTAGATTCTACTAGTATAATTATTGTCTAGGTGGAGAAATGAACTTCTAATGCATGCTGCCATTATCCCAGATGTAATCTCTCAATGATTAACATTTTAAAGAACCTTATCAACTATAATCACTTGGACCACATGATCACATGATTACATGGACCACACCTTTGTCTAACTAAATGAAAGTATGAACCATGCCACGTAGGGCCACCCAAGATGGATGGGTCATGGTGGAAAGTTCTGACAAAATGTGGTCCACTGGAAAAGGGAATGGCAAAACACGTCCATATTATTGCTTTGAGAACCCCATGAACACTATGAAAAGCCAAAATGATAGGACACTGAAAGATGGGCTCCCCAGGTCGGTAGGTGCCCAATATGCTACTTGAGATCAGTGGAGATATAACTCTAGAAAGAATGAAGAGACAGAGCCAGAGCAAAAACAACACCCAGTTGTGGATGTGACTGGTGATGGAAGTAAAGTCTGATGCTATAAAGAGCAATATTGCATAGGAACCTGGAATGTTAAGTCCATGAATCAAGGCAAATTGGAAGTGGTCGAACAGGAGATGGCAAGAGTGAATATCGACATTTTAGGAGTCAGCAAACTAAAGTGGACTGGAATGGGTGAATTTAACTCAGATGACCATTATATCTACTACTGTAGGCAAGAATCCCTTAGAAGAAATGAAGTAGCCATCATAGTCAACAAGGGTCCAAAATACAGTACTTGGATGCAATCTCAAAAACAACAGAATGATCTCTATTCATTTCCAAGGCAAACCATTCAATATCACAGTTATCCAATCTATGCCCCAACCAGTAATGCTGAAGTTGAAGTTGAATGGTTCTATTTATACCCTAAAATATCAATAAGTCAGAGAAGGCAATGGCACCCCACTCCAGTCCTCTTGCCTGGAAAATCCCATGGACAGAGGAGCCTGGTAGGCTGCAGTCCATGGGGTTGCTAAGAGTCGGACACGACTGAGTGACTTCACTTTTACTTTTCACTTTCATACATTGGAGAAGGAAATGGCAACCCACTCCAGTGTTCCTGCCTGGAGAATCCCAGGGACGGTGAAGCCTGATGGGCTGCCGTCTCTGGGGTCGCACAGAGTCAGACACGACTAAAGCGACTTAGCAGCAGCATGAAGACCTACAAGACCTTCCAGAACTAACACCCCCCAAAAAGAAGTTTTAATGTATTACTTACTAAAGTACTGAATGCAGTGTAAATCTTTGCCAAGATCCTATCAAAGAAAATTACTGTTGAATTAGCAGGCTCTGTATTGATCAACTTAGCACCATGCCTCTGAATCTTTTTTTTTTGTTGTTGTTGTTCTTCAATTTTATTTTATTTTTTTATTTTTTTTTTAATTTTATTTTATTTTTAAACTTTACATAATTGTATTAGTTTTGCCAAATATCAAAATGAATCCGCCACAGGTACACATGTGTTCCCCATCCCGAACCCTCCTCCCTCCTCCCTCCCCATTCCATCCCTCTGGGTCGTCCCAGTGCACCAGCCCCAAGCATCCAGTATCGTGCATCGAACCTGGTCTGGCAACTCATTTCATACATGATATTTTACATGTTTCAATGCCATTCTCCCAAATCTTCCCACCTCTCCTTCTCCCACAGAGTCCATAAGACTGTTCTATACATCAGTGTCTCTTTTGCTGTCTCGTACACAGGGTTATTGTTACCATCTTTCTAAATTCCATATATATGCGTTAGTATACTGTATTGGTGTTTTTCTTTCTGGCTTACTTCACTCTGTATAATAGGCTCCAGTTTCATCCACCTCATTAGAACTGATTCAAATGTATTCTTTTTAATGGCTGAATAATACTCCATTGTGTATATGTACCACAGCTTTCTTGTCCATTCATCTGCTGATGGACATCTATCATTGAGCTTTATAGGCCATATAAGATAATAATGTTATTTATATGGTCCTATAAATTAATTCTAACCTATAAATACATAATGGACTTCCCAAGTGGCTCAGTTGTAAAGAATCTGCCTGCCAATGCAGGATAAGCAGGAAATGCAGGTTAGATCCCTGGGTTCAGAAGATCTCCTGGAGGAAGAAATTACAACCCACTCTAGTATTCTTACCAGGAAAATCCCATGGACAGAGGAGAGTGGACGATTGCAGTCCAAGGGGTTACAAAGACTTGGACATGACTGAGCATGTGTACATAATATATAGACATAATATGTAAAATAATGTATATAATAAACATATGTAACATACACATTAAAGTACATATGCAAAAAAGTTATGCGCTTTTAAAAAATCACACACATAATCAAAATTACATGAACTAATTGTATAAATGTCCAATCTACTTAGATAAAAGGAGCTATGAAAGACTAGAATATTATTGGAAATGTGGTTTAAATATTCCCTTTAATATAGGTGAATGAGGTGGGAGATTACTTACTAGAAAGTAGTTAAAACATCAAGGTAGGAGAAGCAATTTGGGCTTAATTCTGATCTTATAGATTACTGATGAAAGGTCTTGCTGTTCTTTCTCTCTGGGAACAGGACTACTTGCAACATTGTGTGTGTGTGTGTGTGTGTGTGTGTGTGTGTGTGTGTGTGTGTTAGTTGTTCAGTTGTATCTGACTCTTTGTGACCCCATGGACTATAACTCACAAGGCTCCTCTGTCCATGAAATTCTCCATGCAAAATACTACAGTGGGCTGCCATTCCCTTCTAAAGAGATCTTCCTGATCCAGGAACTGAACCCAGGTCTCCTACATTGAAGGCCTATTCTTCACCACTGAGCTACAAGGGAAGCCCCTGTAGCATTGTGTAAGTAAAGACTCTCAGTTGTGTCCAACTCTTTGCGACCCCATGGACTGTAGCCTACCATGCTCCTCCGTCCATGGGATTTTCCAGGCAAGAGTACTGGAGTGGGTTGCTATTTCCTTCTCCAGAGGATCTTCCCAACCCAAGGATTGAACCTGGGTCTCCTGCATTGTAGTCAGATGCTTTACCATGTAAGCCACCAGGGAAGTCATCATGGGCAGCATTGTGGGCAGGGCAGAAATCCTCAGAGCAGTTAAATACTCCATAAGATTCATCTAGGTTGCTTCCATGTCCTGGCTATTATAAACAGTGCTGCGATGAACATTGGGGTACATGTGTCTCTTTCCCTTCTGGTTTCCTCAGTGTGTATGCCCAGCAATGGGATTGCTGGATCATAAGGCAGTTCTATTTCCAGTTTTTTAAGGAATCTCCACACTGTTCTCCATAGTGGCTGTACTAGTTTGCATTCCCACCAACAGTGTAACAGGGTTCCCTTTTCTCCACACCCTCTCCAGCATTTATTACTTGTAGACTTTTGGATCGCAGCCATTCTGACTGGTGTAAAATGGTACCTCATAGTGGTTTGGATTTGCATTTCTCTGATAATGAGTGATGTTGAGCATCTTTTCATGTGTTTGTTAGCCATCTGGATGTCTTCTTTGGAGAAATGTCTATTTAGTTCTTTGGCCCATTTTTTGATTGGGTCATTTATTTTTCTGGAGTTGAGCTGCAGGAGTTGCTTGTATATTCTCGAGATTAGTTGTTTGTCAGTTGCTTCATTTGCTATTATCTTCTCCCATTCTGAAGGCTGTCTTTTCACCTTGCTAATAGTTTCCTTTGATGTGCAGAAGCTTTTAAGGTTAATTAGGTCCCATTTGTTTATTTTTGCTTTTATTTCCAATATTCTGGGAGGTGGGTCATAGAGGATCCTGCTGTGATGTATGTCAGAGAGTGTTTTGCCTATGTTCTCCTCTAGGAGTTTTATAGTTTCTGGTCTTATGTTTAGATCTTTAATCCATTTGAGTTTATTTTTGTGTATGGTGTTAGAAAGTGTTCTAGTTTCATTCTTTTACAAGTGGTTGACCAGATTTCCCAGCACCACTTGTTAAAGAGATTGTCTTTAATCCATTGTATATTCTTGCCTCCTTTGTCAAAGATAAGGTGTCCATATGTACGTGGATTTATCTCTGGGCTTTCTATTTTGTTCCATTGATCTATATTTCTGTCTTTGTGCCAGTAACCTGCATTTCCTGCTTATCCTGCATTGGCAGGCAGATTCTTTACAACTGAGCCACTTGGGAAGTCCATTATGTATTTATAGGTTAGAATTAATTTATAGGACCATATAAATAACATTATTATCATTGAGCTTTATAGGCCATATAAGATATTGTCAAACTCAGTGTTGACTAATTGAATTTTGCCTTGTGTGCTCAATCTAGAACCTACTTTCTGGCATACATATTGCTTATTAATTTTCCATTGTCCTTGTAATGAGTTGACACAATGTTGTTTTTACCATTTTTATAATGTTGAATTCCCAACAATATTGTTTTAATGGCTTAAAACAACACAAACTTTCTGTTACAATTCTGTAGGTCAATTATGACAACAGTCTCATCTGGCTAAAATAGAAGTGATGCCAGTGTGCATTTCTATTAGTATCTTCTAGGTAGGACTCATTTCCTTGACTTTTTTAGCTTCTAGAGATCACCTGTATTCCTCGGCTAACTTCCCCTTTGAAGCCAGTAATGGCAGTTCCAGTCATTTTCATGTTGCATTACTCTGACCTTCTCTCCTACAACCCTCTCCCACTTTTAAGAACCTTAGAAATCACTCTGGGCTTGCCCATATAATAAATAATCACCTCCCTATCTCAAAGTCTATACCCTTAGTCACATTTGCACAGTTCCTTTTGCCATCTAAGGTAACATATTCTGGAAATTAGGACATAGGTCTCTTTAGGAGTCATTATTCTGTCTACCGCCTCCACTGTATGTTTCTAGCAATATAGTTGCTGTGGAAATTGTGTTGTCTTGCCTCTCACAAGAACTAATAGGGGATATTGCCCTTTAGCTGAAGACACATTTTTATCTCCTCTACTTTCTGCTAAATTTCCTTGTTCACCAGCACGTACCATTTCCCAAGGTCTGCTTCTGAGGACTTCTCAAGTCCCTGGTGCTGCCCCAGAAATGTAACAGTATTTAACTTCTCCAGAATAGTAACCAATCTCTGCTGCACCCTCAGGTTTCCCAGACACTTCTATAATGTGTGCTTCATCCAAGTTTTCTGACTATTGTATTCCAAACCTCCATCATGTTGAAGTCACCACTTATATCACTTCTGTGATAATCATTGCAATATGTCTCAATTTCTCTTCAACATAGGACCTGTAACTCAGCTGCTGGGAGTGTGGTTGGCAGACATTATTTAGTTGTCAGTCCCAATTCAGCTGCCTCTTGGGGTGGCACTCATGTCATGATTTGTTGACAGGAGGGGTATGAGGCCTAGCTCAGAACAACCCTGAAAGTCAACTCTAGTTCCAAAGTGTTCCATGGGGTAGGCTAAGTCTGTAATTGAACCTCAGTTACACTTGGACTTCACCCGCTACTCTGTGCTGCTTCCTTCCTTTGCTTCCATAGGGTTTGATCCCAAGAGAACTCAATTAAACGTTCCAGTTGTAAAGAGCCCACCTGCCAATGGGAGACATAGGAGGCATGGTTCAGTTCCTGGATGGGGAAGATGCCCTGGAGGAGGGCATGCAATCCACTCCAGTATTCTTGCCTGAAGAATCCCATGGACAGAGGAGCATGGTGGGCTACAGTCCGTGGAGTCACAGAGTTGGACACAACTTAGGTGACTTAGCATGAATGCACTCAAACTAGTATAGTATCTGTTTGAGAGTTGGCTTTATAGAGAACCCATATTGTAACACCCTCTCAGGCAATGAGCTGCCTTTTGTACTAACACATATTATTTTTCTCATAAATTTCAATTCAAGTATTTTTCCTTAGGATCTTTCATAACCTTTCTAGGTCAACAGAGTTATTCTTCCCATGCTTTCCCATATCTTACAACATAAGAACTTTGTCATAAGAGGTTAAATACTAAATAGGAAATATTGCTATTTCTCTTTGCCTATCATAGTATGAAATCTCTGAGAATGGGCATTGTGTCTCTTTATTGTTAACTCTCCAATGTCTAACAGAGAGATTGGCATAGAAATACTTAATGAATATTTTTAATAATTGCATGAATAAGTAGCTTCTGAATCTACTGAAATCCTGATATAGTTAGGGTTCATCATATTAGTATTCATACTAAATTGGCACAACATATAAAATCTTCTTTGCACTAAATATATACTCTACCCTTGCTCTATCTCCACACAATCATAATTTAGGAAAATAAACAGCTCATAGACCATTATCAGGCTTCCCAGTTGGCACTAGTGGTAAAGAATCTGCCTGCCAGTGCAGGAGACATAAGAGACCTAAAATTTACCTTGAAACACAGTTAGGACATCCTTGAATGTCCATGGGTTTGATCCCTGGGTCAGGAAGATCCCCTGGAGGAGGGCATGGCAACCCACTTCAGTATTCTTACCTGGAGAATCCTGTGAACAGAGGAGCCTGGTGGGCCACAGTCCATAAGGTTGCAAAGAGTTGGATGCAACTGAAGTGACTTGGCATACAGACTGTGATCAGTAGATTATATTTCTACCATTTAGAGTACTTTTTGCAATTCTTCTACCCAACTTTTCTTGCAGGTTGTTCCCTATTTCTCAATTACATTGTCTTCCCTGTCTATCTATCTATATAGGTTGCACCTAGCCAGGGTCCAATTATCAGGAGATGGTCAAATCTGTAATACACAATCAGTCATAGAAAAATCACTTGAGTATTGCTCTCCCTTGAGTAGAAGTGAGATTCTTTATATTCTTAATGGGCCTGCTTTCTTGGAGAAGGATTTGTAGTCAACCAGGAAGAGTGGAATACCAATAAGAGTTTGTCTTGCCCACTTAAAAGTGTTCTCAAGCCTCTAGGTCACTACAGCTTTTCTCTTAACTTTGTTTCTCAAATTAATCTAAAACACTGGAAAAGAAATGTCCATATTAGACTCAGAAACAGGTCTGGGAGGTATATGATGCTTCGTGGAGCCTCACAACAATGATTTCTTCTAGAATGACCATTGTGTTGTCAACTCGGTTTTTACCTAGATTGTAAGTGTTTATATTGACACCGTATTTCAAGTCTGGCAAAAGTGATAGCATTTTTCTCTTTGCATTACCCTCAAAGTTTAAGAATGTTGCTTTTAAATGTATCTGTACTTGGGCATATTTTGAAATGTAAAATTTCAAACTAAGTAGAACTATACAAAAATATGTGTTAGGTATTTCATATAGCATGAAAATAAGAACTGTGATCCCCAAATATTATGTAACTGTCTTATTTAAACTGTCTTATTTAAATAAGTATAACATATTTATTAAATTGAAATATTACTCTACACAGTAATACTGAAGTCAGAACTTGAGGGAGATAAACAAATATAAAACTTGATAAACAGATTTCCTAAGAATAGAATTGATTTACACACAAAAAAACTGAATTATTACGAGAAATGGCAATCAGAACTAATTTACAAGATTGAGTATCCCTTCAGCTGGACATGAAATTATTGCTGTAACAGTCACAGAGTGTTTGGACAGAGAAATAATCTATTGTGGAATGAGCTAGAGATAATGATGAGTCTGGTGATGAATGATGTTGGAGAAATTATATTTTTTCTATTTCAAGATGGGACTACAGATGGTATTGCTGACTTCTGAATATAAGAATGGTGGAAAATAGGAATTGGTGACCTAAAATTCTTTCCATGCTGATTACAAATTTGTCTTACAGATTCTTTCTGTTCATAGAGACCTTGGTATTAGTACCTTTCTCTTTTGGACTCAGAAGCTGCATGGCACCTCACCAAAGCAGGCTCCTTATTTATAAATTATGCTTTTCAGAATCACCTAGCCATAATTGTTCTGGAATTGCTGCATCAAGGACATTCAAGGATGTCCTAACTGTGTTTCAAGATAAATTTTAAAAAATAGAAATATATCTTATATTTGCTTTCACATTCCTTATATCATCTTCCAGCTGAATGGAACACATGTGGTTGGATTTACTAAAGCACATCAACTTACTACTCGTTTAAAATAAATTAATTTAGCACAATGAAAGTCTTAATTGGTAATTCCCTAATCGGCTGTATTTGACTCAGTCACTCAAGAACAACATCTTGGGGAAACAATATTCACAGTAAACTATCTTAGGAAATTATAGCATTTAGAGATTTTAAAAACAAATTCAGGATTCACTTTGAATAATTTGCATCTTTTTATTATGTCCTCTTATAAAATAACATATGGAAATTTAAGGTACAATGGTATGTGAAATATTTGGCATACAGTCAGTGCTAAAAAATAACATTTATCTTCCCTTTAGGGTCCCAACACAGATAACATTTGTATTTGAGGAGGTGCAAATGTGATCATACTTGATAGCATCATAGCATGGATCACTATAGTTTAATTGGAATATACAGACCAGAATCAAAACATAAAGTTGTCATTTGCTTGTGAAGGGGAAGAGAAGAAGCCTCAAAACCTGGTCTAGGACAAAGGTAGGAAATAAAGAGCCAAGGATAATGGCCATTTGGGTAAAGAGTAATTTTTAAATATCAGTTCTCCACACTTGTGGAGTTTTTAATAGATGTTCTTTTATAACTTCATGTTTAATATGACAATCCATAATTTAGTAATATATTTTGTTAATCTACTCATCTAATACTTACTGAAAATTACCAGGAAAAGGATTGGACATGATAAAATAGTTACACTCCTGAAGAAGTTTATAGTCTGTAGGTGAAATGGCATAGACACACTAACAGAGAAAGAGAAATAAAAGGACGCAAGATAGGACAGAAAGGATAAGCAAAGTTAAAGAAGTATTCCTGGATATTTCATGGCATTTGAACATGTGCTTGAATAGTATGCATTATTTTAACATACAAGGATTAAGGTCATGTCAACCAGCAGACACAACACAAATCAAAGCATTTAGTATGTTCAGGGAAAACCAAGTAGTGTAATTTTGGTACTGAATACTTGAAATGTAGTCTTATAAAATGGTCCATTTTAACATCAGATTTTTTAACAACTTGGAATGAATCTAGATATTTTTTTTTTTGTAAAACAGGATTACTGATGATCTAGGAAAGAAGATTGTGTACATAATCAAAATGATAAAAAGGAGATTGTGGTAGTTTCCTGAAGGTTGGCCTAAACAGTGAAATGGACAAAAGACAAGGGACCAGTTAACAATAATCCAGGTGTTAGGAAGTCAGAAACTTAAACTAGAATGAGGAATCACAAAGAGATTTCTGGCATAAATACGAAAAATGAATAAAACAAGACTTGCGACTCACTGAATTTAAGGGTCAGTGCTAAGAGTAAAGGAGTAATGAATGAATAATTGGAGTTTGCAAGGTCATTACTAATAAGAAAATGCAGAAGCCACAGAAAGGGTTACATTACAACTGAATTGTTAGTTTGAAGTGCATGGCTTGGGCTTGAGAGGGAGGTTTGGAATGATTGTCCGGACTTAGGAATTTAAAGAGAGATGGTAACTAAGCCAGTACAATTACAACAGCAGCAATGAAATGTCTATAGAGAGAAGAGAAACGGCCTCAATGAAGGTAAGAGACAGTAGCTTGAGAGGTAAAAAGGAGATGAAGTGATCAGAACAGTATAGAGAGAACCTAGCTAAGCCCTGCATCCAGCAAGATGCGTTTTGTTAAAGGTGACTTGGTGAATAATGGAGCTGCTGCATATAAAGACACGTGCTGCTGGAGCAAAGAACATCAGCTCAGCAACACTGATGTGCCTGTTGTACACTCATCTCTGACTCTAAGCGTGCTTTCCTCTGTCCACTCTGAGCCTGTGCACTGTCCTCTGGTGTCAGTATTTCCCTGGCATGTGAAAAGATCATTTATTCACTCATTTAATCACCACCTTTGTAAGTCATATAATTGGATGAAGACAAACAAGAGTCTGAATAAGCTACTTAGACAAGACCTCTGGGTGTAATTATTTATGATTTCTTGATTATGACTATTCTTTTCCTATCTGTATACCTTCTTTTCTCTTGGTCTGACACAAAAGAAATTAGACTGCATTTCAGATAATTGATGCCTCTACTTTTCTTGGCAAACGAAGGAGTACATTTTATTTATCTCATTATAATGTGAAAAAAAAAATGATTGAAGATGTGGAAGCTATCTTAGCTCAGCTTTATGTAACTATTCTGATGATCTGAAAGCCTGTTATTAAAAGCATCCACTCATTTAAAATACACACATTGATGTTTTCAATAATTTTATATCCTGTCATATCTACCACATCATCATATATATATAGAAAGTTAAAGTACATTTTTATTATTACTTCTCAGAACAATTCAATTTCTAATGGAAAAACTAATGTGAGATTAAATGATGCTGTGTGATACTCATGGGACATATTTAGGGACCTCATGAAGCATAACTCCTTGATAAGATACGTATGCTATGAAGAGGAAGATACCTGCACTCCTTATTACTATTACATGGCTTCTCTGACCTAATAGTAATGCGTTAGGGGTCTCTTCCGTCCATGTCAGATGTCTTCTGGTCTTACTGGAGTCTATATGCAGAAAGCCCTTGGGTGGTTAATATGTGGATGTTTTAAGAAATACAGGTTTTTAAATGGAAATTTAAAAAATTAAAAAATAAAAAGCTCCCTACAGTAACATTCAGACTGTTTCCTTGGGATTAGGGTTTTCTATAAATATGGTCTAGAGGCATGAATTAATAATGGATTAAGGCACAGGAGAAGTGGTTTCAAATTTCATCTTTACCAGAGCAGTTCACTATGTGCCTTTAGGCATATGCACTTATTACACAGTCATCCTTAAAAGCCAAGTCTCTTTGAACACACTTTTAATATTTTGTTGATTTTCCATTTTGTGCATCCTACCTCAGCAAGCTGGAGGCCCGACTTTGCCTCTCCAGCCTTGTTTAGAGATACAACTTAGGTTTGTGTGTGGCTTAGAATCCTTCAGAAGGTCACTCAGAAGAAAGGAACAGGAGGATGGTGCCCTTGAGCAAATGCAGTATGGCTGGAGAAGGTGGTGGGTGTACTGTTGAAAAATGAAAGGCTCTCTGCAGTAGCACCAGGGGCCTAGCGATACTACTGCAGGATTTGTGACACAGGGTCAACTGTGGAGCACGTGTAGAAGCAGCAGAACAGCTCTTGAGATCAGCCCAGAGCTGTGATTTTGCTCTTATTCTTAGTGGCATAGCTTCCAAGTCAGGTTTTTGGTTCCTCCTGCTGTTTATGAAAAGTATCTACTCTCCGTTGCCAAATTGTTTTTGTAAATCTGTTGGACAAGTTTCCAGTGTTTACTAATAAGATCCCTAACTGAACTGAGCCCAAACATATTAAGGAACTTGAAGTTTCTCAGACCTGTGAGTTAGCATTCATATCTCAAATGACAGTAAGAGACAGATCTTTTAAGCAGAATGGACCTGTTATAATCCATTAGTAAGTGATGCGGAACTTAAAGACTGGGGCTTTGCTATACCCCCTCTGGTGGGCCTGCTGCTGCTGCTGCTGCTCAGTCCCTTCAGTCATATCGGACTCTTCGCGACCCCGTGGACTGCAGCCTACCAGGCTCTTCCGTCCATGGGATTTTCCAGGCAAGAGTACTGGAGTGGGGTGCCATTGCCTTCTCCCTGGTGGGCCTAGCTTTAGCTATTAGGTCATACTATTACACCGGCTCAGTCTTCCAGTTTATAAAGAAACTGAAAATATATTTTTATTACTTATAATCTTTCATCTTTATAAATATTTGCCTTTAATAAAAAATGTTTTAAAGCATGGTGGAATTGGAGGAAAGTTATCTATTAATACAGTCTGAATGAGGCCTGTGGGCTTCTAATTTGTGAACCTAAAATGATTTTTCATGCTGCTGCCTTTCTCTGGGATATTAAGCTGGAATGACACCTTAAGTATTTCCTGACTACCACCCATACACACGCATACATACATTCCAGGGGTAGGAAGCTGACTTTATTCTTCTAGGGTTAAAGATAGAAATTGGAGAAAAAAATTTACCACCTTTTATGATAAAGTAAAAAAAAAAAAAAGAGTGTACTAATAAAGAAAAAGTCCATAGTTCCTGTTGACCACTACATCCCTAGTTCCTCAGCTGAGTAGACACTCAGTATTTGTTGAATCAATTATCACATATTTATGAGTACATACTTCAGAATACTATGTGTGTGCTCTACTGGAGGAAATATTTGTTTAGAAGAATCCTTGAACAATAGCCATTTGGAAGCAGAGAAAATTTTAAACATAATCCAGTAGAGCTATTTCAATTTACCTATATGAAACAGACACAATGAAATAAGTCAGCTTGCCAAAGTTATAAACGTTCCTGCAGCAGAGCTAGGACAAAGCCCTGAAGACCCTAGATCACAGCCCTGATGTGGCTACAGAGTTGGAGTCTGTGATATGCCCCAAAAGAATAACTTATTTTAAACAAGTGTTTATTTCTATCTTGACTTTAATGCCTTTTAATGGATAATATACTAATCCAGACACTTTACATATATGTAAAAATTGAAATATAGACATGCATGCCTTGTATTTGGTTCAGCTTACATTATAATAAGCTATTTTTCTACTGTTATTCTATATATGATGTTTAAAATATTAGAGTTCATCTACATAAAGTTTGAAAATATGTTTAGGAAATATCCTGTTGGCAAGAGTGTTTCAGAGATTTTCTGGAATGTTCTTTAATTAATCCTCTGTGTCACCATTTTCATATTTTTGTCATATGCTCTCCTAGCGATTGCTTCTCTTCCAGAACTTACTGCACACTTATATATGAGAGACCAATATACATAGTCAAGGGCTATGACTTCTATGCAGATGATTTTACTATACAGAGTCCCCATATCCATATCCCTCAGCCTCTCTAGGGAGCATACACCAGCTTCCACATCCATTCTTTTCACATAAATTTTACAATTTCATTTTTTAATTATATATTTTCTATTTCTTCCCACTTGTTAAAATCTATAAAAATACCTTAATTTCCAAATAAAACACATACTATTTTTAAACTCTGTTAAAAAGAAATAACAATTTATGACTGCTTGCTGCCAGCAACAGTGAGGAATTAATACAAGCCATAGAGTGAGCATAGCATTTACCATTAAAACTCGCTTAAATGCCAATGATTGTAACCTTGAGCAAATTAATTAATAATGCTCAATAAGCCTCTGTGTTCCCACTTGTAAGACGCTGGTAAAGGTCCCAGTTTTGCCAGGTTTTTGATACAATGAAAAATCGGTTCTTTTAAAAAGTTTAATAAATGCCAGTGTGCTTTTATCCCTTACTGTTTATTTAAGATCAGCTACATGGCAATTATGCTCTTTTCTTTTCAAACTACAGTTGTTTGCATGCCCAGCATTTGCTATTCCCTGTCCCCATTACACAGGAGCCTGCAGCATGAAGGCATCGATCTGTCACGAGCTCCTGGGATTGAGACCTCACCCCTCCTTGACATAGTAGACTAGCTCAGGAAGAAACAAGCTGAATTTTCTAATTAAAGCCCTAGACTTTCACTGAACAATTAGAGGAAGAGAGACTCTGTACTTCTGGATGTTTTTAACATCAGCCAAATGGAGAACAAGGCAAAAACATGGAAAAGAGCCTGGACAAGAGAAACACAGAGAAATAATTTTAATATATTGTTAGTGAGCATTTTATATCAATGCAATACTACTGAATCAAGGAAATAGACTGCAAGTTATTTAATCATAGCTGTGTTATTCATCATTTACACCATTTCCTAATTTTTATGTGTTTTTTTTTAATATTCTGAAACATACATTTTTTGCCTGTTTTTTTTTCCTTTGTTTCCTTGAGATTATTTCCCAGGTGTTGAAACAGTTTATTGGGCTAAATAATATAAGCATGTTTACAGTCTTGTAACATATTTCCACAGAGCTTTCCCAAACTGTTCTGACCATTTATTCTCCTTCTTTTTATTGATATATGATAAAGTATGTTTTTCTGCATTTTGTCCTTGGTTAGGAATTATCTTTAAATTTTTTTTCAGAATTGACAGGTAAGAAATGTTCCAAATCATATATTAATTTATGATTCCTTAAGAGCTGATTAGTTGAAATATTTTCTTGAATATGCTTTATCATCATGGCATTCTTTCCTTCTTAAAGAGTCTGTAGAGGAGGATTTTTAAATAATGATAAATTAAAAGGCAAATATATGTAATTGCAACTATGTAGAATCCTCCTGCCATGCAAGAGATGCAAGTTTGATCCCTGGGTCTGGAAGAACCCTGGAGAAGAAAGGGTTCTCCAACCCTCTTGCCTGGGAAATTCCATGAACAGAGGAACCTAGCAGTAGTCATTGGGGTTGCAAAAGAGTCAAATATAATTTAGTGACTAAACAACAACAAAAAATCAGCTAGTCATGGAAAAAATAGTAAAAGCTAGCAGAAGTGGGCCCTGGTTTTTGTGCTTAAATCACTGTACATTAAATTTCCTTAAGCTGATTATAGTCTATTCATATCAAATTTTAAATTAATGAAATTATGTGGAGCTTTAAAAAAATGTTAATAAATATTGGATTTTACAATTTTCACAGGACAAATGTGAATTTCTTTGTAAATCACCCAATACAAAATCACAAGATATTTGTAAATCACAAAATACAAAAGTCATAAAATATTTGAGAATATTTTAATATTGAAAATTTAGATCTTTAGTCTCCCTAAAATTTACATGCTAATCATAAAATCATATTTAATAAAATCATATTTAATCTTTAACATCCTAGCTGTTACCACACAATACCCCCACTCCTATCTTTAACCAAAGGTAGCAAAACTTACATTTTCTCATCATTTTAGGAATGTCATGTGAACAAATGAGTCATTCCTTCAAAACAAATTTAATGAAATATAGGTGTAATTCTAAAATTTTTATTTCTGGGATTTTATGAGGAAGATCTTTCTTGCTCTCTCTTTGGCCCTTGCACTTGCTTTTTCTCTTCTAAAACAAGTTTATAAGAGAATTTAAAGGCATGAATTTATATCTACGACAATCCCCATATCTGGAGAGATGGTGAGATTTCTGGAAGGACAGAGAATAGAGATTCTGAGAAGGAAGGATAACGAAACGTAACCCTTTTAGTGTTACTGGTTGTGCATAGCCTGGTGTTCTCAACACTGTTGCTGCTGCTGCTGCTAAATAGCTTCAGTCGAGTCTGACTCTGTGCGACCCCATAGATGTCAGCCCACCAGGCTCCCCTGTCCCTGGGATTCTCCAGGCAAGAACGCTGGAGTGGGTTGCCATTTCCTTCTCCAATGCATGAAAGTGAAAAGTGAAAGTGAAGTCGCTCAGTCGTGTCCGACTCCCGGCGACCCCATGGACTGCAGCCTACCAGGCTCCTCCATCCATGGGATTTGCCAGGCAAGAGTACTGGAGTGGGGTGCCACTTCTCAATACTAGAGACAGCAATTGTTTCAAGAAAAGCTGCATGCAATTTGTTAGGTCTTTAATTTGGATGTGTTTTTATTTATTTGTTTACTAAAGATCACATAAATTTCTGCATATTTTTACTGCTACCATGGCTCCCATGTGGCCCAGTGGTAAAGAACCAGCCTCCCAACACAGGAGATGTAGGTTCAATCCCTGGGTTGGAAAGATCCCTTGGAGGAGGAAATGGTAACCTACTCCAGTATTCTTACCTGTAAAATCCCATGGACAGAGGAGCCTGGTGGGCTACAGTCCTTAGGGTCACAAAGAGTCAGACAGGACTTAGAGCCTAAACAATTGACAGTCGCTTGCCTACTACTTCAGAGATAGTACATAGAGTGTCCTTTGTCTGTTTGAAGAGGCTAATAAGAGATCTAGCTGCTAGTTGAACTTGTCATATATAGTCTGGGAGACAGTTTTTCAGTTAGTTACTCCATTATGTATAAGAAGCCCATATGTTCTGAACAAGAACACAATGAAAACAACAAGATTAAAATATTCCACATTTTATAACCTTGTTCTAAAGATAGTTTTTGCCTTAAGTGAGTTTACAAATTTGAAATGATTGAAATAGAGCTAGTCTTATTAACAACATAAATCTCTGTTAAGGTTTTATATAATGGATTGTTTCTAATTCTTTATATCAGGGGTCCCCAAACTCCAAGATCTAGTGACTGGTGATCTTAGGTGTGATAATAATAGAAGTGCATAATAAATGCAGTGCCCTTGAATCATCCTGAAATCACCCCTACCCCAGTCCATGGAAAAATTATCTTACACGAAACTGGTGCCAAAAAGGTTGGGGATTGCTGCTTTATATTGTGCATTTCCTAGGTAACATTAAAGAGAAATCTTTAAGGGATGTACTTTTTAAAATATTCTGGTGAATTAAATGAATAAATAATATTCAGACAAAATTCAAAATCATAGATATATTTTTATGTAAAAATAAAATAAACTTTGCATCACATCAGTTTATTCATATCCAAATAATAAGCATAAAAGACCAGAAACTATACAAATGTGCTTTTTCTTTATATATGCATTATGAAAATAAAGCATATGTATCCCTGGGCTTCCCTCATAGCTCAGTTGGTAAAGAATCTGCCTGCAGTGCAGGAGACCCAGGTTCGATTCCTGGGTTGGGAAGATCCCCTGGAGAAGAAAATGGCAACCCACTCCAGTATTCTTGCCTGGAGAATCCCATGGACAGAGGAGCCTGGCAGGCTACAGTCCATGGGGTTGCAAAAGTCAGACATAACTTAACAACGTAACTACTACTAACTACTATCATGACTTCAAAAGTAATGTCCATTATTACATAAATAAAAATTAAATTAGTTGGAAAGAGAAAAGTAACAATGAAGAAAACTGGTGAAAATAAATCTAGCACAATTTGTCAAGTCTATAGGAAATGGCCAGAAAAACATGTAGCTATTTTTTCTGCCCTAGGAAAGTTCTAAATGACTGTTTGATTCAGTTGACAGAAGTCTAGTAATTACTAGCCTTACCAAGTCTAATAATTTAGTAAGTATTATTATAGTTTAGCTTGTTCAATTTTCCATTTGAAATCTGTTTATTAAAAAAAAAATCTAAGTGGCTATTTCAGTTATGTAGGAAAATTCTTGCAGCTTGTTTCTGTTGAAATTAAGAGTAGGTTATTAAGACTTTCTTTATATAATTCACTATTATAAAAATTCTTCTGAAAGAGTTGAAAGAAGAGGAAACTTCCTTATTGTATTTTATCAAAGGGGTACATACTACTTAATTAAAAATATATCACATTAACCATATTACATGGAGAAGGCAATGGCACCCCACTCCAGTACTCTTGCCTGGAAAATCCCATGGATGGAGGAGCCTGGAAGGCTGCAGTCCATGGGGTCGCTGAGGGTCAGATATGACAGAGTGACTTCACTTTCACTTTTCACTTTCATGCATTGGAGAAGGAAATGGCAACCCACTCCAGTGTTCTTGCCTGGAGAATCCCAGGGACCGGGGAACCTAGTGGGCTGCGTCTATGGGGTCACACAGAGTCGGACACGACTGAAGTGACTTAGCAGCAAGTTTATATATAATTGACTTGCACAATAACTACTTAATATTTGTTGAAGACTAAGCTACCATCAATCTAAATTATTTTATTTCTTAGTAATGCATACACATACACACACACATAGAGGTAAGGAAATTCAGACTGTCTTTCTGAATCCAGAATTTTGGAGTTTCAAAAGTGAATTTGCAAATGACTGCAGTTATTGGAATACAAGAGAAAAATAATTTCAAATGTGTATGACACTGTAAATCTATGATTATTAAAAATATCTCAGAAAATAATTATTTGCTATAATTAACTATCAGTTCAGTTCAGTTCAGTTGCTCAGTCGTGTCCGATTCTTTGCAACCCCATGAATTGCAGCACACCAGGCCTCCCTGTCCATCACCACTCCCAGAGTTCACTCAAACTCATGTCCATCAAGTTGGTGATGCCATCCAGCCATCTCATCCTCTGTCGTCCCCTTCTCCTCCTGCCCCCAATCCAGCCCAGCATCAGAGTCTTTTCCAATGAGTCAACTCTTCGCATGAGGTGGCCAAAGTACTGGAGTTTCAGCTTTAACATCATTCCTTCCAAAGAACACCCAGGACTGATCTCCTTTAGGATGGACTGGTTGGATCTCCTTGCAGTCCAAGGGACTCTCAAGAGTCTTCTCCAACACCACAGTTCAAAAGCATCAATTCTTCCGCTCTCAGCTTTCTTCACATTCCAACTCTCACATCCATACATGACTACTGGAAAAACCATAGCCTTGATTAGACGGACCTTTGTTGACAAAGTAATGTCTCTGCTTTTTAATATGCTGTCTAGGTTGGTCATAACTTTCCTTCCAAGGAGCAAAAGAAGTTAAAATGGATAAACTCAAACACAAAAAGTAACAGTCAAACATTCTTATAATTAACATCAAGCCCTTTGGGATCAGTAGCGTTGTTGTATGTTGGTCTGTATGGTGATGAAAGAGAAAAGTAGTCTAACATCTGGAAGCTGGCTTAACACAGACAGACCTTCATATGCTCCTGATGAGCATAAACAACTTTATAAAACATCAACATCAGACAAGGCTAGTCCATGATCATATGTGCGTGTGTGCTCATTTGCTCAGTCATGTCCAAGTCTTTGTGGCCCCAAGGACTTTAGCCCACCAGGCACCATCCACCATGGGGATTCTCCAAGGCAAGAATTTAGACAAAAACAAAATCTCTCAGAAATCATATCTAAACACAGAAAAAAGTTTGAACAACTTTCACACAAGAAAAAAAAGCAGTGCCCTCCTACCTGGGAAGACCAGTGGCTCAATGGTAAAGAATCCATCTGCCAAGCAGGAGATGTGGGTTCTATCTCTGGCACAGGAAGATCCCTGGAGAAGGAAATGGCAACCGTCTCCAGTATTCTTACCTGGGAAATCCCATGGACAGAGGAGCCTGGCGGGCAACAGTCCATGGAGTCCAAGAGTCAGACACGATTTAGCAACTACACCACCACCACCACCACCACTGTGATCCTTGTGTCTTGGCAAATATGTGTGACTGCTACTTCTTTACCAGTTATAACCATTATCTCACTCTGTTCTTTTCTCCTTCTAGAAAAGATTTGTTAAAATGATCAGTCATAGAAATAGCCCTGCTTCCTGACATCACCCAATGCAGAGTAAAACCCCACTTCCATAAGCCCTTCCCAAATCAAGAACAAAGGCCCAAATCCTACAGTAATCCTTCTGTAATACCATCTTATTAAGACACTGAATAGTTCCCCAAGGAATGTATTCTCGTTAATGCAGTGACTAGTAAACACTACTTGTTCAACCTGAAATCATTAACTAGAGAGAATATATAGAGAAAAATCATCAAATAGACATTTATAAACACTTAAACCTGAAATTGATTGTTCAGTTAGCTTCAGTTAGTCACTCAGTCGTGTCCAACTCTTTGCAACCAAATAAACTCAGGACGCCAGGACGCCTTGTCCATCACCAACTCCAGGAGTCCACCCAAACACATGTCCATTGAGTCAGTGATGCAATCCAACCATCTAATCCTCTGTCATCCACTTGTCCTCCTGCCCTCAATCTTTCCCAGCCTCAGGGGCTTTTTCAATGAGTCAGCTCTTTGCATCAGGTGGCCAAAGTATTAGAATTTCAGCTTCAACATCAGTCCTTCCAATGAACACCCAGGAATGATCTCCTTTAGGATGGACGGGTTGGATCTCCTTGCAGTCCAAGGGACTCTCAAGAGTCTTCTCCAACACCACAGTTCAAAAGCATCAATTCTTCTGTGCTAAGCTTTCTTTATAGTCCAACTCTCACGTCCATACATGACCACTGGAAAAACCATAGCCTTGACTAGATGGACATTTGTTGGCAAAGTAATGTCTCTGCTTTTTAATATGCTGTCTAGGTTGGTCATAACTTTCCTTTCAAGGAGTAAGTGTCTTTTAAATTCATGGCTGCATTCACCATCTACAGTGATTTTTGAGCCCAGAAAAATAAAGTCAGCCACTGTTTCCCCATCTATTTGCCATGAAGTGATAGGACCAGATGCCATAACCTTACCTTTCTGAATACTGAGCTTTAAGCCAACTTTTTCACTCTCCTCTTTCACTTTCATAAAGACGCTCTTTAGTTCTTCTTCACCTTCTGCCATAAGGATGCTGTCATCTGCATATCTGAGGTTATTTATATTTCTCCCGGCAATCTTGATTCCAGCTTGTGTTTCTTCCAGTCCAGTGTTTCTCATGATGTACTCTGCATATAAGTTAAATAAGCAGGGTGACAATATACAGCCTTGACGTACTCCTTTTCTATTTGGAACCAGTCTGTTGTTCCATGTCCAGTTCTAACTCTTGCTTCCTGACCTGCATGCAGATTTCTCAGGAGGCAGATCAGGTGGTCTGGTATTCCCATCTCTTTCAGAATTTTCCACAGTTTATTGTGATCCACACAGTCAAAGGCTTTGGCATAGTCAATAAAGCAGAAATAGATGGTTTTCAGGAACTCTCTTGCATATTCAAGGATCCAGTGGATTTTGGCAATTTGATCTCTGGTTTCTCTGCCTTTTCTAAAATCAGCTTGAACATCTGAATGTTCACGGTTCACATATTGCTGAAGCCTGGCTTGGAGAATTTTGAACATTACTTTACTAGAATGTGAGATGACTGTAATAGTGCGGTAGTTTGAGCATTCTTTGGCATTGCCTTTCTTTGGGATTGGAATGAAAACTGACTTTTTCCAGTCCTGTGGCCACTGCTGAGTTTTCCAAATTTGCTGGCATATTGAGTACAGCACTTTCACAGCATCATAGGATTTGAAATAGCTCAACTGGAATTCTATCACCTCCACTAGCTTTGTTCATAGTGATGCTTCCTAAGGTCCACTTGACTTCACATTCTAGGATGTCTGTCTCTAGGTGAGTGATCACACCATCATGATTATCTGGGTTGTGAAGATATTTTTTGTACAGTTCTTCTGTGTATTCTTGCCACCTCTTCTTAATATCTTCTGCTTCTGTTAGGTCCATACCATTTCTGTCCTTTATTGAGCCCATCTTGCATAAAATATTCCCTTGGTATCTCTAATTTTCTTGAAGAGATCTCTAGTCTTTCCCATTCTATTGTTTTCCTCTATTTCTTTGCATTGATCACTGAGGAAGGCTTTCTTGTCTCTCTTTGCTATTCTTTGGAACTCTCTATTCAAATGGGTATATCTTTCCTTTTCTCCTTTGCTTTTCACTTCCCTTCTTCTCACAGCTATTTGTAAGGCCTCTCCAGAGAGCCGTTTTGCTTTTTTGCATTTCTTTTTCTTGGGGAATGTCTTGCTCCTTGTCTCTTGTACAATGTCACGAACCTCTGTCCATAGTTCTTCAGGCACTCTGTCTATCAGATCTAGTCCCTTAAATCTATTTCACACTTCCACTGTATAGCCATAAGGGATTTGATTTAGGTCATACCTGAATGGTCTAGTGGTTTTCCCTACTTTCTTCAATTTAAATCTGAATTTGGCAATAAAGAGTTCATGATCTGAGCCACAGTCAGTTCCCGGTCTTGTTTTTGCTGACTGTATAGGGCTTCTCCATCTTTGGCTGCAAAGAATATAATCAATTTGATTTCAGTGTCAACTCTCTGGTGATGTCCATGTGTAGAGTCTTCTCTTGTGTTGTTGGAAGAGGGTGTTTGCTATGACCAGTGCATTCTCTCGGCAGAACTCTATTAGCCTTTGCCCTGCTTCATTCTGTACTCCAAGGCCAAATCTGCCTGTTACTCCAGGTGTTTCTTGACTTGCTACTTCTTTTTATAATATATTTTCAGATGCTAACAATATAAAAGTATCCATACTTCAGCTTTCCATCTTTGGTTGAGCAGTATTTGTATCCTATTTATTTACATAAATTTCTTTTCAGTTGGATGCACAACAGGTTTAAAATGTAAATATATAAAACCACACATGATAACTAAAGTTATCTAACCACCTAAAGTTAAAAAAATATAGTAGTTATTGTTGGTATGTGACATGTCAACCTAATTAGCATTATGAAAAATTGTTTAGTAATCTTGTAGACTATAATATCTTAGAATTAATGAGGTAATTCTGACTTTCAAAAATCAACATTTTCTTATATATCTAGGAGACTAGAAAGTAGAACAATATTTTCATAAGCATCAACAACAATAAATAAATAAGAATAAACTCAGTAATAAATTTCTGAACATATTTGATGGAAATTATAAAAATGTAGGTACAAAATTTTAAAAAGATTGAATGGAGAATGTGTGTAGGAGGGATGTTAGAAGATTTATAGGATCTGTGCAATTTAAATTAAATATCTCAAGGATAACTCTTGTACTTAATTAGTTGTAAAGCAGTTTCTAAAATAAATACATGAGAACATATTAAAAAATAAAAGCTATGAGGATACACTAAAGCCTTCCATAGATTCAGTTCAGTTCAGTTCAGTCACTCAATCGTGTCTGACTCTTTGCAACCCCATGAAGTGCAGCACGCCAGGCCTCCCTGTCCATCACCAACTCCCAGAGTTCACTCAGACTCATGTCCATCAAGTCAGTGATGCCATCCAGCCATCTCATCCTCTGTCGTCCCCTTCTCCTCCTGCCCTCAATCCCTCCCAGCGTCAGAGTCTTTTCCAATGAGTCAACTCTTCGCATGAGGTGGCCAGTATTATAAATCAACAAAATTCAGCATAGTATAGCAGGAGTAGACATACCAGACCAGTTGAATAGAATAAAAACCTCAATGAAAGATCACGGTATGCCAAAAAAAAGAAAAAAAAAGGAAAAATGACAGAATGCAGTAGGCAAAATATCTGTGTATTTCCCCCTAAAATAGATGAACATGTTGCCTTATATTGCATGAAAAAACAGCAACTGTAATTATGATTATCAACCTTGAAATTAAGAAATTATCTTGGATTATGTGGGTGGATCTAAGCTAATCTCATGAGTCCTTAAAAGCATAGAAGTTTCTCTGCCTGTGCAAAGAGAATCAGTGATGGAAGGGTCAGATGAGGCAACATGAGGAAGATTTAACCCACCCTTGCTTGCTTTAAAGATGGAGCAAAGTGGCCACAAATCAAGAAACACAGGCACCCTCTAGAAGCTGGATAAGGCAAGAGAACAGATTGTTCTCTGTACAATCCAAATATGAATGCAGCTTTGCAGATACTTTAGTATCAGACCAATGAGGTCTATGTTGGACTTCTGATTACAGAATTGTAAGATAATGTGTGTTAATCCATTAAATGTGTGATGATTTCCTATAGCAGTGCTAGCAAACAAATGCACAGAAAATATTCAGTTCAGTCCAGTTCAGTTGCTCAATCGTGTCTGACTCTTTGCAACCCCATGGACGGCAGCACGCCTGGCCTCCCTGTCCATCACCAACTGCTGGAGTTTACTCAAGCTCATGTTCACTGAGTCGGTGACGCCCTTCAGCCATCTCATCCTCTGTTGTCCCCTTCTCCTCCTGCCTTCAATCTTTCCCAGCATCAGGGTCTTTTCCAATGAGTCAGTTCTTCACATCAGGTGGCCAAAGAATTGGAGTTTCCACTTTAGCATCAGTCCTTCCAATGAATATTCAGGACAGATTTCCTTTAGGATGAACTGGTTGGATCTCCTTGCAGTCCAAGGGATTCTCAAGAGCCTTCTCCAAAATCACAGTTCAAAGGCATCAATTCTTTGGCACACAGTTTTCTTTATAGTCCAACTCTCACATCCATACATGACTACTGGAAAAACCATAGCCTTGAATAGACGGACCTTTGTTGACAAAGTAATGTCTCTGCTTTTTAATATGCTGTCTAGGTTGGTCATAACTTTTCTTCCAAGGAGTAAGCATCCTTTAAATGTACGGCTGCAGTCACCATCTGTGGTGATTTTAGAGCCCAAAAAAGGTAAAGTCTGTCACTGTTTCCATTGTTTCCCCATCTATTTGCCATGAAGTGATGGGATTGGATGCCATGATCTTAGTTTTCTGAATGTTGAGCTTTAAGCCAACTTTTTCACTCTCCTCTTTCGCTTTCATCAAGAAGCTCTTTAGTTCTTCACTTTCTGCCATAAGGGTGGTGTCATCTGCATATCTAAGGTTATTGATATTTCTCCAGGCAATCTTGATTCCAGTTTGTGCTTCCTCCAGCCCAGCATTTCTCATGATGTACTACTCTGCATATAAGTTAAATAAGTAGGGTGACAAGATACAGCCTTGACATACTCCTTTTCCTATTTGGAACCAGTCTGTTGTTCCATATCCAGTTCTAACTGCTGCTTCCTGACCTGCATACAGGTTTCTCAAGAGTCAGGTCAAGTGATCTGGTATTCCCATCTCTTTCAGAATTTTCCACAGTTTATTGTGATCCACACAGTCAAAGGCTTTGACATAGTCAATAAAGCAGAAATAGATGCCTCCATAAATAATTTGAAAAAGAAGAAAAATATGATAATTCTTATCACTTGTCAATTCACCTACTTGCTAAAGTTGATGTGTAACTGTAAAATCTATATTTGTGGCATTTTATGGTTGCAAATCAATCATTTATGGAATGAGCAGAATAGTGAAAAATCTGAGTGACCAAATGCAAATACATTCCTGGCTGAGGTCAAACACAACACACTGACCTCTGCCTTCTTGTTGCAGCTCATACTTAAAACAGTTGTTCCTTTTGTGGTCTACTTCGTGCTATGCTTTCTGCATTTTTATGCTTTTTGTTGGTGAATTTACCATTCAGAAAAATCTCCAAGTGCTGAAATGCTGTATGGTGTTCCTAAGTGCAAGAAGACTTCATGTGCCTTGTACAGAGAAAATATGTGTGTTAAATAAGCTTCATTCAGTCAAGAGTTACAGTGCTGGGCATTTTGAGTACAATGTTATTGAACCACCAATATATATTTTAAAGGGTGTCTTTAAACAGAAGAATACAAATATTGTATATTGATCAGTTGATGAAAATGTTTGGACCTCAGGATTTCATGAACTTAATTCTGCATTCCTGCTGGGAGCAATAGTTCAATATTCAGCATTTCTAGTGTTTGTGACTACTTGTAGAAGTAATTACCTGAATAATAAGAATCAACTATAATTAACACTGGGCTTCCCTGGTGGCTCAGAGGTTAAAGAGTCTGTCTGCAATGCAGAAGACCCGGGCTCAACCCCTGGGTTGGGAAGATCACCTGGAGAAGGAAATGGCAACCCACTCCAGTATTCTTGCCTGGAGAATCCCATGGACGGAGGAGCCTGGTAGGCTACAGTCCACAGGGTTGCAAAGAGTCAGACACGACTGTGGAAAATATTTATTATCACTTGTAAAGAAGAGATACAAGTAAAGTATATTTTAAAATTTGTAACTGAATGAAATTATCTCTTTCTTAAACCTTATGTTAGTTTCTGGTGTACAGCATTGTAATTTGACATCTGTACAGACTACAAAGTGTTCACCACCATAGTTACCTTATGTCTGACCCCCCTTCACTCATTTCGTGCACCCCCAAAATTCTCTCTTCTTAAATACTTAGACTTAATGTAAAAAAATAGTGGATAGGATATGCAGGTATACACTGCATGTAACAGTGGAAATTAGTAAAATCATTCCATCAGAAAACAATGACTTTAAAATTTCTACATACCTTAATATATAAATCCTCTTTCTGATAATTCTAAACATGTAATCAAAGATGCAGATTCATATTCAGCCCAGTTCAGTCACTCAGTCATGTTGGACTCTGTGTGACCCCATGAACCGCAGCACCACAGGCCTCCCTGTCCATCACCAACTCCTGGAGTTTACACAAACTCATGTCCATTGAATCAGTGATGCAATCCAACCATCTCATTCTCTGTCATCCCGTTCTCCTCCCACCTTCAGACTCTCCCAGCATCAGGATCTTTTCAAATGAGTCAGTTCTTCACATCAGGTGGCAAAAGAATTGGAGTTTCAGCTTCAGCATCAGCCCTTCCAATGAATATTCAGGACACATTTCCTTTATGGTGGATTGGTTGGATCTCATTACAGTGCAAGAGACTCTCAAGGGTCTTCTCCAACACCAAAGTTCAAAGGAGTCAATTCGTTGGCATCAACTTTGTTTATAGTCCAAATCTCACATCCATACATGACTATGGGAAAAGCAATAGCCTTGACTAGATGGACGTTTGTTGACAAAGTAATATCTCTGCTTTTTAATATGACATCTAGATTGGTCATAACTTTCCTTCCAAGGAGCAAGCGTCTTTTAATTTCATAGCTGCAATCAGCATCTGCAGTGATTTTGGAGCCCACAAAATAATGTCTGTCACTGTTTCCATTGTTTCCCCTTCTATTTGCCATGAAGTGAGGGACCAGATGCCATCATCTTTGTTTTCTGAATGTTGAGCTTTAAGCCAACTTTTTCACTCTCCTCTTTCACCTTCATCAAGAGGCTCTTTAGGTCTTCTTCACTTTCTGCCATAAGGGTGGTGTCATCTGCATATCTGAGGTTATTGATATTTCTCCTGGCAATCTTAATTCCAGCTTGTGTTTCATCCAGCCCAGCATTTCTTACGATGTACTCTGCATATAAGTTGAATAAGCAGGGTGACAATATACAGCATTGACGTACTCCTTTTCCTATTTGGAACCAGTCTGTTGTTCCATGTCCAGTTCTGTTGCTTCCTGATCTGAAAACAGATATCTCAAGGCAAGTCAGGTGCTCTGGTATTCCTATCTGTTTCAGAATTTTTCACAGTTTATTGTGATCCACACAGTCAAAGTCTTTGGGATAATCAATAATGCAGAAATAGATGTTTCTCTTAAACTCTCTTGCTTTTTGGATGATTGAGCAGATTTTGGCAATTTGATCTCTGCTTCCTCTGCCTTTTCTAAATCCAGCTTGAACATCTGGAAGTTCATGGTTCATGTACTGTTGAAGTCTGGCTTGGAGAATTTTGAGCACTACTTTACTAGCGTCTGAGATGAATGCAATTGTGCGTTCGTTTGAACATTCTTTGTCATTGCCTTTCTTTGGAATTGAAATGAAAACGGACCTTTTGCAGTCCTGTGGCTACTGCTGAGTTTTCCAAACATGCTGGCATATTGAGTGTAATTTCATAGCATCATCTTTCAGGATTTGAAATAGCTCAACTTGGAATTCCATCACCTCCACTAGCTTTGTTCGTACTGATGCTTCCTACGGTCCACTTTACTTCACATCCCAGGATGTCTGTCTCTAGGTGAGTGATCATAACATGGTGGTTTCTGGGTCATCAAGATCTTTTTTGTATAGTTCTTCTATGTATTCTTGCCACCTCTTCTTGATATGGTCTGCTTCTGTTAGGTCCATACCACTTCTGTCCTTTATTGTGCCCCTGTTTGCATGAAATATTCCCTTGGTATCTCTCATTTTCTTAAAGAAATCTCTAGTCTTTCCCATTTTATTGTTTTCCTCTATTTCTTTGCACTGATCATTGACAAAGACTTTCTCATCTCTCCTTGCTATTCTTTGGAACTCTGTAATCAGATGGGTATATATCTTTCTTTTCTCATTTGCCTTTTCCTTCTCTTCTTTTCACAGCTATTTGTAAGGCCTCCTCAGATAGCCATTTTGCTTTTTTGCATTTATGTTTCTGGGGTTGGCCTTGATCTCTGTCTCCTGTACAATGTCACGAACCTCTGTCCATAGTTCTTCAGGCACTCTGTCTATCAGATCTAATGCCTTGAATCTATTAGTCACTTCCACTGTATAGTCATAAGGGATTTTATTTAGATCATACCTGAATGGTCTAGTGGTTTTCCCTTCTTTCTACAATTTAAATCTGAATTTGGCAATAAGGAGTTCATGATCTGAGTCACAGTCAGCTCCCAGTATTATTTTTGCTGACTGTGTAGAGCTTCTTCATCTTTGGCTGCAAAGTATATAACCAATCTGATTTTGGTATTGACCATCTGGTGATGTCCATGTGTAGAGCCTTCTCTTTTTGGAAGAGGGTGTTTGGTATGACCAGTGTGTTCTCTTGGCAAAGCCTTTGGCCTGCTTCATTCTGTTCTCCAAGGCCAAACCTACCTGTTACTCCAGGTTTTTCTTGACTTCCTACTTTTGCATTCCAATCCTCTATGATGAAAAGGACATCTTTTTGGGGTGTTCATTCTAGACAGCCTTGTAGAATGGTTCTTCATAGAACCATTCAACTTCAGCTTCTTCAGCATTACTGTTTGGGGCACAAATTTGGATTACTCTGGTATTGAATGGTTTGCCTTGGAAATGAACAGAGTCCATTCTATTGTTTTTGAAATTGTGTGCAAGTACTGCATTATGGACTCTTTTATTGACTATGATGGCTACTTCTTTTCTTCTAAGTGATTCTTGCCCACATATAACGGCCATCTGAGTTAAATTCACCCATTCCAGTCCATTTTAGTTTGCTGATTCCTAACATGTCGATGTTCACTCTTGCCATCTCCCATTTTACCCGATCCAATTTGTCTTGATTCATGGACCTAACATTCCAGGTTCCTATGCAATATTGCTCTTTACAGCATCAGACCTTGCTTCTATCACCAGTCACATCCACAAATGGGTGGGTTTTTTTTTTTGCCTTGGCTCCACCTCTTCACTCTTCCTGGAGTTATTTCTCCACTGATCTCCAGTAGTATATTGGGCACCTATCGACCTGGGGGCTTCATCTTTCAGTGTCCTATCTTTTTGCCTTTTCAAGGTGTTCATGGGGTTCTCAAGGCAATAATACTGAAGTGCTTTGCCATTCCCTTCTCCAGTGTACCACATTTTGTTAGAAATTTTCACTGTGACCCTTCTGTCTAGGGTGGCCCTACATGGCATGGCTTATAAATTTCATTGAGGTCGGCAAGGCTGTGGTCCATGTGATCAGATTGGTTAGTTTTCTGCGATTGTGGTTTTCAGTCTGTCTTCCCTCTGATGGAGAAGGATAAAAGGCTTATGCAAATTTCCTGATGGCAGAGACTAACTGAGGGGGAAAGGGGGTCCTCTTCTGATGGGCAGGGCCATGCTCAGTAAATCTTAAATCCAATTTTCTGTTGATGGCTGGAGCTGTGTTCCTTCCCTGTTATTTAAGTTCAGCTCAGCTCAGTTGCTCAGTCACATCCAACTCTTTGCAACTCCATGAACTGTAGCACAACAAGTCTGACTGTCCATCACCAACTCCCAAAGTTTAATCAAACTCATTTTTATAGAGTCAGTGATACAATCCAACCATCTCATCCTCTGTCATTCTCTTCTCCTTCTACTTTCAATCTTTCTCAGCATCAGGGTCTTTTCAAATGAGTCAGCTCTTCGCATCAGGTGGCCAAAGTATTTGAGTTTCAGCTTCACCATCAGTCCTTCCAATGTACACCCAGGACTGATGTCCTTTAGGATGGACTGGTTGGATCTCCTTGCAGTCCAAGGGACTCTCAAGAGTCTTCTCCAAAACAATAGTTCAAAAGCATCAATTCTTCAGTGCTCAGCTTTCTTTATAGTCCATCTCTCACATCCATACATGACTACTGGAAAAACCATAGCCTTGACTAGATGGACCTTTGTTGACAAAGTAATGTCTCTGCTTTTGAATATGCTATCTAGGTTGGTCATAACTTTCCTTCCAAGGAGTAAGTTTCTTTTAATTTCATGGCTGCAATCACCATCTGCAGTGATTTTGGAACCCCCAAAATAAAGTCAGCCACTGTTTCCATTTTTTCCACATCTATTTGCCATGAAGTGATGGGACTAGATGCCATGACCTTAGTTTTCTGAATGTTGAGTTTAAGTGAACTTTTTCACTCTCCTCTTTCACTTTCATCAAGAGGCTCTTTAGTTCTTCTTTGCTTTGTGCCATAAGGGTGGTGTTATCTGCTTATCTGAGGTTATTGATATTTCTCCCGGCAATCTTGATTCCAGCTTGTGCTTCATCCAGCCCAGTGTTTCTCATGATGTACTCTGCATATAAGTTAAATAAGCAGGGTGACAATATACAGCCTTGACGTACTCCTTTTCCTATTTGGAACCAGTCTGTTGTTCCATGTCCAGTTCTAACTGTTGCCCTCTGACCTGAATACAGGTTTCCCAAGAGGGAGGTGAGGTGGTCTGGTATTCCGATCTGTTTCAGAATTTTTCACAGTTTGTTGTGATCCACACAGTCAGGGCTTTGGGATAGTCAATAAAGCAGAAACAGATGTTTTTCTGAAACTCTCTTGCTTTTTGGATGATCGAGCAAATGTTGGCAATTATCTCTGGTTCTTCTGCCTTCTCTAAAAGCAGCTTAAACATCTGGATGTTCATGGTTCACGTATTGCTGAAGCCTGGCTTAGAGAATTTTGAGCATTACTTTTTTAACATGTGAGATGAGTGTAATTGTGCAGTAGTTTGAGCATTCTTTGGCATTGCCTTTCTTTGGGATTGGAATGAAAACTCATCTTTTCCAGTCCTGTGGCCACTGTTGAGTTTTCCATATTTGCTGGCATATTGAGTGCAGCACTTTCACAGCATCATCTTTTAGGATTAGAAATAGCTCAACTGGAATTCCATCACCTCCACTAGCTTTGTTCGTAGTGATGCTTTCTAAGGCCTACTTGACTTCACATTCCAGGATGTCTGCCTCTAGGGGAGTGATCACACCATCATTATTATCTGGGTCATGAAGATCTTTTTTGTACAGTTCTTCTGTGTGTTCTTGCCACCTCTTCTTAATATCTTCTGCTTCTGTTAGGTCCATACCATTCCTGTCCTTTATTGTGCCCCTCCCTCCTTGCTTGAAATGTTCCCTTGGTATCTCTAATTTTCTTGAAGAGAGCTCTAGTCTTTCGCATTCTATTGTTTTCCTCTATGTCTTTGCATTTATCACTGAGGAAGGCTTTCTTATCTCTCCTTGCTACTCTTTGGAATATTTATTACCCTGTTATTTACCAAGGCCAAACTATTGTGGAGGTAATGAAGATAATAGTGACCCCCCTCAAAAGGTCCCATGCATGTACTGCTACACCCAGTGCCCCCAATCCTGCAAGAAGCCACCACTGACCCATGCCTCTACTGAACACTCCTGGACATTCCCGAGCAAGTCAGATCAGTCACTTGTGGGGTCTCTGCTCTTTTCTCCTGTGTCCTGGTGCACACAAGGTTCTTTTTGTATCCTCAAAGAATCTGTTTCCCTAGTCCTGTGTAAGTTCCGGCAGCTCTATGGTGGGGTTAATGGCGACCTCCTCCAAGAGGGATTATGCCATACCCAAGTCTGCTGCACCCAGAGCCCTTGTCCCCGTGGCAGTCCACTGCTGACCCATACGACCAAAGGAGACACTCAAACACAGTTCTGTCTCAGTGTCTGTGGGGTCTCTGGGTCCTGGTGTGCCCAAGGTTTGTTTGAGGCCTCTGAGCATCTCTGGTGGGAATGGGGTTTAATTCTAAATGTGAACTCATCCCTCCTATTGTCTTGCTGGGGCTTCTTCTTTGTCCTTGGACATGCGATATCTCCTCAGTGTAGATACATATAGGTACCTCTTTATTCTAATAATATTATAAAAGTAAAAATATTGCATCTTAAATGAAGGTTTTATAATAGGGCAGTGTAATACATCTTTAAAATAAGTTTTTGGTTCAGTTCAGTTCAGTTCAGTAGCTCAGTCGTGTCCAACTCTTTGCGACCCCATGAATTGCAGCATGCCACACCTCCCTGTCCATCACCAACTCCAGGAGTTTACCCAAATTCATGTTCATCGAGTCGGTGATGCCATTCATCCATCTAATCCTCTGTCATCCCCTTCTGCTCCTGCCCTCAATCTTTCTCAGCATCAGGGTCTTTTCAAATGAGTCAACTCTTTGCATGAGGTGGCCAAAGTATTGGAGTTTCAGCTTCACCATCAGTCCTTCCAATGAACACCCAGGACTGATCACCTTTAGGATGGACTGGATGGATCTCCTTGCAGTCCAAGGGACTCTCAAGAGTCTTCTCCAATACCACAGTTCAAAAGCATCAATTCTTCGGTGCTCAGCTTTCTTCACAGTCCAACTCTCACATCCATACATGACTATTGGAAAAACCATAGCCTTGACTAGATGAACCTTTGTTGGCAAAGTAATGTCTCCGCTTTTTAATATGCTGTCTAGGTTGGTCATAACTTTCCTTCTAAGGAGTGTCTTTTAATTTCATGGCTGCAATCACCATCTGCAGTGATTTTGGAGCCCCAAAAAATAAAGTCTGGCACTGTTTCCCCATCTATTTGCCATGAAGTGATGGGACTGGATGCCATGATCTTAGTCTTCTGAATGTTGAGTTTAAGTGAACTTTTTCACTCTCCTCTTTCACTTTAATCAAGAGGCTTTTTAGTTCCTCTTCACTTTCTGCCATAAGGATGGTGTCATCTGCATATCTCAGGTTATTGATATTTCTCCTGGCAATCTTGATTCCAGCTTGTGCTTCTTCCGGCCCAGCATTTCTCATGATGTACTCTGCATATAAGTTAAATAAGCAGGGTGACAATATACAGCTTTGATGTACTCCTTTTCCTATTTGGAACCAGTCTGTTATTCCATGTCAATTTCTTACTGTTGCTTCCTGACTAGAGAGCAATAGAAAATGTCTATTTTACTATCATATTAGAAAAGTGAAATACACAACAGTATATTCAACCTTATCTTTTTTAAAAACACATGTGATATATGTATGTTATATAGATGTTGTCCGTATCTATTCATAATAACCTAAAAATTATCACAGGTAATGATACTTTAAAAATTAATAGGTTTCCTCAGTGTGTATGTCCAGCAGTGGGATTGCTGGCTCATAAGGCAGTTCTATTTCCAGTTTTTTAAGGAATATCCAGACTGTTCTCCATAGTGGCTGTACTAGTTTGCATTCCCACCAACAGTGTAAGAGGGTTCCCTGTTCTCCACACCCTCTCCAGCATTTATTGCTTGTAGACTTTTGGATCGCAGCCATTTGACTGGCGTGAAATGGTACCTCATATTGGAAACCAGAATTGAAAGAGACACATGCACCCCAACGTTCATCGCAGCACTGTTTATAATAGCCAGGACATGGAAGCAACCTAGATGTCCATCAGCAGATGAATGCATAAGAAAGCAGTGGTACATATACACAATGGAGTATTACTCAGCCATTAAAAAGAATACATTTGAATCAGTTCTAATGAGGTGGATGAAACTGGAGCCTATTATACAGAATGAAGTAAGCCAGAAAGAAAAGCACCAATACAGTATACTAACGCATATATGTGGAATTTAGAAAGATGGTAACGATAACCCCTGTAAGCAAGACAGCAGAAGAGACACAGATGTATAGAAGAGTATTTTGGACTCTGTGGGAGAGGGAGAGGGTGTGATGATTTGGGAGAGTGGCGTTGAAACATGTATAATATCATATAAGAAACAAATCACCAGTCCAGGTCTGATGCATGATACAGTATGCTTGGGGCTGGTGCACTGGGATGACCCAGAGGGATGGTATGGGGAAGGAGGTGGGAGGGGGATTCAGGATGGGGAACACGTGTACACCCATGGTGGATTCATGTTGATGTATGGCAAAACCAATACAATATTGTAAAGTAAATAGCCTCTAATTAAAGTAAATAAATTTAAATTTTAAAAAAACTAATAGGATTGATCACTAAAGTGTGTATAAGTGATTTTATATTCTTTCTAAATGTCTGTATTTTCTAAATTTTCTTCAGTATGCATTTATTTTGGAAGACATTCCATAAGACCTGTTCAATCCTTAATAAGCTGAAGAATCAGCTATCATAACATCAGTCTAAGGATTTATTAAACTCCTGTGGCACTTGTTGAGTGAGACATCACTGTGAATCTATCACATTTGTGTCCTGTTACAAGAGCTGAAAAAGCATAAGTGATGGTATCTACACTTCTTCCATTTTGAATATTCTGGGTAAAATTCCATATTTATAGATTGTCATTATTGTTGTTTTAGTTGAGGCTTTTTACTCACTTGCCATTTTCAATCTCTTGGGAATCACTTTGATCCAGATATATAAGCCTAGCAGAATTGTTTTTTCCTTGTAACAACCTTGAAAGTTATATTTCTTTTAATAGGAGAGTTTAACACGTGCGTTTCTTAATATTACTGACAATTGTCTTCTTATCACTAGCATTTTTTGATATTCTGTTTTCCTTTTAAGTTTTTGTTTTGCATAAGCCTTCATAGATACAGGAATTTCTGTATCTTTGTTTTCATAGTTGTTTTAATGTATTAGTGGAGCCCTTTACTTTTAAATAATATCTATTTTTGTTTTTGCTTGTCTTTTTCCTCTGTCCCTCTTTTCACATCCAATTTAATCAGCAATATTACTTTTCTTTATCTTTACTTCTATACTGAATGCTTATATCTCTACAATGAGATTTCTGAGTTACCACATACAAGGCGATCAGTTAGATTATTCTGCTGATCACCTTATTCCCCTGACTCCATATGCCACGTCCTATTATTAGTATTTATTCTACTTCTATGACAACCTGCTCCAGTACTTGTGCCGGTAATATCCCATGGATGGAGGAGCCTGGTAGGCTACAGTCCATGGGGTCGCAAAGAGTCGGACACGACTGAGTGACTTCACTTCACTTCATTCTATTTCTATAGCTGCTGGATATGTAACATCTTCATTATATTCAGTTACTTTTATGAGCACCCTTGTTTCAGGTTTGCAGTAAAACACATTTGGACCTTTTGCTGAGATTTCCCTCAGTGACTTCTTGCTTGAAGTTTATCATCTAAGTCCTAAGGAGGATTCATGCAAACAATATCCCATGAGTTCGTACATGTTCAAAATTCTCTTGTCGTAGCTTTCATCCTATAAGCACTATTTGACTAGATATAAAATGCCTACACATTCTTTCCTTGAGTATATCATAAGTGTTGTCTTCTGTTTTGATTGTTTAAGTGTAAGGGAGAGATTCTGATCTATGTTGCCTACAGGTTCAACAAAAGCTCTGTAGAGAAAATTTTAATTTAATATATATTTTTTTTCTCAACATAAGGAACTGTATCTGATAGGAGAAAAGTCACATAAAAATGTATGCCTCTGATAAGACAATTGCCCCAAAGCCTATTCTTCTCTGAGGAGTGGCTTCACACCATGCTAAGAAAAACTTACAATGGAAGTATGCACAAGCTGTTAACTTATATTTAAGTATGCACAATCTGTTTCCTATATTTAGATATTTAGTATGAAAGTATTATCAAAAGAATCTCAGTTATAAAATTTGGCCATAAAGTGAAAACTCTGGCTGTATCATATTGTGAAATGTCTTTAATTTCATTTATAATACACTGACAGCTCCTATTTCCTCTGTAGCAAATAAGCTGTTAAATTATTTCTGTGGTATCATACATTCCAATAAAAAAGATTCCTGTTAGGAACATCTGTTTATGTAGGTAAGTTGACAGGCCAGCTGAGATTTACACAAGAGTTTTGAAAGAACTCAAGGGTAAAATTAGGAAACTGGTAACCAAAATGCACAAATTCTAATTGTAAAAAACTGTTAATATATTATTGAGGAAAGAGATAAGTTATTAATCAGATTTTCCATGCATAGCAAAGACATAAAAATCACCTTTAAAGGACTGCAGTAACTTTCTTACTAATCCCCCTGCCTTTAGGTGATGTTCCTACAGTTCAGTCCTTACACAAACACAGGAATTCTGGTGCTCAAATAACATTTTCTGTATCAATCCCTGGCTCAGAAACCACTTACTGTACAAAAGTCAGACTCCTCAGTATTTAACACCCTACTCACTATGGTTTCAATCTATTTTTCCAATTATATCTCTTATCATTTTTCTCTTACATTAGACCTCTTTAAAAGATCTTATCATTTATCCTGGAACATATAAAACAGAGTTCCACCTTTGCTTATATCCTTTCCAAATTTTTATGCCTAAATTACCCTTTAGGATTTCACGCCATCTTCGCCCACTTCTCTCTGTGAATATCCATCATTTCATTGAACAGTCAGTGTGAAATCCTGAAACTCCTGAAACTTCATCCAATTGTTGCTACTCTTATTTGAATTTCTATAACTCCTGTTAAAATAGAGATACATAGTAATTTGGGAGAGAAATATGAAAAGTGGGGGATACTTAGTATTATAGCTTGGACTTACATGTCATGATTTTAAGTTTTAGAGGAAAATGAATGAATAATAAAATTTACAAGTCTCTACACTTTTATTGGGTGTTCTTTGGGAGGATGAAATGATGCAAAAGCTGAAACTCCAGTACTTTGGCCACCTCATGTGAAGAGTTGACTCACTGGAAAAGACTCTGATGCTGGGAGGGATTGGGGGCAGGAGGAGAAGGGGACAACAGAGGATGAGATGGCTGGATGGCATCACCGACTCGATGAACATGAGTTTGAGTGAACTCCGGGAGTTGGTGATGGACAGGGAGGCCTGGCGTGCTGTGATTCATGGGGTTGCAAAGAGTTGGACATGACTGAGCGACTGAACTGAACTGAACTGAACACTTTTATTTCATACCATATTCATCAGATAAGGACCAAATAGGATTTTTTTTTTTTAAAAAAAAAAGGATGTTTAAATGAAAAATCCTTTATTATATCTTACTACATCAGTAGATCAAAGGATGAATCGATCCTATCCAGAGGTACCAAAATAGTTGATAAATGTATAATTTCTAATAATAGCTCTTAATAAACTAGGAATATGAGGGTATTTTATCAGCATGTATCTCAAAGTAACTGTAGATAAATATCACAAAAGTCATTGGTGACTTTTGGAAGATATTTCTGTTAGGTGAGAGTCAAGATAAGAATGCCACAAGCACAACTTTTAGCATATTTTCCTGAAAGACCTAGAAAATGACATAACAAGAATAAAGATAAGAAACCAGAGTATCTTAAAGGAAATGATAAACATAACTGTATGCAAATGATACAATTTTCTGCCTAGGAATCCTAAGAATATTACTAAAAATATAATGCATATTAAAATAGACAAAATAACTCTCCTTTGTATTAGTAAAAATACTTGCAAAACATAGGTTAAAATTATAATAAGTGAAGTCACTTCAGTCATGTCCGACTCTGTGCGACCCCATAGACGGCAGCCCAGCAGGCTCCCCTATCCCTGGGATTCTCCAGGCAAGAACACTGGAGTGGGTTGCCATTTCCTTCTCCAATGCGTGAAAGTGAAAAGTGAAAGTGAAGTCACTCAGTCATGTCCGACTACTAATGCAATTGAAATAAAAATCAATAAAGAAACAGTAAGTGTTTCAATAGGAAAAGATATGGTAGCATGAAAAATACTCATTAACTCTTAAATAAAAAAATATATCAGTTTAATCAAATAAATACCATTGTTTTGTTGAGAGGGTAAAATGAAAGTAATTATACCCAGTGTGGAAATAAACCAAAATGACAGTGGTAAAGGTTATTTGTTCAGTGTTTGCTACACCAAGAGAGCCAGCCACCATCACTTGATGGATCCAATGATATGGGGCCATGTCCATAAAATAGAATTATGTAAGACCATTCATGAAGATATGAGAATTGGACCATAAGGAAGGCTGAATGCCAAAGAATTGATGCTTTCAAATTGTGGTGCTGGAGAAGACTTTTGAGAGTCTCTTGGACTACAAGTAGGTCAAACCAGTCAATCCTACATGAAACCAACCTGGAATTTTCATTGGAAGAACTGATGCTGAAGCTGAAGTGCGAATACTTCGGCCGCTTGATGTGAAGACCTACTGATTGGAAGATAAAGACTGAAGGCAAAAGGAGAAGGAAGTTCCAGAGGATGAGATGGTTAGATGCATCACTGAGGCAATGGATGTGAATATGAGCAAACTCCGGCAGACAGTCAAGGACAGAGGAGCCAGATGTGCTTCAGTCATAGGGTCGCAAAGAGTTGGGTACAACTTAGGGACTAAGCATAGCAAGAACAAGTTCATGAAGATGATAGTTTTGATATAAAAAGATGATCAAGTGAAAATAGAATTATTATACTGTATTCTGCATGCATGCTCAGTTATATTCAAGTTTTGCGACCCAATGGACTATAGCCCGCCAGGCTTCTCTGTCCGTGAGCTTTTCCTAGCAAGAATACTGGAGTGGGTTGCCATTTCCTTCTCCAGGGGATCTTCCCAACCCAGGGATTGAACCTGGGTCTCGTGAAGGTCCTTTTACTGCTGAGCCACTGGGGGTATGCATGTATGTATCTATGTGCATAGAAAAAGTCTGAAAGGCTAGAAAACAAAATGTTGCCAGTTTTTATCTCTGAATGATAGAATTAAAAGTTTTTAAAATAATTTTTCAGTAAACTATGTCCATTTTTACAGAAAAAGTATATTATTTTTGTATCACAGAAACACCTGTAAAGCTAGTTAATAAAATATCAATCCAGAGAAATCCCTAGGCCTACCAAAAAAAAAAGAAAAAATCATGGTGTTAATCTATTCAACCACAGAGAGGTATTCAGAAATATGGTGTTATATGCATGTCAGCTTTTTTATTTCCCTAGCCAAATGGTTTTCAGTGTGGGCAAAAATAACTGATAGAATTTCAATTAATATGATGATTTGAATCTGTACCTGGAATAGAACTGTGACCTTTTGTTTTTTCTCCCCTATTCTATTCATACCCTCAGGGCACCATATTTCATTTATTTCAAACTCATTGCTTAGGTATAATTTGGAATTCATTGAAACATGAAGAAGGAAGGAGAGAAGGAAGGAGAAGGAGGAAAAAGAAAAGAAATAAAAGAAAGGGAGAAGGAGGAAGGGAAGAAGAGAGTTGAATTTGGCAAGACTTGAAGGTAGGTGGAAGAGTGGAAAAGCTTTATAGTGGACAAAAAGGGCAGACTTCAGGTATTCCCCCTTCAAGGCTATTAGCATGGGCAAACTGTAAGCAGGCTAACTAAAAGCGGATCTTCTTGTGTGATAGGTTAGGGCTGCGTATTTGGATTTCTCTGGTGTTGGTTATAAGTTGGGAGCAGGGACAAAAGTTAGAGAAGTTATCAGTTATTGGTCAAGTCCCGTTGTTTGGGGCCAGTTGTTACAGGGGTAGTTTGGGGCTTCCTAGACTGATTTTCAGCTTCTCTGATAGCTCAGTAGGTAAAGAATCCGCCTGCAACAGGAGACCCCAGTTCAATTCCTGAGTCAGAAAGATCCGCTGGAGAAGGGATCAGCTATCCACCCCAGGGTTCTTGGGCTTCCCTTGTGACTCAGCTAGTAAAGAATCTGCCTGCAATGCAGGAGACCTGGGTTTGATCCCTGGGTTGGGACGATCCCCTAGAGAAGGCAAAGGCTAGCCACTCCAGTATTCTGGCCTGGAGAATTCCATGGACTGAATAGTCCATGGGGTTGCAAAGAGTTGGACATGACTGAGCCAACTGTCACTTCACAGACTGATTTTCAGAGAGGGTTCTGACTTTCTAACATGTCTGACTTATAAATAGTAGGTTGGCTTCCTAGGATGATTCCTGCAGATGGTGGGTCAGAATTCTATTTTTATGTATGATATGGCCATTTTCTGATGGTATATTCGGTTTCTAACCAATGTCACAATATTTGAGTAAACAGTAGGATGTGCGCATGAGCTTCACTTATAGCTCAGCTGATAAAGAATCTTCCTGTAGTGCAGAAGAACCCAGTTCGATTCCTGGGTCAGGAAGATACCCTGGAGAAGGGATAGGCTACCACTCCAGTATTCTTGGGCTTCCCTAGTGGCTCAGCTGGTAAAGAATCCATCTCCAATGTGGGAGACCTGGGTTCAATCTAGGTTGGGAAGATTCCCTGGAGAAGGGAATAACTACCCACTCCAGTATTCTGGCCTGGAGAATCACCTGGTCTGAATATCCACGGGGTCACAAAGAGTTGGATATGACTGAGTAACTTTTCACATCACTTCAGGATACACATACACTATCAGCAGATGTGCAGATCAACACTTCAGGAAGACGATTTTGTATTTCACATGATAAACTCAAATTTCAAATTGTATTTGAACTGGTAATTCCCCATCAGAATTGTGATACAGAAAGTATCCATGATTCATTTACAAGGACACTTGTAATGTCCTTGTAAGGACACACATTCATAACAAGGACTGCTTATTGAAGCAGTGTTTAAAGTAATTAGAAACTAAGAGGAAAAGGAAATGTCCAGTATTGGAATAGGAGGAGGAGCTGAATAAATTAAGTTAATCTGTAATTAAAATGCATTTGCTAAAAATAAAAATAATGTAAAACTGTTTTTTTGGCAAGAGGATTTTTTATAGAATGTGCATTAACTTTATATAAGCAGGGTGAAAAAAAACAAACTACAAAATGTCATTGTAGATAAAAGATGAAGAGAGAGAAACCAAGAAGGAAAGAAGTTAGGGGAAAAGGAGGGAGGGAGGACAAAAATTAAGATGCATTCTATAAGGAAAGTAATGATCTTTGATCCTAAGAACTAAAATAGAACTTCACTTTTACCAGGTATTCTTTAAAGCATTTTTCCTGGGTTAACTCTAATTTTCATCACAACTTTATAAGGAAGATTCTTATTATACAGATGTGGAATCTCAGGCCCAGAAAGATTTAAAAAAGTTGCCAAAATTACAGAGCAAGTAAATAGTGGGTTTGGAATTTGAACTATTGTTTTCTGACTCTGTATCCCAGCATATAATTTTCTTCTTTATGCTTTTTGATGTTTATGAAATGTTCTTCAGCTGTGCATTTATTTCAACCCTCTTTAGAGGTTTGTTTGTTTTTTTTTTTTTTTTTTACTGAATATAAAGCCTTTTCTCATTTCAAGTATATGTTGTTGTGCTCTTCTCCTGTTTATTTCTAGTGAATAGGGATCTCTCTAGAAATGTATTTTTTATATTGCTATAGTGACTTTAGCATAAATGACAGCAGTAGGAACTAATGAATTTATTGAAATTATAGTTAATTATTGTACATGTATATAAAATTAAAGGACATTTTCCTTAGGGCACAGTAAGGAACAATATAAGTGATAAATAATGGTTAGATAATAAATGAATAAGTTTTATGTAGGAAGTTCCAATCCTTTGACCACTTTATGCAAAAAAATAAACTCAATTGGAAAAGACTCTGATCCTGGGAAAAATTGAGGGCAAAAGGAGAAGGGGGTGACAGAGGATAAGATGGGCGGATGTCATCATCATCCCAATGGACATGGGTTTGAGCAAATTCCAGGAGACAGTGAAGGACAGGGAAGCCTGGCATCTGCAGACCATGGGGTCACAAAGAGTTGGACACAACTGAGTGACTGAACAACAACAAATTTACTGATCAATAATAGTAACTAATAAACTGGTGCCTATGAGATGCCTGCCACATTAGGATAGTAGATAATTGATATTTATAGTTTCTGTTGATATTTTAAAGTTAAATTACTGTACTATACACATAAACAGTGATCTGTACTTATTAAAATTTGAAAAAAAAGAAGCACAATGAAATATTTAATTATAAGACTGTTTATACTAGATAAATTATTCGTAAAAATGGAGTATTCTAACACAAAATTGAAAAAGTTCTAATAGAAAATAATATAAAGAAATATCCAGTGAAAGTGGGTTTAAATACAAATAAGAACTGCTAATTCCCAATGATAATTTTTCTTACACACATAGATATTAGGACAAAAGTTGGATATATATGGGATTTTAAAAATTAATCTTAGAACAAATAAGCCAGTGCTGCTAGAAATAATGAGCCACTTATCACTTCCATTCACATAAAAATGGATACAGAGATATGAACCTCAGCCCATAAATATCATCCAATCCATATATACAATGCAAATGACCTTCTAAAGGTTGAAGATCACTGATGAAATGAGTCAGATTTCCCCCACTGATATCTCCAACATTCTAGGCCACAGTGATCCCTTGACATCCCATGGAAGTATACTCCTTTAATTCTGTTGGATAAAGGAATATTTATTGAGGCAGGAAACCCTAGAGCTTCAGGTTCCATTGTCTGAGATATATCATATAACCAATATACCTGGGTTCCTACTGCCTGATTTTTCTGAAGTATAATGATGTGTTTCATTTCATTTCTCTCAGCAGACCAGGAGAAGTGCCTTTCCCTTCCACCTATTTCTCTCAAACCACCTTTCCCTACAGTTTATAGAACCTGTAACAAACTCTGTTCTTGGGGTTTGGCTTTTTCAAACCTGAGTTTCACGGGTACAAAATTCCTGACACAAGTTGTTTTAAAAGTAGCTTACCTTTTGAAGAGGGGTTATAGAAAATATGTGAATTTTTCAAAGTATCAGTCAAAATTTGAGTAATTCAGTCATTTGAATTTTCTAGGACTTAGTCTCCACTCTCATTAATGAAGTTTGTGAATTCTTTAATAAGCCAATTTGGCAACTTTGCATGAGTCCATTATGCTAATAAATAACTTGAGACTACGATATGCTCATTTTATGCTGCTTTGCTTTATTGTGAGACATACATTAGTACCTGTGTTCACTAACTGAAAGAAATCCGAGGAGCATTTTCGCTTTCACACACACACACACACACACACACACAATGGCAAAAAACAAAAATAGTGTTTAGTGTTTGTTTCTGCGGGGAGCCTTATAGATGCAGAACATACCCATGCAGCCAGAGTGGCGCTGCCAGGTTCCTTCCTCAGGAATCACACTCAGCATCTCAGCACAAAGCCATCATAGATTTGAACTGTGTCTGCAAGTGGCTATGCTTTACCTCAGTTTACTTTGTATGCTGTTATTAAGATGTGTGAGCTTCCCTGGTAGCTCAAATGATAAAGAATCTGCCTGTAATGCAGGAGACCCAGGTTCTATCACTGGGTCAGGAAGATCCCCTGGAGAAGGAAATGTATACCAACTCCAGTTTTCTTGCCTGGAGAATTCCATGGTTCTAGGAGCCTGGTGAGCTATAGTCCATGGGGTTGCAAAGAGCTGGACACAACTGAAAGACCAACATTTTCACCAAGATGTGTGCTAAGCTGATTGCTTCTTTCCTTTAAAGCCATGTCAGTTTACAAATAGGTTTCATTGGAACTCTCTACTTTCAGATGATTGGGGAACTTCTCTATATGTGTTCCTTCTCTTTATTCATATATTGAATAATGACTAAATATCAGATAAAATACTTGGAAATTATAGAATCAGTCATATTGCACATGAAACCTTGCATCTATCCATGTAACTTTGAGACACTTAAGCATATTGGTGCTTGATTTTTATATATGTAGGTTGAGAAAATAAACCTATGCCAAGAGGGCAGTGGTATAGAAAATTAAATAACATATGTAATATTCCTGTAGCAGTATTTGTGAACTAAATTAAAGATAGCATCCTCTTCTTATTCATCACCATGACTATAATTAGTCTCATTATAATCATGAGCATTTTATATTTATATAATCACTATACATTAATTTGTTTGTTTATATATATATATATATATATATATATCAGGAACAGCACCGGATTAATACTAGTGGTTCAGTTCAGTTCAGTTCAGTCTCTCAGTTGTGTCCAACTCTTTGCGACCCTGTGAATCGCAGCATGCCAGGCCTCCATGCTCATCACCAACTCCCGGAGTTCACTCAAACTCATGTCCATCGAGTTGGTAATGCCATCCAGCCATCTCATCCTCTGTCGTCCCCTTCACCTCCTGCCCCCCAATCCCTCCCAGCATCAGAATCTCTTCCAATGAGTCAACTCTTCACATGAGGTGGTCGAAGTATTGGAGTTTCAGCTTTAGCATCAGTCCTTCCAATGAAAACCCAGGACAGATCTTCTTGATAATGGACTGGTTGGATCTCCTTGCAGTCCAAGGGACTCTCAAGAGTCTTCTCCAACACCACAGTTTAAAAGCATCAATTCTTCAGCGCTCAGCTTTCTTCACAGTCCAACTCTCACATCCATACGTGACCACTGGAAAAACCATAGCCTTGACTAGATGGACCTTTGTTGGCAAAGTAATGTCTGCTTTTGAATATACTATCGAGGTTGGTCATAACTTTCCTTCCAAGGGGTAAGTGTCTTTTAATTTCATGGCTGCAATCACCATCTGCAGTGATTTTGGAGCCCAAAAACTTAAGTCTGACACTGTTTCCACTGTTTCCTCATCTATTTCCCATGAAGTGATGGAATCAGATGCCATGATCTTAGTTTTCTGAACGTTGAGCTTTAAGCCAACTTTTTCACTCTCCTCTGTCACTTTCATCAAGAGGCTTTTTAGTTCCTCTTCACTTTCTGCCATATGGGTGGTATCATCTGCATATCTGAGGTTACTGATATTTCTCCCGCCTATCTTGATTCCAGCTTGTGCTTCTTATACTAGTGGTTAAGATATGTCTGAAATAAAATCAAAGCCAAATCTCTAATTACAAGTTAAAATATCAGTCTATATCCAGGAAAGATAAGCTGTATTTTGGAATGCCCAGACAACACATGAGCTTGTAAATCAGTTATTTAAGTAATTCACTCTCAGGATCTCACCTCTCTTTGAAGAACTGGCCAGAAGTCTGTGTCTCCATTTTCCAAATAGTGTTTGAAGAAGTACAATCACTTCAGACGCTCTTGGAGAAAAAGAGTAGGCTTCCATGATAAAATAAAATAGGAAGGACTACATTATGTCTCCTTTGGTAATTCACAAAGCATAGTAGCACATTCACCACTCTGAGAAGGTTTTCAGCAAAAAACTGTTTAATTGTATTAATCCCCAGAGTGTTAAAAAAATAATAATAATTTGACTTTGGAAACCTTTATTAAGTTATGACTTTTGACATCCTTTGCAGCTATTGTTATGTAAAGCTACCTAATTGTTACTCAATAAACTATTTTTTTAATTTTATTTTATTTTTAAATTTTACATAATTGTATTAGTTTTGCCAAATATCAAAATGAATCTGCCACAGGTATACATGTGTTCCCCATCCTGAACCTTCCTCCCTCCTCCCTCCCCATACCATCCCTCTGGGTCATCCCAGTGCACTAGCCCAAGCATCCAGTATCGTGCATCGAACCTGGACTGGCAACTCATTTCATACATGATATTTTACATGTTTCAATGCCATTCTCCCAAATCTTCCCACCCTCTCCCTCTCCCACAGAGTCCATAAGACTGTTCTATACATCAGTGTCTCTTTTGCTGTCTCATACATTAACTGAAAGTGAAAGCTGTTCAGTTGTGTCTCACTCTTTGCGACCCCATGGATAATCCATAGAATTCTCCAGGCCAGAATACTGGAGTGGGTAGCCTTTCCCTTCTCCAGGGGATCTTCCCAACCCAGGGATCAAACTCAGATCTCCCTCATTGTAGTTGAACCACCTATTAGTAAAATTAATGAGACATATCTAATTAAAAACTAGGACTTCCCTGGTGGCTCAGACAGTAAAGAATCTGACTGCAATGTGGGGACCTGGGTTCAGTCCCTGGGTTGGGAAGATCCCCTGGAAAAGGGAACGACTACCCACTCCAGTATTCTGACCTGGAGAATTCTGTAGACAGAGGAATCTGGCAGGCTACAGTCCACAGGGTCACCAAGAGTCAGATATGACTGAGCGACACACACACACACATACAAAATCTGTGTAAACCTTCAAATGTTAAGGCACTAAAGAAGTTTTACAGTATGAAATCTGTGTGCATGTGTGTCTAGGTGTACACATATTGTAAACTTGTACGATTCAAATAAAATAATAGTAAAAGGATCTACAGTTCACATGGGAGGTTGCAAGTAAAGCATAAAGCAGGGAAGAAAATAGAAAAGATGTGAACCTAGCAGTAGAATAAGAATTCAGAAGAATAAGTGGAAATATCAGTCTATATCCAATCTATGCTGAGAAGTCATGCGTGTATATGTTGACTTGAAAGATTATTCTAATTGTTGGAAGGGAACTCTAAGATGGGAAGTGAAAAAAAGAGTAGAGGAGTCATTGTGCCCCTTCAGGTAGGAGACACGGTGGCCTCAGACAGTGATTGAGGATGGAGGGACAGAGGCTTCTTTTAAATACAAAGGTTGATGATTCATTGAACAAATGTTTATTGAGTGTTTATTATATGTATGTGCTAGGACTTTAGTGCTAAATATTACTGGTTCCTTTTTTGCCCTCATGAAGCAACAACTGACAGGTGGTGAGTGCTTGCTAGGGGCCAGGTACTGTGCTGAAAGCATATTCTTAAATTATCTATTTGAAATCTCATACCAGCTTGTGAGGCAGATATTATAACTCAGACACTAAGATGAAGAAAAATAGACTCAGAGAGTCTCTTTTGTCCAAGATCACCAGCGACTATAAAGATGAGGCGCTTCTGGCTCCCAAAACTCCAAAAGTTTTCTTTTAACTACTGAGATATGTTTGACAAATGACTAAAAGATTTATCAAGCAGCTTTCAGTCCATGAAAAGGGCATTCATTTCCGTTAGTTAAATAGACAGATAATGAATTAATTCAAAAGGTGACTGAGGAAAGGAGAGGGCAGAAAACGAATGGGAGGTGGTTCAGAGACTAGCCACTGAAAGAAATCACTGCTACTGCAGGGCTGGAGGTCGTATAAGGAGAGGAGGGACCCCTGCCACAGCAAAGTCAGGGCTATCCCGTTGGCAACTGGCCCCACAAAGGAGTTGCAGCCATTTTAAAAGACAAAGGAGGACTTATTTCTCTCCTGACTTCTTTTCTCCTGACTTGCCTCTAATTCTTGCCCCTATCCCCCACCAACGTGTCTCCATGACTTGTCAAAAACAGAGGGAGCTGGTAAGAGGAACTGGAGAAAGGAGTGTAAAGGATTCCCCCTCTACCCATGCAATATGGAAACCTATCTGCATTTTCATTCAGGTTGGATTAATCCATGAATGTCTGAAAATGTCATGTTCCTGAAGTAGTGATTAGTAGATTTGTGTTTTAGATAGATCTCATTCCAGTTGTAGAATGAGTAAAGGAATTGAAGGATGCAAGATAAACCAGAGAAGCCAACTGGAAGACTTTTGCATTAGTTCAGAAAAGAGAAAGGATTCAAGGACAGTGAGATACCATGAATGCAGAAAGGGAACAGGGAGCAGGAGTAGATTAGGCTGAGGCAAGAAGGTCATGGGTTTAGAAAAACACTAAGTTTAAGGTGTTCCAAAGGAGGACTGTGGAATAGAGAGTCTGTAGCTTAAGTGTTGTTGGAAAAGAACATTTATTTTTGAAAGCCCTTGGTTCATATAGATGGTAGTTGAAGGCATGGGTGTGGTGAGACAATTTAGAGCAGAAAGAGAAATATAATGTCAAGATGCCCCCAGAATGAAAGAATCAATTCTAACTAGTGTAAGGAAAATCAGGTAATAAACCTCTCCATAACATTTTGTAAAAATACAGCTTATATGGATCAATGGGCATAGAGCAATGGAGGTGAGGTAAGTGGGCTGTGAAGGGCCCTCTTTTGTCCATTTAGCGCGGCTAATGTGCAGTGAGCTAAGTACAAGCAGGAAGCAGAAGTAGATAAAGTCTCAACCTTTTTAAATAGATAGAGGGTGGTTATCAAGTGTGAAGTGTATGTGAAATAGTTATCCTGAAAAATAAATTCTCTTCTGAAATTTTATAGATTTTAATATGATTCAATGGATCATATCAATATATCATATTGTATCAAATATGATACAGTTTCTGTTAATTATCAATAGATGATGCATGTACCTTGATCTATGGATAATGAACATGTTCAGGGAAATAAAGATGTTTTACTTCACGTCATGATATGACCAGTTAGTGCAAATCAAAAATTTTATCTGTCAAAGAGATTATATACATATAGAACATGTGTTAATGTATTGATCTGAATATACACCATTAAAGAAATCTGCCTAGAACAATAAATTTCAGTAATTTGAAATGTCCCACAGGAATCAGAAGCCAGATACATGATATATGCCTAAGGTTATAAGGAGGCATATTACTCAGTTCAAAACATTTTATGTATCTCATATAAGTAGCACCTGAAAATCTGTGAAAAAAAATGTAGAAGTCTATATATTTATAATCACAATAGTGAAAACCAGAAATTTATCTGATGACTTGATGAATCACAGAATACTTTAAAAATAACTGGAAAATCACCAACAAAGAAAACACCCTTCCCAGGAGAGCAGTTTTAAAAGACACTAATATGCAAGTTATTTATACACAATCACCCAGACATATATTTTAAGAACTACTGAATATCTTAAAGCAATCACAAAATCAGTCTTTAGCTTAATCTTCATCAGCATTTTAATGATTTCAAAATATAGCCACATTATAGGGTTTGAGGTTGCATATTGCTGTATTACTAGTTTCATAGCATTATGGCTTTCCCTCTTGGTAGCAATAAATTCTAGTAAACAGAACCATTAACAGCATTTTTATAGGGTCAAATGGAGCGATGTTACTAGAAGTGTGGTGCTAAGTAAAATTTGAAGGTTGCTATGTTATACCCAACTGTTTATTAAGGCATTAAAATCAGGTCTTCCAGGGATGTCTGAATGATTTTCATGATCTTTTCTCCCCATGACAGTTTTAGATTTTATGTGGCAATTTGGAAAAAAATGATTATGTAAGATTTCACAAAGTTTGAAGTTCTCATTAAAGTATGAGCTTTACAAAGGAGTATTGCATTCTAAATAAAAGAAATTAAAACTAGGTGTTAAGTAAAATAGCTCATGATCATATTCAGAAATATATATTTTAATAATTCAAATACATATAATAATGATTTTGAATATGCACAAAATATGAAGCATCTATAATAAAATTAATCAAAATTAGAATTCTCTTGTTCTGCAGGTATGTGTCTAAGTTTTGTCTTAATAAACTGAAGTAGCAATATAATGTTACCCTATAAACCATTCTTTACTTTGGAAAATGACTCTTCACTCACCTAAGCATCTTTTCAGTTTGTAAAAAATGTGTTGTAATAAGTTTTATCACACACATGTAATTTCACATGAGTTTAAAAAAATGAAAAACTTACCTAAACATAATTTTTCTATTTTGATTCTTATTTGAGCACATAAAAACAACTTATTCCTTAAAATAACAGACTAGATAATTATATCTTAAATATATTATAATATTAATTAGGTTTTAACATGGTTTGGAAAGATACTAGTGTTAAAAAACAAATTTCATGCTCTGTTATTAGTGCTATGGCAGATTATTTTTGTTTATTCATAGGCAAATACATTTTGTATAAGCAAAATGTGTTTATTTAATCAGAATTTAAGTAAATCAGAAAAAAAATGTCAAATTTCATACATATGGTTTCATGGTTACTACTATTTGGGATGAAAATTAAGTTAGAATGTAAGTTTTAGAAACACTAAGTTGACAAATCTCCGGGAGTTGGTGATGGTCAGAGAAGCCTAGTGTGCTGCCGTCCATGGGGTTGCAAAAAGTCAGACACAACTGAGCAACTGAACTGAAGTTGACAAAATAATATTCATTAAGTAACAGCAAAAACAGCAGATAGATATGATGAAAGTCTTGAATGTGAATGTGACTTGATATGGTAAATATCTGGTGGTATGTGAATAACTGATATCAAGAAACACGGATATAGTCCATTCTCTCTACATTATTATGAAAGAGACTGAGGTGCAGAGATCAGATGATTCACACAGTTTAACAAAGCAGCCAAGTCAAAATGCCTGCCTCTTAGCACAAGTCATATAATAGGAGGATGAACCACCTTCCCTCTGCTATCCCATTCACAGTTGCACTAATTGGAATAGAATTGAGTATAAAAATTATGAATACACCTGTATAACAATTCTTTTAAGAAAAATTTTAGAGACTACTTCAAGCAATCAGCTAAAAATAAAGCTACCTATAGATACATAGATACATACACTGGCACTTTTTAGAAATAAAAGTTTTGATCTTTGTCTTAAATCACCTATATAGATTTTGTTATGAGAGTGGATGGTAATTTTTTTTGCCAAGTTTTGGTAAAATGATTTTTGTATTAATTCTCTTACTATATTACAATAAGCACTTGTTTAAAACCTAACTTCCCAATCCCTTTACCATGTTTGTTCAGTACCTTTGTATGCTGCTCCATACATAGATATTTCAAAAAATGGTCAACTGGAATGTAATTTGCTTACACTTATCCTTTAAATGCATTACTTAAGCACAGTGGTTTGGATTATCCTTATATTATTGATGTATATTCTCTCCAAAACAAATACAAGGCTAAAAATTCAATAGGTTGACTGATAGCATTTGTAGTGCATTTTCTATAAAATTTTTTCCCGTGGATGCTAAATAAGTTCTTTATAAGATAATTTTTAAGATGTTTTGCTCTTCATATTCTCTTCTGGGGAATTTATAATGAGCTGTGCTTTTATTAAGATCTGTCTCAAGATATGCAAGCTTTTAGTACAACCAGGAATTTTGATAATTCATTCACATATAGAAGAACTTAATAGATTTTAATGTAAATAAAAATGTTCTTTTTAAAGTGCATAAAAATAGAAAGAGAAATTTCTTGTTTTCAGTTGCTCAGTCATGTCCAACTCTTTTGCAATCTCATGGACTGTAACCACCAGGCTACTCTTGTCCATGGGATTTTCCAGGCAAGATTACTGGAGTGCCATTTAAAGTCTATAAAAATAGAAATAGAAACTTTTCATGGGTGTTTTGTGTGTCTAACTATTAAGTCTTTTCTAAGATTTGTTCCTTAGGTTTGTTCCCTCATTGTAAGGGAAAACTATTCTTCTTTGAATAAGTTATATGGGTCATGTATATAAAGAAAATCTATACCCTATCTGACAACTTCCCAAATATTTAAAATCCAATTATAGGAATTGTTTATTATGAAAGTCCTACTCTTTCTTCCCTTCTTTAGTGTTGCAACCATTTTATGTATGATACATGCATAGCAGCAGATAAGAAGAGGGATGGAATACAATCTTAAACATAGAATTTGATTACTGATTAGCATGGCATTTAACCAAACTTTCCAAACTAAAATGAAAGCTATCAGTGTAAGATTTCCATATATGGACTGCTCAGTGAGACTACGTAATCTCTTTCAGGAAGCCAATTAAAATTTTATTGTAACCAATTAAATTCAGGAGACACAACCACACACCTTTTACAATGTCTTTAAAAGTAAAGTGACCATACCAAGTGCTAGAGAGTATGCAGAGTAATTAGAACTCACAAACATCAGTGATTGGACGATAATGTGGTGTAGTTAATTGCTCTCATAATGGTTTCTCAGTCTCTCATGAAGTTAAATGTACACTTATCATCTGACCTGGAAATTCCATCTTTAGGTCTTTACCCAAATGAGAAGAAAAATTTCTTTACACAAAACATTATATAAGCACCATACTTCAATTTAGGAATAGATAAATAAACATATGGATATATAGTGATGAAATACTTATCAGCAAGAGCACAGAATGCACTAATGTTGTAACAGTAATGTATATGAATATCAAATGTACCATGTTAAGTGAAAGAAGGCAGCCCAAAAATGTTGTATACTATAGGGTTAGCGTATATCACATTCTGAGCTTCCCAGGGGCACTAGTGGTAAAGAACACGCCTGCCAATGCAGGACACATAAGAGACTTGGGTTTGATCCCTGGGTCGAGAAGATCCCCTGAAGGAGGTCATGGCAACCCACTCAAGTATTCTTGCCTGGAGAATCCCATGGACAGAGGAGCCTGGCGGGCTACAGTCTATAGGGTTGAAAAGAGTCAGACACTACTGAAGCAACTGAGCATCCACACATACAGCATTCTAGAAAAGGTAAAACTTTAAGGACAGAAAACAAAACATAATATTCTTTAGGAATATGCGCATTGTGACAACTGATAATCACAACAGTAAATAAGGAAACAATTGAAAATAATGAGTACCTCTGAAGCAGAAAGCGTGAGGATGGAATTAGGGAAGAAAACAGTACCTTCATCAAAGAATAATATGCTTTTCTAAGGATGGTGTTTATTTTATCATTAGTTATGTTTCTGATTCATAACTTATAACTCACATGTGGATCACATATTTTACCTATGTACATGTCATAGGAATATTTTAATAGTATCTTTTAATCCTGAGGTAGGCCTGAGGTATAACTTTGACCACTTTCATGATATGTTTTCTGAAGGTTTTTGAGGCAAGGACTTTAGATCTTCTTTATAGTTTACTGAGGGAAACAGTGTCAGACTTTATTTTTCTGGGCTCCAAAATCGCTGCAGATGGTGACTGCAGCCAGGAAATTAAAAGACGCTTACTCCTTGGAAGAAAAGTTATGACCAACCTAGATAGTATATTCAAAAGCAGAGACATTACTTTGCCAAAAAAGGTCTGTCTAGTCAAGGCTATGGTTTTTCCAGTGGTCATGTATGGATGTGAGAGCTAGACTGTGAAGAAAGCTGAGCACCGAGGAATTGATGCTTTTGAACTGTGGTGTTGGAGAAGACTCTTGAGAATCTCTTGGACTGCAAGGAGAGCCAACCAGCAATTCTGAAGGAGATCAGCCCTGGGATTTCTTTGGAACAAATGATGTTAAAGCTGAAACTCCAGTACTTTGGACACCTCATGCGAAGTGTTGACTCATTGGAAAAGACTGATGGTGGGAGGGATTGAGGGCAGGAGGAGAAGGGGATGACAGAGGATGAGATGGCTGGATGGCATCACTGACTCGATGGACGTGTGTCTGAGTGAACTCCAGGAGATGGTGATGGACAGGGAGGCCTGGCGTGCTGCAATTCATGGGGTTGCAAAGAGTTGGACACGACTGAGAGACTGAACTGAACTGAGATCTCTGTACAGCCACATTTATTTAAAGTGGACATAGCATAAAGTGGTATCATATATGATAAGATTTTCCTAATAGTATATCAAAGAAATAGAACATTGGAATCATGTAGCTGTCTTTTTCAAAAATCCACATAACAGGCACCCATGTAGACATAATACCACCTTATGACTCTCAACACATTGGAGACCCAGTGACCCACAATCTCTTTCTATTGTAATATAAATTTTTATTCTACACAGACACAAGCAGTACCTCAGATGAAATACGCCTAGAAATTGCACCACAAACACCCATTCCTATGAAAACAAATAAAAATCAGAAGCAAACCAAATTGAATTTCTCATGCTATTCATTGCACTTCATTTTGGCTTCTGAGGGGTTCTTTTTAGACCCATGCAAATTCATTTAAGCTCTGGTGATGCAATATAGCATTTATTTTCATGACTGCCCTATCAAATTTAACAACAGGCAGTAACAAGAGACTATATATTTTCATGGCATTCTTTCAGGATATTAAAATACAATAACTTTGAATTCCAACCTTATTTTCAAGGTCAAATATACAGTTCATGAAAACAGAGTATTTATAGTTCTGTAGTAAAATATTTGATGTTATGTAGAAAAAAATATTTGTAGGATTTTATAGGAAATTATCACAAATATATTCAGGAAGATCCATTATTGAATGTGAAGTGATATAAATAACAGACTATTAAAAAAGAAAAAGAAAACACTTATTTGATACTCAGCCTCAGTGGAATGGTCACAGTTTCTATTTGGGAAACATTAGTTATTTTCTTTTTTTCTAGTTAATCTAGCCCTTAATTTTATTTTCTTTCTATTGGCCTTAATGTCTTTTGGGTTTAAGACTGCTTTATAAAAGAGTTAATGCACTCTACCCTTATTATAAAGGTGCCTTTAGAAGTTATATATTTTGATCATAATAAGTAGACTGTGTTATGTTAAAAATTATTATCTTTGATAAAAAAACACATTTGGAAGTCAATAGAAACAGTTATTTTATACAATTACAAGTGCTTCAAAAGTAAAAGAATATGTGCTCTTTAATTGATAATACAAACTTTACTTTGTGAGTCTCAACAACAAAAAGAATTATAAATTACAATGCATTGTGGGTTTTTTTATTTTAATTTTTTTTTATTTTTTAATTTAAATTTATTTATTTTAATTAGAGGCTAATTACTTTACAATATTGTATTGGTTTTGCCATACATCAACATGAATCTGCCACAGGACTTTGTTATCATGTGCCATCATAGAAGAAAGCTATTATGAAAAAATGCTATTGCTATTTATGTTTTATAATAAAAAGATATTTGTAAAATATTGATTATATTATCAAAACACTATTATACTCCATCGTTAAAAAGAATACCATTTTCAATTATAGGATAACTACATATTTTATTTTGCATGGATATAGATAGTAATAGCAAATGATATACTACCTGTATGTTCTTCATACTCACATTGTCATTCAGAAATGTAAAATGTCTCAATACTAATTTTTTAAAAGTTATTAAACTTATGGCCCTTTTGGACCTTATACTTGTAGGCCATAACCTAGAAGATCAAGGTCAAGGATGCCCAATCATATTATATAATTCTGGTTCAAGGATAAATGTTCTTTTTTTTTTTTTTAAATAAAGAATAGTTCACCCATATGTATTACAGTTACCCAAATAGGAAAAGACCAAAAAAAAAAACAAAAAACAAAAACCACACACAACCATACTTAGATACTAAAAACTCTAAATAAGTAAACGATAATAGATCTTCTTACTAGTGTGCTATAGTACAACCAATACTCCATAATTTCAAGTTAGGAATGCTGTAAGTAACTTCCCCGGTTATTCCATAATTCTTTACATTTCTTCATTTGTAATCCCTGAGCTTGATTGGAATGCTGGTTTTAACCCAGTCACTAGTGTTCACCAATCATATACATGGCAATTTGGAAATTAGACTATGGAAGCTATATCCGGAACTTACATAAACTGAGGTCCAGTTGAAGAACGCTGGAGACATCAAGGTTGAAGATGATGACAGAACATCAGAAGTCTCAAATGTGTGCCTATTACAACTACTCTATTCTAGATCTCACTGAAACAATAGATATCTTTCTCACTCAAAAATGCTATTCAAAAAAATATAATTTCATCTACTAATATGCACATCATTGAAAATTTTAAAAAATCACATTGTGCATTTTTCTAATTGGTATTTCTAATTTGAAATAAATTAGACGTTGGTGCATATACCAAGTCAAGTACAAAGGTTTAACTTGAGCTCATTTGAAAAATAAAAATGTTTTAGAATAAGGACACCAGAAAGACATTTTCCTGAATTTTTAACTTCTTAATTATAATCTTTATTCTTTACCTTCCCCTACACACCCTAACTCTTCACACTTGCCAGGTGACAGAAATAGACAACCATAAACTTCAAGATTTTCCTTTGAGTATATAATGGGGCCCAAAAGTGACATAAGGCTAGAGAAAGAAGAGTCATCTCTGGCTTGAAATATTTCTTACTGGCCAGTGGATCAATCTCAACTCAGGCTTGCAGTCCCAATGCACACAGAAAATTGTTTACAAAGTAGCTTAGACTTCTCCCTAAATAAACTTCTGGAGGCTTGATCTCTGCAGAATTAAGCTGTCTGAGAGGAAAAATATGAAAGTTCCAAATAAAAGTATGACACAAGGAGGGAAAAAATGACATGTCCAATTTCTCTCTCATATTTTGATTTTCTATTTTTATAAAAAGTAAATATGCTTTAAAAATTCTGATTAAAAAATATTTTAGAATTTTAAATAGTGTCAAAACGTACATTTTTAAAAGATGTTTCCTAAATTTAGAGACTTGTGTGATGTTGTTTCATCTGCCAATTTTTAAAGAACTTTTGTAAGAATACAGGCTTGGAATAGTCAAATGCATCTTGTGAAAAAGTAAATAAGGTACATTCAGATTTTATAATATATATATGTGTATACACACACACACACACACACATATATATAATTGTGAATAAAAGAATAAAACCACAGGATGAATAACCATATATCTAAATGTCTTTTTGGAAAAGTCATAATTGTGTGTGTGTACTTTGAAATGTCTCTCACTTGTAACCCTGTGGACTGTAGCCCACCAGGCTTCTCTGTCCATGGGATTCTCCAGGCAAGAGTACTGGAGTGGGTAGACATTCTTTTCTCCAGGGGATCTTCCTGACCCAGGGACTGAACCTGGATCTCCTGCATTGCAAGCTAATTTTTTACTGTCTGAGCCACCAGGGAAAACTTGCTACAAATTAAAAAATAAAGTTGGATCTACTAGTCTTTGGCAAATGAACTAATCAGATTCATCTGATAATTTACCATGCCACAAGTGAGTTTTTCTAAAAAGTATTTATAAAATTTGGCACAGAAAGATTTTATCTCTAGACACATTAGAATAAAATTTAATACATCAGTAGAGCATATTTTTCATTATACTTACTATATCTCCCTTAAGATAATAAGCATTTTAGTAGCTTGAATCCAAAGGCTGGGATGAGATCCAGGATGGGTGGGTACAGAAAGGCAGGATGTAGGACAAATGTCTTTGTAGGTTAACATCATGCCAAAATCCTGCAGAACTGTCTCCTGGGTTTTAATGCATCAGAGCCAGTTCTCCTGAAGCTGACAGAAAACTCTATCTCTAATTGTTATATAATTGTAGAGGAATAATACCACCCTGTTTTGATGTAGCAAATGGAATTTTTTTCCAGCAAACTCTATATCAAGGTTCAGTTAAAACAGCTGTGCAGCTTCTGCATGAACCAAATAATAGCAGATCTTTAAGGCATAGACAAAATTCCATGCTTTCTCAGTTCCTTTAAAAAAGAAAAGAAGCATTTTCTTCCCAGTATGAATAATATGAAATCCTCACAAGGTCATGTTAAATAGAATGGAAAATCAACTTACAAGTTGAGGGGGATTTTTCCACTTTTCTCTTATGATGATCAAAATATATGGCTAAAACTGAGCAGAGGTCAGTGTCATGTCCAGTGTTTACAGCTCACCCTCTTTGCCACAGTACCTCTTGTATTATCAATTTATAAAGCCCCCAGTCATGCAGGTCAAACCATGGTGAAGAGGCTCTGTGTAAATATGAATGTTGAATTAGTCTTGGACTTCTCCTTTTAAATCACTTTTGCTGAATTCATTCTTAGCATAATTAAAAATTAGTTTTGACTACATTAAAAATGTTTGCATAGTATTGAACAACTCCTGATATTAGAAAAGATGAAAAAATAACCATTCCTATTCCTTATCTAACATCTCCAAGCATCTTGATTTTAAAATTATATTTTTAATATTAAAATGCCTCAAATAAGAACTCAGTTAAGCTACAGTTCTCAGGGTTAGAAAAATGGATGTAATGTACCCTTTAAGCTCAAAGATCCTCATGTGGATGAGAACAATTTCATCATAGCCTAAGGCAAGAGAGACTAGATGAGGCAGTGCAGGATAGATCAGCTGCTGCAATGTTTTAAGACTTTCCACCAAGAGGTACAGAATGTCATGTTGTTGTGGCAAGTAGGAACTCATCATCCTAATTTTTGGTTGAAAAATGAGAGCATGTCAAGATTAACATATATTCTTTTTGAGGCTTTTAACTTCCAACTTTAGCATTTCTATTCTCTCTATGAATTCTTTTAGGAAAAATTTCAAAGAGCTTGGAAGCTAATAAAGCAATGTTCAACTGAAACGGAAGACTAAATTTTGAATCAGTCATGTCTATGTTGTTCCGTTGCTCAGTCATGTCCAACTCTTTGTGACCCCATAGATTGCAGCACGCCAGGCTTCCCTGTCCTTCACTCTTTCCCAGAGTTTGCACCAACTCATGTCCATTGAGTCAATGATGCCATCCAACCAACTCATCCTCTCTCACCCCTTTCTCTTCTAGCCTTCAATCTTTCCCAGCATCAGGGTCTTTTCCAGTGAGTCATCTCTTTGCATCAGGAAGCCAAAGTATTGCAGCTTCAGCTTCAGCATCAGTCCTTTCAATGAATATTCAGTTTCCTTTATGACTGACTGGTTTGATCCCCCTGCTGTCCATGGGACTCTCTCAAGGGTCTTCTCCAGCACCACAGTTCAAAAGCATCAATTCTTCAGTGCTCAGCCTTCTTTCTGGTCAAGTTCTCACATCCATACATGACTACTGGAAAAGCCATAGCTTTGAATAGATGGACCTTTGTCAGCAAAGTTATGTCTCTAATTTTAATATGCTGTCTAGGTTGGTCATAAATTTTCTTCCAAGGAACAAGTGTCTTTTAATTTCGTGGCTGCCATCACTGTCTGCAGTGATTTTGGAGCCTAAGAAAATAAAGTCATCTCTATAGAAGTGGAATTTATCCTCACACATGCCTACTTGCATGAAATTCTTTGAATGGCCATGAAGAGCCTCTTGCTTAAAGTGAAAGAGGAAAGTGAAAAAGCTGGCTTAAAACTCAACATTCAAAAAAATAAGATCATGGCATCTGGGCCCATCACCTCATGACAAATAGGTAGGGAAACAATGGAAACAGTGACAGACTTTATTTTCTTGGGCTCCAAAATCACTGCAGCTGGTGACTGTAGCCATGAAATTAAAAGACACTTGCTCCTTGGATAAAAGCTATGACCAACCTAGATAGCATATTCAAAAGCAGAGACATTACTTTGCCAACAAAGGTCCGTCTAGTCAAGGCTATGATATTTCCAGTAGTCATTTATGGATGTGAAAGTGTGATCATAAAGAAAGTTGAGTGCCAAAGAATTGATGCTTTTGAACTGTGGTGTTGGAGAAGACTCTTGAGAGTCCTATGGACTGCAAGGAGATCCAACCAGTCCATCCTAAAGGAAATAAGTCCTGAATATTCATTGGAAGGACTGATGCTGAAGCTGAAGCTCCAATACTTTGTCTACCTGATGAGAAGAACTGAGTCATTTGAAAAGACCCTGATCGTGGGAAAGACTGAAGGCAGAAGAAGAAGGGGATGACAGAGGATGAGATGGTTGGATGGCATCACTGACTTGATGGACATGAGTTTGAGCAAGCTCTGGGAATTGATGATGGACTGGGAAGCCCGGCATGCTGCAGTCCATGGGGTCGCAAAGAGTGGAACAGGACAGAGTGACTGAACTGAACTGAACTGAAGGGCACCTGGGAGAAAGAAAATTATTTCCTATGTATCTGGAAGACAGGATATTAGTGTGTACTATGTGATAGATACTTCTTCCACTTTTGTATAGAAAGGAGAACTGTCCAGGAATTAATACATCAATGAAAGCATCTGAATCACAGCTATGGTGAGCCTGGGGAAAAGGAATCCCCACTGAAAGGCAGCCTCTCTCTTTTGTTGAACATCAAAAGTTTCTATAAAAAGTGACCTTGTTTAGAACAGTATGAGAATGCTCAGACATACTTGTGAGTGGGGATGGGAAAAGATTTTTCAGGGCCAACATTGTAGAGTTGAACTGGTTAGGAAGATGAGTCAGGAAGATAATAGTCCAAATGTAACCTTTTTGTACCCACAGGCTCATGGAAGCTGGAGGAATTTAAGTTACTTTAGAGAGACTCAGGTAAAGCTTTATTCTTTTCATCAGTTTACCCAGGGACTTAATTAGGTGATTAAAAAATAAAGTTGCCAAAATGATCTCTGAAAACCAAAGGGTGCACAAGTGGTGTCATTTCACTAACTGCAGGGAGCTGTCAAGAGACTGCTTTCCAGAAATAAATATGTATGGCAGTATCAGCTAAGGAACCAGTAAAGTACCTTGAAAATTAATTTTTACCTTTTTGCTACAAGGGTAACCCTCTATAATTCTTTTAATGGGTGGGATAGATCTAGACATTGCAATTAAAAGAACTTTTATCTCTTTTATCTCTCTTCAAATTAAGAGTTTAGGTACAATGGATATCATATTTTCATAGTAAAGATTTCTTTTGCTATTTTGCTAAAAACAGACTTCACAGTCATGAAGAATATTATGCAAAGTAAGGCAACCTGAAAGATTTTCATTTTACCCCAAAATATATTTTCTGTAACTAATAAGAAAGCACAAAGTTAAAATACATGTGGAATTCAGATTATCATATAGGTATATGCTTTATTGACTACGACAAAGCCTTTGACTGTGTGGACCATAACAAACTCTGGAAAATTCTTAAAGAGATGGGAATACCAGACCACCTTACCTGCCTCTTGAGAAATCTGTATGCAGGTCAAGAAGCAACAATTAGAACTGGACATGGAATAACAGACTGGCTCCAAATAGGAAAAGGAGTCCGTCAAGGCTGTATATTGTCATCCTGCTTATTTAACTTACATGCAGAGTACATCATGGGAAATGCTGGGCTGGAAGAAGCACAAGCTGAAATCAAGATTGCCAGGAGAAATATCAATAACCTCAGATATGCAGATGACACCACCCTTATGGCAGAAAGTGAAGAAGAACTAAAAAGCCATTTGATGAAAGTGAAAGAGAAGAGGGAAAAAGTTGGCTTAAAGCTCAACATTCAGAAAACTAAGATCATGCCATCTGGTCCCATCACTTCATGGCAAATAGATAGGGAAACAGTGGAAACTGTGGCTGACTTTATCTGCGGGGGGAGCCCTCCAAAATCACTGCAGATGGTGATTGCAGCCATGAAATTAAAAGATGCTTACTCCTTGGAAGAAAAGTTATGACCAACCTAGACAGCACATTAAAAAGCAGAGATATTACTTTGTCACCAAAGGTCTGTCTAGTAAACTATGGTTTTTCCAGTTGTCATGTATGGATGTGAAAGTTGGACTATAAAGAAACCTGAGTGCCGAAGAATTGATGTTTTTGAACTGTGGTGTTGGAGAAGACTCTTGAGAGTCCTTTGGACTGCAAGGAGATCCAATCAATCTATCCTAAAGGAAATCAGTCCTGAATATTCATTGGAAGAACTGATGCTGAAGCTGAAACTCCAATACTTTGTCCACCTGATGTGAAGGGCTGACTCATTTGAAAAGACCCTAATTCTGGGAAAGATTGCAGGTGGGAGGAGAAGGGGACCACGGAGGATGAGATGGCTGGATGGCATCACTCACTCAGTGGACATGAGCTTGAGTAAACTCTGGGAGTTAGTGATGGACAGGGAGGCCTGGCTTGCTGCAGTACATGGGGTGCAAAGAGTCAGACAAGACTAAGTGACTGAACTGAACTGAACTGATAGGCTTTCCAGGTGGTGCTGAAATAAAGTGGAAGTTTAATTGCTCAGTCGTGTCAGACTCTTTGCGACCCCATGGACTGTAGCCCACCAGGCTTCTCCATCCAAGGCATTTTCAGGCAAAAGTAATGGAGTGGGTTGCCAATTTCCTCCTCCAGAGGATCTTCCTGACCGAGGGATCAAACCCGGGTCTCCCACATTGTAGGCAGATGCTTTACCGTCTGAGCCAAAGAATCTGCCAATGCTAATGCAGAAGAACTTGGGTTGGATCCCTGGGTCTGGAAGATCCCCTGGAGAAGGAAATGGCAACCCACTCCAGTATTCTTGCCTAAAGAATCCCTTGGACAGAGGAGCCTGGCAGGCTACAATCCATGGGGTTGCAAAGAGTTGGACACAACTGAAACAACTTATCACATAGGAGGGGGAAATAAGACAATTTGTGATGCAGTATATTTCTGATCATCAATATAAAATCCACTTGTCATCCTCAGAAGTGGAGCCTTACCCAGTGTGGCATCAACGAGTATTGCCAATCACACGGAGTGACAGGCACAGACATATTTGCAAGGAATCCAAGGCCATACCTCTAAGTATCCTGACATTTGAACATCTCTTTGATAGCTTGACTGTGTGAGCAGATCCTTAAGGCAGCTCAGGTAATAATGTCAGTTCATATATACTCTCCTTTACCTTGTCACTACCTGCCACCTGAAAGCACCTTTTAACAACTCTTCCCAAGGGGGCTGCAAAGACCACCAGAGATAGCATACTGCCAGAAAAGTCATTCACAAGAGAGCCATTCAGCTCTGTTAGCTCTAAGGTATTGATTTTATAGCTGTACCCAAAGGGTGATGCTTGAGAAAAAATAAGGGAACATATAAAATATATGCCATTCTCACTCATACCCTTATAGTTTGGAATATTTGTGAAAGTAACATAAAAACTTACAAACATTTCCTGGAAAAGGGAAAATTCTTTTTTATTTTAAATAAGTAACTCAGATGTTATAGAAGACAGAAGAGGCACAGCAAAAAGCTTCTATATGTCTAGTATTGAAGATTCGTTAATATCTCTAGTACTTCTTTCTGCTCATTTTTTTGTCATTAAAGGAATCTCAAATGTAATTTCCTCATAGAGATAAATTCCTAAGAACACCTTTGGAGAATAAAAGTAATTTTTTTAAATTATAAAAAATAAAAGTTATTGGGGAATAATTGCATTGTTTTTGATACCATTTACTCTTCCCCGAGGAAGGAAGGGGATCAGCATTTATTTAAGACAATTGGAAACTATACCTGGCAAAACATTGTACAGCTGTTAGTAGCAAAACTGCGAAGAGAAAATGCTGTAGTGTAGTAAAAAGCCAATAAAGATCAATGCAATTTGCCTTGGGAAAAAAATAAATCACAAGTAAAACCTCCTTTTTCTACTCTCCCTTGTGGATTTTTACAAGAGCTTTTCATTGAATTTAAACAAGAGGATTTGTGCATATGGGAGAAGAACTGTTTAACAACAGTCTTAGTGTACTTAAAAAAGAGAAATCGATGACAGTTTTGAAATAATTTTAATATTGTGGAGGTAATTAAGGATGAGAAAGAATATTTGCTTTGCCAAGTGTATAATAAAGAATGCAGAGAAGTTTTGAAGGAATAGTCTTCTATCAATGGACAAATGAGGTCTAGTGATGTTATAGGAGCAATTTTATGCATTGCTGCTGAAAATGTCTAAGTGATAAGATCTAGGATAAGCATTTTTAGAATGAGATGCATATAGAGGAAATTTAGATAAGTATTGGGTGGCAATGGGATTTTATCATAGAAGGAAATAATTATTCACTGGCCTTGGGACATCTGTCAAAATGATCCTTCAAATGAGTTCACAATCAGAGGCATCTCTCTTTACAGAAATGGAAATATCCTGTGTTATGGAATAGAGGTTGTCATCATCATCATTGTTCTCACTTCCTCCTCTTCTTCATCATAGTGGCTATCATTTATTGATTTTTCAAATGAGCTAGCACCATACTAAAGAGTTATATTTTGCTGAAACCATGATCTTCAAATATTCTTTTACTTAATTTCCTCCAAAGATAATAGTGCTGAACTTTGGGATAACAGGGGTTCTCTGAGGGTAAACTTAGAATAACAAATGGGGGTGCTAAGTTTTATAACCAGGTAAAAGCTGACTAAACCCTGGACAAGACATGGCACTGGAGATTTATTTTTAATCCTTATATAGTAAGGTAATATTCCAAGATCAGAGTCCTTGGTATGTATATATGACTTTCATTATTTTAGCTTGAAAACATTATTCACATTCTAACGTGTAAAAATATATTGTTAACACAAGGAGTTTATGGAAAACAAAGCCAAACCTATGTGACTAAAAATGTAGTATATTCTCTAAATTATATAATAGAACTTTTAGGGCTTTCCAGGTGGCAAAGTGGTAAAGAATCCATCTAATAATGCCGGAGACTCAAGAGATGCGGGTTCTATTCCTGGGTCTGGAAGATCCCCTGAAGTAGAAAATGTCAACTCACTCAGTATTCTTGCCTGGAAAATTTCATGGACAGAGGAGCCTGGCAGACTACAGTCCATGGGGTCACAAAGAGTCAGACACAACTAAGGGCCTAAGCCTGCACGCATGTAACCACAAATTGAGCTACTGAAATATGGCCAGCCTAAATTAAGATGCAGAGCAAGTGTAAAATGCACATCAGATTTTAAAAATGTATTATAAAAATAAAGTAGCTTATTAATAATGCTATATTAATTACATGTTGAATGATAATATTTTGGATGTAGAAGTTTCAATATAATACATTGAAATTATTTTCATCTGTTTCTTTTTGCATTTAATGCAGCTGCTAAAATGTTGTAAATTAAATATGTCACTCACATCCGTGGCTTGCATTCAGTTTCTCTTGGACAGAGCTGTACAAACAGAGATAAAGCATTCTGGAATAAAAATGATGCCAATGAACTGAGACCAAAAAAAAAAAAAAAATACTCTAACTGTCCTGGGGAAAGCACTAAGCTCTGACTGCCTCGTATTCAAATGGTACTATGAAACACGCCATACAAAGTCAGAAGTCTTTCAGTGAATCCTAGGTAAAAGCATGTAAATAGTGAGTCTCTATTTAGTACATAGAGTTTTTAGGTCTTATTACTTGTAGCTATTTCTACTGGTCTTCATTCTGTGGTTCCTTGTACATTATAGCCTATCCCCAACCAGCCCTTTCGCAGACATCTTTCTTGATCAGGCAAGAGTGTCACAGTGAAACCTACAAATCAAAATGTGCTAGAGAAATATAGATAGATAGATTTAAATATATAATTTATATATTTGTTACAATTTATATAATTAGTAAAATATATTTAGTGTTTAGTATATATTTAGTGTTTAATATATATAATCCATTTCTCCAAGGAAATGGCAACCTACTCCAGTATTCTTGCCTGGAAAATCTCATAGACAGAGGAGTCTGGTGGACTATAGTTTATGGGGTTGCAAAGAGTCATATATGACTGAGCACACACACACATATAAAATAATACAAGGTATAGAAATATATATGTGTATATATATATATTTATTAGGACTATCTCAGGTCATAAAGGAATTCTGTTTGTTATAAAAACTTGGTTTTCACCATGGAAACAATAGGGAGAACATTGAAGGACTTTAAACATAGAAGTAGCATATCAGATTTTTATTTTTCTTACTGTCTTCTAGGAAGACAATAGATAGATAGGTAGATAGATTGAGAGAGAAAGAAAGAGATCTCACTAGAGACCCTCCAGAGGTTTTGAGCCCAGCTATATAATCTCCCCACTCCATCCCACTACATCAGCTCTTATAAGTATCTTGTGTGGAGAGCACTTCTGTGTTTGAGACACTCCCCTTTGTTTTAGAAGCTCAGTCTCTTAAGGACACCACAGCTTTTAGAGATGTAAATCAGCCTTGTGAGAGCCACTGGGCCTTGATCCCAACCTCTCATAAATACCCCTAAATATAACACATTCCCTGGGAAAAGTAGGTTTCTGTTTGAAACTCCAAAAGTTTCCTATCTATCATGCCAGTTCTTTGTGATCACCAAATGTCTTGATGGATTTTGTCTCCTAGAGAACCCCCTTTATATGTGTCAAACCTGAAGCTCAGGATTAAAATATAAAATTAAAAAGGCCAGTGGTTGTCAGCTCATCTTAAAAGGATCACCCTCCTTGGAATTTCAACTCACCTTGTGACTGTTGTTTCCACAACTGTTTGCTGTCTTTAATAATAGGAACTTTGTGATTTATCGAGTTTGTTTCAGCTGTACCAGGGGAATATTAGATCACCATGATCTCTTTTTCCCTGACCAGAAGCTGAAGTCTTTTGTTTGTATGTTTCCTATAAAAAGAATGTTAAGTTGACTCCATTTCCATTAAAATTAGATATTTCCATTTGTTTTTTTTATTTGGCATATAGAAGACATTTCCTAAAGTTTGATAAATTAATGAAAAGCTATATAAACAAATTAAGAAATGGGCAACATTTTAGCTAGAGTACTGATTTTGCTCTGCAGCAGAACTGATTGGAATTTTGTATCCTCAGTAAGCAGGGTTGAATCTCAGTTATTAATCACATAGAGCCTCAAAGCTTTCAGCTGTATCATTATTACCTTTGTTAATAGTTCTTGTGTGGATTGAATGAGATCATTGCATATTAAAGACTTAACAGAAAGCCTGCACGTGATGGGCTTCCCAGATGATGCTAGTGTTAAGGAACCCTCCTGCCATTGCAAGATACACAGGAGATGCTGGTTCAATCACTTGGTCAGGAAGATCCTCTGGAAGAGGGGCATGACAATCCACTCCAGTATTTTTTACCTGGAGAATCCCATGGACAGAGGAGCCTGGTGGACTATAGTCCTCAGGATCACAGAGAGTCGAACACGACCGAAGAGACTTAGCACACACACATTGGACCATGATAGGTTCTCATTATTTGGTAGTCATTATTAAGATATGTGCAACTCACTAAACTTCCTGAAAATGACATGAGAATCTTCATAGAAATTTTCAGATGCAAGTAATCTGATCCAATAATTCTCTGAAATATTCTGAGCATATTCTTCTTTTAAAAAAACTGGGACTTAACAAACACGACAAATGAGGTTAATACACTATGATCAACTCTATATAACTCAATATAACATTAATGTAATAGTTCAAGCAATTGTTTTTATGCAACGAATCATAAATAAAACATATGAGGCTGGTATGATTTAACACATTTCCATAATTACCACGTTATAAACTAGAGAAAATCTACACAAGAATGTCTAAGAAAAATGCTTCTAGCCTAGTGTTTATCTTCTCCCTTCATCACCCATTATTCTTTTGATCCACTAAAGGTGACTCATGCCTTCTGACAAAATGGCTGTTCCTGTGTGTCAGAGTTTAAGTATCAATTAGGGCGAACTCTCAGTGTCTCCATTGTTCTCTGTTATCGTATATCAAGTCCTGAACATAAATCAGCTAGCTGCTCTGTGCTGGTTTGTTCTGACACAGAAGTCTTCATTTTTCCAATATGCCTATAAGTGCTAGCTGCAGAGTGGTGAGGGACTGGAAACTTGAAGACAGAGGAGTGTAGAATTTTAGTTCAAGTGAAAGTGTCAGTTGCTTAGTTGTGTCTGAGTCTTTGCAACCCCATAGACTGTAGCCCACCAGGCTACAGTGGTCTATACTTGCCTGGAATTCTCCAGGCAAGAATACTAAAGTGGGTAACCATTCCCTTTTCCAGGGGATCTTCCTGACCAATGGATCGAACCTGGGTTTCCTGCATTGCAGTCAGATTTTTTACTGTCTGATTTTTTACTTCCCTGGGCCACCAGGGAAGCCCAGATCCACTCTAATCTCTATAGCTTTTCACATGTTACATAATCTGTCTGCACCTTAGTTTCCCCATCTGAAAAAAGAGGTTAAAAATAGTACCAGAAAATTAGGATCAAAATCACAATGAGATATGACCTTACACCTACTAGGATAGCTACTCTTAAAAAAAATGCAGAAAATAAAAAATGTTGCTGAGGATATAGAGAAATCAGAACCCAGGATACTGTTGGTGAGGAAGTAAAATAATGGAGCCAGTATGAAAAACAGTGTGATATTTCCTTAAACAATTAAAAATAGAATTACCGTATGATTCAGCAATTCCACTTTGGGTGGTATAGAACCCACCTGCCAATGCACAAGTTATAAGACCCCAGGGTTCCATCCCTGGGTCCGGAAGATCCCTGGAAGAGGGCACGGTAGCCCACTCCAATATTTTTGCCTGGAGAATCCCATGAACAGAGGAGTCCAGTAGGCTACAGTCCATGGGATCACAGAGTTAGACATGATTGAAGTGACTTAGCATGCATGTAAATATACATTCAAAGGAATTGAAAGGTGTATTGAAAGAAAAATTTGCCCTCTCAACTTCAGTATAGCAAGATTCACAGTAGCCAAGAAGTGAAAGCAACCTGAGTGGTCATCAGCTGATGAATGGATAGATAAAATGTGGTTATATGTATGCAGCGGAAAAGATAAAGAAATCCTGAGGGATAGTACAACATGGATGAATCTTGACGACATTATGTTAAGAGAAATAAGCGAGTTAAAAAAAGACAAATGATGCTTGATTCTACTTCTATGAGGTATCAGTTCACTTCAGTTCAGTCTCTCAGTCAGGTCTGACTCTTGTTTGCAACCCCATGAACTGCAGCATGCCAGGCCTCCCTGTCCATCACCAACTCCCAGAGTTTACCCAAACTCATGTCCATTGAGTCAGTGATGCCATCCAACCATCTCATCCTCTGTCCTCCCCTTTTCCTCCTGCCCTCAATCTTTCCCAGCATCAGGGTCTTGTCAAATGAGTTAGTTCTTCACATCAGGTGGCCGAAGTATTGGACTTTCAGCTTCAACATCAGTCCCCCCAGTGAACACCCTGGGCTGACCTCCTTTGGGATGGACTTGTTGGATCTCCTTGCAGTCCAAGGGACTCTCAAGAGTCTTCTCCAACACCACAGTTCAAAAGCATTAATTCTTCGGTGATTAGCTATCTTTATAGTCCAAATCTCACCTCCATAAATGACTACTGGAAAAACCATGGCCTTGACTAGACGGACCTTGTTAACAAAGTAATGTCTCTGCTTTTTAATATGCTGTCTAGGTTGGTCGTAATTTTCCTTCTAAGGAGTAAGTGTTTTTTAATTTCATGGCTGCAATCACCATCTGCAGTGGTTTTGAAGCCCAGAAAAATAAAGTCAGCCACTGTTTCACCATCTATTTTCCATGAAGTGATGGGACTGGATGCCATGATCTTAGTTTTCTGAATGTTGAGCTTTAAGCCAAATTTTTCACTCTCCACTTTCACTTTCATCAAGAGGCTCTTTAGTTCTTCTTCACTTTCTGCCATAAGGGTGGTGTCATCTGCATATCTGAGGTTATTGATGTTTCTCCCGGCGATCTTGATTCCAGCTTGTGCTTCTTCCAGCCCAGCGTTTCTCATGATGTACTCTTCATATAAGTTAAATAAGCAGGGTGACAATATATAGCCTTGATGTACTCCTTTTCCTATTTGGAACCAGTCTGTTGTTCCATGTCAAGTTCTAACTGTTGCTTCCTGACCTGCATACAGGTTTCTCAGGAGGCAGGTTAGGTGGTCTGGTATCCCCATCTCTTGAAGAATTTTTCACAGTTTATTGTGATCCATACAGTCAAAGGCTTCGGTATAGTCAATAAAGCAGAAATAGATGTTTTTCTGGAACTCTTTGCTTTTGTGATGATCCAGCGGATGTTGGTAATTTGATCTCTGTTTCCTCTGCCTTTTCTAAAACCAGCTTGAACATCTGGAAGTTCATGGTTCACATATTGCTGAAATCTGTCTTGGAGAATTTTGAGCATTACTTTACTAGAGTGTGAGATGAGTGCAATTCTGTGGTAGTTTGAGCATTCTATTTTTTAATATAAATTTATTTATTTTAATTGGAGGCTAATTACTTTACAATATTGTAGTGGTTTTGCCATACATTGACATGAATCCACCACGAGTGTACAAGTGTTCCCCATCCTGAACCCCCCTCCACCTCCCTCCCCATCCCATCCTTCTGGGTCATCCCAGTGCACCAGCCCTAAGCACCCTGTCTCATGTATTGAACCTGGACTGATGATTCGTTTCACATATGATAATATACATGTTTCAATGTCATTCTCCCAAATTATCCCACCTTCGCCCTCTCCCACAGAGTCCGAAAGACTGTTCCATACATCTCTGTCTCTTGCTGACTCGCACATAGGGTTATCGTTATCATCTTTCTAAATTCCATATATATGCGTTAGTATACTGTATTGGTGTTTTTCTTTCTGGCTTACTTCACTCTGTATAATAGGCTCCAGTTTCATCCACCTCATTAGAACTGATTCAAATGTATTCTTTTTAATGGCTGAGTAATACCCCATTGTGTATATGTACCACTGCTTTCTTATCCATTCGTCTGCTCATGGACATCTAGGTTGCTTCCATGTCCTGGCTATTATAAACAGTGCTGCAATGAACATTGGGGTACAAGTGTCTCTTTCCCTTCTGGTTTCCTCAGTGTGTATGCCCAGTAGTGGGATTGCTGGTTCATATGGAAGTTCTATTTCCAGTTTTTTAAGGAATCTCCACACTGTTCTCAATAGTGGCTGTACTAGTTTGCATTCCCACCAACAGTGTCAGAGGGTTCTCTTTTGTCCACCCTTTCCAGCATTTATTGCTTGTAGACTTTTGGATAGTAGCCATTCTGACTGGCATGAAATGGTACCTCATTGTGGTTTTGATTTGCATTTCTCTGATAATGAGTGATGTTGAGCATCTTTTCATGTGTTTGTTAGCCATCTGTATGTCTTCTTTGGAGAAATGTCTGTTTAGTTCTTTGGCCCATTTTTTGATTGGGTCATTTATTTTTCTGGAATTGAGCTGTAGGAGTTGCTTGTATATTTTTGAGATTAGTTGTTTGTCAGTTGCTTCATTTGCTATTATTTTCTCCCATTCGGAAGGCTGTCTTTTCACCTTGCTTAGAGTTTCCTTTGTTGTGCAGAAGCTTTTAATTTTAATTAGGTCCCATTTGTTTATTTTTGCTTTTATTTCCAATACTCTGGAAGGTGGGTCATAGAGGATCCTGCTGTGATGTATGTCAGAGAGTGTTTTGCCTATGTTTTCCTCTAGGAGTTTTATAATTTCTGGTCTTAAGTTTAGATCTTTAAGCCATTTTGTGTTTGTTTTTGTGTATGGTGTTAGAAAGTGTTCTAGTTTCATTCTTTTACAAGTGATTGACCAGTTTTCCCCCCACCACTTGTTAAAGAGATTGTCTTTAATCCATTGTATATTCTTGCCTCCTTTGTCAAAAATAAGGTGTCCATAGGTGTGTGGATTTATCTCTGAGCTGTCTATTTTGTTCCATTGATCTATATTTCTTTGTGCCAGTACCATACTATCCTGATGACTGCGGTTTTGTAATAGAGCCTGAAGTCAGGCGGGTTGATTCCTCCAGTTCCATTCTTCTTTCTCAAGATTGCTTTGGTTATTCAAGGTTTTTTGTATTTCCATGCAAATTGTGAAATTATTTGTTTTAGTTCTGTGAAAAATACCGTTGGTAGCTTGATAGGGATTGCATTGAATCTATAGATTGCTTTGGGTAGTATACTCATTTTCACTATATTGATTCTTCCAATCCATGAACATGGTATATTTCTCCATCTGTTTGTGTCCTCTTTGATTTCTTTCACCAATGTTTTATAGTTTTATATATATAGGTCTTTTGTTTCTTTAGGTAGATATATTCCTAAGTATTTTATTCTTTTCATTGCAATGGTGAATGGGATTGTTTCCTTAATTTCTCTTTCTGTTTTCTCATTGTTAGTGTATAGGAAAGCAAGGGATTTCTGCGAGTTAATTTTATACCTTGCAACTTTACTATATTCATTGATTAGCTCTAGTAATTTTCTGGTGGAGTCTTTAGAGTTTTCTATGTAGAGGATCATGTCATCTGCAAACTGTGAGAGTTTTACTTTTTCTTTTCCAATCTGGATTCTTTTATTTCTTTTACTGCTCTGATTGCTGTGGCCCAAACTTCCAAAACTATGTTGAATAGTAATGGTGAGAGTGGGCACCCTTGTCTTGTTCCTGACTTTAGGGGAAATGCTTTCAATTTTTTACCATTGAGGATAATGTTTTCTGTGGGTTTGTCACATATAGCTTTTATTATGTGGAACTGTGTTCCTTCCATTCCTACTTTCTTGAGTTGTTGTTTTGTTTTGTTTTGTTTTTATCATAAATGGATGTTGAATTTTGTCAAAGGCTTTCTCTGCATCTATTGAGATAATCATATGGTTTTTATCTTTCAATTTGTTAATGTGGTATATTACATTGATTGATTTGCAGATATTGAAGAATCCTTGCATCCCTGGGGTGAAGCCCACTTGGTCATGATGTGTGATCATTTTAATATGTTGTTGGATTCTGTTTGCTAGAATTTTGTTAAGTATTTTTGCATCTATGTTCATCAGTGATATTGGCCTGTAGTTTTCTTTTTTGTGGCATCTTTGTCAGGTTTTGGTACTAGGGTTATGGTGGCCTCATAGAATGAGTTTGGAAGTTTACCTTCCTCTGCAATTTTCTGGAATAGTTTGAGTAGGATAGGTGTTAGCTTTTCTCTAAATTTTTGGTAGAATTCAGCTGTGAAGCCATCTGGACCTGGGCTTTTGTTTGCTGGAAGATTTCTGATTACAGTTTCAATTTCCATGCTTGTCATGGGTGTGTTAACATTTTCTATTTCTTCCTGGTCGAGTTTTGGAAAGTTGTATTTTTCTAAGAATTTGTCCATTTCTTCCAAGTTGTCCACTTTATTGGCATATAGTTGCTGATAGTAGTCTCATGATCCTTTGCATTTCTGTGTTGTCAGTTGTGATCTCTCCATTTTCATTTCTAATTTTGTTGATTTTATTCTTCTCCCTTTGTTTCTTGATGAGTCTGGCTAATGGTTTGTCAATTTTATTTATCTTCTCAAAGAACCAGCTTTTGGCTTTGTTGATTTTTGCTATGGTCTCTTTTGTTTCTTTTGGATTTATTTCTGCCCTAATTTTTAAGATTTCTTTCCTTCTACTAACCCTGAGGTTCTTCATTTCTTCCTTTTCTAGTTGTTTTAGGTATAGAGTTAGGTTATTTATTTGACTTTTTTCTTGTTTCTTGAAGTACGCCTGTATTACTATGAACCTTCCCCTTAGCACAGCTTTTACAGTGTCCCATAGGTTTGGGGTTGTTGTGTTTTCATTTTCATTTGTTTCTATGCATGTCTTGATTTCTTTTTTTATTTCTTCTGTGATTTGTTGGTTATTCAGGAAACGTGTTGTTCAGCCTCCATATGTTGGAATTTTTAATAGTTTTTCTCCTGTAATTGACATCTAATCTTACTGTATTGTGGTCAAAAAAGATGTTTGGAGTGATTTCAATTTTTTTTTAATTTACTAAGCTAGATTTATGGCCCAGGATGTGATCGATCCTGGAGAAGGTTCCATGCACATTTGAGAAAAAGGTGAAATTCATTGTTTTGGGGTGAAATGTCCTATAGATATCAATTAGGTCTAACTGGTCTATTGTATCATTTAAAGCTTGTGTTTCCTTGTTAATTTTCTATTTAGTTGATCTATCCATAGGTGTGAGTGGGGTATTAAAGTCTCCCACTATTATTGTATTATTATTAATTCCCCCTTTCATACTTTGTCTTGCATGTTGCAGTGCTCCTATGTTGGGTGCATATATATATTTATAATTGTTATATCTTCTTTGATCCTTTGATCATTATATAGTGTCCTTCTTTGTCTCTTTACGCAGCCTTTGTTTTAAAGTCTATTTTATCTGATATGAGTATTGCTACTCCTGCTTTCTTTTGGTCTCTATTTGCGTGGAATATCTTTTTCCAGCCCTTCACTTTCAGTCTGTGTGTGTCCCTTGTTTAGAGGTGCGTTTCTTGTAGACATCATATACAGGGGTCTTGTTTTTGTATCCATTCAGCCAAACTTTGTCTTTTGGTTGGGGGATTCAACCCATTTACATTTAAGATATTTATTCATAAGTATGATCCCGTTGCCATTTAATTTATTGTTTAGGGTTCGAATTTATACACCCTTTTTGTGTTTCCTGTCTAGAGAAGATCCTTTAGCATTTGTTGGAGAGCTGGTTTGGTGGCGGTGAATTCTCTCAGCTTTTGCCTGTCTGTAAAGCTTTTGATTTCTCCTTCATATTTGAATGAGCTCCTTGCTGGGTACAGTAATCTGGGCTGTAGGTTTTTCACTTTCATCACTTTAAGTATGTCCTGCCATTCCCTTCTGGCCTGAAGAGTTTCTTTTGAAAGATCAGCTGTTATCCTTATGGGAATCCCCTTGTGTATTATTTGTTGTTTTTCCCTTGGTGCTTTTAATATTTGTTCTTTGTGTTTGATCTTTGTTAATTTGATTAATATGTGTCCTGGGGTGTTTCACCTTGGGTTTATCTTATTTGGGACTCTCTGGGTTTCTTGAACTTGGGTGACTATTTTCTTTCCCATTTTAGGGAAGTTTTCAGCTATTATCTCCTCAAGTATTTTCTCATGGTCTTTCTTTTTGTCTTCTTCTTCTGGGACTCCTATGATTCGAATGTTGGGACTTTTACATTGTCCCAGAGGTCTCTGAGGTTGTTCTCATTTCTTTTCATTCTTTTTTATTTTTCCTCTCTTCTTCATTTATTTTTACCATTCTATCTTCTACCTCACTTAACCTATCTTCTGCCTCTGTTATTCTACTGTTGGTTCCCTCCAAAGTGTTTTTGATCTCATTTATTGCATTATTCATTATATATTAACTCTTTTTTATTTCTTCTGAAAACGAAAGTGAAGCTTCTCAGTCATGTCTGGACTCTTGCGACCCCATGAACTGTAGCCTACCAGGCTCTTCCGTCCATGGGATTTTCCAGGCAAGAATACCGGAATGGGTTCCCATTTCCTTCTCCAGGAGATCTTCCCAACCCAGGGATTGAACCTGGGTCTCCTGCATTGTAGGCAGATGCTTTACCATCTAAGCCACCAGGGAAGTCCAAAGTGAGGACACAGTCCTTGTTAAACATTTCTTGCATCTTCTCAATCCTTGTCTCCAGGCTATTTATCTGGAACTCCATTTTGTTTTCAAGATTTTGTATCATTTTCAGTATCATTATTTGGAATTCTTTATCAGGTAGATTCCCTATCTCTTCCTCTTTTGTTTGGTTTGGTGGGCATTTATCCTGTTCCTTTACCTGTTGAGTATTTCTCTGCTTTTTCATCTTGTTTATATTGCTGTGTTTGGGGTGGCCTTTCCGTATTCTGGCAGTTTGTGGTTCCTCTTTATTGTGGAGGTTCCTCGCTGTGGGTGCAGTTGGACGTGTGGCTTGTCAAGGTTTCCTGGTTAGGGAAATTTGTGTCTGTGTTCTGATGGGTGGAGCTGGATTTCTTCTCTCTGGAGTGCAATAAAGTGTCCAGTAGTGAGTTTTGAGATGTCAGTGGATTTGGTGTGACTTTGGGCAGCCTGTATATTGAAGCTCAGGGCTATGTTCCTGTGTTGCTGGAGAATTTGCATGGTATGTTTTGCTCTGGAACTTGTTGACCCTTGGGTGGTACTTGGTTTCAGTATAGGTATAGAGGCTTTTGATGAGCTTTTATCGATTAATGTTCCCTGGAGTCAGGAGTTCTCTGGTGTTCTCAGGATTTGGACTTAAGCCTCCTGCCTCTGGTTTTCAGTCTTATTCTTACAGTAGCCCCAAGACTTCTCCATCTCCCTTCCAAAGACATTGGGCTGCCTTTCTGGGTGCCTGATGTCCTCCGCCGGCATTCAGAAGTTGCTTTGTGGAATTTGCTCAGCGTTCAAATGTTCTTTCAGTGAATTTGTGGGGGAGAAAGTGGTCTCCCCATCCTATTCCTCTGCCATCTTAGGACCACCCCAGTTTGAGCATTCTTATCAGGAGAAGCCAAATTCATAGAAACAAAAAGTAGAATGATGGTTTTCAGGGGCTTGGAGAAGGAAATGATGAGGAATTGTTGTTTAATAGGTATAGAATTTCAATTTGGCAAGTTGAAAAAGCTTTGGCTATTGCTTCCACAACAATGTAAATATATTGAACACCCCTGAATTTGACACTTAGCAATGGTTAAGATGGTAAATTTTATGTTATGCAGTTTCTATCACAATAAAAAATAATTTAAAAAGATACTATCCAGCTCAGAGCTATTGTGAATGTCAAATAATACGTGACAAGTGCTATGTTAAAAAAAACAATGATTGAAACTTTGTAAGTACCCACAATTGTCAACTTTCATTGCTACTTGAGAACTGAATTTCTTTGTCCACCATTTTTCTTTTGTTGGTGCTGAGGCTTGCTAAACACTGCTTATGCAATGGATGAATTTTATGTAAGTGTGCTTTTATAATGGAGAGTGCTTCCAAGCTTTTTACATCCAGGAAGTACACCTGTAGTAGGCATAATTCATGGCTTAATCCCCACTGTTAGGAAGTTTAGCTGTCTCATACTAGGAATTTTTTTTGCTATATGCCATTTCATTTATATTATGTATGAGCTATGGAAGTCCACTGAAACTAAATAAAAATATAACTGATATTTTTTGTATGATATTTTCTAAAATCACACAGTTTAGAATGGGACTTACATAGGCCACTTCTTATAATTACGTAAGTATTATTATTTATAGCAGCATGTGGACAAGAGGTGTTTTCTTTGGTTTTTATCCCCACTGGCATATATCATTCTTGAACACCTTCTGTCTCTTCAATTAAAATTTACATAAAAATGGATAAAATCAAGGTTAATTTTTTTTCATGTTTATCTAGATTTAAGAAAAAATGCAACCACCGAACAGCTGTGATTTCTATCATGATCTGTTATTTTTATATGCAGTGGCAGAACTTGTAGGTTTGCCTTGCTTGCAAGCTTACTAAGATTGCTTTTTGCATATGATTGAGGAGTACTTTGCAATCTATTCCTGTGTTACCAGTTCTATAAAAGTGTCTACTAGCATGCTGTCACTCTTCAGTCTCTTGCCAGAAAATATATACATTGTCTGAGGAATAAATCTCCATCTTCAGTAGTATAATGGGTTATAGATGAGTAATCTAAATTTTTAAGATGAGAAAGCAAGTAAAAACCTATTCCACAAAAATGTCATAACATGCTCTATACCTGAAAAAGAACTCTTGTGGAACCCCCTTCATCATTGTAGCAGCTGTGATTGTAATCAGTTTTAAATGAAGTGTTCCAAAGAAAAGGGTTGAGCACACACGTTATGCAAAGTTAGAATACCCAAATATATCTCCTTGTCTTGTTTGTCATCAGATGAATGAAAGCTTATCTGCTGCACTTCATGAAGTCTAAAAATACTCTATACACCTCATCAATGTAAAACAGTGTCTATCCTTGAAACCTAGTCCTCAATTACTCAGCTGTGATCCATTTATTTGATGCATCCCTTAAAACTAAAAAATTATAAAGACATGTAAATGATACGTAGCTTTAAAAGACAGTATTAATAATTCTAAAACTTTTCATTACTTATAACAGTATTCCATTGTTCAAAACTTTGAATTGATATGAATATAATTTTTCTCTTTTAAAGTATTTCTAGAAAACTTCAAGATTTTCCCTATTCATTAATTGGAATGCACTAAATTATTTCTCTTGAGGACACTACTGTTTTGCCCTTTTTAAAAATATATGGGACAGTACAGTGTTCTATGTGTCTGTCCTATGGAACTGGAGTGTATAACTTCAACAGAGAGTGTTCCTGTGCATCCACAGAATCATGAATTTCTTCTGAAAGTGTTCAAACACTTAGTAATGATTTGCCCCTATAAGAATGATCCATGTCTTTGCCTAGAGAAAGTTAAGTGTGCCTACTTGAAATTTAATACTTCCTACACTCAAGCTTCTTTAGACCCTGACCACATAGATAATGTGTCTATCTTTAACCACATTTCACAGAATATCTAATTCTCCTAGAATTACCAAAATACCCTTCTTAAGTAGCTATGACTGTCTTTTTTATCATCTACTTTAGATAGCTTATTTGGTTAGAAACCAGAATTACCACTAGCTTCTGTCATTTTCCTTCTCTGTGATTTGGATCCTGATGTAAATTTGCTTTCTATCCACTCCTGACCTTAGACTTACCATTGGCAGAGAAATCCTCATAGAAAAATTTCTGTAATACAGTTATTATCCACAAAACTCTCGAACTTTCAGCTGTCTCCCAGATTGCCTACTAAACCCTGCTTACCTGCCTTTCATATCACAGCTCCCTGTGTGTCGAACTGCTTGGCTCTGCTCTTCTTTGGCTATGTTTCTGAATTTGGATTATTCCAGATCTGGTCTTAGAGGCAGATTTCACCCTGGTTTCTAATCATCCCTTCACCTCGACAGTGTTACATTGATGCGAATTCCCTCTGAACTTCATATTTTCACCTGTCTGGTGGCATGAACCATAGGAATTGTGCATTGGGATTGGACATGAAATTAATGATTTTCGCATATATTTTATGTGAAGAGACTGTGGGATTTTGCTAAGCTTGAATCATATGTATTTTACTACATTCTGTAAAAAATAATTAGTGCAAAATCATGTTAATAAACCAATGAATAGCTAAATTCCAAACTAATAATATGGATGCTTACCACTTTTGTTTATATAACTACATAATAAAATTATTGTTATTATTGAATTCTTTAAGCCCTTTATACACTAAATCTGGGCTTTTAGAAAAGTCTTCATTTAACCTAGCCTAAGTTAGATACAAACCTCATTTTATTCTTTCTAAAACTGTCTGCTTTTTATCTCAAAATTTTCTTAATACATTTCATTTTTTTATTTCAATGTTAGACTATTCTTAGAATCATAAAATAACTCATTTATTGAATAAAATTTTTGTAATAATATGATCTTATTTAATTTTCATACCTATAGAGATAAGTGTTTTAAATGCTATTATGTAACATGAAGAGGCTATAAAATTGGAAAGATAAATTTCTTGTCCTAATTGCTAGACCATGCTCTTTCCTTTCTTTTGTTCCCTGTTTAAGTAACCCTGGTCACTTTATCCCCTTTTTATCCTTTTCTACACCTATCACACTTATTCACAAAGTGACAGTTGCCTCAAATCTACTTAAGAGCTTATCTAGTTATTTAAATACCAGAGTATAGCGACGGTACAGCCAGATCCCAGCAATACAAACAGGAAGGCTTAATCTTATGCTTTCCAAAGTATCATTCACCTTTACTGAACCCTTTTCAAACGTCAACATATTTTGGGTCTTTACGTTGTTCCAAAGCATCCAGTATTTACAGAATGAGGAAACATATGACTAAAATCAAGTTATGTATCCCATTACACTTTTTTACATTATTATATTGATCTACCTTGGGGGCCAGGTGGCTGTGGCTTCCCAGGTGGTGTAGTGGTAAAGAACCTGCCTGCCAATGCAGGAGACATGAAACACAGGTTTGATCCCTTGGTCAGGAAGATCCCCTGGAGGAGGAAATGGCAGCCCCTCCAATATTCTTGCCTGGAGAACCTCATGGACAGAGGAGCCTGGTAGGCTAAAGTCCATAGAGTTGAAAAGAATCAGACACGGCTGAACTGACTTAGCACACCCAGAATATACACATTCTAAAAGTTTTTATATATTAATATTTGGATTAAGTACATTTTAAGCACCACTGTTATACACATTAGACATATATAGCACAAGTATATTATTATAATGATGCACATTATACATATGTAGATATAGGTTCATATAACATATATAATTAGTAGACATAAGTATACATTAAGATATGTGTATATATTAATATACTTCTTAAAATTCTGATGCCAATGTTGAGTTTTCATGACCCTCAAATGATACTGTCCTTTTCTTTCTCCTACAAATCCACATTCTCAATGCACATACCTACACACACACACACACACACACACACACACACACAAAGCAAGAGTGGGCCAAAAGTTTTTTTTCTCTTAAGATTAACTAATTTGGTTAAGTTGTAGGTGTATTTTCTTTAATGATTCAAATGTTTCTCTCTTAGAATCTACATTATTTATTATACCCATTTTTTAATATTAAATACATAATATCAGCTAGAATCTGTCACTTCTCAATAGAGAAAACTCCTATTTAAATTGGCTTAAGAAATATTGAAGTCATTCTCAAAAACAGTAACAGTTCAAAGGAAAGTAACACAGTTTAGAATCTCTACAGTTAAACATCAGTAAACTGTATATAGAAGTAATCTTCCTCATCCTTTTCTCTGTTAAATACTAGCATCATATTCAACAGTGAAAGGCTAAACACTTTCTATCTAAGATCAGGAACAAGGCAACAATATCTATTCTTACTTATTCTGTTTAATATCATAGCCAATGAAGGCAAGAAAGTGAGATAAAATACAAAATTATTGGAAAGAATTTGAATAGTCATTATTTTCAGATGACATGATCATGTACAGAAAATCCAAGAAGATTTACAAAAGACCACAAATAACTGGAACCAATAAGTGAATTTAATAAGGTTACAAAAATGGGCTTACCTGGCAACTTAGACAGTAAAGAATCTGCCTACAATGCAGTGGACCCAGGTTCAATCCCTGGGTCAGGAAGATCCCTGAAGGGAATAGCTACCCACTCCAGTATTCTTGCCTGGAAAACCCTATGGACAGAGGAGCCTGTGGGCTACAGTCCATGCTGTTGCAAAGAATCAGACATGACTGAGTGACTAACACTTCAAAAATAAAAGGTCAGTATAAAAATTAATTATGTTTCTGTACTAGCAATGAGAAATCAGAAGATGAAATGTTAAAACAAACATCCTCATTTATAATAGCATTACAATATTTGTGAATAGACAATAATATATGTAAATGACCTGCTTACTACAAAATATTGCAAAGAGAAATTAAGGAATGTATAAACAAATAGTGATATGTTTTGTCTTTCTGCATGGGAAATTTCAATATTTTTTTAACAGCGATGTCACTAAATCAAAGAACTCAAATACAAAAGAGGACATGTTGCATGGGAAAGGTATACCCAACTGAATGCAGAGTTCCAAAGAATATCACGGAGAGGTGAGACGGCCTCTTAAAAGAACAGTGCAAAGAAATAGAGGAAAACAATAGAATGGGAAAGACTAGAGAGGTTTTCAAGAAAATTGAAGGTACCAAGGGAACATTTCATTCTAGGATGGGCGCAATCAAGGACAGAAACAGTAAGGACCTAACATAAGTAGAAGAGATTAAGAAGAAGTTGCAAGAATACACAGAACTATACAAAAAAAAAAAATTACTTAATAACCCAGAAGGCCACAGTTGTATGGTCACTTATGTGGAGCCAGATATTGTGTAGTATGAAGTCAAGTAGGCCTTACGAAGCATTATTATGAACAAAGCTAGTGGAGGTATTTCAAATCCTAAAAGATGATGCTGTGAAAATGCTACAACTCAATATGCCAACAAATTTGGAAAACTCAGTAGCCACAGGATTGGGAAAAAAATCAGTTTTTATTCCATTCTCAAAGAAGTGCAGTGCCAAAGGATATTCAAACTACTGTACAAGTATGTTCATCTCACATGTTAGCAAGGTAATGTTCAAAATCCTTCAAGCTAGGCATTAGCTGTCTGTGAACCATGAACTTTCAGATGTATAAGCTAGATTTAGAAAAGGGAGAGGAACCAGAGATCAAATTGCCATTTGGATCATTCTTTGAATCATGGAAAAAGCTAGGGAATTCCAGAAAAACATCTACTTCTGCTTCATTGACTACCCTAAAGCCTTTGATTGTGTGGATCACAATGAACTGGAATATTCTTAAAGAGATGGGAATATGAGACCACCTTATCTGTCTCCTGAGAAACCTGTATGTAGCTCCAGAATTAACAATTAGAACCTTACATGGACCAACTGGTTCAGAATTGGGAAAGTAGTATGACAAGGCTGCATATTGTCACCCTGTTTATTTAACTTCTGTGTAGAGTACCTCATGTGAAATCCTGGGTTGGATGAATCACAGTTACTGGGAGAAATATCAACAACCTCAGATATGCAGATGACACCACCCCAATGGCAGAAAGTGAAGGGGAACTGAAGAGCCTCTTGATGAGGGTGAAAGAGGAGAGTGAAAAAGCTCACTTGAAACTCATCATTCAAAAAACTAAGATCATGGTATCCAGTGACATCTCTTCATGTCAAATAGAAAGGAAGAAAGTGGAAGAAAAAATGAATTTTATCTTCTTAGACTCCAATATCATGGCAGATGATGACTGCAGCCATGAAATGAAAGACACTCTTTGGGAAGAAAGCTATGGAAAACCTAGACAAGTGTTTAAAAGCAAAGATATCACTTTGCCAGCAAAGTTTCATATAATCAAAGTTGTGATCTTTCCAGTAGTCATGGACAGATGTGAGAGTTGGATTGTAAAGAAGGCTGAGTGTGGAAGAAGTAATGATTTCAGATTGTAGTGCTGGAGATGACTCATGATGGTCCCTTAGATTGCAAGGAGGGCAAACTAATCAATCCTAAAATAAATCAACCCTAAATATTCACTGGAAGGACTGATGCTGAAGCTGAAGCTCCAATACTTTGGCCACCTGATAGGAAGAGCTGACTCATTGGAAAAAAAAACCTGATGCTGAGAAAGACAGAAGGCAAAAGGAAGAGGAGGAAGAAGAGGATGAGAATGTTAGATAGCATCAGCAACTTAACGGACATAAATTTGAGCAAACTCCGGGAGATAGTGAAGGACAGAGAGTCCTGGTTTGCTACAGTCCATGGGTTTGCAAAGAGTTGGACATGACTTAGCTACTGAACAACAACAACAAAATTATGTGAAATTAGAGGAAAGGCAAAACAATACTGACAGAAAAATACTAAAAATAGCATATTAGTTCTGGCTATTTGGAGAGAATGTCATACTTGGAGAGGGAGAGGAGGCTTTCCACCTTTGCCCACTTATCTGCTCCATGCCTCTTTCAAAGGACTGTTGATTAATATACTTTAATATCCTTTGTAATAAACTGCTAATCTACTGAGTAAGCTAGTTTCCAGAGTCCTGTGAACTGCTCTGACAAATTACTAGAGCTCTAGGAAGAGACTGTGGGAACCTCTGATTCATAACCAGTTATTTAGAAGCACAGGTAATAACCTAGACTTGGGATTTGTGTCTGAAGTAGAGGCTAGTCTTATAGAACTGAGCCCTTAACCTGTGGGTTCTTGATGCTATCTCTGGGCAAATATTGACAAAATTGTTTTGAGTTGTCAGATTTGTATCTTGTGTCAGAAAACTGCTTGGTAGTAGGGGGAAGAACACACCTACACATATCGGACTTTCTGTCAGAATCTTTAGCAACCATGTGTGATTTTTACTTGAATCAATTATTTATATAGAAGTTGCAAAATGGTGTTTTCCTCACTCTGTTATTCCTTCCACGTTTATTACGTTGCATTTTACTATAAGGAAGAGATTTTCTCCTTCGTACTCAATGTGTATATATGTGTACAGCATTTTAAAAGTAACACTGTAGATTTCCTGGATTGTATTTTAATTTGATAGATTATGATCCATTACTGTATTACTCATTCCTATACTCATTTCTACGGAGAAGGCAATGGCACCCCACTCCAGTACTTTTGCCTGGAAAATCCCATGGACGAAGGAGCCTGGTAGGCTGCAGTCCATGGGGTCGCTAGAGTCGGACACGACTGAGCGACTTCACTTTCACTTTTCACTTTTCACTTTCATGCATTGGAGAAGGAAATGGCAACCCACTCCAGTGTTCTTGCCTGGAGAATCCCAGGGACGGGAAGCCTGGTGGGCTGCTGTCTATGCGGTTGCACAGAGTTGGACACGATTAAAGCGACGCAGCAGCAGCAGCAGCAGCATGTGTGTGTGTGTGTATACAGTGGTTGTTCAGTCTCTAAGTAGTGAGTCTCTCCAACTCTTTGTACCTCTGCAGACCCCGTGGACTGCAGCATGCCAGCTTCCTCTGTCCTTCATTATCTCCCAGAGTTTACTTAGATTCATGTTCATTGGGTTAGTGATCCTGTCTAACCATCTCAATCTCTGCTGGCCCCTTCTTCTTTTGCCTTCAGTCTTTTCCAGCATCAGGGTCTTTTCCAATAAGTTGACTCTTTGCATCAAGTGGCTCAAGTATTGGAGCTTCAGCTTCAGTCCTTCCAGTGAATAGATGCCATGATCATAGTTTTTGAATATTGAGTTTTAAGCCAGCTTTTTCACTCTCCTCCTTCACCCTCATCAGTAGGCTCTTTAGTTCCCCTTCACTTTCTGCCATTAGAATAGTACCATCTTTACATCTGAGGTTGTTGATATTTCTTCTGGCAATCTTTAATCCAGCTTATGATTCATCCAGTCCAGCATTTTGCATGATGTACTCCACCTAGAAATTAAATAAGTAGAGTGACAGTATAAAGTTTTGTCATACTCCTTTCCAAATTTTGAGCCAGTCAGTTGTTCTATGTCCAGGATTTTGGAACTAGCTGTGCTCATTGGCCTAGGGGTATAATACGTTCTAGCTAACATAGCTAGAATATGTATATTCAACTTACTAGTTCATCCTGATATCTCAAATTTCAGTCCAGTACCACAGAATACGTCCTTTTTTTCACTCTTTCCTTAGTTACACCCCCCTTTTCCCACAAGAAAAACCTTGTCTCTGAAGAGCAGCAATATATTTACTGATTTGCTGAATCCAGTTGTACAAATACACTCATGCACGCCCACAAATATTTTTAGGACACTAGATAACAATGAAAATTTAAGTGAAATTCAAGATGTTTTTCTTTTTTCTGTCTTTAGACTGAATTTATATTGAAATAGTGGAATAGTTTATTTTGTTCTGACATTATATTATCAATTGGATATAACATTAGTTTCATGTTTTTTTCTGTTTGGTTTAAATGTATATTTGTTACCATCCCTGTTGATTAGGTTTATTTCTAAACGTGGCAAAACTTTAGTGCGATTTGAGAAGACGTAACTATTCAGAAAATACATATATACGCTCAGGGCATTTTCACTCCTTTCCATATCTCGTCCATACTCTTTCTGTGCTCCACTCTGTTAAGAACAAACTATTCATTTATTCATCTTCTGTTTTTTCAAGCACAAACACATTTCTGCACATCCACACACTGGAAATAACTTAGTTTATTAATAGCTATATTGTACTATATTGCATAGAAGTGCAATAGTTCAGTCATTTTTGTGTCTATACATTTAGGTTATTTCCAATACTTTGGAAATTATTAAAAATAATTATTATAAATTATAAAAATAATTATTAAAAATTAAATTATTTTAAAATGCCTTAATGAATATGTATATGTATATGAATATGAATATGTATATGTGTGGATATAGTTTGTATTATTGGAGTTGTCAATTATGATAAATTCCTAAAAGTAAGGTTGGTGGTATTGTAGTCTATTCAGGCCACCCTAACAAGGTACCACAGACTGGGCAGCTCAAACAGCAGCAATTTATATTTTACAGTGAAGAAGGAATTCATAGGGCCTGGACTCCATCTTAGGCCTGTTCATGCTGCTCATGCTCAGCACCTTTCTGAAGGACTCTGAACTCTTTGTTTAGTGCCGATGAAAACAACAACAGAAGGATAAGACCCCCCCGCAGGCAGGGGAACCTTGAAGATCATATCTAGGTTACTCATCGCCTAAGAGAAAACATACACTAATCACTGCTTCCTCCAGACAGGCCATACATTTTTCTGTATCTATCAGAGTGTAACCTCAGGTTTATTGATTATTGGCTAATTGTTCGACTGTTTGAGCACATGAGCACATAGCACGTGAATGATGGGGTTATTGGGATTGTATTTTCCTTGGTTTATGTAAGTCTCAAGGAATTTGGGGTGGTGGGTTCAGACACGTACACATGGGGTATAAAAGATTTTCACAAATGCTGGTCAGGGTCCTTGGCTAAGAGCAGACTCTGCCTTGGGCCCGCTGGTGTAATAAACTGCACTCCACTATCTGCATTGTCCTTCTGAGTGAGTTTGTTTCCTGGAACGCGTGGCTAACAACAGTTCTGCAGGCTGGGAAATCTAAGATCAAGGTGCAAACCAGGTAGCTTTCATTCTGAGTTTTTTTCTCTTAGCTTTCATGGAAGCCACCATCTTGTTTAGTACTCACACAAATGACCTGTTTTAGTGCATTTGTGGTGAAAGTGAGAGATAGTAGACTCCCTGGTGTCTCTTCTTATAAGGACACTAATTCCATCAGATCAGGGCCACACCCTTAAAATCTCACTTAACTTTATAGGCCTTGTCTTCAAGTGCAATTTCAATGTGGTGCATAGCATTGTGCCAAAAGGTATTTCCTGCCACTGTTTAGATTTTCTTCCATCTTTTTTGGTAACATGTATATGTGATGTAAAATGCCTCATTTATTATAAATGTAAAAGCCTCAATTATTAGTTCAATAAGTTTTAAATTATCCAATGCAGAATATAGAACATTTCCATCATTTTAGAGATTTCACTTATGCCCCATTCTGAGAAATTTATCTACTTCTAGAGTCAAAACTTTATATATATATATATATATATATATATATATATATTCATATCCCATTCCTTTTCATTCAACATAGTGTTATTGAGATTCATCCCTGTTGCTGTGTGCAACTGTAATATATGCCTTTTCACTCCTAAGTATCATTTCATTGTATGCACATAACATGGTTTCTTGATTTGTTTTCTAGTTGATGGATATTTATGTTATGTCCAATTTGGACTACCATAAATAAGGCTAGTATGAGCATTCTTGTACAAGACTTTTTGAAAACATATATTATTATTTCTCTTGAATAAATACATAAAGGTGGATATGTAAATGTTATATCATAGAAATATGTTTCATTTATAAGAAAGTTCCAGTTTTCCAAAATGATATACCATCTTACACTCCTTCTAGAAGTGTATGGGTATTCTAACCACTCCATTTTTTACCAGCGTTTGTTATTAGCAATTTTTTATTTTAGCCACACTTGTGTATTTTAATTTGCTTTCTCAAATTAATAATGATTGATATGTTTTCATGTGCTTATCATTTTTTGCAAATCTTCTTTTTTGAAACAGCTGTACAAATCTTTTGCCTTTTTTGGTGGGGGGGAGCAGTTTACCTTTTCTAATGTTCTCTAAGAATTCATTAAATAAAATAGACATAAATCCTTTTTCAGATAACTGTAATGTGAATCTTTTCTCCAGTCTGTGGCTTGACTTATTTATTTTCTTGATGGTATGTTTTAATTCAGTTTCTAGCTCTATCTATCTCTGAAAGCTTGATTTAGATTTCTCCCATTGAGTATTACATAGTGCAAAGATCTTGTCAGTTTCTCAGAACAAAGAAAGGCAGGTGAGGGCAGCCAGTGCATAGGTTCCCTCCTGATTCATCCTGGAGATGCAGATTTACTTCCATTTAGAGTGGTCTTGACTTTAAAGTAAGTGTTGACCTCCTAAAACCGCCCAAGAGACCCTCAGCGTGACAGTATGTGCATATCTATTCTCACAGTTGAATCACTAAAACAAACTTACTGTTTAAAAACACTGCTTATGCAATTATTGGGATAATTCCCAGTAATTCCCCGGATGGATGGCTCACTGGTAAAGAATCTGCCTGCCATGCAGTAGATGCAGGAGACTCAGGTTTGATCCCTGGGTCAGGAAGAAACCCTGGAGGAGAAAATGGCAACCCACTTCAATGTTCTTGCCTGGAAAATTCCATGGACAGAGGAGCCTGGTGGGCTGCAGTCAGTGGGGTCTCAAAGAGTCAGGCATGACTAAGCATGCATACATGCATACTCAATTATAGTATTCAGAGTTAACTGATTGTTATAACCATACCCTGTATATTATCAAAATGACTAAAATGATATGGAGATTTGTTTTTTAGTAAACCTCTTTTCTTTCCAGTAACTAGAAAGAATAAAGGAATGTGAGGTATGTACTGGTAAGTCTCTGGGGTTTTGTGGGATTAGGTTTAGACTTTTTCTTTTGAATCACTAAGCTTTTTCTTAGATATAGCCCCGGTCACAGGTGAATTTGCTCTTTGTGTCCTCCAACCTGGCCTACTGTGAAGAATTCTAATCACGGGTATCTTGAAGAGCTTCTCATAAGTTTCCCTAGTTGCAACCAGATCAGAGCACAGCATAGAGCTTGTTAACTGCCTCTGAGTGCTGATGATGTGTGCCCTGAGGGAACAGAGAGGAGCTCTGTCTGTATAATGCCTCCAGCTATGTAAACCTCCCAAGGTGCTTCATTTGATATTTAATGGCTGACTCAAAACTCTTATTTACTGAAAATCTTCTTTTAGCCACTTGAAGATGAACAATTTAAAAACTTAAAAAAAAAAAAATTCCCTCCCATATTTAGGGCTTTTCCATTTTCTGTCTTTATCCATTTCAATTTGAAAGTCAGGGTCAGGTCAACCTGAAAAGAAAAGGTAAGCTTACATATTTCTCTCTCTCTCTCTTTCTTTTTTTTAAGCTACAGTGACTGTTATATATCTTTGTTACTCTTAAGACCAAAAAAAGCAAAAACAAAAGCATGCCATAGGCTCCTCAGTCCATGGGATTTTCCAAGCAAGAGTATTGGAGTGGATTGCCATTTCCTTCTTCAGGGGATCTTCTCCACCCAGGAACCGAACCCGGGTCTCGCGCATTGCAGGCAAATGCTTTACCATCTGAGCCACCCTTGTGATCCTACTCTTAGAACAATTACCCATAAAAATCCATTTCTATGAAGTATATACATATTTCTGTTTATGTATAATGTATAAATATATATATATTGTGTCTGTATGTGTATGCTCAGTCATGTCTGATTTTTTGCAATTCCATGGACTGTACCCTGCCAGGCTCCTCTGTCCATGGGATTCTCCAGGCAAGAATACTGGAGTGGGTTGCCATTTCCTTCTCTAGAAGATCTTCCAGACCCAGAGATGTACCCATATCTCTTGTGTCTCCTGCACTGGCAGGAGATTCTTCACCAGTAAAGCAACCCGGTAAGCCCCTTATGTACTTATAAATGGCAAAGATTTAACAGTCAAAATTATAGCCCCAAGTGGCAGAAATTAATGAAGCTAATTATAACACATTTTGGCATAGATATCCTGTTGAAGCCTTTTGATATCAAAGTACATAGACCAGAAAGTAGTACATATAGCCTATGTGTTTCTTAGCCCTCTCCTGAATGAGGAGAGGGAAAATGCAAAAGTAAAGCCTTTTCTCTAACAAGTACTTTACAGTATTACTAACAGGAATTCACATGCAGAATGGAGTTTTATCTCAACTCACATTTCTCCTTCCTTACACTCTGATACTAAGGAGCATGGCAGCGGCTAAAAGGTCAAAAGAAAGAACCAAGAGAAAAAGGAGTAGGGTCTTAAATGATAAGAATTGAATAGATGGTTCTTGAACACTCAAGTTGTTCCTTTAGGTTACCAAGTATGAACATACCTGTATTCTGTCTGCAATGAAGATGGTAGCTCATGTTAACTAGAAAGTTTATTAATCCAAATGCACAGGATAACTAACTTTGTTCATGCTTTTGTAGTAAACAGGCATCTCAGGTGGCACTAATGATAAAGAATTTACCTGTCAATACAGGAGACATAAGAGAAGCTGGTTTGACTCCTGGCTTGGGAAGACCCCCTGGAGTAAAAAATGGCAACCTGTTCCAGTATTCTTGCCTGGAAAATTCTATGAACAGGGGAGTCTGGTGGTCTATAGTCCATGGGGCTTCAAAGAGTCAGACCCAACTGAGCACTTTGTAGTAAACAAAGAAATCTAGCCTCTGATAGACTACCACCTAAATAATAAATGTTTGATACTTTATATTTTTAAACTATGCTAACATGTTTAATATCATTTAATCTGTTTTGAAGTCTTCCCTGGTGTTTCAGATGATAAAGAATCTGCCTGCAATGCAGGAGACCTCGTCAATCCCTGGGTTGGGAAGATCCCCTGGAGAAGGGAATGGCTACCCACTCCAGATTCTTGCCTAGAGAATCCCATGAACAGAGGAGCCTGGCAGACTGCACTCCATGGGGTCCCAAAGAGTTAAATATGTCTAAGTGACTAAGCACAGAGCACAGTCTGTTTTGCTTTTTTTTTTTTTCTTTTATAATTGAGGAAATTGAGGCTTTGGAAAGTTCTGTAGGTTTGTTGTTGTTTTCGTTTTTTACAAGGCTAGTAAGTATCAGGTTATTGATTCAAATATGTCTCTTAAATTGTATTTATAATAACTGTATTTATAATACCCAGTAATAAATAATGCTGAAAGTTAAAAAGTCTTCAATAGTTAAGATACTGGCAAACAGAAAGCATTGGATATCAGCGAGTTGATGGTTAAGAATACCGCCCATACAATTGCACTGGAAAGCCACAACAAATTGTCTTAAAATCCTAGATCTACTTTGGCAGACAGAGCCCTTAACTGGAATTTCTAAGAAAGGTACCTTGTTGATGTATAGTGGTTAGCAGCATTGTGGAGTGTGGAGCAGGGCTCATCAGAGGGGAGGGTGAAGGAGTAGAGAAATATAAGTCTGAACCTCATCAGAATATTTTGGGTCTCAGGACAGGCTTCATACTAAATTAGAGTTAATTGGAAAAATTAAAAATCAGAAGCCAATTTGAAAGGAAAAGTGACCACAGAGAGTTAGGAGAAGGGATGCCTGTGTGCCTGCTCAATTGCTTCAGTCTTGTCTTGACTCTGCAACCCCATGGACTGTAGTCTGCCAGGCTCTTCTGTCTATGGGAATTCTCCAGGCAGGAATACTGGCATGGGTTGCCATTCCCTCCTCCAGGGGACCGTCCTGACCCAAGGATTAAACCCATGTTTCCTTATGTCTCCTGCATTAGCTGACAGGTTCTTTACCACTAGTGCTACCTAGGAAGTCTCAGGAGAAAGTATGCCACACACTTAAGTATAAACAGTTGGAAAATAAGAGAGGTTGGAATTTCAGTTATACTAATGTGATAGAGACACACCATACAGATAATTGGTTCTCAATTGTGACTTCTCAAAAAGGCCGCCAGGGAAACTTATTGATGGGATTAATTTTATTAGATTCACTACAGTAAGGGAGAACACAAACTTGACAGAGTCTTAATAATCTCAAAATAGGAAAGTGAAACAAGGGATTTATAGAGTTCTAGGGACTGAACTCGAAGAAGGCAATGACACCCCACTCCAGTGCTCTTGCCTGGAAAATCCCATGGATGAAGGAGCCTGGTGAGCTCCTGGGTGACCCCTCCATGGGGTCACTAAGAGTCAGATACAACTGAGCGACTTCACTTTCACTTTCCACTTTCATGCATTGGAGAAGGAAATGGCAACCCACTCCAGTGTTCTTGCCTGGAGAATCCCAGGGATGGGAGAGCCTGGTAGGCTGTCGTCTATGGTTGCACAGAGTCAGACATGACTGAAGTGACTTAGCAGCAGCAGCAGCAGGGACTGAACTGGGTTATCTTAAGGAGGTCTTGCAAAACCAGAAATTAGTTAGAATTTTTAGCAATTATGACAACATAACCTTGAATTGCTGCACAAATAGAGGCACAGGTCTTGAAGCAAGTCTCAGTCAGGAAGCTGTTAGATTTGATAAGTAATCCGTTTAGTTGGCTTTTTTCTTCTATAAACAGATAGTTCCTGGAGCAAGCTGCTAAACTGTTTTATCTGGTTCCAGCATAATTTAACACAAGGAAAGAGAATTATCTTGTGTTCGGTTCTTGTAGTATAGAAGAACTGAATTCCAGTGATCTTATGTATGTGTGTGTGTGTGTGTGTGTGTATGCATAAAAGAGAGAAATTTATAATTTAATGAATATGGGTAGTAATCACCACCAGTTGCTCCTGAGAGTTACTGATAAAAAACAAAACTCTGATATTCCCTCAATTATCTCAGTCTGTATGTTGAACATATTGTTCACAAATCTGAAGTGTTTTTCATAAATTCGGACTTATAAATAAGTTGATTGGCCTGGTACTCAAGTGAAGAAATGGAATTATCTTTCAGTCTCGGAAATTTTACCGAATTTTCAAAGATCAATTTCCTATTAGTGACTTTCAGCTTACCGATGACCCCATAGCATCCCATCCCTTATTAGCTGTCATTCACTCTACCAAAGCATATGGCACTTAGTTTCAATGTGTTGCTTACTGTGGTCAAGGGAAGTCCAGGTAGGAAGCAGGCAAGAGCTTATAGGTATCTATCTGGTCTTAAGTACTCCAGCTAATTAAAACTGGAGAAAGGTGAGCTGACCTTAATATTTATCACCATTACTAAGTCTTTTCAAAGAGGCAGATAGATATAAGGAGAAAACTGCTTCTTAGGCGCAGTTAACTGCATTTAAGGTAGAGTTTTCAGGCACATTAAAAAAAACAACACATTTTTATAACCTCATACATTTCTCTAGAAGACATTGGTTTTTTTTGTGTAAAAATATATGAAGGAGAGGGAGAACAAGATGGCGGAGGAGTAGGTGGATATGGAGTACATCTCTTTCCAGGGATACATCAGGAATACACCTTCAGACACAGAACAGCATGCAGAACACCAGCTGAGAGCGGACAGGAGTACCTGACCGGCAGAAAAGAATATACAGGCTGAAAGTGAGAGGATGGAAAATTATATTCCATGCAAATGGAAGCAAAAGAAAGCTGGAGTACCAATCCTCACATCAGACAAAATAGACCTTAAAATAAAGAATATCACAAGAGATAAGGAAGGACACTACATAATGATGGAGGGATCAATCCAAGAGGACATAATAATTGTAAATATCTATATACTGAACATAGGAGCACCTCAATACATAAGAAAAACACTAACAGACATAAAAGCAGAAATTGACAGTAACACAATAATAGTAGGGGACTTTAACACCCCACTCACATCAATGGACAGATCATCAAAACAAAATGTATAAGTCTTAAATGATACATTAGATGAGATGGATCTCATTGATATCTTCAGAACATTCCATCCAAATGCAGAAGTATACACCTTCTTCTCAAGTGCACATGGAACATTCTCCAGGATAGACCACATCTTTGGTGACAGATCAAAACTCAGTAAATTTAAGAAAACTGAAATCGTATCAAGCATCTTCTCTGACCACAACACTTTGAAATTAGATATCAATTAGAAAAAAAAAAAAAAAACAACCTGTAAGAAACACAAACACATGGAGATTAAACAACAAGTTTCTATATAACCAACAGGTTACTGAAGAAATCAAACAAGAAATCAGAAAATTTCTAGAAACAAATGGCAATGAAAACACAACAACTCAAAACCTATAGGATGCAGCAAAAGCAGTCCTAAGAGGGAAGTTTATAGCAATACAATCTTACCCTCCAAGAATCAAGAGAATAGACAACCTAATTTTACACCTAAAACAACTGGAAAAAGAACCCAAAAAAAAAACCAAAATTAGTAGAAGGAAAGAAATCATAATGATCCAAGCAGAAATAAATGAAAAAGAAATGAAAGAAATAGTAAAGATTAATAAAACTAAAAGCTGTTTCTTTGAGAAGATAAACAAAATTGACAAACCTTTAGCCAGACTCATCAAGAAAAAAAGAGAAGAGTCAAATCAACAAATTTAGAAACAAAAGAGAGTTTACAACAGACAATGCAGAAATACAATAAGAGACTGTTATGAACAACTATATGGCAATGAAATAGATAACCTGGAAGAAATGGACAGATTCTTAGAAAAGTTCAATCTTCCAAGACCGAACCAGGAACAACCCAATTACAAGCACTGAAATTGAAGCTATGATCAAAAATCTCCCAAAAAACAAATCCCAGGACCAGATGGCTTCACAGGAGAATTCTATTTAGAGAAGAGCTAATGCCTATCCTTCTAAAATTCTTTCAAAAAATTGCACAGGAAGGAACACTTCCAAACTCATTCTATGAGGCCACCATCACCCCCATACCAAAACCGGATAAAGACAACACACAAAGATAAAACTAAAGGCCAATGTCACTGATGAACATAAATGCAAAAATCCTCAACAAAATTTTAGCAAACAGAATTCAGTAACACATAAAAAGCTCATAGACCATGATCAAGTTGGGTTTATTCCAGGAATGCAAGGATTCTCCAATATACACAAAACAATCAATGTGATACATCATAACAAATTGAAAGATAAAAACCATATGATCATCTCAATAGATGCAGAAAAAGCCTTGACAAAATTCAGCACCCATTTATGATTAAAACTCTTCAAACAACGGGGGCTTAGAAGGAACCTACCTCAACATAATAAAGGCCATATATGATAAGCCTACAGCAAACATTATTCTCAATTATGAAAAACTGAAAGCATTACCCCCAAGATCAGGAACAAGACAAGGGTGTCCACTTTCATCACTGTTATTCAGCATAGTTCTGAAAGCCCTAGCCTCAGCAATCAGAGAAGAAAAAGAAATAAAAGGAATCCAGATCAGAAAAGAAGTAAAGCCCTCACTATTTGCAGATGACATGATACTGTACATAGAAAACCCTAAAAATAGTATCAGAAAATTACTAGAGCTAATCAGTGGATTTAGCAAAGTTGCAGGATACAAAATCAATACACAGAAATCACTTGCATTTCTATATACTAACAGTGAAAAATCATATACACAGTGAAATATTATTCAGCCATAAAAAGGAGCACCTTTGAGTTGATTCTAATGAGGTGGATGAACCTAGAACCTATTACACAGAGTGAAGTGAGTCAGAAAGAGAAAGATATATATCATATTCTAATGCACATATATAGAATCTAGAAAAATGGTACTGAAGAATTTATGTACAGGGCAGCAAATAGGAAAAAGGAGTACGTCAAGGCTGTATATTGTCACCCTGCTTATTTAACTTCTATGCAGAGTACATCATGAGAAACGCTAGGCTGGAAGAAGCACAAGCTGGAATCAAGATTGCCGGGAGAAATATCAATAACCTCAGATATGCAGATGACACCACCCTTATGGCAGAAAGTGAAGAGGAACTAAAAAGCCTCTTGATGAAAGTGAAAGTAGAGAGGGAAAAAGTTGGCTTAAAGCTCAACATTCAGAAAACGAAGATCATGGCATCTGGACTTATATAGTGTGTCAGACTTTATTTTTTTGTCAGGGCTCCAAAATCACTGCAGATGGTGACTGCAGCCATGAAATTAAAAGATGCTTACTCCTTGGAAAAAAAGTTATGACCAACCTAGATAGCATATTGAAAAGCAGAGACATTACTTTGCCAACAAAGGTCCATCTAGTCAAGGCTATGGTTTTTCCAGTGGTCATGTATGGATGTGAGAGTTGGATTGTGAAGAAGGCTGAGTGCCGAAGAATTGCTGCTTTTGAACTGTGGTGTTGGAGAAGACTCTTGAGAGTCCCTTGGACTGCAAGGAGATCCAACCAGTCCATTCTGATGGATATCAGCCCTGGGATTTCTTTGGAAGGAATGATGCTAAAGCTGAAACTCCAGTACTTTGGCCACCTCATGCAAAGAGTTTATAATTGATAGACTTTTCTACAGAGAGTTAAGTATAAGAACTAGCTCTAAAACTTTGTTTGATAAAGACTCTGATGCTGGGAAGGATTGGGGGCAGGAGGAGAAGGGGACAACAGAGGATGAGATGGCTGGATGGCATCACTGACTTGATGGACATGAGTCTGGGTGAACTACAGGAGTTGGTGATGGACAGGGAGGCCTGGCGTGCTGCGATTCATGGGGTCGCAAAGAGTCAGACACAACTGAGTGACTGAACTGAACTGAATGGAGAAACAGACATAGAGAACATACTTATGGACATGGGGAGAGGGGAGGAGAGGGTGAAATGTATGGAAAGAATAACATGGAAACTTATATTACCATATGTAAAATAGATAGTAAATGAGAATTTATTGTATGACTCAGGAAACTCAAACAAATTGAAACTCTGTATCAATCTAGAGGGGTGGGATGGAGAGGGAGATGGGAAGGAGGCTTAAAAGGGAAGGATATGTGTATGCCTATGACTGATTCATGTTGAGGTTTGACAAAAACAACAAAATTCTGTAAAGCAATTATCCTTCAATAAAAAAATAAATTAAAAATATATATATATATATATGAAGCAAACTTACTGGAAAGTGCAGCAAACATCAGTAGGTGACTTCATTGATGACTATGATGATTCCATGTTTCTATCAAGTATTTTGACACTTTGTGCTAATTGTCAGGTTTTCATATTTAAACATTATAAAAGGTAGCTTTTATCTGTAGTTGCTTCATATGCCTCTAAAATATATATCACCTGATTATTCTTTTAAACAAAAATAAGTTTTACATTTGTTCCCAAATTAAGAAGACTAGTAACTGGTAATATATTGATTTTATTCTGAAATTAGTTGTTGTTGTTTTTCACTCACTGAATCGTGTCCAACTCTTTGCAACCCCATGGACTGCACCACGCCAGGCTTCCCTGTCCTTCACCATCTCCCAGAGTTTGCTCAAACCCATGTCCATTGAGTTGGTGATGCCATCCAACTATCTTATTCTATGTCGTCCCCTTCTCCTCCTGTCTTTAATCTTTCCCAGTACCAGGGTCTTTTCCCATGAGTTGGCTCTTTGCATCAGGTGGCCAAAGTATTGGAGCTTCAACTTCAACATTGGTCCTTCCAATGAACACCCAGGACTGAGTTCCTTTAGGATGGACTGGTTGGATCTCTGTGCAGTCCCAGGGACTCTCAAGAGTCTTCTCCAACACCACAGTTCAAAAGCATCAATTCTTTGGTGCTCAGTCTACTTTATGATCCAACTTTCACATCCATGCAGGACTACTGGAAGAACCATAGCTTTGACTAGATGGACCTTCATTGGCAAAGTCATGCCTCTGCTTTTTAATATGCTGTCTAGGTTGGTCATAGCTTTTCTCCCAAGGAGCAAGTGTCTTTTAATTTCATGGCCACAGTCACCCATCTGCAGTGATTTTCGAGCCCAAGAAAATAATGTCTGTCACTGTTTCCCCATCTATTTGCAATGAAGTAATGGAAATGGATGCCACAATCTTAGTTTTTTGAATGCTGCATTTTAAGCTAACTTTTTCACTCTCCTCTTTCACTCTCATCAAGAGGCTCTTTAGTTCTTCTTGGCTTTCTGCAATAAGGATGGTGTCATCTGTGAATCTGAGGTTTTTGATGTTTCTCCCAGCAATCTTGATTCCAGCTTGTGCTTCATCCAGCCCAGCATTTCACATGATGTACTCTGCATATATATTAAATAAACAGGTTGACAGTACATAGCCTTGATGTACTCCTTTCACAATTTGGAATCAGTCTGTTGTTCCATGTCCAGTTCTAACTGTTGCTTCTTGACTTGCATACAGGTATCTCAGGAGGCAGATAAGGTGGTCTGGTATTCCCATCTCTGTAAGAATTTTCCAGTTTTTGTGATCCACACAGTCAAAGGATTTAATGTAGTCAATGAAAAAAAAGTAGATGTTTTTCTAGAATTCTCCCGCTTTTTCTATAATCCAGTGGATGTTGGCAATTTTTTCCTCTGGTTCTCTGCCTTTTCTAAATCTAGCTTGTACATCTGGAAGTTATGATATAGAAAAATTGTGAAAATAGAATCTTGGATTTCTTAACCACATTATTTTTGTCTGACTTCCCACGAAATAATCAACTTGGAAGGTCCTAATAAGAACCCTTTGTATTATAATTAGAAAGCAATACTGAAGTTTTTTTGTTTGTTTGTTTTTTTAATTAGAACCATGCAAAGATAGAATAACTGTTTTGTGAGATAATCATTTCAATTGTCAGAACTGATAAAGAATTTTGTGAGTGACTGACTCTCAGAGTCAACCAAGAAGGAATTCCTACACTGAGAAAAAATTTAGTGTAGATGACATTTATAATTGATAGACTTTTCTACAGAGAGTTAAGTATAAGAACTAGCTCTAAAACTTTGTTTGATAAAGACTCTGATGCTGGGAAGGATTGGGGGCAGGAGGAGAAGGGGACAACAGAGGATGAGATGGCTGGATGGCATCACTGACTTGATGGACATGAGTCTGGGTGAACTACAGGAGTTGGTGATGGACAGGGAGGCCTGGCGTGCTGCGATTCATGGGGTCGCAAAGATTCGGACACGACTGAGTGACTGAACTGAACTGAACTGAATTAGCATTTAGTAGGAAATTCTGAAGTGGAAGTGGATTTTAGTTGCTGCTTCATTAAAAAAAAAAAAAATCACTCCAAACTTATTGGCATAAAATAACAGCCATTTGTAGTTGCTCTTGAATCAGGTAAAGTGGATAGTGCTGGGTGATCATGGCTTGACTTACGCATCTGTAATGTGCTGACAGGTAGGCTGGGGCTTCCCTGGTTTGGATGGACTTATTCACTAATGACTACCTGTCACTTGGGAAGATGGGGATAACTGAAGCACGTGTGTTTCCTTAAACATCAGGTTAGTCCAGATTTTGTCATATGGATGTGGCAGAGTCAAGAGAGGGCAGAAACAAACATTTTGGAAGTCTAGGCTTGAAACTGGCTAGTGTATGATCTAGTACATTCGGTAAATACACATATGTTGCAAGATCAGTCTAGAATCACAGTGTCAGGCTGTAGATGCTAAGTTATTGCTGAAACTTATTGCAAAGTCATAGTTCAAGAAGTATGATCACAGAGAAGGGTTACTTTTGTGGTTGCCTTTGCAATGAGCTGCCATTGTGATATAGAGGGCTCTTCTGAGATTTTAAAATGGGGCTTCTTTAAAAAGAATATTCTTGCAAGAACTGGTAGGTTTTATCAGTGGAAAGACCATCTAGAGTATGGAAATTAATGAAATAGCTGAAGTTTGGTTAGTCTAATGTGGTAAAACAGACAGTAAAAAAAGAATAGAGGTAAAAGAAGAAAGAATGTACAGGATTGGGCAAACTGTTGGCTATAGTAAGGTTAAAGTTCTTACTAAAACTCATTGTAGTTGAATTTTATTTAAATATGGATTTAATTAAAATTCATTTTAACTGAAAGGTCCTTGGTCATTTAATCTTTATTTAAATTTAGCCAACTTTATCATGGATTCAGAGAAACATTGACTTTGAAAAGTCCTTCAAAGCCAGCTATCTAATCCAGTTTCCTCACTTAATATATGAAAAGATAGTATTATTCAGTAATAGATAGGAATGGTATTATTTTAACCCATAATTAAAGAGCATTTGGTAACACCACTGAATCCAAAAGCAATGGTAATAGAGACCAACTAATTTTCAATCATGGAATGGGGTGCCATTGCCTTCTCTGGTTCCAAGAAGTATTGTCTAGTGTAACTAAAAGAAATCTACAATCAGTCAGTCAGTTCAGTCACTCAATCGTGTCTGACTCTTTGCAACCCCATGGACTGCAGCAACAGTTAGAATTGGACATGGAACAACAGACTGGTTCCAAATCGGGAAAGGAGTACATTATGGCTGTATATTGTCACCCCGCTTATTTAACTTATATGCAGAGTACTTCATGAGGAATGCTGGGCTGGATAAAGCATAAGCTGAAATCAAGTTTGCCAGGAGAAATATCAATAACCTCAGATATGCAGATGACATCACCTTTATGGCAGAAAGCAAAGAACTAAAGAGCCTCTTGATGCAAGTGAAAAAGGAGAGTGACAAAGTTGGCTTAAAACTCAGTATTCAGAAAATTAAGATCATGGCATCTCGTCCCATCACTTCACGGCAAATAGATGGGGAAGCAGTGGTAACAGTGACACAATTTATTTTGGGGGGGGGGGGCTCCAAAATCACTGCACATGGTGACTGCAGCCATGAAATGAAAAGATGCTTACTCCTTGGAAGAAAAGTTATGACCAACCTAGACAGCATATTAAAAAGTAGAGACATTACTTTGCCAACAAAGTTCCTTCCAGTCAAAGCTATGTGTTTTCCAGTAGTCATCTATGGATGTGAGAGCTGGACTATAAAGAAAAGAAATCTGCAGTGAATTTAAAATTCAGTTTTCATCATTAACTGCAACCACCTTCCTTTTCAAGTGTTTAATAACTGATTTGCATGTTATATTAAATCATAATATTTATAATGTAAAAAAAAAACTTGGAGAAAATCTAGTCTAGTTGTTCTAAAATGATGTTTTGGAGCTTTGCTGATGTATTCTGTGCTGCTGAGAGGGCAGGACTCCAGCCTTAGTCTAGAACCCAGAGCAGCTTTCCTGTTATCTGTCTTTCATTCAGGCACTTGATGTAGGATTTTCAGATAGAGGTGTTTTTTTGTTGTTGTTGTTTTTTTTTGTTTTTTCTTTTAAGGATACAATTCCTTTTCACAAAAGGAAACCGCACAGTGGTCTGCTGCTGCTGCTGCTAAGTCGCTTCAGTCCTGTCCGACTCTGTGCGACACCGTAGACGGCAGCCCACCAGGCTTCCCCGTCCCTGGGATTCGCCAGGCAAGAACACTGGAGTGGGTTGCCATTTCCTTCTCCAATGCATGAAAGTGAAAAGTGAAAGTGAAGTTGCTCAGTCATGTCCGGCACAGTGGTCTAGTCCAAGACAATTTTACATGAGGGAATTGCACCATTAAGTGAAGTATGAGTAACACCATTTGTTGAAGGTCATAGAGCTGATCATTGGCAGAGCTGGCGCAAGGATTCCTTTTCCCAACCATCGGCCTCCTTCCTGTACTTGGAGGCTGGCAGAGGAGCAGTGGCAGTGAAAGGAGCAAAATAACAAATGGTATCCAAAGGCAGAACATGAATCCCAGATGACTGCCTGAGAAATATAGATATGACTGCAGCTAGAACACACATTGGTTATGTAAATAGATGGGTAGATGCTGTTATAAACACAAAATGTGTGTATGAGTGTCACTGATCATTGTGTGTGCTCTCTCTGAAGATGCAAATCTTCTGACTCAAAGCAAAGAATCCATCTGTGAGTCTTTCATCATACCCATTTTTGCCCTACTGGTCTTCATCAGATATGATTAGATGGTAGCTAATCAGTGCTCTGTTTAATCAGGTCTCCTGATTAATAGTTGCTGTATGTATTTTGCAGATAATTAAATTTCCAAACACTAGAATTCAAGTAAATACCTTTGACATTAAGCCTATACCAAACAAAATATAATTTTTCTTTGTTGAATCAACAGCCCTAATAGTTGATGAGGTTATTACCATGAGCTTCATTATCGTCTTACTGATGAATGGCAAAAGGGTCTATCCACCAAGCTCCTGGAGCTCAGGAATGCCACAGGATAGGCAGATTGCGCGTAATAGAAGAAAAGTGAGAAAAAAATGCCTTTTTCCACATCCTGCATAGAGTTTCCTGTTTCTGTTTATAAATGTTACACATTTACAAATATTCATTTTGGGTAGTAAATAAAGACTGAGGAAGAAGCCTGTTAGCATTCTGGTAGCTACAACAGATGGTGTGAACCGTGAGGGGATGCTTGGAATACAGAAAAATAAATTGTTATTATACATAGCAAAGACTCTGTCTTATACAAATTCTTGGTATAATGTAAATCAATTCTTACAGTACTTTAAAACAACATCTAGTGGAAATTTTAGTTACTAAGAACTGAGAAATAGTATAAAAATTAGGTATTAAGCAAGTAAATTTAAATATTCATTCTGGATGTTAGCAAACTAATAGAATTTGGTAGTCCTCAGTCTTTAAGTATTTTCTCAAGCTAAATTTGAAAAGGCAATATGATTTCCAAAGCAGACAAGTTTTATTAAAATAATAATTTTTATTCAGAGAAACAGAATTTTCCTATCACTTGAATATAAGCTACTAGGAAAGCCTCAAGGCAAAAACATTTTTCAAAACCAGTTTCTCCTACAAGGTAGATAAGATACTAGTAAGAAGAAGGTTCCAAGTTTGATGAAAGAGTCTTATATATAATGATTTTCAAAAATGATAATCAGATTTCTGATGGGATCTTTGTACATTGCAAAATGAGCTTATGCCCTCGGATAAGTGTGTTTGTATGCACATGCATAAGTTCTTCTGTGTGTATGTCTTATTGTGGAGGATAAATTTGTTAAATTTTTTAATCAATGTCCAGGATTATTTATTCATTCAAAAAACATTCACTCTATGTCCACACTGTGTCGTGCTGTATATAGTCATGGTTTTCATTAATCGGTCAGATATCAAAGGGGACTGGATTGCTCTTGTGATTCTGGAGACCTTTGTGTCTCTAAATGTTCTTTTTCATTCACCAGGCATTGCTGTGTGTTAGTTGCTCAGTAGTGTCCGACTCTTTGTGACCCCATGGACCTTGTTCCTCCAGGCTAATCTGTCCGTGAAATTCTCCAGGCAACACTGGAGTGGGTTGTCATTTCCTTCTCCAAGGCATTGCTTTATTTAAATATTTAAAATCAGTGCAAAATTTTAATTATTTTAAAAACAGGTTACCAAGATCAGATAACTTTGTCAGTCATCCTCCAGGTCAAGGGCTGATGGAAATACCAAATCATCCCAACATATAACTCAACTTAAAATTCCATAAATGAAGCTTTATATCTTGCTAATCATTGGCTGGACCATTAGTTTTCAAAAAATTGCTCATATACCTTGTTTAAAAATATTTTTAAAGCATGTCTCTCCAAATGAATTTTAATTTCGAATCTCTAAGTTTTAGCACATTTATTATATTTTAAAAAATATAATTTTTAAGAATTACAAATAAATGTGGTCCTTATATACTCTGCAGAGAATTGGCACTCACAATCAAACATTTCAAAATATGAATGATCGAAGTTTCTCTAAATGATCAGGAATTTCAGATCCTTTCTTTATTATGGGTTTGTGGAGAATGTATTGCTCTTATTAGTATTGCACTATTAACCTTATCCTTTCTAATAGGTGCAAAGGTGGTTAGGATATGGTTATGATGAAAATTAAGAAGAGAAAACAGAACATTCCATAATAATAAAACATTCCAAAATAGTAACCATTCTGAAAGACAAAGTACAAATCATTCAAAAAAATGTGCCTCATTTAAAAATATCCAGGGACAAAATGTCCAAATTCTTTAGGAGTTTAGAACTTATGAACAGTCTTTCAGAACCCATACCACTATCGGGTATAAAATCTTCTGTATTACTGAAAAGGCAATAGATATAAAGAACCGTTCATTAATAGCCAGTGCCGATTTTTCCAAAGATCAGACTCTTTAGTATTCTGAACTAAAATAGATAGCTTAGATAAATACCTTAACGCTAACCAGTACCAAGAACTCTCAAAGTATCTAACAACCTGTGGGAGAGAAAAAGAAATAAACTGGCTTAGACTCTGCCCAATGAGGCAGATTTTGATTCAGCCTTCTCCATCTGCCTTGAGTATGGAGAAAGACTGAGATCACCATACTCATATATGACATCATTGAGCACAGAATAATCCTGCCAATGTAAAGTTAATTTAACAAATGCTCAGAATATGACTAAATCAGGTGAATATCTCATTCTATTAAATAGGCGTGAGGTGGTTGAGATAGAATCTCCTGATAATGCCAAATAGCAGATTGACACCTATGCAAAGAATTATCCACTTCATCCATTGCAAGTATTACATCTGGCTGTCCAATAGAGTAACTAATACTCATATGTGACTATTTAAATTTAAATTGTTGTTTAGTCAGTAAGTTGTGTCTGTCTCTTTTGCAACCCCAGGACTGTAGTCTGCCAGGTTTCTCTGTCTATGGGATTTGCCAGGCAAGCATACTGGAGTGGTTTCTCATTTCCTTCTCCAGGGGATCTTCCTGACCCAGGGATAGAACCCGTGTCTCCTGGATTACAGGTGTATTATTTACTGCTGAGCCACTGTGCTGTGTGTGCTTAGTCCCTCAGTCGTGTCCGACTCTTTGTAAACCCATGGACTCTAGCCTGCCAGGATCTTCTGGCCATGGGGATTCTCTAGACAAGAACACTGGAGTGAATCAACATGCCCTGCTCCAGGGGATCGTCCCAACCCAGGGATCAAACCCAGGTCTCCCGCTTTGCAGGCAGATTCTTTACCTTCTGAGCCACCAATGAAACCGACCGAGCCACTAGGGAAGCCCAAATTTAAATTAATTAAAGTAAATAAATTTTAAGTTCTTCAGTCATCCTGGCATTTCAAGTGTTTAATGTCTTCATATGGCTAGTGGCAATCACATTAAACAGGGCAAATATAGAGTATGTCCATCATGGAAGGAATGTTTCATTCAGATCAGATCAGTGGCTCAGTCGTGTTCGACTCTATGCGACCCCATGAATCCCAGGACGCCAGGCCTCCCTGTCCATCACCAGCTCCCAGAGTTCACTCAGACTCACGTCCATCGAGTCAGTGATGCCATCCAGCCATCTCATCCTCTGTCGTCCCCTTCTTCTCTTGCCCCCAATCCCTCCCAGCATCAGAGTCTTTTCCAGTGAGTCAACTCTTCGCATGAGGTGGCCAAAGTACTGGAGTTTCAGCTTTAGCATCATTCCTTCCAAAGAAATCCCAGGGCTGATCTCCTTCAGAATGGACTGGTTGGATCTCCTTGCAGTCCAAGGGACTCTCAAGAGTCTTCTCCAACACCACAGTTCAAAAGCATCAATTCTTCGGCACTCAGCCTTCTTCACAGTCCAACTCTCACATCCATACATGAGCACAGGAAAAACCATAGCCTTGACTAGACAAAACTTTGTTGGCAAAGTAATGTCTCTGCTTTTGAATATGCTATCTAGGTTGGTCATAACTTTCCTTCCAAGGAGTAAGCATCTTTTAATTTCATGGCTGCAGTCACCATCTGTAGTGGTTTTGGAGCCCAGAAAAATAAAGTCTGACACTGTTTCCACTGTTTCCCCATCTATTTCCCATGAAGTGGTGGGACTGGATGCCATGATCTTTGTTTTCTGAATGTTGAGCTTTAAGCCAACTTCTTCACTCTCCACTTTCACTTTCATCAAGAGGCTTTTGAGTTCCTCTTCACTTTCTGCCATAAGGGTGGTGTCATCTGCATATCTGAGGTTATTGATATTTCTCCTGGCAATCTTGATTCCAGTTTGTGTTTCTTCCAGTCCAGCGTTTCTCATGATGTACTCTGCATAGAAGTTAAATAAGCAGGGTGACAATATACAGCCTTGACGTACTCCTTTTCCTATTTGGAACCAGTCTGTTGTTCCATGTCTAGTTCTAAATGTTTCATTAGGCCATCATTAAACAGGTCAAAACTGGTTTCAAATTTTTTTTATAAGTAGACACATGAGTTTTTTGTAATAAATATTAGAATATTTAAATATTACAATTATAAATGTAATATGAATAATATGAATATTATGACTCATCCCTAATAGAAATGAATAAGCAATTTATTTTAATAGATGGTAGCATCTTTAAAAGCACACGAATATCATTTGATGTGTGAAAAGATGAGATTTTTGTATTAGCCTGTATTTTAATAAATTTCCAAAATTGATATATTTATAAGAAAAGGTCAGGTCTCTAATGTTTAATCTGATCTCATTATGTAGAAATAATTGGTGCTAGGTCATTCATTTAATATTGAGAGATAGTTAACAGGGATAATTGAATAAATAATCATTTTAATCTTGACTTTAAGCTTTAACATCAGTTCAGTTCAGCTCAGTTGTTCAGTTATGTCCTAGACTCCGCGACCCCATGGACTGCAGCACGCCAGACTTCCCTGTTCATCACCAACTCTCGGATTTTACTCAGTCTCATGTCCATTGAGTTGGTGATGTTATCTAACCATCTCATCCTCTGTCGTCCCCTTCTCCTGCCTTCAATCTTTCCCAGCATCAGGGTCTTTTCAAATGAGTCAGTTCTTTGTATCAGGTGGCCAGAGTATTGGAGTTTCAGCTTCAGCATCAGTCTTTCCAATGAATATTCAGGACTGATTTCCTTTAAGATGGACTGGTTGGATCTCCTTGCTGTCCAAGGGACTCTCAAGAGTCTTCTCCAACACCACAATTCAAAGGCATCAGTTCTTCAGTGCTCAGCTTTCTTTATAGTTCAACTCTCCATTCAAAATCCATGCATGACTACTGGAAAAACCATAGCTTTGACTAGATGGACCTTTGTTGGCAAAGTAATGTCTCTGCTTTTTAATATGCTGTCTAGGTTGGTCATAATTTTCTTCCAGGGAGCAAGTGTATTTTCATTTCATGGCTACAATCACAATCTTCAGTTATTTTGGAGCCCAAAAGCATAGTCTGTCACTGTTTCCATTGTTTCCCCATCTGTTTGCCATGAAGTGATGGGACCAGATGCCATGATCTTAGTTCTCTGAATGTTGAGTTCTAAGGCAACTTTTTCACTCTCTTCTTTCACTTTCATCAAGAGGCTCTTTAGTTCTTCTTTTGTTCTTCTGAGGTTATATCAATAAGATGCATGATTATTATACTGTGGTAAAGATGTAAGTGTGTGTATGTATGTGTGTATATTCATGTGTGTCTATGTATCTGTGCATGTTAGGACTTTTTGTTTTAATTAGACTTTATGCTTTACCTATTCATCCACTTTAAGTGCATAGTTTGATGAATTTTGATGTATGATTATATAACCCAGGTTATGAAATATTCCTATCATCCCAATAGTTCTAGTGACCCCATTTGCAGCCCTTCTCTTTTCAACACCAGTTCCTGGAAACCACCCTGATCTGCTTTATATCAATGTAGATTAAACTTGTCTCTTCTGGTTTCATATAAATGGAATTATACAATGTGTATGCGTTCATGTCTGTCTTCTTTCATTCAGCATCATATGTTAAAGAATAATCCACATTGTTTTGTGTATTCATGAGCAATGTCTTTTGAAAGAGTAGTTATTACAGTGTATATGTGATTTGTTAATCATTGGCAGGATGATTGACAGAGGGTTGTTTCCAGTTTTGGGCTTTTATGAATAATTCTGTTATGAACATTTGCACACAGGTTTTTAATTGGAAATATGTTTTTATAACTCTTGGGTAAATAATTAAGAGCAGAATTTCAGGATTACGTGATAAATTTAACTTCAAAGAATATTTCAAGCTAAGTTTAAAAATAAAATAAAATGAAAAACAAATGAAAAACAAACAAAAAAAACGAACTGTACCACTTTCATTTTCAACAGCAATATATAAGACTTCTGTTTGTCTTCTAGTTTTAATTTTCACTTCTCTGATAATAATAGAAGTATCCTTTTAAGTGCTTATGGTTCATTTGCATACCTTCTGTGAAGTACATGTTGAAATTTTATTGGATTGTTTGTCTTATTATTAAGTCATAAATGTTATTTATATATTCTTTACAAATTCTAGATACACATATGTTCATTGCAAAAATATTTTCTCCCAGCTTGTGGTCTATTGGTTCGTTTTCTTAAAAGTGTCTTTCAAAGAACAGAACTGCAGAGTGTGGAGTACTCAGCCTGGGGCCATCTTGCTCCCAGTGGATGCTGGGAGGTAGGGATAGAGACTCAGCTCCTGCTCCAACCCACCAAGGCTGCCCCACTCCACCAAGGTACTAGAGCCTTGCCTGCGTGTGCAGGAGAGGGACGGAAGATCAACTCCATGTTTCACCTTGAAATTACAGTCCTACTGGGGAATTGAAGTGTAACTATGCCCCTGCCCCTGCCCCACTTCCCTAAGAACAAGAGAGAAATGGGCTGCAAAATAAATCTTCCTTTGGACCCCAGTTGGGAGAATGGATACAAATATTTTGTAGGTATTTGGCTGAAATGGGGTAAAGGTATTGCCAACAAGACTTTCTGTTTTTAGACCATGCATTTCCCCATCCTTTGGCTAGAGAAAAGTTTTTTCTTGAAGATTTACCTGTTTCTACTAACAGTTCTGGGTTAGAAGCTTCTGGAAGGCAATATCTGGGCTATATAGAAAACCAAAGAACTCACTGCCTTGCACATCACCAATCCCAAGGTCCCTAGGGAGCACGCCTTGTACTTGTCATGTTAAAGAAACTTCCTAGGCCTGCTGGTTATGCTTCTAAGGGGTTTTAGTTGTAAGGAGGAAGAATGGAGTTAATATTTTTATTTGCTAGAAAAAATATATAAATGTATATTTTAAAAGTCCATTATGAATAGATCAACTAAACAGAAAATTAACAGGGAAACACAAACTTTAAACAATACAATAGACCAGTTAGACCTAATTGATATCTATAGGACATTTCATCCCAAAACAATGAATTTCACCTTTTTCTCAAGCGCACATGGAACCTTCTCCAGGATAGATCACATCCTGGGCCATAAAGCTAGCATTGGTAAATTCAAAAAAATAGAAATCATTCCAAGCATCTTTTCTGACCACAATGCAGTAAGATTAGATCTCAATTACAGGAGAAAAACTATTAAAAAATCCAACATATGGAGGCTGAACAACACGCTGCTGAATAACCAACAAATCACAGAAGAAATCAAAAAAGAAATCAAAATTTGCATAGAAACGAATGAAAATGAAAACACAACAACCCAAAACCTGTGGGACACGGTAAAAGCAGTCCTAAGGGGAAAGTTCATAGCAATACAGGCACACCTTAAGAAAAAAGAAAAAAGTCAAATAAATAACCTAACTCTACACCTAAAGCAACTAGAAAAGGAAGAAATGAAGAACCCCAGGGTTAGTAGAAGGAAAGAAATCTTAAAAATTAGAGCAGAAATAAATGCAAAAGAGACCATAGCAAAAATCAACAAAACCAAAAGCTGATTTTTTGAAAGGATAAATAAAATTGACAAACCATTAGCCAGACTCATCAAGAAACAAAGGGAGAAAAATCAAATCAATAAAATTAGAAATGAAAATAGAGAGATCACAACAGACAACACATAAATACAAAGGATCATAAGAGACTACTATCAACAATTATATGCCAATAAAATGGACAACATGGAAGAAATGGACAAATTCTTAGAAAAATACAACTTTCCAAAACTCGACCAGGAAGAAATAGAAAATCTTAACAGACACATCACAAGCACAGAAATTGAAACTGTAATCAAAAATCTTCCAGCAAACAGAAGCCCAGGTCCAGATGGCTTCACAGCTGAATTCTACCAAAAATTTAGAGAAGAGCTAACACCTATCCTGCTCAAACTCTTCCAGAAAATTGCAGAGGAAGGTAAACTTCCAAACTCATTCTATGAGGCCACCATCACCCTAATACCAAAACCCGACAAAGATCCCACAAAAAAAGAAAACTACAAGCCAATATCACTGATGAACATAGATGCAAAAATCCTTAACAAAATTCTAGCAATCAGAATCCAACAACACATTAAAAAGATCATACACCATGACCAAGTGGGCTTTATCCCAGGGATGCAAGGATTCTTCAATATCTGCAAATCAATCAATGTAATACACCACATTAACAAATTGAAAAATAAAAACCATATGATTATCTCAATAGATGCAGAGAAAGCCTTTGACAAAATTCAACATCCATTTATGATCAAAACTCTCCAGAAAGCAGGAATAGAAGGAACATACCTCAACATAATAAAAGCTATATATGACAAACCCACAGCAAACATTATCCTCAATGGTGAAAAATTGAAAGCATTTCCTCTAAAGTCAGGAACAAGACAAAGGTGCCCACTTTCACCATTACTATTCAACATAGTTTTGGAAGTTTTGGCCACAGCAATCAGAGCAGAAAAAGAAATAAAAGGAATCCAAATTGGAAAAGAAGAAGTAAAACTCTCACTATTTGCAGATGACATGATCCTCTACATAGAAAACCCTAAAGACTCCACCAGAAAATTACTAGAACTAATCAATGACTATATTAAAGTTGCAGGATATAAAATCAACACCCAGAAATCCCTTGCATTCCTATACACTAATAATGAGAAAACAGAAAGAGAAATTAAGGAAACAATTCCATTCACCATTGCAACAGAAAGAATAAAATACTTAGGAATATATCTACCTAAAGAAACTAAAGACCTATATATAGAAAACTATAAAACACTGGTGAAAGAAATCAAAGAGGACACTAACAGATGGAGAAATATACCATGTTCATGGATTGGAAGAATCAATATAGTGAAAATGAGTATACTACCCAAAGCAATTTATAGATTCAATGCAATCCCTATCAAGCTACCAACAGTATTCTTCACAGAGCTAGAACAAATAATTTCACAATTTGTATGGAAATACAAAAAACCTCGAATAGCCAAAGCAATCTTGAGAAAGAAGAATGGAACTGGAGGAATCAACCTACCTGACTTCAGGCTCTACTACAAAGCCACAGTTATCAAGACAGTATGGTACTGGCACAAAGACAGAAATATAGATCAATGGAACAAAATAGAAAGCCCAGAGATAAATCCACACACATATGGACACCTTATCTTTGACAAAGGAGGCAAGAATAGACAATGGATTAAAGACAATCTCTTTAACAAGTGGTGCTGGGAAATCTGGTCAACCACTTGTAAAAGAATGAAACTAGAACACTTTCTAACACCATACACAAAAATAAACTCAAAAGGGATTAAAGATCTAAACGTAAGACCAGAAACTATAAAACTCCTAGAGGAGAACATAGGCAAAACACTCTCTGACATACATCACAGCAGGATCCTCTATGACCCACCTCCCAGAATATTGGAAATAAAAGCAAAAATAAACAAATGGGACCTAATTAACCTTAAAAGCTTCTGCACATCAAAGGAAACTATTAGCAAGGTGAAAAGACAGCCTTCAGAATGGGAGAAAATAATAGCAAATGAAGCAACTGACAAACAACTAATCTCGAGAGTATACAAGCAACTCCTACAGCTCAATTCCAGAAAAATAAATGACCCACTCAAACAATGGGCCAAAGAACTAAATAGACATTTCTCCAAAGAAGACATACAGATGGCTAACAAACACATGAAAAGATGCTCAACATCACTCATTATCAGAGAAATGCAAATCAAAACCACTATGAGGTACCATTTCACACCAGTCAGAATGGCTGTGATCCAAAAGTCTACAAGTAATAAATGCTGGAGAGGGTGTGGAGAAAAGGGAACCCTCTGACACTGTTGGTGGGAATGCAAACTAGTACAGCCACTATAGAGAACAGTGTGGAGATTCCTTAAAAAACTGGAAATAGAACTGCCTTATGATCCAGCAATCCCACTGCTGGGCATACACACTGAGGAAACCAGAAGGGAAAGAGACACGTGTACCCCAATGTTCATCGCAGCACTGTTTATAATAGCCAGGACATGGAAGCAACCTAGATGTCCATCAGCAGATGAATGGATAAGAATGCTGTGGTACATATACACAATGGAGTATTACTCAGCCATTAAAAAGAATACATTTGAATCAGTTCTAATGAGGTGGATGAAACTGGAGCCTATTATACAGAGTGAAGTAAGCCAGAAAGAAAAACACCAATACAGTATACTAACGCATATATATGGAATTTAGAAAGATGGCAACAATAGCCCTGTGTACAAGATAGCAAAAGAGACACTGATGTATAGAACAGTCTTATGGACTCTGTGGGAGAGGGAGAGGGTGGGAAGATTTGGGAGAATGGCATTGAAACATGTAAAATATCATGTATGAAACGAGTTGCCAGTCCAGGTTCGATGCACGATACTGGATGCTTGTGGCTGGTGCACTGGGACGGCCCAGAGGGATGGTGTGGGGAGGGAGGAGGGAGGAGGGTTCAGGATGGGGAACACATGTATACCTGTGGCGGATTCATTTTGATGTTTGGCAAAACTAATACAATTATGTAAAGTTTAAAAATAAAATAAAATTTTTTTAAAAAGTCCATTTATAATAGAATCACAATGTGAAATATGTAAAAACTATCTCATCCAATGACTAACTCTTGTATATAAAAGGTATTTAAGAATTTACCTACCAAACTACAAACTTCACTGAGGGAAATTAAAGAGGATATAAATAAATAAGAAAACAAAGATATTGGTCATGGATTTTAAAACTCAATATTGAAAAATAGAATTTATTCCATAATGCATACATAGATTAGGTGACTCAAATGGTAAAATGTCTGCCTGCAATGCTGGCTGCCCAGGTGTGTTCAATCCCTGGGTTGGGAAGATCCCCTAGAGAAGGGAATGGCTGTCTATTCCAGCATTCTTGTCTGGAGAATTCCAGGGACAAGAGGAGTCTTGTGGACTGTAGTCCATGGGGTCACAAAGAGTTGGACATGACTAAGCAACTAACAGATTAAATGCAATCCCAATCAAATCCCTAGATGGTTTTCTGGATGTCAGGGTGATTATAAATATATATATATATATATATATATATATATATATGGAAATTCAAATAACCTAGAAAAGTCAAGACCATATTGAAAAAGTCAACAAAGGTAGAGGAATTACACTAAAAGATTTCAAGCTTACTAGTAACTAAGGCAGCACAGTATGTTGCCAAGTTGGACATGCATACTAGTGAAATATCCTAGAACAGAGTGGTTTATATTTATGATAAAGCTTACACTTCTTAGTGCTGTAAGAAGGAAATTCTTCATTAAACTACATTTGGATAACTGTCCATCTATATGGGAAAAGTAATAATCTGTCTTCTACCTCACACACTACCAAAAAAGCCAGATATATTGTAAATCCTAATGTGAAATTGACAGAGAAGGCGATGGCACCCCACTCTAGTACTCTTGCCTGGAGAATCCCATGGATGGAGGAGCCTGGTAGGCTACAGTCCATGGGGTTGCTAGGAGTAGGACACAACTGAGTGACTTCACTTTCACTTTCATGCATTAGAGAAGGAAATGGCAACCCACTCCAGAGTTCTTGCCTGGAGAATCCCAGGGACTGGGGGAGCCTGGTGGGCTGCCGTCTATGGGGTTGCACAGATTCGGGCACGACTGATGCGACTTAGCAGCAGCAGCAGCAATATGAAATTGAATCTTTCATAAGAAAGAAAGGGGTAATTTTTTCATGATTTTGAAATACGCAAATATTGTGTTTAGCATATTAAATGCTAATATGCTAAATTATGCTAATAAATACACCTAACCATAGAAGTACATTGAGAACATCTCTTAATCAAAAGACTCCATTGAGAAAGTGAATAATGAAGTCAGTGAGTGGGAAATATATTTGCAACTCATATGTACGACAAAGGAATTGTGTCCAGAATAAAACAAACAGTAAAAGCAACAGATAGTCAAATAAAAAAAGTGCAAAATATCTGAACAAATATTTAAAAAAAAGAATATTCACATGGTCTGTAATGTATGATAAGGGGATCTGATTCATATTACAATACTACAAAGCACCCACCAGAATGAATAAAATTGAAAAAAAAAAGACAATAACCTAGTATTGGGAAAAATATTCAGCAACTGAAACTCATATGTACTTCTGGAAGGAATTTGTCTTATGATTTTGGAAAACTACTTATCATTACCCATGAACATACACATTGTCTGTGATATAATAATTACATCCTGTGGTATATATCCTTCAAACTATGTACATATCTTTATCAAAGCATACATAAAAAGAAAGTTCCTAGAAATACTGTTTTTAATAGCCTAAAATTGTAAACAAGCTACCATATACTTATCCCAATATCCATACAATTAAACACTGCATAGGAATGAATTAACAAACTGTAACAACATAAAACAATATGAATTAATCTTACAAATAGGCTGAGCAGAAGAAACACATGAACATACATACTGGAGATTCCATTTACACAAAATTTCAAAATGAGCAAACTGAGTTATGGTGGTAGATTTCAGGATGGTGTTTTAATGCTGTGCTGGGGAGATTGTGACTGAAAGGAGATGGAAGGGGGCTTATGTTTGTTAGTAATGTTTCATGGGTACAGGAGCAGGTTACATGGCTGTTCTCACTTCTGGTTTGTGTGTGTCTCTATATGTATGCTATACATCAGTACATTTATTTGTGAGAGTGTGTATGTATGAATTAAATCACTTCCCACCATCTACACTGTTAGTATTCTGATTCAAGTGGCGTTTATCCATGGCTTAAACCTTTCAGTAGCTCTACTCCTCACCCCACTGCACACTGGTATCATTGCTTCTACCCAGTCTTTTCTTTAGTCTTGACAGAGCATCAGATTTATCCTTTGGAAACAATTAGATCATATAACTACTCAGCTTAAAGCTCTTCAATAACTCTCCATTCCACTGAGGGAGATAAATTCAGCACCCCCATGTGCTACAAGGCTACTTCTCTGAGCTAATTTCCTTCCAAATTCGTCACTCACACTCTAGTTACAGAGGCTCTTTTGTTATTTCTCAACCACACTTCCTGTGCTCCTGCTTCAAGGCATTTACCCTGGCTGAACTCTCCCTGCTGTTTCTTGTTTCTGTTTATCTGCATAGCTCACTCTCTTATATCCTATAGGTTTCTGCTAAAAAAAACACCTTCTGTAATCAGAAGGAAAGTTGGGCCCATTATTTTTCCAGATATTGGAAAAAGTGCATCATTAAGACAAGGAAGAGAAAGATTTGTTTCCATCTTTATGGGACATGTAATGTAAGATTAAAGTCTTAACAGTTGGAGATTTGGGAACGTTGCTGGAGGAATCAGTTGTTGTTCAGTCATTCAGTTGTGGCCGACTCTTTGTTACCCCATGGAATGAAGCAAGCCAGGCTTCCCTATCCACCATCTCCCAGAGCTTGCTCAAACTCATGTCCATTGAGTGGGTGATGCCATTCAACCATCGTGTCCTCTGTCATCCCTTTTTCCTCCTGCCCTCAGTCTTTTTCAGCATCAGGGTCTTTTCTCATGAGTCAGCTCTGCCCATCAGGTGGCCAAAGTATTTGAGCTTCAGCTTCACCATCAGTCTTCCAATGCATATTCAGTGTTGATTTCCTTCAGGATTGAATGGTTTGATCTCCTTGCTGTCCAAGGGACTCTCAAGAGTCTTCTCCAATACAACAGTTCAAAAGCATCACTACTTCGGCTCTCAGTCTTCTTTATGGTCCAAATCTCATATCCATATGCGACTTCTAGAAAAACTGTAGCTTTGACTAGATGGACCTTTGTAGGCAAAGTAATGTCTGCTTTTTAATATGCTTTCTAGGTTGGTCATAACTTTCCTTCCAAGGAGTAAGTGTCTTTTAATTTCATGGCTGCAAGTCACCATATGCAGTGATTTTTGAGCCCAGGAAAATAAAATCTATCACTGTTTCCATTGTTTCCCCATCTATTTGCCATGAAGTGATGGGACTAGATACCATGATTTTAGTCTTTTGAATGTTGAGTTTTAAGCCAGGTTTTTAACTCTCATTCACCCTCATCAAGAGGCTCTTTAGTTTCTCGTTGCTTTCTCCCATAAGGGTAGTGTCATGTGCATATCTGAGATTATTGATATTTCTCTCTGCGATCTTGATTCCAGCTTGTGTTTCATCCAGCCCAGCATTTCACATGATATACTCTCCATGTAAGTTAAATCAGCAGGATGATGATACACAGCCTTGACGTACTCCTTTCCCAATTTGGAACCAGTCCGTTATTCCATGTCTGGTTCTAATTGTTGCTTCTTGACTTGCATATAGGTTTCTCAGGAGGCAGGTAGGTGGTCTGGTATTCCCATCTATTCAAGAATTTCCCATAGTTTGTTATGATCCACACAGTCAAAGGCTTTAGCTTAGTCATTAAAGCAAAAGTAGATGTTTTTCTGGAATTCCCTTGTGTTTTCTATGATTTAGCTCATGTGAGCAATTTGATCTCTGGTTCCTCTGCCCTTTCTAAAACCAGCTTGAACATCTGAAAGTTCTCAGTTCATGTACTGTTGAGGTCTAGCTTGGAGAATTTTGAGCATTACTTTGCTAGTGTGTGAAATGAGTGCAGCTGTGTGGCAGTTTGAACATTCTATGGCATTCCTTTTCTTTGGGATTGGATAAAAACTGAACTTTTACAGTCCTGTGGCCAGTGCTGAGTTTTCCAAATTTGCTGACATATTGAGTGCAGCACTTTAACAGCATCATCTTTTAGGATTTGAAGTAGCTCAGCTGGAACTTCATCACCTCTACTGGATTTGTTCATAGCAATGATTCCTAATGCTCACTTAACTTCACTTTCCAGAATGTCTGGCTGTAGAAGAGTGATCACACCATTGTGGTTATCTGGGTCATTAAGATCTTTTTTGTAGCCTGTATATTCTAGCCAGCCCTTCTTAATATCTACTTCTGTTAGGTCCATACTGTTTCTGTCCTTTATTGTGCCCATCTTTGCTTGAAATGTTCCCTTGGTATCTCTAATTTTCTTGAAGAGATCTCTAGTCTTTCTCATTTATTGTTTTCCTGTATTTCTTTGCACTGATCACTTAGGAAGGCTTTCTCTTGTATCCTTGCTATTCTTTGGAACTCTGCATTCAGATGGGTCTATCTTTCCTTTTCTCCTTTGCTTTCCACTTCTCGTCTTTGCTCAGCTATTTGTAAGGCTTCCTCAGACAACCGTTTTGCCTTTCTTTTTCTTGGAGATGATTTTGATCACTGCCTCCTATACAATGTTATGAAGCTCTGTCCATAGTTCTTCAGGCACTCTATCAGTTCAAATCCCTTGAATCCATTTGTCACTTCCACTGTATAATCATAAGGGATTTTATTTAGATCATACCTGAAAGGCCTTGTGGTTTCCCCTGCTTTCTTAAATTTAAGTCTGAATTTTGTGATAAGGAGTTCATGATCTAAGCCATGGTCAGCTCCCTGTCTTGTTTTTGCTCACTGTATAGAGCTTCTCCATCTTCGGCTGCAAATAATATAATCAATATGTTTTCAGGGGAGGAATCAGAGATGCCCTCTAGTAAGTGGATGGTTCCTCTTCCCTGAACACTGCTGTTTGGCCAGAAATTTTTACCCCAGATGGATAGTTCCTGGTGGGTGTGTTTAATCTCTGTTCCTGAGAAGAACAAAGAGCTGAAATGAGATAATCCCCAACTCTGAGGCCTTAGACCTTAGCTTCCTGACTACAATAATATTAAATGGGTCACATTTTTTCCCCAAAGAATTTTTTAATAGAAAACAAAGATAAAACACATTTCAATTCTGTAATTGACCAGTACGCCATGTTTCTACAAGATGCATGTTAGTCCATAAGACTAAATAGCAAAAAGCATTGGTTTAGGAGCATTGGTTAGGAGAAATAGAAAAAAAAAAATAATAAAGACCAGATTTTAGGGAAGCCTGGGCAAACATAAAAGCTGACATACATCCCTGAATGTTAGTGCCATCCTTGTTCTTTTCAGATCCTTATTTGTCTTCTTATTCACAACATTCCCACTGGAGTCTTCATACTCTTCTTCAGTATCAGGCTGCCATTGTTACTGATGCCTTCTGCAGTTTCAGCTTGGCCCAAAAGGAGATAGCATCATCAATCTGTGTCACATTAGCAGAGCTGGCAGTGATTCTGAATGCCCAAATACTTCATGGCTTGAGCATGATGCCATTCAGCAAAAGTGCTGCTGGAAAGCCTTGGGACCTCAGTGGGTGTAGTTTTCACAAATTTCTCATTTATAGTTATATTTAGGCCACAAAGCTTATACAACTAGTAAGGGATGAGTTTACAATCCTATCCATGGGGCAGATTTCGGGGTTTGTAAAAGATCTCTTAGCTTCAATTATTTTAAAGGATTTTGTCTTGAACAATCTCAGCCTTACTGTAGCCACTGCCTGTAATGGAAGATGATGATTTAAACCCTGGAAGTATCAATGACAATAAACACTGGATATTTTTAAAATTTTATTTTTGATTGTGCTGGGTTTTCATTGCTGTGTGCGGGCTTTCTCTGGTTGTGGCAAATAGGAGGTATTCTTAGTTGGCATGCGTGGGCTTCTTTTTGTAGTGGCTTCTCTTGTTGCAGAGCACAGGCTCTAGATGCATAGGCTTCTGTGGGTGTAGTGCACCGACTCAGTAGCTGCAGCACACGGGCTTAGTTGCCCCCTGGCATGTGGGACCATCCTGGACCATGGTTGGAGTCCATGTCCCCTACCTTGGCAGGAGGGTTCCTAACCACTGGACCACCAGGGAAGTCCCAACACTGGATCTTTGTTTGTTACCCAGGGGAAAAAGAAAAAAACCCTGCCCTGATACTATATCTAATGCTCATACCTGTTATGTTGATCATCCGATGCTTTTCAGTCTGTGTAATACATGAGCCCTCCCAAGGTCTGTTCCTGATTTTCCTCTACTAAGACTTTAGCTTACTTGGACTAATGATTAGCCTCAATCTCAATTCTTATGTATATCAGCTTCCCTAATTCCAGTCTTTACAACTAGCACCAGATACTGGGTCTGTACTTCGGTAACCCATCTATTTCTGGATGAACCTTCCAGGTCTCTCTTACTTTTTGAGTAGGACTTTAGCATTCCATTCCAGAAGAGAATGAAATCCAAAACAACTCATATGTGGATATAATCTAGTAAAATTGAGTTTGCAGTTAATATTAGGTTGATGCAAAAGAAATTGTGGCTTCAGACTGTGACTTTTAAGTCATTATAACTAGGCTCAAACACATCTTTATTAATCAAAATAGGAACCATTACAGTCAACACATTTTTTACAGTGAGAAATAAGTTTGCTTATTCCTGTAGCATAAAAGTTCATGCATCAGGATTTGATGAACTCTTGGAAAGCAGTTTCTTGATGCTTGACGAAGTGGGTGTTGATTGGAGAGAAGTCAGGTGAATATGGCAGATGAGGTGAAGCTTTGTAGCCCAATTCATTCAACTTTTGAAGCCTTGGTGGTGCAATGCGTGGCTGAGCATTGTCATGAAGAAGAATTGGGTTCTTTCTATTGACCATTACTGGCTACAGGTGTTGCAATTCTTGATACATCTCTGATTTGCTGAGCATATTTCTCAGATGTAATAGTTTCACCAGGATTCAGAAAGCAGTAGTGGATCAAACTGGTAGCAGACCACCAAAAGTGGCCATGACCTTTTTTTGGTGCAACTTTGGCTTTGGGAAATGCTTTGGAGCTGCTTCTTGATTCAGCCACTAGCAGTAGTCACCAGTTATCTTATAAAATCCACTTTTCATTTCATGTCACAATCCAATTGAGAAATGCTTCATTGTTGTGTAGAATAATAGAAGACACTTCAAAATTATGATTTCTTTGATTTTCAGTCAGCTCATGTGGCACACATTTATTGAGCTTTTTCACCTTTCCAATTCAGTTCAAATGCCCAATTACCATACAGTGGTCAATGTTGAGTTCTTGGGCAACTTCTTATGCAGTTGTAAGAGGATCAACTTCAATGATTGTTCTCAATTGGTCATTGTTACCTTTCTGTGCCTAGCCAAAAAGCTCCCCATCTTCAAGGCTCTTGTCTCCTTTGCAAAACTTCTTATATCACCACTGCACTGTTTAACATAACCACATTTATTAAGAATGTATTCCAATATTAAATGGAAATTTTCAAGAATGCAAAACCACAGTTATTTGTGCCAACCTCACATATGGTTTCGTGATATGTGATCAACTAGCCTGTTCAGTCTATTCCTTGAGAGATATGTGGTGCAATCAGAAAAGAGCTAAGAGCAAGCAAAATGCATTTAACTTCATTGTCATTAGCCAGGAATTAGGATAGAGGTATCAAGCTCATTGTCATCTCTAGTAATTACTGGACTCAATTCAGAGTAAATCACACCTTTGTCTAAATAAATATTCTCTGCATCTATTAAGAAGGGATTGTAACAAATTTTTAATTAATTTTCTCTGAAAAAAAAAATAGTTCTGAAAATGTTGTTTGCTATACAGATTCCTGAAATTTGGTGCTTAAATAGAACTCCCTATATACTTTTAAACCATTACATCTTCATAACTTAGTTTCATAGTTCATCACAGAAGAATTGTAACTTATAAACTCACCATTATGGACAATTAGGCATTACAGTTGTTCATTGGATTTTTAGTGAGACACAGCAGACATTAGATTTGAAATATGCCTTAATGTACATTATATTAAAGCACAATAACAGCTTACAAAAATGTAGTTGGTTTTTTTTTTTTTTTAAATTTTATTTTATTTTTAAACTTTACATAACTGTATTAGATTTGCCAAATATCAAAATGAATCCGCCACAGGTATACATGTTTTCCCCATCCTGAACCCTCCTCCCTCCTCCCTCCCCATTCCATCCCTCTGGGTCGTCCCAGTGCACCAGCCCCAAGCATCCAGTATCGTGCATCAAACCTGGACTGGCAACTCATTTCATACATGATATTTTACAACTTGCTAAAATTCATACCTAACACTAATTTCCTGTAAATATTGCAGAAAATCAGTTTATAAAGGTGACCATAATCACAACTGTTCAACTTCCTTAAGAGGATATTAAGGTCTTTTTGGTAGAAGTAATTTCATTTGGTAGAAGTAAATTCATTCTCACTTGCATACATTTGTTTTGCAAAATTGATTAAGATTTTATAACAGAAATGCTTTTTATATAGGCTTGACCAGCTCTAAATGGTCACCCAGGGACAAGGCCCTAAGTACTCATGAGCAAAATCAATAACTTCCCATCTTGTATGATTTGAGATGCTCAGAGAAATCAGTACATACAAATCCCTACCCCACTGACTTTGCCTTAAGAGTGGTAGTTCAGTTACTGCTCATGTATTCAGCTAGAAGCCCTTTGTGTAAGATATAAATGTTGTCTGAGAGGGTATCATTTATTGTTTTTCAACCATCTAATTGTTGTATGGATTAATTAAAAACTTAATAATACCTTAAATGCTTACTCTTAGGAAAGATACATATTGATAAGGATAGAAGGTGTCCAGAGTATAGTGAAACAAGCATCTTTGGGCACTGTAACTATGAGCATTCAGGGGTAACTTCTGAATACCTTTCAGGCAGAAATAACAGAGAGCAGAAAAGATACAGAGGGATGGAAATAAGGACTTAAAAGTAAATTTCCCATGCTTCAATTCTGGGACATGTTTTGGCAATATACAGATGTTGCAGAATCTTTTGAGATGTTTATGATTCATCTTCTACATATGTATATATACAGGTCAGTAATTGTTGACTAGTTTGATGTACATTTACATGATTACATCATATTAAATCTAGCATTTATTCAACCTTTGAACCCATGAAATTGCTAGACTACAGGAGAGATACCAGTTTGCTATTTCACATAATAAACTGACTGGCCAAACTCTCTGTGTAAGAGAGCCTCTTGGTTCAGCTTCTGTATTAGACAGATATTCCTATTGCTTCATGTCAGTTATCACAGATGTTTAAGAGTGCATGGAAATGATCCTTTCTCAATGTTTGTATCTGGATGAAGAAAAATGAGACAATTGAGTCCAAAGTTTGTTGTTAATATCATTTTTAAACTTTTTTCCAACCAAATAATTTTATCCTCTTCATGCTCTGCAGAAGGTTAGAAACAGTCTTTGGGGCAAAAGAAAAGCTAGGAGATGCTGACATATCTGTCTTATCTACAACTCTTTAACTATTGCCAGGACTTCCCAGGAAAAATAATTTCATTAATAGCATTAACGTGGACAAACTGTGCAGCACTCATTCCAGGCCATGTCCTTCTCTGTGCACAGTAAAATCAAAGCAAAGCCATTATGTCACATACAAAGTATGTGTAGTACTGAGGTGCATGAGAGCCAATTTATCCCCTATCAGCATCACAGGAAATCACTAAAGACAGGAGATTTTTGGAAGAGAAGTATGATTCAATAATAATGTTGATCATTCTTATAATTGCACATAAAGTATGATGCTTTTTACTGCTTGAATTGTATCATAGTCAGCTTGAATTGTATCTTAGTCAGAAGGTAAAAGAAGAATCTTTCCTATTTTCTGTTCTTGAAGACAGACTTTACTTTCTGCAAAGCAGGAAGTGGAGAATAGGATGTTCTGAATCACTGGAAAAGAATGGATCACTCTGAAAAAAACTTATAATTCACAGACAGTTTCTGAAGAACCCTTGTGTTCTACTGTTGTTTACAAAATTAAAATAAAATAAAAATTAAGCTTAAAATGTACTCTGCTCAGCCTTCATGTGCAGTTCTCAGAATCAGTGGGAATTCTCTTTCATGGTCGGGCCCTAAATCAATAGAGACAATGGTATTCATAAAAAAAGGATGACAAAAAGCTGTCAGCTGTACAAGCAAAACACCATCCAGTGAAGCTGCCAGCTATCTGCCAATGAATATTTATTTAGAAAATACCCTCTGGGAATCCTTATTAAGTGTGTGTAATTCTCAGGATGCTGTAGCCTCATAGACACTGTCACTTGTACTCAAAACCCGATCTCATAAATTGTACTACTCCATTTTGACAAGAAGTCATCAGCCAAGTTGCATTAGTCTGCCCATAAATACAGGTCCACTATCTGCTCATTTGCCTTTCTTTATAAGGCACTCCTCTTAAGGTTGCTTAACAAAGTTGTACCAAATGTTATTGTTATATTTTTATTTTTTATTTTCTTATTTATGTTTTCCTTTAAGGAGTTCACATTTGGTACTCAACTAATGTCTTAATAATCATATTAGATATAGTTGTTAAACTCATTTTATATGGGAGGAGGATGAACAATGACTGAATGATTTCCCCAAATTCACACAGATTGTTAAGTATGACTCTGAATATATAACTAAGGATCATTTGATGTAAACAACTATGCTTTGCTGCCTCATTAGTTCTGACCCATGATGGCTCAAAGATGAGCAAATAGTTGAATGTCAGTGTAGTATATTCTAAGATCCTTATTGAATGTGAATGTTACTTATTCACCTAACAGATGCAAAAGATATGTCTAACAGATTCAACCTGAAAAGGAGTAAGCATTGTGCTTCTTGGGGATGAAGTTGCAATGGGTTTTCCAATAAGGACACCAATTAATATATTCACAAAAACTCTTCAAAATGAAAAAATACAAATGAATAAGTTTCTAATCAGGTATGTAAGAAGCTTGAAAGTCACCACTCCATCCTAACAGTAAGTAAAAACTGAACAGACCTCAGCAATTCTTCTTAGCTGTTTCACAGAATTCACAGAGCAAACTGCTGCCCCCTGAATTGGAGAAACCCACAGATGAATATGGAGAGTCACATCTTACTCACAGAAACCTCTGAGCAAGAACCAGTGTTAGGGTTAGGGAACCTGAACTGTAGTTAATGAATTCCTGGAGGCTTAGTATGGCTATCTCTGAGATGTGAAAACTCCAGGTAGAGCCTGTCCAGGGAATCCCAACAACTTTCTTAGTTTTACATAAAAGATCTTTCCTAGAACTTCACAGGGAATATGGAAGTATCCCCTTATACTCTTGGCAGGAAGGGAACAGAAAAGACACATCTTTAACTATGTCTGAACAGTTTGTTCTTCTTAACAAGGTCTGCTCTCTCAGGAGCAGTTATTTAACCAGAGCCTGACTTGCTAGCATATTATCAGAGCCTCCCTATCATCAGATCAGATCAGATCAGATCAGTCGCTCAGTCATGTCCGACTCTTTGCGACCCCATGAATCGCAGCACGCCAGGCCTCCCTGTCCATCACCAACTCCTGGAGTTCACCCAGACTCACGTCCATCGAGTCAGTGATGCCATCCAGCCATCTCATCATCTGTCGTCCCCTTCTCCTCCTGCCCCCAATCCCTCCCAGCAGCAGAGTCTTTTCCAATGAGTCAATCTTCGCATGAAGCGGCCAAAGTACTGGAGTTTCAGCTTTAGCATCATTCCTTCCGAAGAAATCCCAGGGCTGATCTCCTTCAGAATGGACCGGTTGGATCTCCTTGCAGTCCAAGGGCCTCTCAAGAGTCTTCTCCAACACCACAGTTCAAAAGCATCAATTCTTCAGTGCTCAGCCTTCTTCACAGTCCAACTCTCACATCTATACATGACCACAGGAAAAACCATAGCCTTGACTAGACGGACTTTTGTTGGCAAAGTAATGTCTCTGCTTTTGAATATGCTATCTAGGTTGGTCATAATTTTCCTTCCAACGAGTAAGCGTCTTTTAATTTCATGGCTGCAATCACCATCTGTAGTGATTTTGGAGCCCAGAAAAATAAAGTCTGACACTGTTTCCACTGTTTCCCCATCTATTTGCCAGGAAGTGATGGGACCAGATGCCATAATCTTCGTTTTCTGAATGTTGAGCTTTAAGCCAACTTTTTCACTCTCCTCTTTCACTTTCATCAAGAGGCTTTTTAGTTCCTCTTCACTTTCTGCCATAAGGGTGGTGTCATCTGCATATCTGAGGTTATTGAGATTTCTCTCTGCAATCTTGATTCCAGCTTGTGTTTCTTTCAGTCCAGCGTTTCTCATGATGTACTCTGCATATAAGTTAAATAAACAGGGTGACAATATACAGCCTTGACGAACTCCTTTTCCTATTTGGAACCAGTCTGTTGTTCCATGTCCAGTTCTAACTGTTGCTTCCTGACCTGCATACGGATTTCTCAAGAGGCAGATCAGGTGGTCTGGTATTCTCATCTCTTTCAGAATTTTCCACAGTTTATTGTGATCCACACAGTCAAAGGCTTTGGCATAGTCAATAAAGCAGAAATAGATGTTTTTCTGGAACTCTCTTGCTTTTTCCATGATCCAGCAGATGTTGGCAATTTTATCTCTGGTTCCTCTGCCTTTTCTAAAACCAGCTTGAACATCAGGAAGTTCACAGTTCACATATTGCTGAAGCCTGGCTTGGAGAATTTTGAGCATTACTTTACTAGCGTGTGAGATGAGTGCAATTGTGCGGTAGTTTGAGCATTCTTTGGCATTGCCTTTCTTTGGGATTGGAATGAAAACTGACCTTTTGCAGTCCTGTGGGCACTGCTGAGTTTTCCAAATTTGCTGGCATATTGAGTGCAGCACTTTCATAGCATCATCTTTCAGAATTTGGAATAGCTCAACTGGAATTCCATCACCTCCACTAGCTTTGTTCGTAGTGATGCTTTCTAAGGCCCACTATCATAGGGGAAGGTAAATACTCAACTCCAACTGGTTCCAGCTTTCCTATTCACCTAAGGGGAGAAGACCAATAGGTCCCTTTCAAGTTCACAGCTCAGAAGCAGAAGACTAACAATACTAGAGCCTATTTACTGTGGTTCCTTTTACTCAGGACATTCTCCCTGGCTGTCAAGAAAAAATTACAAGACACACTTAATGGCAAAAAAATACAGTTTGAAGAGACAAAGGAAGTATCTGAACCAGACTCAGATACGGCAAGAATGTTGGAATTATCAGACTAAAATTTAAGGTAACTATGACTCATATTGGAGAAGGCAATTGCACCCCACTCCAGTACTCTTGCCTGGAAAATCCCATGGACGGAGGAGCCTGGTAGGCTGCAGTCCATGGGGTCACGAAGAGTCGGACACGACTGAGCAACTTCACTTTCACTTTTCACTTTCATGCATTGGAGAAGGAAATGGCAACCCACCCCAGTGTTCTTGCCTGGAGAATTCCAGGGACAGGAGAGCCTGGAGGGCTGCTGTCTATGGGGTCGCACAGAGTCAGACACGACAGAAGTGACTTAGCAGCAGCAGCAGCGTTACTCATATGCTAAGAGCTCTAATGGATAAAGTCAACAGCATGCAATAACAGATGGGCAATGTACGAAAAAGATGGAAATTTTAAGAAAGAACCAAAAAGAAATGCTAGAGACAGAAACACTTTCAGAAAAATGAAAAAAAAAAAAAAAAAAAAGATTTTTTTGGGCCTCTTAGACTGGAAGTAGCTGAAGAAAGAATGGCTGAGCTTGATGGCATCTCAATAGGTAAAACTGGAAAGGAAACAGGGGAAAAACTGAAAAGAGAACAGAATATCCAAGAACTGTGGGACTGCTACAAAAGATGTAACCTACATGTAAGGAGAATACCAGAGAAGAAAGAAAAGAACAGAAGTAATATTTGAAAAATCAATAACTGAGTACAGGTATTCCTGCTTTTTGAAAGTTTGCTTTATGTCACTTCACTTTTGTAGAAGATCTACACTATTTTCTGCTTTAATTAGCTGAAGGAAATACAAAAAGGACTTTCACTTTTATTTAAAAAGGGGAAAAGTAAAAGTAGCATTCAGCATTTGTTCTGCAGCAAGCCATTATGTATAGAGTCAGCACACACTGGAGCAGAGAGAACAACACTGAAAATCTCCTCCCCCAGGAACTATATTCAGCATCTCAGCATCAAGCCACCATAGCTTTGAAGTGTGTCTGTGAGCATCTGTGCTTTATGACAACTTGTATTGTGCATCCGTTAGCAGATCTGGCCTAAGGTAATTGCATCTTCATTTTACACGATTTCAACTAACAAGAGATTTCATAAGAATGCTCTGCTTTCAGATAGCAGGGAAAACCTATATTTCCCAAATTAATGTCAAGCACCAAAATATAGATTCAGGAAGCCCACAGAAGACCACACAGGATGAATACCAATAAAGCAAGAAACAAAACCCCACTATACCTTGACATATATTTTTTCCAGATGACAGAAAGTGAAGGTTAAAGGAAAAAACCCTGAAGGACATCAGGGGAAAATAGAATAAAGAAGATAAAGATCACATCCAACTTCTCAGAAACCATAATATAGCAAGAGAGTGAAGGGAAATATTTAAAGTGTTGTGAGAAGAAGAAAAAAAAAATCTACCAATCTGAAATTATCTACCCTGTGAAATTGTCTTCCAAAAGTGAAGATTTTCCCAGACAAGCAAAAATTGAGGGAGTTTGTTGCCAATAGACCTGCCTTGCCAGAAACATCAAGGAAGAACTTTAACAGAAGGAAAAGTATATGGGTCAGAAATGTAGATCTTCATAAAAAAAGGAAGAATATCAAAGACAAAATAAGTTGACTTAAAAATATAAAATCTTTATTTTTAAAAATTTGATTGATTTAACAAGTAACAGTTAAGGCTATGGAGAACAAGCATCAAAGGAAATGAAATTGAAAATGAATAGAAAAGAACAGAGAGGTTAAAGATGGTTCAGGATGGGGAACCATGCACCCGTGGTGGATGCATATTGGTGTATGGCAAAACCAATACAATATTGTAAAGTAAATAATAATAATAATAAAGGAAAAAAAGATTACATTAATAATAATTGAGTCACTAAATGACAGCCTGTTACACATAATAGGTATCCCAATAGAAGAAAACTAAAGTAAAAGAAAAAATATTCAAAGATACAATGAGATAAAATGTTTCTAATCCCAGACACAGATGATTGAAAGAATGCAGCATGTTCAAAGAAAAAAAGTGATACTGTCAAATTAAACCAAGTTATAAATTAATAAAGATAGGGGGTTTCAGAGATTACAAAAAAACAACTTTGGACAGTTAAACAAAGATATTAAATCACCTAAGGGGTATTAAATCCCCTCACACTTATCAAATACCACAAACATTGGTACAACATGAAGTCTAAACTCTGGACAAAATGCATTAACAAACAGGTTATAAAAATTGTGATAGTAAATTTTTATTATAATTTAATTATGGATATTGATGATTATCATTACTGTAGTGACCATCTTTTGTAAATTTTGAATTGATAGCTCTTATTGCATTCTTTTATCATTCTTAGGGATCAGGAATATTTTGATAATTTTTCCAGAATCTTGAATGTGCCCAGGACCAGAGTCCAGACCAGAGTGGTCTGTTGTTGAGCAGTGTGCAGGCTAAAACAAAATAGTTGCCAGTAAATTAAATATCCTACTTCATTGTGTTTTAATTACCTTATCAAAATATTTTTCATACATACAAATAATTTTAGATATGATTTTGCATTGTGAGCTCCATGAGAGCAAAGCCAGTTTAATCTCTCCCTCTCCAATGATTAACCCAGTATCCAATGGGTAGGAAAGAAATGTTAAAAGTATAATAACTGACAAATAACAAATTTTATTCATAGTTTAATACATTGTGAGCCAGGAAGACTTAGAAGATCAGATGCCCACAGATCTTTTACTTGCTGTTATCAGTTTCACCTAGTGTGATGTGTGTGTATGGATGTTCAGTCAAGCTCAGTTGTGTCCGACTCTTTGTGACCTCAGGGACTGGCCATGGAATTTTCTAGGCAAGAATACTGGAGCAGGTTGCCATTTCCTATTCTAGGGGATCTTCCCAAATCAGGTATCAAACCCGCATCTCTTGCATCTCATGCATTGGCAGGTGAATTCTTTACCACTGCACCACCTGGGAAGCTTCTACTATGATGCCAGGCACCTAAAAGGAGCTTGTTCAAATATGAACAAATAACTAAAAGGAATAAGAACTGACATTGATGCGTGCATTTCAGTTCTCAGTTTTCGAAATGGGTAATGTACCATTGATGCTTTTAAGTAAAGGCTGACTTTCTAATTAACTCAAGTTTGGAAATACCTCTAATTAATAGTTAAAGTGGAATTTACATTAAACCCATAAATAAAATTTTTTTGATATTCCTCTATATCCTTTGAAACCAAAGTGTTTGGTGGAGATATTCTCATCCATTGTCTGTTTAATAGTTTTGTATTGTGTTTATCCCTTGACCTGGCCCCAAGGTCATCCCATGATTGAGCCTCTCTGTTTACCTTTCTGGCTTCTCTTACTTTCCCACATTCACCTTTCATCCTTGCAACTGTGGATCTCTCTAGCTGGAAATAAAATAAAGCAATTATTTGTTGAATGAGTGAACGGATGAGTTGGCTACAAAGAATTCGATTCTCCGTTTAAAAAATGAAGTTGACCGTTCTTTAGGTTTTTGTAACCCTTACCTCTCGAGTTTTGCTTCCTATTTCATTGTGCATGAACCAACTTCGAACTTATTTTCTTTTAAGGTTAATATTACAGACCCCAATTCTAGCATATTATATCATCATGCAATTAACTTTTTTCTTCACAGCCCTACAATATAAGTAAGTTATATTTTAATGCATTTATCAGGAAATATAAGAGAAAAAGAACACTGTCTGACTGCGCATCTGTGTGGAATGGAAGGGGTCTTTTGGGATTATGACTGATGAACTCTGTCTGGGATGCTGCTTTGCTCTCATTGCAAAGGAAGTGCAACTTTCTTCAGTGTTTTTAGAGCAGGGACGTATGAATAATTAGAGCACCAAAATTCTGAAACAGAAACATTTTGACTTACACCTCCCATTTAGGAGAAGAAATAAGTTGATTTTGCAAAGAAACAAATGCATTTTGGGACATTTATTGAGATAAACACCTTTAATTAAAGCTTGAAATAAAGAATACTCTCTTAGTTGCCATAAACTAAAAGCAGATTGTCTTAATTTTGTTGTGATAACATCCTAAGCAAGTGCCAATCCGACAAAAGTGACCTCAGATATAATACAGTGAGCGTGCTTTTGCTTGCTTCACTTTTAATTGCTAAGAAAAAAAGATAGTGTGCACTGCTGTTGTTTAGTCACTAAGTCATGTCCAAGTCTTTTGTGACCCCTTGGACTCCTTTGTTTAGGAAGTTTCCAGGCAAGAATACTAGAGTGGGTCGCTATTTCCTTCTTCAGGAGATCTTCCCGACCTAGGGATCTAACCCACGTCTCCTACTTTGGCAGGTGTATTCTTTTAACACTGAGCCATCAGGGCAGCCCAGTAATGTCTAATATTGTTGTTGTTCAGTCTTTAAGTTGTGTCCAATTCTTTGGGACCCCATGAACTGCAGCATGCCAGGCTTCCCCTGTCCTTCGCTATCTCCCTGAGTTTGCTCAGACTCATGTCCATTGGGTCAGTGATGCCATCCAACCATCTCATCCTCTGTCACCCCCTTCTCTTGCTCTCAATCTTTCCCAGCATCAGAGTCTTTTCCAAAGAGTCAGCTTTTCTTTGATATCAGGTGACCAAAGTATTGGAGCTTCAGCATCAGTCCTTCCAATGAATATTCAGGGTTGATTTCCTTTAGGATTGAATCATTTGATCCTTGCCGTCCCAGGGACTCTCAAGAGTCTTCTCCAGCACCAGAGTTCAAAAGTATCAGTCTTCTTAATGCACACATGGTATAATGAGTAAATTGTGTAGTATTTTTCCAATTTGAGATACCTACTGAATAAATGGATGAAAGCACTCTGTGCAGTTAGAATTTTAAGTCACCTATCACAGAGTATTGATAAATTTACCTGATATCCCTTGGAAAGCATTTTAATAAAGAGAAGAAGGAATATGGATGTTGGTTGCCTTACAGATAAAAAAGAAAAAGAAGCATTGTTTATAAATGGAAGACAGTTCAGGAAAACAACATTATGCATAGTGAGAAGACTTTGCCTTCTTCAGTTTTACAAAGGTCCAGTCCAATCTGAAGCTAATTGTTAGGTTTCAGGAGTTGGCTTATTCTTAGAAGGAAGTGTTTTGTTTTAATTGAATGGGCCTAGTACTCATTTTGCATTTAGAACAGATTTCTAAATTAATTTTTTCACTCCCTCTTGTCATATGAAAGCATCTAAGGTAACACAATTTCCTACAATTTAAAAACAAATGGCTTCAATTCAACTGCCCTATATTTTATGCCTTTTAAAAAATTAACTGCTATCACAGCTCAATGTGCCAAGTGTCACCCTTAATCAAATTTCTCAGTGCCCAAGAAAATGAATGTAATTGCTTCCTCTCTGTGATATATTGTACATAATTGGCTTCCTATCTCAAAGCAGCTCGGAAATATTCACAAATATGAAAGAAGTTTGCATTTGCATTTAGATCACAGGCTGAAATGTATATTTTCACTGTAAGTTGTGACAAAAGCAAAAATGAAAGTTTAGGTTGATATAAGGAAAGTGACAAAAACAAACAGAAAACTTCATCAATACTTTTGAACAGTTTTCTTTTTTTTTTTTTTAATTCTTCATTTTCTTTATTGGAATATAATTGTCTTACAATGCTGTGTTAGTTTCTGGTGTACAACAGTGTGAACCAGCTATGTGTACACATATATATCACATATATATCCCTTCTCTTTTGAGCTTCCCTCCCACCTCCCCATCCCACCCCTGTAGGTCATCACAGACACTGAGCTGAGCCCCCTGTGCTATACAGAAGCTCCCTGCTAGCTAGCTATTTTATACGTTGTGCATGTGTTAATCGTTCAGTTGTGTCCGATTCTTTGCGTGTCTATGGACTATAGCCCACCAGGCTTCTCTGCTCATGGAATTCTCTAGGCAAGAATACTGAGGTGGGTTGCCATGCCCTTCTCCAATTTTATACATGGTTGTGTATATAACTAAAGACTTCCCAGGTGGCACTAGTGGCAAAGAACCTGTCTGCTATTGCAGGAGACATAAGAGATGTAGGTTCTATCCCTGGATTGGAAAGGCCCTCTGGAGGAGGGCATGACAACCCACTCCAGTATTCTTGCCTGGAGAATCCCATGGACAGAGGAGTCTGGTGGGCTACAGTCCATAGGCTCGCACAGAGTTGGACATGACTGAAGTGACTTAGCACATGGCACCTGGTGTATATATGGGTTTCCCTGGTGGTGCCAGTGGTAAAGAATCCACCTGCCAGTGCAGAAGACACAAGACACAAGTTTGATCCCTGGATCAGGAAGATCCCCTGGTATAGGAAATGGCAGCCCATTCCAGTATTCTTAGTTGGAAAATTTCATGGACAGAGGAGCCTGGCCATGAGGTTGCAAATAGCTGGACATGACTGAGCACGAGCACACAGAGTGTATATATGTCAGAGCTACTGTTTCAGTTCATCCCCGCTCCTTCTCTTCTGTGTCCACAAGTCGGTTTTTATTGACTCTGCCTCTATTCTTGTCCTGCGAAGAGGTTCATCAGTACCATTTTTCTAGATTTCATATGTATGTGTTAATATACGATATTTGTTTTTCTCTTTCTAACTTCACTTTCATAACAGGCTCTAGGTTCATTACCTCGTTAGAAACTATTCAATTTTGTTCCTTTTATGGTTGACTAATTATCCACTGTATATGTTTGCTATGTCTTCTTTATTCATTTATCTGTAGATGGACATCTAAGTTACTTCCACATGTTGGCTATTGTAAATAGTGCTGCAGTAAACATTGGGGTATTTGTGTCTGTGTGAGTTATGGTTTTCTCAGGATATATTGACTGTGTGGATCACAATAAACTGTGGAAAATTCTGAAAGAGATGGGAATACCAGACCACCTGACCTGCTTCTTGAGAAATGTGTATGCAGGTCAGGAAGCAAGCAGTTAGAACTGGACATGGAACAACAGACTGGTTCCAAGTAGGAAAAGGAGTACATCAAGGCTGTATATTGTCACCCTGTTTATTTAACTTATATGCAGAGTACATCATGAGAAACGCTGGGCTGGAAGAAGCACAAGCTGGAATCAAGATTGCTGGGAGAAATCTCAATAACCTCAGATATGCAGATGACACCACCCTTATGGCAGAAAGTGAAGAGGAACTCAAAAGCCTCTTGGATGAAAGTGAAAGAGGAGAGTGAAAAAGTTGGCTTAAAGCTCAACATTCAGAAAACGAAGATCATGGCATCTGGTCCCATCACTTCATGGGAAATAGATGGGGAAACAGTGGAAACAGTGTCAGACTTTATTTTTCTGGGCTCCAAAATCACTGCAGATGGTGACTGCAGCCATGAAATTAAAAGACAGCTTACTCCTTGGAAGGAAAGTTATGACCAACCTAGATAGCATATTGAAAAGCAGAGATATTACTTTGCCAACAAAGGTCCGTCTAGTCAAGGCTATGGTTTTTCAAGTGGTCATGTATAGATGTGAGAGTTGGACTGTGAAGAAGGCTGAGCACCGAAGAATTGATGCTTTTGAACTGTGGTGTTAGAGAAGACTCTTGAGAGGCCCTTGGACTGCAAGGAGATCCATCCAGTCCGTTCTGAAGGAGATCAGGCCCTGGGATTTCTTTGGAAGGAATGATGCTAAAGCTGAAACTCCAGTACTTTGGCTACCTCATGTGAAGAGTTGAGTCATTGGAAAAGACTCTGATGCTGGGAGGGATTGGGGGCAGGAGGAGAAGGGGACGACAGATGATGAGATGGCTGGATGGCATCACTGACTCGATGGACGTGAGTCTGGGTGAACTCCAGGAGTTGGTGATGGACAGGGAGGCCTGGCGTGCTGTGATTCATGGGGTCACAAAGAGTCAGACATGACTGAGCAACTGAACTGAGCTCAACTGAACTGATGCTCAGTAATGGAATTGCTGAGTGGTATGGTAATTCTTTGTTTAGTTTAGTTTTTTTTTTTTTTTTAAGAAAACTCCCTTCCTGTTTTTGATAATTACACTGCAGTTATGTGAAAGAATATATTAGTTTATAGGAAGACATACTGAAGTATTTAAATGTTGGGTCATCATGCCTGCAGCTTACTCTCAAAAGGTTCAGAAAAAATGAGATTTACATAATAGACAATAATAGAGAGAAGGATATGACAAACATTTTAAAATGTTAACATTTGAGAAATCTAAGTGAAGAGAATTCTTAGTAATCTTGCAACTTTCTATAAGTCTGATCTCAAAAAGTTTTGATAAAACTAAACTCAAGTAATAGCCTAAAGCATATTTTTTAGTATTTTATTTGAAGCATATGGGACCAGTCACCTTCATTAATTATCCTAGCCAAAAATAAGCTTTATAACATTGTTGCTACTGTTTTCTACATCTAAATCAGAGTTAATAACTAATATTTACATAAAATTTTATAAGCTCTAAAAAGTATAAACTAAAAAATAGCAATTAAAAATTTTAAATTAAAGCTAAATAAATAAATCCACAAATAAACTTCTGCTGTTAATTATGTTAAAAGAAATCAAGGTACTAACAGGCTAATCTTTGATCACTAAACGTATATGGATGTGGGTGATTGTGTGTGTCTCTGTGTTGAGGGTAATAGATGCAGAGGCTTTCTAAGTAAACTGTAGTGTTTATCTTCTCTTTCTGAGCTTTTGTTCTTTAAGACTTCAACAATATCTCTTAGCACCATGGTGATATCATTGAGGTTTTATCCAATATCCAGCAACCTCAAAATAGATGACTATCAAAATTGCATAAATTAAAATCAGAACATAAAAAAAAAAGAGAGAAGCCTAAACTGTGTGTGAGAAAAGGAGATTACAAAATTTGATCAGCACAGTATTTGCTAAATAACATGACCAGATATAGAACACCATAGGAGAAATGTACACTAAAGAAGGTATAACTCCAGATTTCTGTCAATTAACTGATGCAGAGTTGGGATGGATGGTGGGGGGAGGAGGGGTGAGAGTTCTTCAATTCTAATTGAAGCCATTCTCAAGTAGCCAAAATATATCTACACTTCTAATTTTCATGGAGAAAATCATACAATTTACATACTACTCCATGCTCCAAATATACAGTCTCTTCTCAATTCCTGTGCTCATAGAAATGTGACTCTTCTCTGATTTATGCTTGGACTTGAGATGACTAAAGCAGGAGAAGAACTTTGCTTGTCTTCAATGCAGAAAATATATGGCAGTATATGAAAAAAAATACATAGCTTATGATATGGGGATAGAAAGAAAGGTAGTCTTTATAGTCACAAAAATCTAAATTATAGAAGAAGCAGCATGAATCAGGTGTCCTAATGGGTGCTGCACACTGCCATCTGTATCTTCCTTCCAAGACTGAAGGACTTATTCCCTAGATGTTGGATGATAGATCTCAGAGATCAGTCCTCTCAGCTAATTGTCCTCTGCTGAGAGGTTACCTCTCCCAAAGAAAAGTACTCTTCCTGGAGTCATCACTGGTTGAATGTTGAATGTAAATGTCTAGCCTCCTTGCCCTGCCGTGGGGCAACTCTAATGGGCCAGTCCAGCTTCAAAGGACCCGTGGATTCAGCTGAGGGCTTGTTGTGACTGCACTATGGCCCAGTTTCTACTCTGTCCATTTTCACTCTCTTCATTTCTATGCAGATATATTGTAATATTTTTAGAACCACTCATCAATTAACTTCTTACATACTAATATCTGTTTTCCTGGAAATGCAAACTGCAGCAATTGTATTGAAAGTGGTTAAGGAAACAGAGTCTAAGATGTAATTTTGGGTCTGGGTCATACAGTGCTTATCTAGCAATGAGGACCCCTTCTTGGCAATAAATGGAGTACTGATATATTGTGATATATTGCTATACCAGATAGTGGTGTAGCCTTAAACTTATCATTAGTTGTAAACTCAGATGATCTCTGAATGGAGGGAAATACACTGATTAATAAAGTGTCTCAGGTGGTTGAAAAACAATGTAAGATAGTCAAAGAGGGGCTGAACCTGCTAAGAGGGGAATGGGACTAGATGCTGAAGGACCTACAGGACTCAACCTACTTGCAAGGGCAGGAATCATGAGAGTGTGTATGGAACTGGATTCTGATGGTGCTGAAGCAAGAGGGCAGGAAGAAGATAAAGTTAGATGAGGGAGAGTTTATCAAGATGGAAGCACTCTCCTGAGCTCTGAATTTAACATCCTGACCTAGATTCTAGAAGACATTACAAACTTGCTGTCAGAATAACTCCTGAAAGCTTGAAGAAACTGATGACCACACCAAGTGAAGAAATGCCAGAACTGCCGTAACAGGCAATGGGAAAAAAAAAGACCAACCTCTGACTTTTCTGCTTTTGGTTGCATAAGTACACAAAGATATCATGAATTCTGGAAAGACAATTGGGAGATACCTTAATTCAACCTCCTCCCAAATGTAGGTGTTGGATATACATCACAGACCGCCGTTACTGAGAATCCACTCAACAGTAGAGTAAGAAAGTACTATTAATACTGAAATATGTAAGTTATGGTGAAATAAAACCACCTCAGTCTTAAAAATGATGCTTCTTTGGTACTTAGAGTATATATTAAGAACCCTTTGGTAAATCAAAAAACTAATCGATCTTCTACTTAAATCAAAATTTACCATTAATACACACACACACAGACACACACACACTCACACACACACATTAAGAGGGTACTTCTTTGGAGGTTAAACCAGTTATTCTTCTGGAAAAAATAATATAATGTTCTTGTGGCAAATTGCTTTTTTTTTCCTTATAGTTTTCCAGCCAGAAAGTAACTCGTGTCACTCTCTTCTTGCTGGCAAGATTACAGTGAATACAAATAGAGCTGAGGATTCTCTATTTCCTCCATACATTCATATATCTTATCTTTGTGACATTTTGGGACCCTTCAGTAAGAGCTTTGAATGTGAAAGTGGAGGTGATGATTGAAGGGCCAGAGTACAATGATAGTTCCAGGCATAAAAGAAAACTGGAGTGTAAGATGATAAGGGATTCAGGGAGACTCATCTCTCCCCTCTAACAGCTTACTGCACAGAAATATAATCAATCATCAGAATCGTTGGCCTTGGGTCAGAGAGAACTTTGTTCAGGCCAAAGGCTGGAGAAATCTTGTGAGCCACCAGACCTGACTGGGCTTAAACTAGCCTAATTCACGGCCAACAATTGCATGCACACACACACACAGGAGTGCACACACTCCCATCACATCTCTATAACTATAGGAAGATGAATGGTTACTACTCAGAGTAAAGAATTATCTCCCTTCCTTTGTCAAAGACCTGATATATTAGAGTCTTCATCTTTATTTTCTTCAATATATTTAAATTTCCTCTTTCAGAAAGTTTGAACTTCTACCCGAAATAAATAATTATCATTTAGTCTTAATGAGATAGATACATGCTTAGTTTTCTAAATAAAATCCCTTGCTTATTGATATTAAAATAATTTGTAAATATTGAGATTAATAATTAAGCATTTCCAAATCTAGAGCTGAAGGAAATTGAAGAGGACTGGATCACAGTGAGAGTTCACTGACATTTGGTGGTCTGGTGATCAAATGTTTTAGTTTTGTCACCTGAACTCAGAATTTTTCACTTATCTTTTGAATTAACCTTCTCCTAAAGCCCTTCAATGGCAACCCACTCCAGTACTCTTGCCTGCCAAATCCCATGGATGGAAGAGCCTGGTAGGCTGCATTCTATGGGGTCGGTAGGAGTCGGACACGACTGAGCGACTTCACTTTCACTTTTCACTTTCATGCATTGGAGAAGGAAATGGCAACCCACTCCAGTGTTCATCCTGGCAAATCCCAGGGATGAAGGAGCCTGGTGGGCTGCCATCTCTGGGGTTGCACAGAGTCAGACACAACTGAAGCGATTTAGCAGCAGCAGCAGCAGCAGCAAAGCCCTTCAACAGTAGTGCATTTAAACAACATCTGGGATCAGAATATTTTAGTTAACTGATTCAATATTTTAGATGGAAATGTTTCCCTAAAATTTTATATAATGATAATTTGAAAGAAATGTTTGGAAATGATGCTTTAGTGAAGAGATTGGTGGTCTAGTGGATAACAGCACAGAAGAGATGGATGAGCCAGATTCTAGTTGCCTAATTTCCAACTTCAGGGAATTACTGTGACTCTGAATGCCTCATTTTCTTTGACTATAAGAGAGAGATAATAATAGTTCCCAATTTATAAATTTGTTATAAGAATAAAACAGATCAATATATAAAAGCACTAAGCCCAGTTCCTGGAAGATAGTAAGCTTTCAGTAAATGTTGTATTTTATTCCTTATAATAGCTATATATCTTAATGTGAAAATTAAAGATCGTGTTCAGTAGGAAGGGAAGATAATTTTTGACAAGTCTTTCTGTATTTAAACTCTTTCCCTCTTCTATGTTCGAGGTTCATTGACTCTTTAACACATATAAAGAAACTGACAAACATAGAGACAAGAATCTGCCAGTATGTCACAGAGTGTAGACAGAACAATAAAGATTCAAGCCCAGATTTTCATGCTACACAGTTCTTACCTTATCACGATCTCACTTTGCCTTTCAAGTTGTGTTTGAGATGAACATGAAAATTAACTGTGGACTGAGAATATTTAAGCACCAAATTTTCATAAATATGCTTATGTCCTCTCCATGGTATACAGTTTTACCCCAAAGGTCAATTAAGGTATAAAAAAGACCCAAAGCAAAAGTTCTGTGGTTTCATTAATACATCATTATTATATTTTCCTTTCTCATCCTTTTTTGCTACAGAAGAAAACATTAAAAGCAAAAAATGGAACTGGGAGGAAATAGAAGGTAGGGTAAAGAATCTGTAGCTCATTCTCCACTGGTGTTGGAAAGACAATCTTCAGTAAGAGTGACTGGACACAAGATGATACCAGACAAGTGGAAAGAGATTGGGTGCTAGAATTCAGGGAATTTCATGATGAATATGGTTTATGAGACTTCTCCATCCTCTCGAGGCTTGATAAATCACTAGAGTCCAATGGGCTTAGTTATACTCACCTGGTGGAAATCACTAGCTTGTCTGATCCTCCCTGCCCTTGGGATACATAACCATCTTCTCAGTAACCTGAATGCCCCACATGGGTAGATGATTCTTGTTGTCCTCACATCTATCTGTCAGGAGTGAACAATTTATACAAGTTAGTTGAATAAATAAACAGTGAGTAAAATAATCAGTGTATTTTATGAATGTACACACACACACACACACACACACACACACCCCTGCACTGAGAGCATTAATAAGGTATATTTGTGTGTATATTTGTAAAGATCACATCAGTATGCCATTCTGGACTCTTTCTGAACATTACCAACTAGTATGATATTCTGAAAAACTCTTTGTATGTTTTTTTGAGTTGCAGGTGTGATGAAATACATCCCAAACGTAAAAACAAAATTTAAATTAAATTTGTCTGTTGTTATAAGTTGTTGAATCATTTTGAAACATTTGGAATGATAATCATCAAATTTACATTGTGTGTTTATAGAATAGGACATGTAAGATACTCATGATTCTGTTTCAAGTTTTCCTGGTGAGCACCTAAGATAAATAAGCAGTCATTTTTCAGAAGATGAAAAATATGCTACCAAGATATGCCTTCTGATCCACAGTGACATTCATATAAATCATCATATCATGAACAGAAAACCAACATTGGTTTCAGCTACATGCTCCAAAAATCAGAAGCCTTGATGGCTGATCTGCCAGACTTGGTTACTGATTTGTAACTGAGCTGCTTCTTACAGGAACATCTCTATACAGTGTGCTCTGAAGGTTGTGGGAACAAAGAATTATTTATCTAATGATAGTTAATAATACTCTCAAGGAAAAAAAAGTGGATAATAAAATTAGCATTTAAATAAAATAGATCATGTGATTTATATCTACAAGGTTTTATATTTTCTATTGTTTAGTCACTAAGTCACATCTGACTCTTTGTGACCCTATGGGCTGTAGCCTGCCAGACTCCTCTGTTCATGGGTTTTGTCAGGCAGAATACTGGAGTGAGTGCCATTTCTTTCTCCAGGGCCTGATATAAAATTACCATTTTTGTCTGATACTTTCTGAAGTCATTGAATAACTCCCTTCTTCTCACTTCTCTTAGCATTCATGTCTGACTTGCCCATTTTATAGAAGACACTACTGGGGAAATGTTGATTGGGAAAGAGACAGGGATGCTCTGAATATAGTGATAGTGTGTGATTATGGGACTGTAAACAAAATAAAGACACTATCCAACTCTTTTTCTGACCTAGGATTTTACAGTGTTGCCTCAATAAAACTATATTTATCAATTCCTCCAGAAATCTTAGAGAATTTGTGAAGAATAATGTATTTTCTCAACATGGCAGGATATATTTAACAAGAAAATTGAAAATTCACTGTATTCCTTTCCCAATTTAGATCCTTTGTGAATCTACTGTTGTGAAGTTTTTGCAAGAATTTCTTTAATGTGTATTTCTTTGCTGGCATCATTTCCTCTGGCATATCATCATCTCTTTTATAGTAACTACTTTCTTCTTTTATGTCGGTAAATTTTGCCTTTATTTATGTTCCCTCTGGCTGCACATCAAAACTCTTTCTAAAGGTGGTAATGTTAACATTTAGAAGATCAGCTAGTTCTTCAGCTCCATTTATGTTCTACGCTATTTATACTTCTTATCAGCTGTCACTTTTTCTTTTTTTCTGCTGCACTTTTTTCTTGGCCAGTTTTCTTTCTCAATTATAATTTTTGTAAAATATAATGCAAATTTATTATTTTGGAGACAAGGAGGTAACATAACCACATGCTTTGCTGTCTTTGCCAAAACTGAATACCAAATCCACAGCAGCAGGTTACCAACAGACTTTGAAATAAGTGATATGATTAATCACTGATGACAAAATGTGTCTATTATTTATGTAGCAATTTGTGGACTGAAGAAGTAACAGTAAAGCTTATAATTTAGACAATCACCTAGAGTTAATATATTATGGTAACAGGAACTGGAACTGTGTTATTGGAAGATTGATTTAAAGTTTGATTACTGAAATGTGTATATACAGGGACCAAGCAAAGCAAGGACTGCCTTATTTTAGATGTCTTTTAGATAAGCCTATGTAGATGTCAAAATAAATAGTTCTTAAATTCACAGAAGAAATCTTGGAAGTGAAGAAAACCAAATCAAAACATGGAGTCATTGACAACTATATGTAAAAGAATGAAATTAGAACACTTCCTAACACCGTACACAAAGATAAATTCGAAATGGATTAAACCTAAATGTAAGACCAGAAACTATGAAACTCTTAAGAGGAAAACATAGGCAGAACACTCAATGACATAAATCAGAGCAAGATCCTCTATGAGCCAACTCCTAGAGTAATGGAAATAAAAACAAAAGTAAATACGTGGGACCTAATTAAATTTAAAAGCTTTTTGCACAACAAAGGAAACTACAAGCAAGGTGAAAAGACAACCCTCAGAATGGGAGAAAATAATAGCAAGTGAAACAACTAACAAAGGATTAATTTCTAAAATATGCAAGCAGCTCATACAAATCAATACCAGAAAAACAAACAACCCAAACAAAAAGTGGGAAAAAGATCCAAACAGACATTTCTCTAAAGGGGACTAACAGATGGCTAACAAACACATGAAAAGATGCTCAATATCACTCATTATTGGAGAAATACAAATCAAAACTACAATGAGATATCACCTCACACTGGTCAGAATGGCCCTCATCAAAAAATCTACAAACAATACATGCTGGAGAGGGTGTGGAGGAAAGGGAAACCTATTGCTCAGTTGTTAGAAATGTACATTGATACAGCCACTATAGAAGATGGTATGAAGATTCCTTAAAAAACTAGGAATAAAACCACCGTATGACCCAGCAATCCCACTCCCAGGCATATAGCCTGAGGAAACGAAAATTTAAAAAGACACATGAATCCCATTTTTCATTGCAGCACTATTTACAATAGCTAGAAGATGGAAGCAACCTAGATGTCCATTGACAGATGAATGGTTAAAGAAGTTGTGGTGCATATACATAATGGAATATTACTCATCCATAAAAAGGAATACATTTCAGGCAGTTCTAATGAGGCAGATGAACCTAGAGCCTGTTATACAGAGTGAAGTAAGTCAGAAAGAGAAAGAGAAATATCATATACTAATGCATATATATGGAATCTAGAAAGAAAGATGTTACTGAAGAATTTGTTTGCAGGGCAGCAATGGAGAAACAGACATAGAGAACAGACTTATGGACACAGGAAGAGGGGAGGGGAGGGTGAGATGTATGGAGAGAGTAACATGGAAACTTACAATACCATATGTAAAATAGATAGCCAGTGGGAATTTGCTGTGTGTCTCAGGGAACTCAAACAGGAGCTCTGTATCAACCTACAGGGGTGGGATGGGGAGGGAGATGGGAAGGAGTTTCAAGAGGGAGGGCACATATGTATGCCTGTGGCTGATTCATGTTGAGATTTGACAGAAAACAACAAAATTCTGTAAAGCAATCATCCTTCAATTAAAGAATAAATAAATTTTTTTAAAAAGGAAAAAAAAATTGAGTCATTGAAAGCAGGAGGCAGACAAAATTTCTGGAGAAACTTTAAGATTTTACTATCATATTTATAATTTTCCAAATACATAGAGTTTGTGTCTTATTTCCAGACATTTATACGTCAGGGATCTTCACCTAACTTGAAAATTGTTATGTTCAAATTTATGTAGTCTATAGAGCACTTCATGATTTCCAGCCAAGTTGTTGTGATGATCTTTCCAGCCCCTGGATTTATACCATTTCATAGAACACTCTATGATTATCTAGAGTGACACAAGTATGAAGTAAGTTATTAACTTGTATTGGCTCACTTTATTCTTTGGTATAAAACTTCATTTTAAGAAATTTCATTGTTGATTCAATCAAAGCAAATTCAGGAACTTACTTAAATGCTCCAGAAACATTTGTCCAAATGTGTCACAGAGGGCAAGAACCTTCATATCTCCATAGCATATTAGTTCCAGGAAACACAAATCTAAGAATTGTGCCTGGACTATCTCAGTGTGTATAATAATTTCTGAAAGAAGTATTTAATGTAACTTTAGGAAAAAGTAAAACCAAATGAAACGAACTATTTTGCCTTAATGACTACTTTAGAATGACTACTGAAAAATCCCCATTGAATCCTCATTCAAAATCTATAAATAAAACTCCTTTAGGCATGCTGATATTAATAAATATTGAAAAGTAGCCTTATTCCTTGTTGTTCAGTTGCTTAGTCATGTCCAACCCCAGGACTGCAGCACACCAGGCTTTCCTGTCCTTCACTATCTCCCTGAGTTTGCTCAAACCCATGTCCATTGAGTTGGTGATGCCATCCAACCATTTCACCCTCTGTCCTCCCCTTCTCCTCTTGCCTTCAATCTTTCCCAGCATCAGGATCTTTTCCATTGAGTTGGCTGTTCACATCAGGTGGACTGATGTTTCATCTTCAGCATCAGTCCTTCCAATGTATATTCAGGGTTGATTTCCTCTAGGAAATCAACTGATTTGATCAGTTGATTTGATTTGAAATGACTGATTTGATCTCCTTGCTGTCCAAGGGACTCTCAAGAGTCTTCTCCATTATTTTTACACTAAGAAATTTGCTGTGTCTTGATCTCAATAAGTCAATATCAAGATTTGAATATCTAGAACATGCATTGTAAGACCTTAGAGGGGGAAATATTCTGTGATTTTAGACAATGAATTTTGTTTTTCTTCCTACCTGTCTTCCCCACTTATGGAGCATGTTGATTCTGGCCACCAGTGTCCAACAAATGATCATCAGTGTTCTCCTATTTCTGATTTTCTCTTCTCTCTATCCTCATTATGGTGCCTCTTTCCCTGTGATTTGCTAAGGTCATTATAAGCTGAATTCTAACTATGTGAGATTCCTTCCTGTGAACCTGAACCTTATCTTTCTCTCCCAGGCAGACTTCCCATATTCTACATCTCCCCTCCTTCATTTGCTTCAAAATGTACCTGTCTTGTCCCAATGCTTAAAACTGATATAATAAATTGTTAATAGCAAACAACAGGTTGATAGCCCTGCGAACGTTTTCATTTTAATCAGAAGCCGCTTTATATACAGTTCAATCAAAAGAAATTTTATTTTAATGGTATTATTTGTATCACCAAGGCTGACTACTTGGGAAGATATTACTGATTAATAACCTGAATCACTATACAGCTGGTTTCCTTAGCAACCACTGCAGTAGGTTCTCCCTTGAAGTTCCCCCCACCCTGGACTAAGTTCTGAGAGAGATCTTAAAAAAAAAAAAAAAAAAAAAAAAACTTTGCTTTTGTAAGAACATTAGCAGGATTTTCCCTTGAATTTGAAATCAGCAATCTCAGAAGTTAAAGGCAACCTCATGGTCACCCAGCCCAATCCTTTAATTTTGCAATTGTAGAATCTGAGACCCAGATATGTTAGATGACTTACATATGGCCTCCAAATTTCCTAATAGATTTACTTCTTCAACTCCTAATCTCTCCATCTTGCCTTTCTCAGAGATAGAAAAGATGTAAAACGTGTGGTTTGAATACAGAGTATTAAGCAGTGCCTCCATAGTTGCCAATGGAGTGTTGAATGCTCCTAGCCCTTATTATGTGGGGGATGAGCAGTTATTTCTGGACCTCAGCTTCAGGAATGGCTTTGGTTGGATGGTCACTGTGGTGGGGAGCTGCCATCACTCAGCATTGCTTTACACTATGCAATAAGGAAGACGCTTCAATAAAAAATTTAAATTTTCAACAGTCAAGAGTCAAGGGTAATATCCTAAAGAGTGAGAAAGACACCAAAGGCAGGTTGGCATTGGGACTAAAAGCCCAGGGCTTCCCTCCACAAAAAGAATGGCAGTGAAAACTTAGACAAAGACTTATTTTTCCTGATGTGAAAAAATTACTCAGGGTATTTCTAGCATATGAATATAATTCTAAATTGTTTCAGTTATGAGTCAGCTCAGAGCACACTGCACAATTAATGAGGCCAAGGTCACAAGTTTATTCCTTTGAGAACAAGTTAAATTTTATTCTGTTCATACCCTCTGACTGTAAACTGCTATGACTCTTTGGGAACTAGAGGAACTTTCTACTACTGGAGAAATACCTGAAGACTGTGTTCCTCTGTCAGAAAAAGCCCATGATTTCTTAAACATTGGCCTTGGGCTCATTTTTTTCCTGAATAAATCATTTAATTTATGCCCAAACTCAGGTGAATAGGATGGTTTTGTTTCACTTTTAGACAACCAACCTAGTTGTATAAGGAGACCTATATGCACTAAGTAGAAAAATCAAATTCTAGTTTTTCAGACTAAACAAATATATAGGTATTGACAAACATATTGCATCTGACTTGAGGATCACGTTAGCACATGTATAGGACTCATTAAAAATACAATCAGGATTGACAGTGCAGTTGAACTGAGTGAGTGTTTTAGTTTTCTTAATAGCCTAAATCAATTGTCAAAGAAGGAGGGAGAGAAAAAGAGAATCATGCTAAGAAGGAGATAGAAGAGATGAGAGTCCCAAAGACTTTATCTTTCACCATTTTTTTCTATTAACTTCATGGTTTCACCTTAAAATCACCTACAGTTTATATTGAAGTGTATTTAGTGTAGTGTCTCCTGTGTGAAAGCGTTAGGAAGGAAGCCAGTGATATTTAAGGTGCTAGTGGTAAAGAACCACTTGCCAATGTAGGATACTTAAGAAATGCAGGTTCGACCCCTGGGTCAGGAAGATCCCCTGGAGGAGGGCATGGAAATCCATTCCAGTATTCTTGCTTGGACAATCCCATGGACAGAGGAGCCTGGTGGGTTACAGTCCATAGGGCTGCAAAGAGTCAGACACAACAGAAGCAACTTAGCATCAAGCATCAATCATACCCATCAGCATGTAGTAAACTCTTATGCAAAATTTTTAGTTAACAGTTCATGTGTCTTTATTCCTCCAGGTATATTTTATGATAAGTTTATCAAATTTTGCAAAACAGCCTCACTGAAAATTTTACAATTAATTTTATGAAAATAGACATTGTTGTAAAATCAAATCATAGCATCCAAGAATGTAACATATCTTTACATTTATTCAGACCATTTCCCATGCACTTTACTATATTTTTAAAAGTTTTCCTCATTGTCTGTTAAGGTAATTCTTGTGGTTTGCTTTATACAAATATTGAAGCTTTAATATTTTAATAGGAAAATACATTTTTCTGTCACTCTAAAATTGCTTTCCAAACTCCTGCACCCTATTGGTATAATTATTAAGCCAAACAAACTTGGAACAGTCTTTGAATAATTATTTTAGGGCCTTACTACATAGATGGAGCCCCGAACTTGGCTGTATGCCACCTGAGTACAACAGCTGAAACATAACCCAATAGCGAACCCTGACGCCTTCACTGAGGCTGCCAGTATGCGCTGCATTTCATAGTCACAACACATCTCTGGTTTGGGTGGATGTTTTATCACCAAAGGAAGAGCAATATAGTTCCCGCTAGAATTAGCATAATAGAAGCCTGCATACATCTGTATAGCTGATGTGATGTTTAGGTTTAAACTGGGGAAAACATATGCATCTAAATGTATTAGAAAATATACAAATAAAGATAACCAGAGTATGAATCCCATCAGAAAATTGAAAGGCATGCACTTGATATATGACTTATATTTCATACTTCAGTATTTTAAAAAGTAAACTGACAAAAATCACCTATTAATTGTAACTGGGAGCACAAAAGAAGGATACTTTACAAAAATTAATGCTACTGAATCTCTGAGGCAGTCACTCTCAAATAAGCGGGTCATGTATTTCATTAAGTGCCTGGTATTGTAAAATAAGCAAAATAAGTGATTCCTGAATTTCTTGAAATAAAGCAAAATAATAAATTAAAAATGCTAAAGATATGCTATGCAAGGCAAATAAAATAGCTATAGATGTGTTAACCTCAATATCAGAATCCTTACTAACATGCTTTCCCTTTGCCACAATTTCCATTTTTGGCCCCAGTTTTCCTTCCCTTAGTTTTTCAATTAACTCCTGCTCCTTTATCAGATACCAGTTTAGGTTTAACTCCCAACTGAGAATCCTTATTAAAAACTGTTGCTTAATGGCCAAGCGTCAATTAATATTTGTTTAATGAATGACTGAATGAATGAGTGAATGTCAAGAAAAAGAAAGCCCAGAAACTGACTCATATCTTTCTTTCCCTCCCTTTCCTTTTACATCCCCCTATTCAAGCTTCACATCAAATTGTCTGGTCCTATGATTGATCTTGTCCGAGTTGTGGTCAAGACAATTTTACAAAAATAATGGACTACTCTAATATCATTTTAAAATCCAATTATGAAGCATGGAATAGTTAGGAATGTAATGTACCCTTCACCTTTTAAAGGTATTATCAGAGCTTAAAAGAAAGTAATACATATATCAAGATAAATGAAAAATGAATAGGAAGTAGAAAGTGAGCATGAGAAACTGGGAATGACACGTCATTTGATTACTTACCAATTTCAGTAAAAAGGAGCTTTCGATCTAACATGAATTAAGGGATAAGAAGTTTTGGGCAGATTCATGTTGGAAAGTGTGGTTAGTTGCTCACATAAAGTCTGGATTCTCAAATGATAACAGTCTGAATACATCAAACTTAATAATTAAACATTTGAACTGAATGTTCTTACAGAATATAAGGATATTCACTATCATTTCATTGCTTCTATCTGATATTGTACTGGTGGCTCTAGGCAGTGTTGTGATAAGAAAAAGCAAAGAATTGTTTTAAGGACCAGAAAAGTAGGAAATAAATACCAGTGTTGAAGAATTATGTGATCATCTATGTAGGAAATCCGAGAGACTCTAAAAATGAATTAATGAAATTCATAAGAGAATCAATAATCTCTCTTTGGGTACAAGGTTGATATTAATAAATAAAAATTTTCTTAAGAAGTAACTAAAACTGGAATATAAGATATAAGTAATACTAGCAATAACAATATTAGATATAAGATACTTAAGAAAAATGTTAGGCAAAAGTTCATTTGCATTCGTCCATAAGATAGTATGAAAAAACCCAAACAAATTTTTTGTCCAGGCCAATATAGCAAAAGATATTTAAGTTCTTTATAGAATAATTTAAATAAAATTGAAAGACATGTTCCAAAAAGTTTTTAAATAAATGGGTATTTGCTGTTATGGATAAGCAAACTCAATATTCTAAAGAAGCTAATTTTATCCACGTTAATCTATACATTTAATTGATTGCAACAAAAATACTGCTAGCCTGTTTTGTAGTGTTTAACAAGTATGTGTGCAGCCTAGGACTAAGACTCACCAAAGTAATTTTGATGAAGCACAACCTAGTAGGAATGCTTGCACAACTAGGCATCAAAACTTAGTGTGCAGCTGTTGTGAAGGCAGTGAGATGGAAACGTCATTAATGCAAACAGAGTACATAGTTCAACGGGTAAAAATAGATTTCAAGAAGAGCTGCTGCTGCTGCTAAGTCCTTCAGTCGTGTCCGACTCTATGCAACCCCACAGATGGCAACCCACCAGGCTCCCCCGTCCCTGGGATTCTCCAGGCGAGACCACTGGAGTGGGTTGCCATTTCCTTCTCCAATGCATGAAAGGGAAAAGTGAAAGTGAGGTCGTTCAGTCGTGTCCGACTCTTCGAGACCCCATGGACTGCAGCCTACCAGGCTCCTCCGTCCATGGGATTTTCCAGGCAAGAGTACTGGAGTGGGGTGCCATTGCCTTCTCCTCTCAAGAAGAGAGCCAGAGGTAAACTTGATATGTGATTGAGGTGATGTTATATTAATAGGAAAGAGCAAATTATTAAATAATTGCTTCCAGACAATTGGATGTTTATGTGTAAACTTTTAAAATTGGGCATCTCTCTTATAAAATATGTAAAAGTCATTTCCAAGTAAATTAAAGCATAATTTGTTCTTACTTATAATACCATATAGTGAATATTAAAATACCGCCAATACTACTATAACTTATATACTGAAGTAGAGAATTGTACACATTATTGAACACAAGTCTATGTGCCAAACACACAGTGAGGCCAAACAAACAGAAACGTAAGAGTTTAGAGCAATGAAAGGTTTATCACAGGATATGCAAAGAGAAAGAGATGGATTGCTCGTGCTCGGAAATCCCAAACTCCTGGAAGGTTTTCGGCAAGGTTTTTTTCTGGGCCCCTGAGTGCCTGTCCACATGGACTTTTACCATATGTGAGAAACAAGTGGTTTTTGTTTTCCATGACAGTGATTTGGGGCATAGTTTATTACCTATAACCTGTCCTCACTGATGTACAGGTATAGTTAGCTGATGTGACTGTAGAGAGATAGTGGTATTCAACTATATCCTTAGTGTTTTATTCCTTAAATGAAACTATGAATACAGTTTCCATTATTTTTTCTCAATTATATTTGGTTTGAAACATTTTTGGTAAAAATATCAAAATGAAATATTTCATAGATTTAGCCTTAAAAAAAAATGATGACAAAAGGTAGGTTGTGTAGTGAAGAATTCACAGAATGGTTTTGGAATTTGTTGTTCAGTCACTCAGTCTCATCCAACTCTTTGCAACCCCATGGACTTTAGCACACCAAGTTTTCCTGTCAAACTCATGTCCATTGAGTTGATGATGCCATCCAACCATCTCATTCTCTGTTGCCCCCTTCTCGTTCTGCCCTCAATCTTTCCCAGCATCAGAGTCTTTTCCAGTGAGTAGGCTCTTTGCATCAGGTGGCCAAACTATTGGAGCTTCAGCTTCAGCATCAGTCCTTGCAGTGGAAATTCAGGGTTGCTTTCCTTTAGGATTGACTAGTTTGCTCTCATTTCTGTCCAAGGAACTCTTAAGTAAGTCTTTTCCAGCACCACAGTTCGAAGGCATCAATTCTTCGGCGCTTAGCCTTTTTTATTGTCCAGCTCTCACATCCATGCATGACTACTGGAAAAACCACAGCTTTAACTAGATGGACCTTTGTCGTCAAAGTAATGTCTCTGCTTTTCAACACACTGTCTAGGTTTGTCATAACTTTTCTTCCAAGGTGTAAGCATCTTTTAATTTTATGGCTTCAGTCACCGTCCACAGTGATTTTGGAACATGAGAAAATGCTTTTTCCTTCTTTTAATTTTCCTTTCTCTCTCATGCAGTTTTATCACTTTCCTCCTCAATCCATCTCTTAAAGGAAAAAAAAAATAAGCATTGTTCTGCATTATAAGATGGCACATTCTATCCACAGCTCATTGTACAGGAGCTTGCGTGAGCAGACTACTGAACTGGAATCCATACAGTTTCCAAAAAATTACAAGGTAGGTAATAATGATGGTGATGATTCACAAATAGTACCTCACTTTAAAAATTGCAAATCATAAACACTCAGTGTACTTCTGATAGACCCTAAGGAGGTATTAGTTTTTCCTTGACTAACATTCCATAACTCTTTCTCTCATTATGGATAGAAAAATAACTGTTAAAGTGTTTCAAGAAATAACAGAAGCAGAAAAAATGTGTCAATAGCACAACTGCATTTCAGAAGATGTACTCATTTTAGAAGCCAAAAGAGTTTTGAGTCATGAAATACATTCCTTCACTCTGCAGAACACAGCTGAAATAATGTTAATTACTTGCCTTCTACTCAGAATACTTCAATTATTTTTATAGTGTTACATTATTGTGGTATATGAACTGAATAAATAATAGAATGTTAATTCCTCATGGTAAATTAAGAAAGAAATCAGTGTAATAGCCCTCTTCAAGGAGAAGTGGTGGGAGCAGTTATATGACCCATTAATGAATCATATTTATTAGCTTCTTAGAGGGATTATATTTAAAAATCAATACTTTCTTCCCAATATGCACAATTACCTAGAAATCAGGTATATTACACATGGAAGGTTTTGTCATAGGAAGTTTTGCCATAATGTAGTGGTTACGTGCATAACTTTGGATCTGTCTAACCTGTACTCTAATCCTATCACTTACTATAAAATCTTAAGTGGTTATCTTTTTATGATACATAAGAAGATGATAATCCATTCAGGTGTGTGAAAGGTTAAATAGGTTACACCAAGTGCTTATAGAAACTGAAATGTAATAGCTGCTAAGTCACTTCAGTTGTGTCCGACTCTGTGAGACCCCATAGACGGCAGCCCACCAGGCTACCCTGTCCCTGGAATTCTCCAGGCAAGAACACTGGAGTGGGTTGCCATTTTCTTCTCCAATGCATGAAAGTGAAAAGTGAAAGTGAAGTCGCTCAGTCGTGTCCGACTCTTCGCGACCCCATGGACTGCAGCCTACCAGGCTCCTCCATCCATGGGATTTTCCAGGCAAGAGTACTGGAGTGGGGTGCCATCACCTTCTCTGGACATGTAATAAGTGCTAAATAAATGAGATAAACATAATCATCATCACTGACTTTGTGAATTAAAAGTTCTTATCACTAGTTGACACTCAAGGACGTTGAGGATCTGAGAAGTTAATTAACTGGTCCAGTTTCATACAGATGTAAGGAGAAGACATTAGCATTGCCAAATTCTTTGAAATCCTTACAGAGCCTGATTATTCACTTTTGTAGCTTGAATATGCACCTAAAACTGTCAATAGTACTTTTGAGTAAGACATTCAAATATATGCAAGTGAGCACAATAAGTACCATTTTCTGGGGAGAATTCTGTGGCCATGTTATTGAAAACCTTGGTTGGACATATCTGTCATTTTTATTTATCAATCTAAATCAAGTTTCAAGTATCAAATCTCAACTTCCTCAAGTCTCAGGTACCAGCTTTCTTACTTTAAAGCTACCACTTAACTAACTGAATGATAGAGAAAAGAAAGAAATACTTTCAGTCCAATGATGGCTGTCAACCCCAAATTAAACTTGGCCCAAGTGCCTGAAGTCATCATTATATCTTTCATGGTGTGTGTCATGGTTCATTTTTTGTTGTTGTTCAGTAGCCATATCTTAAATGTCTACTAAGAGTAGGGAAAGCTGTAAGTCCCCAGGTATACAAAAAAATCTACCATTACCTAGGAAGGACTCACTTTCCTAAATGGGAAAGCAATAAGGATAGAAGTAAGTCATGTGCTCAACTTCCTTCATGACGTCAATGTCTAAAGAAGGGCGCTGTGAATGTTTTTGAAAGTAATATTATGCATGTAGACATGGAGGTGGGAAGCAAAATAGTGTTTTCAGAGAAGGTCGAAAAGTCAAATGGTTGAAAGTGTAATACTGGTTATGGGAAAGAATGGTGAAAACTGATGTAAAAGATGTTCTTAAATTCCACATCAGGTAGACTTCATATTTATGGCCACAGAGAAAATCAGATATCCAGGATGACAGTGACATGTATAGATTTTCATTTCAAAAATCATTATGACTACAGCCTACAGGATGGTATGCTGAATACATCTTTCCAGTTATGCACGCAACCCCTCATTCATTTATTCATAGGCATAGTGTTCAAACATATGTTTTGCTTACATGCCAAGCGATGTAACCCATGATGGAAATACAGTGAAGAACAGAACAAGTATTCATTCTCTCCCCCGCCTTAGTCTGCCTCCGTCCCTCCCTCTCACAAGGCCTGTTGAGAAGTGCTAGAGACTGATGATGAACAAAGATGGATAATAAACAGAATAATCTGGTAGACAAACATAGTAAATCACATAAGAAATGATGGGGGTGTGAAATAAATCTCTAGTAGTAGGATTGGAGAGGCATATGAAGACCGGAGAAGCATTTAGGAAGTAGAATTTATGGGGCACAGCAATTGATTGACAGTGAGAGGCAAAGAGTGAAAGTGAAAGTCGTTCACTCATGTCCAACTCTTTGCGACCCCATGGACTATACAATCCATGGAATTCTCCAGGCCAAAATACTGGAGTGGGTAGCCTTTCCCTTCTCCACCGTATCTTCCCAACCCAGGGATCAAACCCAGGTCTCCCACATTGCAGGTGGATTCTTTATCAGCTGAGCCACAAGGGAAGCCCAAGAGGCAAAGAGAGAAATGTTTAAAAAGGACTCAAAGGTCTCAATTCTGACATTCTGATAAAACCAAGTCACTGGTCCACTTTACGCCTTTACCAAATAGGTTAAGACAGAGTGTTTGCTACAACTGAAGGTGACCACTCTTGAGTTTCAGGCATCTAGTTAGAGGTAGCCTTTGACTCCTTTGGCAGGATTGGGATCATTAACTCATGCCATATTCCAATGCTTACACAGGTATATTTAGAGCAGAAATGGATACATTTGAGTTTTCTATACCCACTCTCTTTGGTATAGCCATTTAAGAAACAGTGGACCTAGCATACAGTGTACAAATCTGAAACCACCTCCACCCCTTTCCAAGGTGAGGTATCCAGACTATTATGTCAGGATTAGGTCTTTTGGGGAAAGCAGGGAGATGGTGTTGGGTGTGGGGGGAGGGTAAGTAGAGTGGAAATTACAGACCATTTAAAACCATCAAAACCATCAAGTAGGTGAGGGAATCAACCTCATTGGAAGCCCAGATCATGGTTTGTACACAAAGCCATGCATACACATGTGGGTCAACATGGAACAGATTTCTTTTTAAATGGACACAACCTAAAAACTAAGAATCTTCAAATCAGTCCACATGCTCATCTATGTTAGTAAATATTTTAGATACGAATGGCAGACTCTTAAACATGGTGCCTCTGTGCAATGCACACATCCTAGAACCAGATACAACTCTCAACTTCCTAATTTCCTTTATGACTTAGACTGTGATTTTTTTCTTGAGAAAAATCATTTTAACTAAGCCAAAAACAAATCTTTGCCAAACTCGAATTTTGGACACATCCTGCATCCTTAAATAACTCTGTAACTTCCATATGGCCTCTCATTCTGAAACCAGAGAATCAGGGCTGTATTATTCTATAGCTTTCTTTTCCCTTAAGTATTCACTGCCTCCTGCCTCCCCCACACTCCCTTAGGTAAAATTCACATAGTTCACCACTCTGGTATCTTTAGGGACAGAAGAGAGAGAGAGAAGTGAAAAGATGTTTGAGTTCTTGTTGGTGGCACAGTGGAAAAGAATCAGCCTGCCATGCAGGAGACACAAGAGACACAGGTTCAATTCCTGGGTTGGAAAGATCCCTGGGAGGAGGAAACCCACTCCAATATTCTTGCTGGGGAAATCCCATGGACAGAGGAGCCTGGTGGGCTACAGTCCATGGGGCCGCAAAGAGTTGGGACATGATAGAGCACACACACACAACAACAGCGTTGGGGTCATTCTTCCACTTTGAATGGTGCACACTGCTCTATAACCTACGGTCTGTTTATCACAGTTTATTCTTTTGCTTCCCTCTCTTATGGTCTCTGGTGGTCTCCTCTCCACCACTCCAGTGGTCATCCAAAAAGCCCTATGTAGCAGACTGCCATCAGGGGGCTAAAGGTGACATCATTACATTGGTGCCTAACATATTGTGAGTTTTATTTATTCTGCTCTCCTCTCTCAGGAAGATGAAATAACTGTCTGCCTCTTGGTTCTTTGCCATGTTGACATTCAAGAGGACATGTACTTATAAAAGTGGCATGCTGAGGTTTGGTCACCAGTTCTGAATGGTCAGTAAAGGTCTTTAAAAAGAATCTTTAAAAGATAGTGACAGAAATGTCTAAGAATAACATAGGATGATGCCCCATTTTTTAATTTGAAAATTGAATCTTTCAGGAGAAATGAACTGGCTTTAATAGATTAAATGAGAGACAGAAGAGGTTTCAGAGGGTATATATGCAAATATAAATAAGAAATTTAACTTTTATAGATGTATTTTAGCTCTGATAATTAATACCTTCAAGGTAAGTGGCAATGATTATGAGAACTAATTTCCTAAACAGAAATTTAGGAGTAAGTGACCTACACTTACCATAAAAATGCTTTCCTAATTTAGGTTCAACACATCACTTTTATATTTCTATAACCTGTTTAATATATGGTCAAGATAGCCAAACTCCATCAAGCAAGGCACCCAAATACTAATGAAATGAGCAGACCACGAGACAGAGTCTACAGGGGGTACTACTTCCATGAGGCATTATCTGCTCTTTTCCTGCCCTAACATTTCAAACAAGCCTGAGTTGCTTTGGGTCACAGTAATGAAGTTAATTAACAAAAGCTAATGCAGTCTTTCAAATACGTATAAAAAAGAAAAAGGTATCAACTCACAAAATATTTTTCTTCACCCTGAAAGCAGACAGCGAGAACATAAACATAACAATCATTGTTGGGTAAATGACACTTCAGTATTCATCTGCTTAGTACTGTTCTTTAGGGTGAACCTGACCTCAGAATGCTCAAACTACCACACAATTGCACTCATCTCACACGCTAGTAAAGTAATGCTCAAAATTCTCCAAGCCAGGCTTCAACAATATGTGAACCATCAACTTCCAGATGTTCAAACTGGTTTTAGAAAAGCCAGAGGAACCAAAGATCAAATTGCCAACATCTGCTGGATCATCAAAAAAGCAAGAGAGTTCCAGAAAAACATCTATTTCTGCTTTATTGACTATGCCAAAGCCTTTGACTGTGTGGATCACAATCAACTGTGGAAAATTCTGAAAGAGATGGGAATACCAGACCACCTGACCTGCCTCTTGAGAAACCTGTATGCAGGTCAGGAAGCAACAGTTAGGACTGGACATGGAACAACGGACTGGTTCCAAATAGGAAAAGGAGTACTTCAAGGCTGTATATTGTCATCCTGCTTATTTAACTTATATGAAGAGTACATCATGAGAAACGGGCTGGAAGAAGCACAAACTGGAATCAAGATTGCCAGGAGAAATATCAATAACTTCAGATATGGAGATGACACCACCCTTATGACAGAAAGTGAAGAAGAGTTAAAGAGCCTCTTGATGAAAGTGAAAGAGGAGAGTGAAAAAGTTGGCTTAAACCTTAACATTCAGAAAACGAAGATCATGGCATCCACTCCTGTCACTTCATGGCAAATAGATAGGGAAACTGGCACACTTTATTTTGGGGGGGGCTCCAAAATCACTGCAGATGGTGACTGCAGCCATGAAATTAAAAGATGCTTACTCCTTGGAAGGAAAGTTATGACCAACCTAGACAGCATATTAAAAAGCAGAAACATACTTTGCCAACAAAGGTCCATTTAGTCAAAGCTATGGTTTTTCCAGTAGTCATGTATGTTTGTGAGAGTTGGACTATAAAGAAAGCTGAGCGCCAAAGAATTCATGATTTTAACCTGTGGTGTTGGAGAAGACTCTTGAGAGTCCCTTGGACTGCAAGGAGTTCCAACCAGTCCATCATAAAGGAAATCAGTCCTGAATATTCATCAGAAGGACTGATGTTGAAGCTGAAATTCCAATATTTTGACCACCTGATGCGAAGAGCTGACTCATTTGAAAAGACCCTGAAACTGTGAAAGATTGAAGGCAGGAGGAGAAGGGGATGACAGAGGATGAAATGGTTGGATGGCATCACCTACTCACTAGACATGAGTTTGTGTAAATTCTGGGTGTTGGTGATGGACAGGGAGGCCTGGTGTGCTGCAGTCCATGGGGTCTCAAAGAGTTGGACAAGACTAAGTGACTGAACTGAACTGAACTGAACTGACCTCAGATAAGGCTTGGAGTTTTCTGTTTTTCTTCAAAACAAATCTAAGAATAGTTATCTAAAAATATTCCTGAATCACTAATTCATAGAACTTCTCTTAGAAACTCCTATAATTTAATGTGATATCTGCTCGTTTAAGATTCATATAGAGGAGTTTTACATTGTTAAAACAGTATGCATTATAGTTATATAAAGGAAAATAATATCTTAAAATTCATTTAGTAAGCATTTCTTTCACATGTACTAAGAAATGTTTTTCACCACCAGATAGAATATAAACTAAAAGAAAAAGATAGTCACTTATGAAGTTAATAGTGTAAAATAAAAATGAAACAAATATAATAAGGCACATGTTTAAAAGGTGATATAGGGAATAAGTTCAGAGGAAAAAAAGGTTACAGAAGAAGGCAATCAAGAAGATTTAAATTAATAAGTATATACTAAACTCTAACCACAGTGTGTAAGGGATTATATCAGGTAACACTGATTGCAGAAAAATATACCACTATTGTAATTTTGTATAAGATGTAATCAATGTCAGCGAACAAAAATGCAATCAATGTGTGATAAGTGAGTGCCTGAGTACAAAGAAAATAATTTCTACAAAAAACTTAGAAGCAGCAAGTCACCTGTTATGATGATGGAAGATTTTAGGTAGGAGATAAGGTTTGGGTCAAGCCTTGTATAACGGTTATAATTTGATAGAAATGAGATATTTTCATTAAAAGGGCTGTTTTCAGCCAAAGTCCAATTTGAATGAAAGGTTTCTGAAGTCGGCACTTGCCTTGGTGATGACACCAGAGTCTAGGTCCTAGGATCGTTCCCATGTGCTCAGAAATTTGATTTTGTCCGTGTTCCAAGAGTGGGTCAATGGCTAAGGATGAGACTCACATTAATCAGGTTTACAGAGCCTGAAGTATAAATGAGAATATCAATTTATTAATTTACAACACAAACAGAAGTACTTTGGGAGCCAACTTCTAATAAAAAGTTTTCCTGGTGAGCAAAAAAAAAAAAAAAGAAGCAGCAAGAATGTAAGAGGATTCTGTTGTAAATATCTGGCACTGGGTTATGTTAATCAGTTAATTCCATCTTCAGAATAAATAAATCCTTGACAAAATTAACTGAACCCTTGAGTTTGCAGGTCAATCATATGGATGGGTGATTTATCTTGCTCTGTCCCATTTATCTCTGCTTCCATAACAGTTCTGCTCAAGAGCCTACAGAAACACAGTCCTTACTGGGGAGGAAATGTGTCTAATTTTATTCCAAATTTGATATTGTTAGGAAACTCAGAACTATAGAATATTAGAGCATTTAATTAATTACTACTATATAGTAATTAGTCTTTATTAAAATATAGTATGTGGAAATTAGAAAGCGATTCAGAAAATGCTAAAATATTCAAAATAAAAATCAAAAATCTCCTTCCTCTACCCACTGCTGTCTTAATTCCTCTCCTCAGCTGTGGCTATTGTTAGTAGTTTTGAGTATATTTTTCTAGCACTTCTTTGCAAGCATATGCAAATAAAAAAGCATCTGCCTATGCTATTTTTAATGTAATCAAACCACATATATTGATCTCTACTTGCTTATTTCACTTAAAAATAAAATTATGCATAATCTTCCTATGACAGCACTCATAGCTATAACTCACTCTTCATTAATGCGTCTGTAGTGTTGCATCTTCGGAGAAGGCAATGGCACCCCACTCCAGTACTCTCACTTGGAAAATTCCATGGACAGAGGAGCTTGGTAGGCTGCAGTCCCTGGGGTCGCTAAGAGTCGGACACGACTGAGTGACTTCACTTTCACTTTTCACTTTCATGCATTGGAGAAGGAAATGGCAGTCCACTCCAGTGTTCTTGCCTGGAGAATCCCAGGGATGGGGGAGCCTGGTGGGCTGCTGTCTATGGGGTCGCACAGAGTCAGACATGACTGAAGTGACTTAGCAGCAGCAGCAGTGTATACTTGACAGGAGTAGTTCTCTACCATTAAAAAACCTTCTGTGGCATTTTCTTTTTCTTCTTACACACTTATTTATACATAAATTTTAGGAAGTTGTTTTACCCAAAAAGTAGAATGAGCAGAATGAGAGAGGATAGAGAGTCACAATATTAATTTATTTAAATATATTCGATTTATATTTGCCTTTGCAATTAATTGATGTGACTATTTCTGGGCAAGCACAAAGTATCATACTCTATTCAAATTTTCTTTCATATCTAAATAAACATTTAAATCTTGTAGGTATGTGTCCTACATATCTTGTTTATATTTTGTGCTTTATTCTCATTTTAAAAGGCATATTTTCTATATAGTAAAGCTACTTGCTGGTTAATGTTTGACCTGGTCACAAAACTGCTTGCTTTTAACTAATAGTCATCATTCACTTTGCTCTTTTCCGTTGTCTCCCACATCCATGCATTTTCTAGTTCTCTCATTAATACTTCCTGCCTCCTAACTACTAATAATGTTCAAATCTGTTCAGTCTTCTCTATTCCTATAAACTCTGTACAAAATCAAACTTGTTATTCCCTAGACTATGTCATGCTCAATTTCATCTTTAACAAAGAACAAATCTATATATTTTACTTCCATACTTAATATTCTTTAGTGATGTCCATAAAAGGAAAAAAATTCCAGGTTTCTTAAACTTGCATCACTGTCTCTCAGCCCCTATCACTGCTTATCCATAATTCTCATCTTATACCCCAGTCAACTCCCAATCAGGCTTAGTAAAGTTTGTTTCCCTGGACTTCGAACTTCCTAGAACA